>NC_065570.1:40429664-41054664 GCF_937616625.2 Mercurialis annua
TATTTGCACTATCTGCTTTGTCTTTGTTATATTATATGCTTTGCCTATCGCGTTATCCTTAACATTATATGTTTATTAATTTGAATTGTGATGCTTTGATGTGATGAAAGTTGTTCTAACGATCCGAGGAAACGTGCTACCTATTGGGCGTCAATAAGACTGCGTGATCACCAGTACTGAGGTTAGATAATCCTGTGTCCTAGAGTTTCGTATAAGCTATAACCTCGCAGATCTGTGGCGACGTGTCACGACCCATTTTCATGAATCGCGACCGGCGCTAGAGTATTGGTAATGTAGTACCAAAACCCGTAGCTAGCCTTTCATTTAATACATAAACACATAAACCTGCAGAAAACCAATGCTCGGGGGCAACCGAGACTTCAGCCTAAATCTAGCAGTTATAATATTCGACAGTTAATATAACATGCTTATCCAATTCCGAGTCTAAAATAGATTTATCATAAACCAATATAAATAATATAACATGCCAAAGCAATATAACTAGTCGAACCAATCCGACAAAATATATAATAATAATAAAGATGTCTAGTTACTACTGCGGTCTAAGAATAAAACAATTTTACAGTTTATTAAAATAAATGGAACCTCCGATGAAAAAGTAAATGCGGAGATCACCAGACTCTCTCTGATCATAACCCTGGGAAAATTGGGAAAACAACGGGGTCAGATATACTGAGATGAGTTTATACCACTATCTACATTTATTAAGTGGAAAACCTTTCAAACTGGTTAAAACATTTAATAACGATATTACGAATAATAATTGGAACCCTAACCCACAATTCTAAATAATAAACATAATCCAATAGGTCTGGTCCCGAGAGCTGAGCTACAGGGAGTTATCACTGACCACACTTATACTAGAGTCCCGAGAGGTGAGCTACACTGAGTTACTCTACTTGGTCCCGAGAGTTATGCGCACACCGAGTTACCACATTACCATAATTACCTTACCCAGATCATTACTGGTGCGCACGCAGTCCTAATGATGCCCATTAGGTAGCATGTTCCAACTAGAAGCCATAATATAAAAACAGTTCGAAATATACGTACAGTTTATATGTTTAATATTAAAATAACAATTTACTTAATAAAGCGGTAAAAGTAAGTACAAACTCACAGGTTGCTAATCCACGTGAATACCGGCAAGCAACTAATCCTGGTTCGCCTCTGGAGCACGAACAATAGACCGGTCTAGACAAATAAAATAATTATTAAAAACAGACCCTAACTCTAGAGAGTACTAGACACCACATAGGAATAGCACAAATAACACGTCGGAATAACACAAGCCATAACACACAAAAATACCCATTAGGTAATAAAGCCCAATTAATATAAGTCTATTGAGTTCTCGCTTTAAAATCCAATTTATAAATATTATTTAATAATATTTAAATAATAATTAATTTTCAAATAGTGGGTTAGCCGAGTTACTAATAACTACCAACTAACCTCACTTGTCGGGTGACCCAAGTCTAACCCGACTCAAAACGTTTATAAAATATAAACCGGAGTTTATATTTATAAACTAATTCCATAAAATAATAAACCATTTTAAAAGTAGAACTCAATAACTTAAATTTCAAGTAACCCAAGTTACAACCCAAAAATCTAATCATTTTAAGTTTAATAAAGTTTAGGGACTAAATTGTACTTTAGCCAATTATAGACTAAACTGTACTTTTGCCAATTAGGGACTAGATTGTACTTTAGCCAATTTGATATCTAAAATCAATTTAATTGCTTTTGTTTATAATTAAAACAAGATATAAAATTACATATCACAAATCCACTTAATTAAGTTATAAAAATAAGTTCACGGACTAAATTGTAATTTAGCCAACTTTTGACAAAACGACATTTGAAGGCAAATATAATTACCCGAGTAATTATATTAACTTAATTTATAAATAATTATCGTTAACAACATATTAATTATAAATCGAAACGAAATCCAATTCATTAAGTAAAGTTAAACTTAATGGATTAATTTGCTTTAAACAAAATAAATGGGTGATTAAATGGAAACATTTTACCATCTTCTACATTTCAAAACCCATACACCCGCCTAAGCCATGGAAAATAAGAGTTACAGCATGAAAAACTTAAGTACATCCATACTTACAAACCAATTTAGAAATCAACTCTCAATAATCTTGTAACAAACCACATAACCCATACAAAATTGAAGATTGAATCATGAACAACAAACATTCTAACCAAAGAACTAATCCTACGGTTCTTGACACAATCTCAGAACACGATCGAGCCTTACAATGGAATAACACAACTCAACGATGTCGATAACCCAATCAATCAAGATGTTAATGATCATTAAAAGCAATCAAAATATGGCCTAAGCAAATGAAACCATCGGCAGTAACCATTCAAACCCAAAATAGATTATACAAGTTTCAAAGCGGAAACCGTACCGCGATTGAAACGAGTTTGATAGCGTACCGTTAAAAAAAAATAAGGCGGGAGATCGAAGGTACGCGAGTCTAGATCGTCCGGAAACAAACGGTATCGATTTCGATCTAGAAACGAAAGAGAACGATCAAAAATACGGAATGTCGCTCAAAACCAAAAACTGAAATTAATGGAGTTATGGAAGCTTACCTGGACAACCACTTTGAATGAAGATTTCAGCTTCGTTTTTCAGAGAAAATGGATGTTAAAGGTGGCTAGGGTTTGCTTGTAGTATGGAGAATAGATTAGGTTTGAAAGTTTTGAATTTAACTAGGTCGGAATAGGTTAGAACGATTGACGAAACTGCCCCCTCGCAAGGATAGGAAAGTTTCAAATGGGAATGGCCTTTCAGTCATGATTCCCGTTCGAGAATGGCCTGGTCTCGAACGAGACCAGGCCTCCAACAAGATTCTCGTTCGAGAATCATGAAATTCTCGAACGAGGATTTGTCTTCCTTTATTTTTTTTTGTTTTTTTTTTAAAATAAAAATTATAATGGTTGAACCTAGATCAACCCCAATTCCGAACCAACTCGAATCAAACCGCTATCATCGGAGTTACTTCAAAACGACCGGAAAATTGTCGGAAATTATCGAAAAATAAATGTAAAATTTTACGGGATATTACATTCTTCCCAACTAATTAAAAATTCGTCCTCGAATTTAACACGATAAGCAATTACCACCAGAACAACACGTAATACAAGTAAAAATCATAAAAATCACAGAAATCAAGATATCGTACCTCACGGAAAAAGGAAAGGATAGCGATTCCGCATATCTGACTCGGTCTCCCAAGTACACTCCTCCACAGAATGATTGCGCCAGAGAACTTTGACCATCGGAATCTCCTTGTTCCGCAATTTACGCACTTGCGTATCAACAATCTCTACTGGCTGTTCCTCATAGGACAGCTCCTGGTCAATCTCAACACTCTGAGGCACAACCACGTGCGAAGGATCGGAAATGCACTTTCTCAACATAGAAACATGAAACACAGTATGTACTAACGACATGTCTGGCGGCAGAACCAGACAATAAGCCACAGCTCCAATCCTCTCTGAAATCTCGTAAGGACCAATATACCTCGGTGCCAACTTTCCCTTGACACCAAAATGAACCACGCCTTTCATAGGCGAAACCCGAAGAAACACGAAATCACCAACATGAAACTCTATGTCTTTCCTCTTCGGATCGGCATAACTCTTATGCCGACTAAAATCAGTCTCTAATCTCCGCTTAATCAACGGTACCTTCACTGAGGTAATCTGAATAAGCTCTGCTCCCGAGAGTTTACGCTCTCCAACCTCCTCTCAACAGATAGAAGATCTACACTTGCGCCCGTACAAAGCCTCATACGGCGCCATCTCGATACTCGCGTGGTAACTGTTATAGTAAGAAAACTCAATCAACGGCAAATGAGTATCCCAGCTACCCTGAAAATCGAGAAAACACATCCTGAGCATATCCTCCAATGTCTGAATGGTCCTCTCATACTGACCGTCAGTCTGAGGATGAAAAGTTGTACTGAAATCCAACCGAGAACCCAAGGATTCCTGTAACGCTTTCCAGAACATCGAAGTAAACACAGAACCTCTGTCTGAAACAATAGAAACCGGTACACCATGCAAACTGACAATCCTGTCGATGTACAACTGAGCTAACCTCGAAGCAGTATACGAAACCTTGATCGGTAGGAAATGAGCTGACTTGGTCATACGGTCAACTATCACCCAGATGGAATCATACCCCTGTCGAGTACGTGGCAATCCAACCACAAAATCCATGGCAATCCGCTCCCACTTCAACTCTGGAATAGGTAGTGGCTGCAGATAGCCAAAAGGTCTCTGATGCTCCAGCTTCACCTGCTGGCAAGTCAGACACTTAGAAACATACTCAACGACATCCTTCTTCATCCCGCTCCACTAGTAGGTACCCTTAAGATCATGGTACATCTTAGTAGAACCCGGATGAACACTATAAGCAGACTTGTGCGCTTCCTCCAGAATCTGGTCCCTCAAACCATCTGAATTTGGAACACAAAATCGCGAACCATGTCTTAGAACACCATCCACAAAAGTAAAATTAGAATTACCGTCCTACTGAATCTCCTCAATAATCCGTTTCAACTGTGGATCCTCAACTTGTAAAGCTTTGATCCGATCAATCAAAACGGGTTGCACTTGTAACTATGCTAACAAACAACCGGCCTGAGAAACCTGAAAACCATAGCCTGAAGCTATCAAACTGTTCCACTCTCTAACCATGGGTCTACGCCCAATCTCAGAAATATGAGCCAAGCTGCCCGAAGACTTGCGACTCAACGCATCGGCTACCACATTAGCCTTACCAGGATGGTACTGAATAGTACAGTCGTAGTCTTTCAGCAACTCTAACCACCTCCTCTATCTCAAGTTCAACTCTCTTTGATCAAAAATATACTTCAAACTCTTGTGATCAGTGAAAATCTCACAAGTAGCACTATACAAATAATGTCTCTAGATTTTCAGCGCAAAAACCACAGCTGCCAACTCTAAATCATGAGTAGGGTAATTCACCTCATGCTTCTTCAACTGTCTGGAAGCATAGGCAA
Source organism: Mercurialis annua (assembly GCF_937616625.2). Classification (NCBI taxonomy): domain Eukaryota; kingdom Viridiplantae; phylum Streptophyta; class Magnoliopsida; order Malpighiales; family Euphorbiaceae; genus Mercurialis; species Mercurialis annua. Next base: position 40,434,749 of record NC_065570.1, read on the forward strand.
TCACCTGTCCATGTTGCATCAGAACGCAACCCAAACCAATCCGAGACGCATCACAATACACTGTGAAACTATCAATGCCAGAAGGCAATGCCAAAACCGGAGCTGTAGTCAAAATCTCCTTGAGCTTCTCAAATCTCGCCTCGCACTTGTCAGTCCACTCAAACTTAACACCATTCTGTGTCAGTTTAGTCAACGGTGCAGATTTTCTGGAGAAATCTTGCACGAACCGACGATAGTAGCCAGGTAAACCCAGAAAACTTTTGATCTCGGTAACTGACCTCGGCCTCTGCCAATCCATAACCGCCTCAAATTTCTTCGGATCAACCTTGATCCTATCTTTCGACACCACGTGTCCTAGAAAGGTAACCTGATCCAACCAGAATTCACATTTTTAGAACTTGGCATACAACTGATGCTCATGCAATGTCTGTAGTATAGTTCTCAAATGGTAAGCATGCTCCTCCTCACTCTGAGAATAGATCAAAATGTCATCAATGAAGACGATAACAAATTGATCCAAAAACGGCTTGAACACTCTGTTCTTCATATCCATAAACGCTGCTGGTGCGTTCGTCAGACCAAAGGACATAACCAGAAACTCAAAATGTCCATACCGCGTCCGGAAAGCAGTCTTAGGCACATCTACATCACAGATCCGAAGTTGATGATACCCAGACCTCAAATCAATCTTGGAAAAACACTTCGCACCCTGCAACTGGTCAAACAAATCATCGATGCGAGGAAGAGGATAGCTGTTCTTGACAGTAACCTTGTTCAACTGTCTGTAGTCGATACACAGTCGAAAGGAACCGTCTTTCTTTTTCACAAACAGAACTGGAGCATCCCACGGAGAAGTACTCGGTCTGATGAACCCGCTATCCAACAACTCTTGTAACTGGTCCTTCAACTCCTTCAGCTCTGCAGGAGCCATCCGTTACGGCGGTATCGAAATTAGAGCTGTGCCAAGAACCACATCAATGCAAAACTCAATCTCACGATCAGGTGGTAATCCAGGCAATTCCTCTGGAAACACATCAGTGAACTCATTCATTATCGGAACACTATGCATATCACCACTGTCAGTCTCCAAATCACAAACCACAGCAAGAAAACCCTGGCAACCCTTGCCTAACATCCGCTTCGCCTTGATTGCGAAAATCAGATTCTTAGGCGTCTCCGCCTTCTCTCCCTGAAAGGAAAAAGGTAGATCACCTGGAACCCTCGACTGACTTCCCTCGACAGTCAATAGAAGCATAATGGCGCGACAGCCAATCCATCCCTAAGATGACATCAAAAGAAAGAACGTCAAGCACAATCAAATCAGCACATAATTCTCTACCCTGAATAACCACTGGACAAGAAGGATAAACGACATCCATTACTACACCTTCAGACATAGGTGTAAACACAGCTAGAGGTTCACTCAAAACAGATGGTGCCAAACCCAATTTCCCAGCAAAACATGTAGACACAAACGAATGGGTTGTACCCGCATCAAATAATACCAAAGCATCAGTAAAAGAAATCGGAATGGTACCTTGCACCACAGCATTTGATGCACGCGCATCCTGAGGAGTAAGAGCAAACACTCTGGCCTGACCTTGCGGCTGCTGCTGCGAACTCTGCCCAGTACCATAACTGTTGGAACCTCTACCACCGTTACCACGGCCACCAAAACCTCTACCACCAGAACCACGGCTCCGCTGGCCACCAAAAGATGCTGCAGGTTGAGAGTACCCTACAGACTGTGTAAACGCAGGTCTCTGCCTTTAACTCTACCTCTACCACGTCCAGCATTGGCCGGAACTGGTGGTACGTTCTGATCGACTTCCATGGAAATCGCATCATCAGCCACAGCTTCTTGCTCTGCCGCAGCACGAGCACGAGTACGAACAACATTGTCCATATCCTAAGGATTGAACAAAAACAATTTAAATAACACATAATTCATACCCAAGTATGAAACAAAACAAGTAACAAATTAGGATTTCCCGAGAAATCAACAGCATTAAAATATTCACCCAAGTGAAATAAAATTAGCATTTAACAACATCAAATCAACATATAATGACTGACTCGACGCAATCCTATTGGTGTAGGCCGAATATTTTAAAAATAAAAAGATGACGTTTTTAAAGACATGACAGAAACCTATATCCGCAGTAGTTCCTAAGACACAACCATACTTAACAGAGTAAACACATAGCAAGCAAATGGCCTTGGTTTGAAACCAAAGCTCAGATACCAAGTTTGTCACGACCCATTTTCATGAATCGCGACTGGCGCTAGGGTATGGGTAATGTAGTACCAAAACCCGTAGCTAGCCTTTCATTTAATACATAAACACATAAACCTGCAGAAAACCAATGCTCGGGGGCAACCGAGACTTCAGCCTAAATCTAGCAGTTATAATATTCGACAGTTAATATAACATGCTTATCCAATTCCAAGTCTAAAATAGATTTATCATAAACCAATGTAAATAATATAACATGCCCAAGCAATATAACCAGTCGAACCAATCCGACAAAATATATAATAATAATAAAGACGTCTAGTTACTACTGCGATCTAAGAATAAAACAGTTTTACAGTTTATTAAAATAAATGGAACCTCTGATGAAAAAGTAAATGCGGAGAACACCAGACACTCTCAGATCATAACCTAGGGAAAATTGGGAAAACAACGGGGTCAGATATACTGAGATGAGTTTATACCACTATCTACATTTATTAAGTGGAAAAACTTTAAAACTGGTTAAAACATTTAATAACGATATTACGAATAATAGTTGGAATCCTAATCCACAATTCTAAATAATAAACATAATCCAATAGGTCTGGTCCCGAGAGCTGAGCTACACCGAGGTACCACTGACCACACTTATACCAGAGTCCCGAGAGCTGAGCTACACCGAGTTACTCTACTTGATCCCGAGAGCTATGCTCACACCGAGTTACCACATTACCATAATTACCTTACCCAGATCATTACCGGTGCGCACGCAATCCTAATGATGCCCATTAGGTAGCATGTTCCAACTAGAAGCCATAATATATAAACAGTTCGAAATATACGTATAGTATATATATTTAATATAAAATAACAATTTACTTAATAAAGCGGTAAATAGTAAGTACAAACTCACTGCTTGCTAATCCACGTGAATACCGGCAAGCAACTAATCCTGGTTCGCCTCTGGAGCACGCACAATAGACGGGTCTAGTCAAATAAAATAATTATTAAAAACAGACCCTAACTCTATAGAGTACTAGACACCACATAGGACTAGCACAAATAACACGTCGGAATAACACAAACCAGAACACACAAAAATACCCATTAGGGAATAAGGCCCAATTAATATAAGTCTATTGAGTTCTCGCTTTAAAATCCAATTTATAAATATTATTTAATATTCTTTAAATAATAATTAATTTCCAAATAGTGGGTTAGCCGAGTTACTAATAACTACCAACTAACCTCACTTGTCGGGTGACCCAAGTCTAACCCGACTCAAAACGTTTATCAAATATAAAGCCGGGTTTATATTTATAAAATAACTCCATAAAATAATAAACCATTTTAAAAGTAGAACTTAATAACTTAAATTTCAAGTAACCCAATTTACAACCCAACAATCTAACCATTTTAAGTTTAAAAAAGTTTTGGGACTAAATTGCACTTTAGCCAATTAGGGACTAAACTGTACTTTTACCAATTAGGGACTAAATTATACTTTAGCCAATTTGATATCCAAAATCAATTTAATTGCTTGTTTATAATTAAAACAAAATATAAAATTACCTATCACAAATCCACTTAATTAAGTTATAAAAATAAGTTCAGGGACTAAATTGTAATTTAGTCAACATTTGACAAAACGACATTTGAAGGAAAATATAATTACCCGAGTAATTATATTAACTTAATTTATAAATAATTATCGTTAACAACATATTAATTATAAATCGAAATGAATTCCAATTCATTAAGTAAAGTTAAACTTAAGGGATTAATTTGATTTAAACAAAATAAATGGGTGATCAAAGGAAACATTTTACCATCTTCTACATTTCAAAACCCATACACCCGCCTAAGCCATGGAAAATAAGAGTTACAACATGAAAAACTTAAGTACATCCATACTTACAAACCAATTTAGAAATCAACTCTCAATAATCTTGTAACAAACCACATAACCCATACAAAATTGAAGATAGAATCATAAACAGCAAACATTCTAACCAAAGAACTAATCCTACGGTTCTTGACACAATCTCAGAACACGATCGAGCCTTATAATGGAACAAAACAACTCAACGATGTGGATAACCCAATCAATCAAGATGTTAATGATCATTAAAAGCAATCAAAATCATGGCCTAAGCAAATGAAACCATCGGCAGCAACCATTCAAACCCAAAACAGATTATACAAGTTTCAAAGCGGAAATAGTACCGCGATTGAAACGAGTTCGATAGCGTACCGTTCAACCAAAATAAGGCGGGAGATCGAAGGTACGCGAGTCTAGATCGTCCGGAAACAAACGGTATCGATTTCGATCTAGAAACGAAAGAGAACGATAAAAAATACGGAATGTCGCTCAAAACCAAAAACTGAAATTAATGGAGTTATGGAAGCTTACCGGGACAACCACTTTGAAAGAAGATTTCAGCTTCGTTTTTAAGAGAAAATGGATGTTAAAGGTGGCTAGGGTTTGCTTGTAGTGTGGAGAATAGATTAGGGTTGACAGTTTTGAATTTAACTAGGTCGGAATAGGTTAGAACGATTGACGAAACTGCCCCCTCGCAAGGATAGGAAAGTTTCGAACGGGAATGGCCTTTCAGGCCTGATTCCCGTTCGAGAATGGCCTGGTCTCGAACGAGACCAGGCCTCCAACAAGATTCTCGTTCGAGAATCATGAAATTCTCGAACGAGAATTTGTCTTCCTTTATTTTTTTTTGTTTTTTTTTTTAAATAAAAATTATAATGGTTGAACCTAGATCAACCCCAATTCCAAACCAACTAGAATCAAACCGCTATCATCGGAGTTACTTCAAAACGACCGGAAAATTGTCGGAAATTATCGAAAAATAAGTGTAAAAGTTTACGGGATATTACACGACGGCGGCTTTGTTCCCGATCCAGATGCTGCTGTAACCTCGCAGATATGTGGCGACGGTGGCTTTGTTCCCGGTCCAGATGCTGCTATTATTAAACTTATTAGATTCCATAATTGGTTTCTTAGGGATCTTTGGATTAGCGTTTCAGTCGGATCGTATATTTGTGTGTTGTTTGATATTTGATCTATGATTCGAGTATTTAAAAATATGTTAAATGTTTACATGATTTTGATGATAATACCATCAGTACACGTAAACTCACTTGGTATTTCCCAAAATACTGACCCCCTCACTCTGACGTTTTTCAGGTAGTCAGAGTCAGATCAGACAAACCATCTTCGTTGTGCCAGAAGTCGATTGGCTTGCACAAAATATGAGTTCCTAGAGCTGCAATAGTCAGTAGGTGTCAGCATAAAATTTATGATTTGATTTCAAACAGTTTATTTTGAATGTAAACTCTAATATAATACTTTAATACCTATAATTAAATTATCTACAAGAGTTTTCTGAAAATATTTTATATATAATATTATATTTTTTTTGTGAAAAATTATTAGTATTTTTAGGCTTGCTACGGGTTTCGGAGCTACAACTCCAATTCCCTAGCGCCAGTCTCGGCTCAATAATTTGGGTCGTGACACTATCGTAAATCACTCTATCGGTATTAAAAATCTTTAGTACAATTGCGCCACAGAGTGATGACACCTCTCATCACTAAAGAGTTGCATTTTTAAATCACGTTTCTTTGAAATATGCATATATATGATGCATGATTTATCGTTTAAAAGATCGTTTTGTATAGAATATATATATATATATATATACTAATGTCAATATCTTGCCATAGTAAATTGAATGACATGCTCCATGCGGGGTCTGAGCACAATTGTACTATTAAAGTCGTAAAATATTTTCATAATGACAAATTTGTAAGTCCTTCAGACCAAAACTCCGTGACGTTCCTATTTTTGCTCACTTAAGAAAAACTAGGTAATTTATATTCAATTTCTTTGCCTAGCATTATTTAATTTAATTCAATTCATCAAATTATGACTTATTAGATTTTTATTATCGGTCACTTGTTAATCCATAACATAGGGCTATAAATTCATTTAATTATTCTCGTTTTATTCCTAAAATTGAGTTCCGCTGCCTTGTATTCGTACTATATATTTACCTATCTATTACCCATACCATAGTCCTAATTATACTCTATTTAATAACTTACGTTTCGATTCTTATGTGCTTTAGTAATTCTTCTAAGTTTAGTCCTAGTAGTCGGCCTTTCTTTCTTTACATCAACATACTTAAGAGTTCTACTTAATTAAGATTTCTTTCGATTTACGTTTTCATTTACGCAACATCCTACTTGTTCTATCTATCAATATTTATCATAAACATAAGTTGTGCACATATTTAAATAATACCTGGTGCGACTTGACCAGGTGCCCTACGCCCTCGACGCGCTACCCTCGGCCTAGGTCCTTTAGCTCGCCTTGGAACATTAACTCCCCTAGCTACCGATCCAGAATCTTCATCTATAGGGACCGAAGGCACTGGCCTCTCACGAGGGAAATAAAAAGGATGGACAGGGTTGTCATTCCATTCACGTTCGCTCATTATCCCCGCGGCCCTACCAGCTAATGATCCCACATGCTCATGTGTGAAGTTAAACAGCTCAGCAAAGTCCGGTCCCAAGCCTCTAACATAGCGGCGGTTCACTTCCTCATTATCCCTACCAGTTTCCGGGACCGCTTGCATCATGCGAAGAAACTCATTAGTGTAAGTTTCTATAGTGAGCACACCCCTAAAAAAGATGTTCAACATCGCTCTGAGGCTATTCAGACTTTCCTCTGCCTGAGTCTCCCTCAAAGCCGCTACTTCCCTATGATCGCGGTACCTTTGGGTCTCAATCAAAAACTGCCCTCTCCTAAACACTTCAATGTCAGGATCTTCAGAAAGATCTTCCGATGGATCCTCTTCTTGCTCTCTTTCCTCGCTACTCTTCGGGTGTTACTGATCTAACTCGAGCTTCAACCCCTCCATTTCCATTATTCATTACCCCATTTTGATGGATCTCTGGCGATCCTTCACCATCAGCTAAGAACCCATTTTGATGGATTTCAGGTAGCCCACCGTTACCTAGCCTAACTTGTTGAGCAGGAGGCGCGTCCTCCTCATCAGATATTACATAAACTCGTGCTCTCCTAAATCCAGGCATACTACAATATAAACAATTTCCAAGATAAGATAATATACGTACTCTAAATCGTTATTCACACGCATTATACATAACTTACTTCGTTACCCCTAACCTTAGTCTACATTTATAAATCATACCTAAAACACATTAAGAATTGATAAAAATATACATGATACAAATCCTATGCTGCAGTAGTTTCCTAGGTAGACTCTCCAAAAGCAGTGGTATCCGGGACCAACTGTTCTGATACCACATTTGTCACGACCCGATTTCTCGAGTCGTGACCGGCGCTATGGAATGGGAATATTGGTTCCGAAACCCGTAGCAAGCCTAAATGTTACCTAAAAGGTTTTTCGTGTTTAAAAATCATTATAAAACTTAAGTATTTTATTTTCAAAAATTTGGCAATATAACGGCTGTAATTTTAACTGGCCAACACCTGTTAAATCTCAAACCACCCTGCACGATAAACTTAATACAACCACAATATATTGCCAAGTACCATTCTAAGCATTTACAAAATATACATATTAAGTAGTCAAACTATAACTACCTCTGATGTTTGTTTGTTAATCAGAAAACGAGGCCTAACAAAAAGCTATAGACAGAAGCGGTTACTAGCCCAAAACATACTTAAACCGCTAATAGGACCTCGACAAAAGTGTAAGCCTGAACTACTGCAACGCTAGAGAGTCAGAAGCTGTACATGGAAAAAGTGATGAGCCTTCCGAAACAAGGCGTGGAGGCTCGACCTGAACGCTATCTTCTGAATACCTGAAAAATTTAATAATCAACGGGTCAAACATAGCTGTGTGAGTTCACAATTTACTAACGGTATTATAATTAAAAACAAGGCCGCATTAAGGATAAAACATACTTTATATATATTCAATCAATAACTTATAATTTAATATGCTTTAATAATAAACGATTAATTAAACGTATTTTGATAACAAATGATTAATTTAAACATAAATAAACCTAAAATATAATTTAGTAGTTTCCAATATCTGATCCGTTCGAAATCCTAAACCCAAGTGCTATGGACTTATTGGACATAATCGACAATAACTGTTTTTCGATCATATCGTCCAAGTGGCCGGGTCCTGAGATAATTCGACCGAGTTACCCGCAACCATCTCTTAATCCCAAGTTGTGGGTCCCGAGATAGTTCGACCGAGTTACCCACTAGACATGGGTCCCGAGATAGTTCCACCGAGTTATCTCGCGTCTATCACATTTCTATTTATCCTCCTTTTCCTTATCACATGGATATTCATAATTTATCATCGCAAATAACTGACTGTATACGCATAGACTCGACTCGTATCAGTAATGGTGATCATACAGCCTATTGACACCCAATAGGTAGCTCGTTTCCCCCGGATCACTCATTGGTTTAAATAATAATTCAGCAAAACAAAAGATTTATAAATTCGTATAACAAACGCATGCATAGCGAAGTTAGAAAATAATAATTACTTTAACTAAGTTCTCAAATTATTTATGCCAATTTAGATACTTTAACGCATAAAAATATAAAGCATTAATTGAATAATAACACATGATTTTTTAATTAACCGATATTATTTGAAGGGCGATTTCATAATTCAATCATCGCCAATTATAAATCATATTATCCTTAATAACACCAAAATATAATTAACCATTTTCAAAGTGTCTCAAATTCACCTTATGCGACCTTTTTTTTTGAGTATATCAAGTTTTAATCATTTATAAGATAAAATAGCTTATTAATAAAAGCATAAGTTTGTTACTTGAAATACTTTTAATGAAGTTCTAACAATATTAATAATGGTTCTATAAATAAACATATTGATTCAAACTAAAACATTCAATTAAACACATGTATCTACTTTTATATATAAAATTAATAATACACGAAAGTAAACCGCGAACTCACCTCGATCGCTTAATCAAAATTTTTCAAAAGCAAAATATAAAATAGCCCGTTGATTAACTCTAATTCTTCAATTTCTCCAATCCGACCACGCGTAGGATCTATAATATGAACAAATGCTAAATTAACAATTTATTCAAACTAATTAATTTGCTTATATCCTTTTCGAATACAATTTTAAGTATTCGAACTTTAACTAATACTAAGTCCTTTTATTTTATTCTTGCCTTCTTAAAACGTATCCCACAAACAACTTTGATCTAATTTTACACATTCTTTAAATCTTAGGTTCTAACTACTTAAACTTGAATCCAATTATACCTCAACCCATTTAAACTTTAACTAACTTACTCTTTTAAATTTTAATAATTCTAATCGATACGGACCTTTTCGTATTGAACTCCTTTATTTATTTATTTTAATCATTTTAAATCCACTTAACACAATTTAAACCTTATACTTAAACATCTAAACTTGAACTAAACTAAGTCATAACTCATTTTACTTCTATCTCAAAAATCCATTTGTTAAGTTTTCTAAATTCATTTTCATATTTAATTTCACGCTTAAATTGATTTGTTTAAATTCCGAAAACACCCTATTTAGCAAAACATTCCGGTGGCACGCGGGTCCGGAGCGACCAACTGGTCTACCCAATGAGCAGACCGGCTGGTCTGCTCGTTGCTGAGCATACCATAGTCTGCTCTAGTTGAGCAGACCGTAGTCTGCTCAACCTGAGTAGACTTGCCAAGCAAATGGCCTGACCGGTCTTCTCTCCGGCCTCCGCTCTCTGCTCCTAGCCCGACTCCAACTTTGATTCTCCAAAAATCAAAATTTTACAACAACTAAAAATTTTCAGCTTTAAGTTCTAACTCTTTTTCTTTAAATTTTTTTATCTGAAACCCATTAAAGTCTAACATCTTAAATCACCCATAGCTAATCAATCTAAACTCCACACAAACTCTTTGATTGATGTTTAATTGTAAAACCCATAAAATTTCAGCTTCAATTTACATATTAATTGACATGAAATTTCAATAAATAATCATCTATATTGATTTAAACACATGCCAACTAAAACCCAATTGAATAACTATAAACCCTAACTCTCTAATTCAAAATCAACCCGTAATTTGAGATTACTAACCTTAATTTAAAGCTCCAAATTGATGCTAGATGAAGACTTCAATCTTTTCTAAGTGTGGGTGTTTGAAGTTGATATCAATCCATTAATTTTAGCTCCTCCATTTTTCTTTGAGAGTAGAAGGTAGAAGATGAAGTGTAGAGAATGGAATTCTCTGGAATGATTTTATGTCTAGTTAAAGGAAAAATGAAGTTTTCTGGAAAGTGCTATGTCTAGAGTAAAAAGAATGGGTTGGGCTTTGTAAATGAAAATGCGTTGGTTAGCTATAATTAATCATCTTCTTAATTCAATTTCATTAGACGCCTCTTTTTCTTATTTTAATTTTAAACTTAATAATAATTTATCTCATCACTTAATCACGTCGTTATTAAGTCGGGTTTTAATCCAAGTTTTTCAAACGACAATAAATTATACGGAGTCCTTTTAACTAATCCAAAATATTAATTATTGCCTTTCCCTTTAAAATTTTATTATCTAACCGTATAATTTATATGTCGCGTTAAACTGGCATTTTAAAAATAACATTCCAAATATTTATGGATTCTCTTAAAATAATCCAAATAGCGAATTTATTTAATGGAAATTTTTCCAAATTTCCCATTAAATTTCGACATACTTATCTCAATATCCAATTACGAGATAAAATTTTAATCTAATAATATAGTCCAACTTTATTAAAATTCATTCGTCGTCAAAACGCTATTTTCCGCCTTATTTATGGAAATTTCCTTATTTTAGCTCTAATTGGCTAAAATAATATAATTAATCCAATTAAATACTTCTCCAAAAATACGGGGTATTACACCTTTGTTTAAACGTTTCACGTAGCAGCTGATTTTCTATTGTGGGCAAACATGGCAGATCCCACTATCGACGGTTGAGGTGGACGATGTAGCGGCAAAAGCAGCAACTTTCCTTGACTCCGACAGTGAAAATGATGACCTCGCCACCATCTCTACTAGTGACGTTTTGACAGAAGCGAGCAGTCGCCCTTCCACCAACTGGGAAGATCACCTTGAAGTGATGGCGCAAATGAAGAAGGCTGGCATCACCCTTTTCAAGTCTCCCGAAAGCGTCGAGAAATTAAAACAAGCTGCTACAGCTTTTGCCGATGCCTTTGCTGAAATCCTAAATGACGAAGACCGCTCTGCAGTGGAAAAATTATCGGCTTCCATTCCAGCTTTTCAAAGGATGTATCATGAATCAGTGTCCATCCAAGCCGAGCAGGACAGGCTGAATCAGCAGGAACTTGAAGCAAAGGAAAAACTAGACTCCCTTAAAGCTACCGTGAAGTCGGCAGTCGCAACGCTTCAAGATCGCCGCATACATGCAAAGGAGTTGGGAGAAAAAATTGCAGCCATGCAGCTTGAGCTTGATTCGGAAAAAAAGTTCTTCGGTGATCTGGAGATCTCATTGGATAAAGAGATGGTGGAGGGCTTGGAAGTGAAAAAGATTTAGAGCAAACTGAAAGGGGAGCTTAATAAAATTAAGCCAAAAAGTGAAGTGGCGAAAACAGAGTACAATCAAGTCCGCAGTGAACTAGGCACTTGTTTTCGCCATTTCTAAAATTCTGGTAATAATTCCAAGTTTGAAACAATTTTAAATAATATCTCAATATTAATACTCTTTTGATCGGCCAAGTGGCCGCATCTTTTGGTGTTTTGCAACAATTTGAATATTTTTGTATTTGATTTTAATCGGCCCAGAGGCCAAAATTTGGATATTTGTTGTTTGCATAGCTTACTTTTACAAAACTTTAATAGGTCTGATCAGTCCGATATCGATCAAATTTTTATTACATTATAAGTTAAGAAAAACGGAGGGCCCATTGAAAAAACTCAACTGTAACTATACATGGCCAAAAACACAACATGTATCCCTTGTATTACATATATTGGCCATAACGGAACCATTTATCGGTTCAATATGTCCGATAAATGTCTATTGGGCGAATTATTCTTCGTCAGTTCCAAACAAACGTCGCTCTATGTTCTCCCAGCAACTAGGAACATATTTCTTTGAAAACTGACCGTTAATCGCCCTGTCATACTCTTCCCCGTCATATCCGCCAAGACATAAGCACCGCCCACTAACTTAGTAGTTACAATAAAAGGACCTTCCCAGTTTGGACTCCATTTACCAAATCCCCTATCTTTGTGGTCAATAGGAAAGATTGCCTTCCATACCATATCGCCTATAACAACGATTTTGGTTTTACTCGTTTGTTATATGCTCGCTCTACCCTTCTTTTCTGAGCCTTGAATTTTCTTCGTCGAGATCTAGAGATTATATCACCATCTTATTGAAGTCATCATCCGTAGAAAATTTGTTCTGATACAAGAGGCGAGTAGACATTACAGTTAGCTCCATCGGCAGCATCGCATCATGGCCATACACTATCCTAAATGGCGAGGTCCCGGTTGCCGATTTCTGTCTGGTCCTATTCGCCCACACGGCTTCTGATAGCAAAACATGCCATTGTCTCGGGTTTTCCTCTATCATTTTTTGAACGATGAGTTTGATAGCGTTGTTAGTCACCTCACCTTGTCCGTTGGCTTGTGCATAGTATGGGGTCGAGTGTAGCATCTTGATCTTCATTTGAGAAGCCCATTCCACCATATCACCTCCCGTGAACATCGTGCCTTGATTGGTGGTTATGGACTCGGGGAAACCATGCCGATGAACGATACATTCTTTAAAAAACTTGATCACAGCTTCTTGTGTGGGCGATTTCAATGGCTTTTCCTCTACCCACTTGGTGAAGTAACAAGTGGCGATTATAACAAACGTATGGCCATCTGATGAACTAGGATATATTTTCCCTATGAGGTCAACTGCCCATCCTCAAAATGGCCATGGCTTGATGATGGAGTGGAGTTCTTCGACGGGCTCATGCTGTATCGGTCCACATTTTTTACAAGCCTCACATCCCTTCGCATATCCGATGCAGTCGTGTTCCATTTTCGGCCAATAGAAATCGTATTTATGAATCAGCCATCTCATTCTTGGGCCCGCCTGATGAGCACCTGCTATCCCTTCATGTACCTCGGCCATTGCCAACATTGCCTCCTTTGGGCCGATGCACCTAGAGAGCAAACCTTCGAAACCTTTCTTGTATAGCTCACCGACCAGAACAACATAATTCAGGGTCAGGATCCTTAGCCTCCTGTTTGTCTTATTTGATTTCTTAAACCATCCCAGAATTTCGGTCCTCCAATCTTGCTTCACATCCAATTGATAAACAGAAAAACTTCTCTCATCAACTGTGATGCCCCCAATATGAAGATTCGGCGTTTCTCTCTCGATCGCATCGAATTAAAGGTTCACTTTATAACCGCTTCCGTGTTGAGCCAGGTCATTGGCGATACAATTGTCAGCTCGTTCTGTGTATTCTAACCTTGTATCCTGAAAGCCCTCAATTAAGTGTTTCGCCTTATTGCAATATCTTACCAAGAGCTCAGACTCGCACTTGAATTTCCCAATCACTTGCTTGATAACCAATAAAGAGTCAGCCCTTATGTTAATCGCCTTTTCCCCCCAGCTCGGTCAATATCTCGAGGCCGAATATTAGGGCTTCATATTCTGCTTGGTTGTTGGTACACTCAAAATGTAGTTTGAATGACAACTGGTAAGATGCCCCCAAGGGCGATACGATGTGTACTCCAGCTCCTGCCCCCTGGCTGGTCGTAGATCCGTCGAACCACATCTTCCACACGGCTATGTCGACGCAGCTAATCGTTTCTTCCTTAAGAGCGATACCAAGATGATCAGATAAGAAATCGGCCAGAACCTTTCCTTTTACTGCTCTTTGAGGAACATAAACCAATGTGAATTCGGACATGGAAATTGTCCACTTCCCAATCCGATTTCTTAAGTATGGCTTTAACAAAATGTACTTAATAATATAGGTCTGGGACAAAACGTAGACCACCACTGGCAACATATAATATCGGAGCTTGCGGCAAGTGAAATACAGACAAAGGCACATCATTTCTATGTCTGTATAGCAAATTTATGTATCGGTCAAACCACGACTCAGATGGTAAACCGCTCTTTCAACCCCTTCATCCTCTTGGGCGAGCATACATCCCAAAGATTCATGCGCAGCCGATAAATAAAGTAACAGTGGCTTGTTCGGCTTTAGAGGAGTCATGACCGGGGGTTTAGCTTAGTACACCTTTAATTCTTCAAATACTTTCTGCTGTTCGTCTGTCCAGATAATCTGATCGGTCTCTTTCCCTCTTATTAAGGCACTCCAACTGCGAAGTTGCCCCGCTGTGTTTTCAATAAATCGCCTCAGGAAGTGTATTTGACCGATGAGTCTCTGAAGCTGCTTCTTGGTTTTAGGTGGTTCGGCATTGATGATCGCCTTCACCTTGTTTTTGTCTATTTCTACTCCCCGCTGGTGAACCAAGAAACCCAAGAAGTTTCCAGCCGATACTCCGAATGAACATTTGAGAGGGTTCATTTTTATCCCGTTGGACCGTATTCGGTCGAAACCTTTTCTTAAATCGGCCAAGTGAACTTCCTCGGTATTTGACTTGACCACAACATCACCAATGTACATTTCAAGGCAATCCAAACTCGTAAACATCTTATTCATCGCCCTTTGGTAGGTAGCACCTGCATTTTTCAAGCCGAAAGGCATAACAACCCATTCGTAAGCTCCGATCGGCCCTGGGCAGCGAAAAGCTGTTTTAGACACATCTCCCTTGCTGATCGGCACTTGGTTTTACCCTGAATGTGCATTAAGGAAACTAAGAACCGTGTGCCCTGCTGCTCTGTCTATCAGCATATTGGCCACTGGCATAGGGTATTCTTCCTTAGGTGTAGCCGGATTGAGGTTCCGAAAGTCCACACAAATCATCAGTTTTCCGTTCTTTTTCATTACAGGAACGATATTAGACAAACATTCTGTATACTGAGCTTCCCGTATAATTTTGGCACCTTCTAACATCCTAATTTTGTCTTGAATCAGGGTGTCTACCTTTCTTGACATTCGCCTCGGAGGCTGCCGATATGGTCTGAACCCGCTTTTTAATGAGAGTTTATGCTCTGCGATCTTCGGATCCAGTCCTGGCATCTCGTCGTATGACCAAGCAAAGCAGTCCTGATACTCAACAAGGTGGGCGACCAGTTGTGCTTTGAATTCTCAGCTTAGCGCGGCGTTGATATATATAGGTCTGGCAATTCTTCCGAACCCAGGTTTATTTCTATCAATTCATCTTGCACTTGGGCGGGGTCATCTTCCATTTTGCCCGTAGCCAGCTGCAAGTCCTGGATCTTTAATGCCCCAGTGGGATCTTGCTCTTGATCCCCGTAAATGCATTCGGCTGATGCAGCTTCGTACAAAAAGAC
The DNA here is from genome assembly GCF_937616625.2 of Mercurialis annua. Classification (NCBI taxonomy): domain Eukaryota; kingdom Viridiplantae; phylum Streptophyta; class Magnoliopsida; order Malpighiales; family Euphorbiaceae; genus Mercurialis; species Mercurialis annua. Next base: position 40,450,502 of record NC_065570.1, read on the forward strand.
TAGTTGCTTGATCTTTTCCCTCAACTCATTATGGCGTACTATCATTTTAATGGATTGATGATAGTGGATCGGCCATTTCCCGCGAGGGTAATCGATATTGGCCGATCCAAATTGACCAACAAACAGGGTACGCTTGTCTGCCCTTTAGAGCAAAGGGACTGTATGTTCCGTACTTCTTCATCATACAAACGTGCTTCTAGCACATTATGGTCTTCATCGAAAGGGTTGGGATCGCCCTGTACTACCTCGGCCTCTCCATCCTCTCGCCAAATAAATAACATTTGATGTATAGTGGACGGTATACACATGTTAGAGTGTGTCCAATCTCGGTCGAGCAGTATATTGTAATTACTTCGGGCATTGACCACGAAGAATCCCTCTTCGGTCTCTACTCGCCCGACTTTGATTTGGAGAGTGATGTACCCCTCGGCTGGTGTTTCGCCTCCGGCGAAATCAGTCATATAAATGTCAGTTGGATCAAACTGATCCCGGTTTATGCCGAGCTTCTTGAGCATCTTCGCTGGGAGTATATTCACCCTTGCTCCATTATCTATTAGCACCCTGTTTATAATCACTCCATTTAAATCGGCCTTAATATACAATGACCGAATATGACGAGTCATTCTTGTTGGGGGTTTACTAAGTGACACCACAACCGTGCTATCAGCACTATCGTCTTCTGGGACGATCACATCTCCTTCCAAAGTTGCCTTCTGCCCTGACTTACTTCTGTAGGAGTCGGGAAGTGTAACCACTTTCACTCCGAATTCGTCTCTGACAATTGGGACCCATGCCTTTAGCACCCCTTTTTTTATGTGAGACGATCACTTCCCGGTCCCTGGGTACCTTCGCCTTCAGCTGACCATCTTGATGGGAGACAAGGATGTCTTTGTAAGATCGTCGTTTGTCCTTCTCTGTCACAGGTTTTGGAGCTTCCGTCTCATGGGCCATGTCGATTGCCCCTCCACTCTCAACAACTTTCTTCCGAACCCATATTTTCCGCATTTTAGTCGTTCTGTGCTCATGCGGCTCGGCAACTTTTTTAATCCGTGCCCCACTCGCCAATCTCTCGGCCATGGGTCGGTTCACCCGTTCAGGCATGAGCGTCAATCGGTTCTGTATGGACGATTTAGTTGCGGCATGACTGGCCCTTGACTCCTGCCTTAACCTCTACATTCGCCTCTTTTGGGTTTTTGTCATACAAGGGGTCTCATCCGTTGGCTGAGAAATCCTCTTGAACACGGTTGTCTTAGACTCCCGCTGTAGCTGATGTTTCTACCACTGCTCGGTAGGCGATTTAGGCTTAAATGTCTTGGGGTGTTCCCTTACTTTTTCGACCCTCTTGGCGGCAAAACAAGTACTGCAGGATGGGCACGTGACTTCTGCGGTGGGCTAACTATTACGCTTCCTCTTCTGCTGTTGAGGTCGCCCCTTTTTTGCTCGCCATTTAGACCCATCCGTCTCTACCTTGAGTTAGGTTTCTTGGGCTCACTTGCTCTGGATCTGCCTCTGTTTCAAGAAACTATCAAAATGAGGCCGAACAGTGTTGATGGACACATATTTTGCATCGGCCTCTTTCTTAGTAGGGAACAAGAGTTTTCCTTCATTGATCGCCTTCTGGATCACGTTTTTGAAGTTCACACAGTTGTTCGTACTGTGCCTTCAAGAGTTGTGATATTTGCAGTAATCCTTTCCGACCATATTCTCCGGCAGTGGGATCACGTGACCTTCACTAAGGGCGATCTGTCCATCTTTGAACAAAGCATCAAAAATTTCGTCGGCTTTGGTCAAGTCAAAGGAATATTCCCTCTGCACTACTGCGGTTTTATTCTTCTTGACAAAACCCGTTTTTCTCAGATCCGAGCATTTCAATGGTTTGCTACCCAAGAATTCGGCCATCTTGATTTCGTCCTCCGAGCTTCTATCCTCGTTGTCCGAAACCACGGCTATGTCCAACTGGTCTTTGTAGTAAGTAACACTCGAAGCTCCTCGTCTCTGTTCTTTCTCCTAGAGAAGCATCTCGTAGCTCGTCTCCCTATTAGTCAATTTAAATAAGTCCCGGAATCGGTGCCCTTCGAAGTGCTCCCTCATGGCGAAGCTCATTCCTCTAACCACCATTGGGACGCAATCGGCCTCAGACATCTTTGTTGAGCACCACATTCTCAGATTTCTGAATCGGCCGATGTACTTCTCCACCGATTCACTTGGCAGCTGTGATATACGAGCCACATCGTCGAGGGTGACATCTGGAGGTGCCTTGTAAAACCCCTCGTGGAAGAGGATCTCCAAATCCTTCCAGGTCTCCACTGAGTTTGGTGTTAACCTTGTATACCAGGTCAAGGCCATTTTTGTCAATGAACTAGCAAATAACCGGAGTTTCCAGAAGTCATGAGCTGCTACCTCGCCGTATTGGGCCGAGAAACGGGCGACATGTTCACCAGAGAAAAGGCTAAACTCAGGAACCTTCTATCCCCTTGGGAAAGGGTACAACTTGTCGATCCAATCTGGACATGGCTTCATATACGAAGGGCGGGGCATCGGTTATAAATCGACCCCGAGCTTTTCCAACATGTTCATGAGTTGCCCCTGATCATAAATATTATGCTCACCCCCTTCAATAGCCGAACGCTCGCCCACATTTAATTCCTGGGTGTTGGCTCCGGTTGCGACCCCTTGTGGTCTGGATTCGCCTTGGGGAGCTGACGTGCTTGCCCCCAAGTGATCGGCTCTTCCTGCCGATTCGGCTTCCTGCCTAGTCAAGAGTTTAACTGACCCATAAGTATACCCCAGCTTACTGGGTTGCTGTATCGGTTTGGCCGAACTACCAGGATATCCGAAGCGATTCGGTGTCTGGTTCTGTTCGGCCCTTCTGTAACTCTGTTCGGCAACGGATTGCCCAGAAAAGAGTCTGCCCAAGCTCTCCATCGCCTTGTTGAGGCCATCCAAATTACCCTGGATCTGCCTCTGGAACGATGCTTGATCAGACATGATATTTTTCATCACTTCCGACATCTGATGCATCGCACCATCAAACTTCTGCTTGTTCTCTTGGGCAATCTCGCCCCTCATAGCCGAGATATCGGCATGCGATAAGGAAGGGCGAGATGGAGGAAGCTGGCGTGAGTAGTCAATCGAATCATCGGTCGCATCATCATTCTTGTCCGACGGGAGGCTTCCATCAGTGACCGAAGGATTCAGCACATTTGGCCATGATTTCTGATATGTCCGAATCAAAATCGTCCACTCCGTCGCCTTGCTTTAATTGTTGTCGGCGTATAGACCGAGCGTGCCTGGAATCGTCCTTAAAGTCTGTTTTTGTGCTAACCATAAATTGATGTCCCCAGTGGAGTCGCCAAAAGATGTTCGCCTAGAAATATTCCGGACTCGAATCTTTGAATTTATAAGTGGGATCGGTTTGATGCTTTAACGAACTTATGAAGATATTCACGGGGCTTCTTTGGTTAAAAACACTTAACCACGTGATCTAAGTAGTAATAATCTGGGAGTTAATAAACTCAGGCGAGATTAATACCAAAAACTACTTCTAAATTAAAACAATTCAGGGATTGCGAGATAAAAAGCATTGAGTTTGGTATTTGATTGATTGATTTATTTATCGAAAAATAATGAAGCTCTGAGCTATTTATAGCTCTATAAAATCAAGATTCCTAATTTAACTACAACTAATATTCCTAAAGAGAAACACTCCTAATGAGTTGCAAATTCCTACTAAAAATAAAAGCTAATTTGGAAAAGGCTTTCTATTGGGCTCAATTCCCTTGGTAAGCCCATATGATGCTCTGACCCATAATATTTTGGACCGGTGTAAACACTATGGTACCATTTTGAGACAAAATATAGAGAATTGGTACCATTTTGACCAATAACCCTAACGACTACCAACCAGGCCTTCTTTTTTCTTTTTCTAGTTTTGATAGAAAGTTACAAGTCGATGCTATTGGGTGGACTTGGAAAACAGAGGATTGATCATTTTAAAGGTCTGTTTATTTCTTGAAAATATTAATCTCTTGAGAGTTATAAGTCTAGGTACTCATTTTAAACTTACTCAACATTGATGTTTAAGAACTTCAGTAAAAAGTTCTTAAATATGAAACGCTATGGAAAAACAAACTAACGGCTTAACTACAAAAAAGCGAAATTTACTATTATTTTCTGGCTATGTTTGGTTCATGAAATAGGTCCGGAATAGATTAACTATTCCGTATTGAATAATTATTCCTCACTCTGGTTCATGGAGTACTCCATGGAATTGCTATTTAATGATTTTCTGGAATAACTACTTCTCTTAAAATGTAATGAATAGTTGTTCCATTCCACATGGAATAGCTATTCTATTCCGTACTATTTCATTGCATCAACCAAATATGACCTCAGGTTAAAGCAAGATATCCACATTATTGGACTTACCGGCACCATAATTTCGATATCTCCAATCCCAAATTCTACAAGCTTCTCATTTGGTTGGGTTATGCAATCTAGGAAGAGTTGCAAAACCTTGAGCAGATCAACATCATAATTCATATACCAAATATGTTCATGTGGAACATAACATGTGAAAGGAAATTCAATTTCCATTTATCGTCATATAATTCGCAGTTGTAACAACAACAAAAGTAAGGATCGTTGGTAAAGTTCGCCAAATTAACAACAATCTGCCATTTGTTTGTGCAATCAGGAAGATAAATTGCTTTAAGTGATTAACATGGAATCATAAGTACTGTGGATAAATAATCGTCAACAAATGCTGTCAAAATAATAATCATCAATTACTAGCAAAAACCAGTCTTCCGGTATCCCTAAAATAACCATATTGCATACATTAAGCATTACTGTAATGCTCAAATAACAGAATCATTTATTCTTTATCTCTACACCACACAATCGCACCCTATAGAAACCCATAATGTCGCACATATATCCAATAAACCTTGACATTCTAATGTGTTTAACAAAGCTCGTATTTGTGCCAAACCTTGTGAAGGGACCACATTATTAGCAGATTTGACTTCTACTGTGTTCAAGCTTCATGGTGAGTTCATGTTAAGAATAATGCTGCTGAGGTGTTCAAGCTTGATGCAGTGTGTGTGAAGTTAGTTAAAGGGTGATGACAAGTGTGTGTTTTAGTTTGTTATAGTTTTTTTATAGCTTTATCCAATGTAATCATGACACATGTCATGAGGCAGCTATTTTTCTGTAATTCTCAGCTTCTATTTAAAGCTGTGACTTGTAATCTTGATCATTAAGAAATAAGATTTCATTTTGCTTTCAATTTCTGAAATGGTATCAGAGCATTGAATTTTAGCAGTTATCTTTTTCTTCTTTCCCTCTCATTTTCTCGGGAAACAAACACTTCATACTCATTTGAAATTTCTCTCTGTTTCACAAGTAAATCATAGATTCATAATACTTGCATTATTGTGATTCTTGCGATCATATTTTCTTTCAAAGATGACAACCGCTGATACTCAAAATCTATGGAGACAGGAAGAGAATCTTGCTAGTCCATTTTACATTCATCCAAACGAGAATCCAAGTCTTGCTTTCGTTACACCTTTGTTGAATGGTGTTAATTAGCATTTCTAATCAAGATCCATGAAGAGAGCTCTTTTGGCTAAGAACAAGATGAAACTGGTTGATGGATCAATTTCTGTGCCTACAAAGGATAATCCAATGTATTCTGTGTGGGAACGAAGAAATAATCTAGTGATGTCTTGGATCCAAAAATTAGTTTCTCCTCCTATTAGCAAGAGCATTGAATGGATTGATGCTGCTCTGGAAGCATGGATTGATCTTGAGTCAAGATTTGCATTAGGAGATGCATATAGAGTCTCACTATTTCTATCCGAGCCTTTTCCTCTCTTTTGTTGTCGTCTCTTTTATCCTCGTCTTTTTTCGTATTCAAGAATAATTGAACAATTTCAAACATAATACACTTAGTGTAGTTGAATACTTCACACATCTCAAAGAAATGTGGGATGAACTTATCAATCTGAGGCCTATTCCAGGTTGCAACTGTGATCCTCAATGTACGTATGGAGGTTATGAAAAGATAAGGAATTACAGGGACAATGATGCTGCTATAAAGTTCCTAAAGGGACTTAATGAGAATTTTGCTACGTTGAAATCAAAAATCTTGATTATGGATCCATTGCCAAATCTAAATAGAGTTTTTTTCTTTCGCAAGTCAACATGAGAGGCAAGTTGCTGGTGGTTCATCAAACTTTGTTAAACCAAGTGTTTTCTATACTCAGAGTGCAAATTCCAATGTTCACAATGCTGGTTTCACTCCTAATGCTGGCAATTTTCAGAAAAAGGGAAACTACAAGAAGTTTTCAAATAATAGTATGATGAAGTGCACTCATTGTGGATACTCAGGTCACACAGTAGACATCTGCTATATAAAGCATGGCTTTCCTCCAAACTACAAGTCAAAGGGAAGATCTCAAAATTCTTCACATATTAATCAAGTGGAATGTGCTAAAGCTGAAACTAATCATCAGCTTGAGAGTCAGACTATGAATACAATGAACATGGATTCTTCAATGATAAATTGTATGCAATTCACTCAGGAGCACTATTCACAACTCATGTCAATACAATCTCAACTACTGTCAATTCCATAGGCAATGAATCAGGTATAATATCTCTATCCTTCTTTGAGAAATCATATTCACAAAAGGAAAAATGGATCATAGATAGTGGTGCAAAAAACCATATTATTTGCTCTTTGAGTTATTTCAAACATTACAAAGTTGTTTCAAATTGTTTTGTGCATTTACCAAACAATCAAACTACTCAAGTTCCTCATGTTGGTACTATGCATCTTTCAAACACATTCATTCTTCAAAAAGTCCTCTATATTCCTGCTTTTTCTTTCAATCTAATCTCTGCCAATCAACTGAAAGATACAAAATAAATTTACATTCTTTTGTATTGTCATACTTGTTTCATCCAGGATATCCAAACAATAATGAGGACGATTGGATCAGCTAGAAAGCTTCATGGATTATACATCCTTGACAAACCTCATTTTCCTATAATCAAGCTTGCAGCTGCTACAACCGCACAACAACTTTTTCCTGCACTTATTGAACCTTCTCAACTCTGGCACTATAGATTAGGTCATCTTTCAGATTCTAGAATGGATGTATTTAATTCAATAGATTCAAGAATTACAAAACCAAAACTTCATCATTGTGAAGTCTGTCATTTTGCTAAGCAAAAGAAAATTCCATTTCACATTAGTACTTTAACTGTAAAATCCAATTTTGATCTAATACACATGGGTATTTGAGGTCCTTCAAAAATCAGTTCTCATTATGGACACAAGTATTTCCTTTCTATTGTAAATGATAAAACCAGGTATACCTGGATTTACATGCTGAAACTTAAATCTGAGGTTCAAAATCTTATTCAAAATTTCATTGCTCTTATTGAAAGACAATATGAGTCAAAAATCAAATGCATTAGAAGTGATAATGGATTAGAGTTCAGCATGCCTCATTTTTACAAATCAAAAGGCATTATCCACCAAACCATTTGTGTTTACACTCCACAACAAAATGGTGTTGTGGAGAGAAAACACTAACACACCCTCAATGTTGCTAGAGCTCTTTGTTTTCAATCTTCTGTTCCACTTTCTTTTTGGTCTGATTGTATTGTTCATGCAGTCTACCTCACAAATAGAGCCCATTCTCCCATCATTCAAAACAACACTCCATATTATCTTCTAAATCACAACATACCAACATTTTGTAATTTGAAAACATTTGGTTGTCTAGCATATGCCAGTATACTTGATCACTTACGCTCAAAGATTGATACCAGAGCATCTCAATGTGTTTTTCTGGGTTTAGTCCAACTACAAAAGGCTTTAAACTATATGATTTACAAACTGAAACCATTTTCATGTCTCGTAATGTGATCTTTTATGAAAATATATATCCTTTTTCTGCTATGGCACAAACAAAATCTTTTTCTGATGTTACCAATGTTTGTTCTATTAATCCTGCTATGAATACTTTTCTCCATGCTGATATTGATATTTTTTCAGAGGATGCAACTATAACTCAAAATTCCACCACATCTTATGATATACCAGACCATTCAATTCTTTCAAACTCGTTCACATCATCCACTTTTGGATTATTTCAGCCTACCCCTAACACCAACTAGTCTATTTCTACTTCTATACCACATATAGTTGAGACTAGAAAATCCACCAGAACAAAATATGCTCCTACTTACTTGCAAGACTATCGTTGCAACATACAAGCCCCTTATGCTTCTACCCCACATCACCTTAATCATGTTCAGTCCTATGACAAACTCTCTCCATCACATAGAGCTTTTTCTGTCTCTATCACAATTACACCTGAACCACTAAGTTATGTTGAGGCAATTACACATGACTGTTGGAAAACTGCAATGCATTCTGAGTTATATGCTCTTTTACATAATCAAACCTGGATAATCACAACTCTACCTATAGGAAAACAGGCTATATGCTGTAAATGGGTCTATTAGACAAAATATCACTCCAATGGTACTATTGAGAGGCTTTAGTAGCTAAGGGGAATACACAGCAAGCAGGTATTGATTACCTCAAACTTTTTCCCTAGTTGCTAAAATGACAACTGTTAGACTTCTACTTGTTACCACTTAAAAGAATTGGTTTCTTCAACAACTGGATATTAACAATGAATTTCTTCACGGTGATTTGCATGAAGAAATATACATGAAACCACCATAAGATTTTCCTATTTCAGATTCTACTCAAGTATGCAAGTTGCAAAAGTCTTTGTATGGACTTAAACAAGCTAGTAGAGAATGGAATTCTAAGCTGACTTCTTCACTATTTCACTAGGGATATTCATAGGCCAATGGAGATTCATATCTTTTGATATATGGATGATGTCATCCTCACTGGTGATAGTCTTTCTGAAATTCAGTCTATCAAAGAGTTTTTACATAATGTTTCAAAATCAAAGATATAGGTGAGTTGAAGTTTTTTCTGGGTTTAGAGATTTCCAGGTCTCACAAAGGGCTCAATTTATGTCAAAGGAAATATACACTTGACTTTACAAGAAACTGGTTTCATTGGATCAAAACCAGTCTCCACTCCCATGCTATCTACTTTGAAACTTTTAGATTCTTCTAGCACTCTTTTAGAGGATGTATCTGTTTATAGAAGATTGATTGGCAAATTAATCTATCTATGTACAACTAGACCAGATATAACTTTTGATGTACAATAGCTTTCTCAATTCATTGATAAACAAACTTAAATCCATCTCATGGTTGTTCACCATTTACTTAGATATCTCAAATCTTCTCCAGGTCAAAGCATTTATTTTGCTACTGGTCCAGATTTGACTTTGAAAGCTTTCCCTGATTCAGATTGAGCTGCTTGCTCTGACACTAGGAGATCCATCACATGCTTCTGTGTTTTTTTGGTTCTTCTTTGATATCCTGGAAATCTAAAAAGCAGTCAACCATCGCCATAAGTTGTTCTGAAGCTGAATACAGAGCTTTGGCTGCCACAACCTATGAGATACAATGGCTTCTCTATCTACTGCAAGACCTTGGTATTCCTCATTCCAGGTCTACTTCTTTATATTGTGACAATCAATCAGCTATACACATAGCACAGAATCCTGTTCATGAACGTACCAAACATATAGAAATTGATTATCATTTGGTTAGATAAAAACTTCAAGCAAAAGTTATCAATCATTTGTCAGTTTCTTTAGAAAATCAATTGGCAGATTTTCTTACTAAGCTTTTGACTCCTTCTGTGTTCAAGGCTTCTATATCCAAGCTGGGCATACAAAATTTATATGCTCCAACTTGAGCGGGGCTATTAGCAGACTTGATATCTGCTTTGTTCAAGCTTCACGCTGAGTTTATGTTGCTGATAATACTGCTGAGGTGTTCAAGTTGATTATGCTGCTGAGGTGTGATTATGCTGCTGAGGTGTTCAAGCTTGATGCATTGTATGTGAAGTTAGTTAAAGGGTCATGACAAGTGTGTGTTTTAGTTTCTTATAGTTTGTTATAACTTTAACCAATGTAATCATGACATATGTCATGAGGCAGTTACTTTTTTATAATTCTCAGCTTGCTATATAAAGCTGTGACTTGTAATTTTAATCATTAAGAAATAAGATTTCATTTTGCTTTCAATTTCTGAAATACATCACAACTGCAAAATGAGAATCTTTAAAAAATAATTGGTGATAGAATTCTAAAATAACATATTTTTGTCAGTCTAAATGAATCAAGCTGGTACATAAGGTATCATATTTCGAACACATTCTTACATACACTCTGGTAATGAGTGCTTTTAAGAAACTGTATCGGTGCAATAGTCACAAAATAACTCAAGAAGATAATGATTTTTTTTATTAATGGAAAACATGAATTAAATCGAGCAATGAGAGCTTAACTTGGATGGATAAAACACCTCTAAGTGCATTGAAATGTTGTAGGTTCAAATTCCATCTCCGTATCTAATAACTAATAATTGACATTCTAAGAGACGATTATCATTTTTGACAAAAAATAAAATCAAGCATACAGTCACCTTCATTAAATGCATCCTGAAACTGTAATTATGAGGAAGAAGAGAAAAGACAATTACTAAAGCAAAACAATAATAAATCACACATTAAAGCTGAAAGTAAAGATAATAAATAAACAAACAAAGGATAGCTGGAGTTGGTAAGTTCCATATTTTCCGCTTCTTTCTTGTCTTCGATCATTTTTAACATCTCTTTGGCTCATTTGCAGTTTGCTTCCTCCGCCGGTGCCCAAAAATTATTATCCCACAACGACAATATTTTAAAAGAACTCAATTTTAGCAATCAATTTGCTGCTGGGATATTAAGAGAAATTAGTATACATACTTAGTCTACCACGACATTTATGGACTAAGTCAATTACATTATAACACGTCATTAAAATGATGACATTATTATAATTTTGTTTGTTATTTTTTTACACTTTTAATAGTGATATTACAATAATGCCATCATTTTAATGACGTTGTAGACTCCTATTTTCTGGACAGATAAAGAGTGATAAGAGACTGAAGCGTTCAATGATGATTTCCAGAAAAAACTGTCCGGGTGACGAGCTATCGATTTGCTTGTTGGAATCTAAGCAAGCGAAATCTGCGTATAGTTATAAACTTGTAGGATTAAAACGTAATTAGGCATAAGTAGCCGATAAAAATCCAAAATAATTATAGTATAAGTTTAGAAATTGGACTAATTGTAACGTCTTAGAAGTTTATGGGCCGATTTGCAAGTTTTATGGACTGAAATTAACCATACCCAAACCCGTAAAGTCCCAAGAATCGTTTTTAATATTTTCGGGCACAAAATAACACTTTTAAGTATAGTTGTCACTTAATTAATTAATTCATACGAATTTAAAAAGTAAAAACTTAAGGTAAATAATTTAAACCTAATTTTAATCCTAATAATCTATCACTTAACACTCTTTAACTATTTTTATATATCTAAAATTCTAACTAAGAGAATTTAAAATCAACTTAACCTCTACCTAACCCTAGGTCATCCCTAACCACTATAAATAGAATCTCTAATCAGCCTAGCCAAAGGTGGCAGACAAATATTAGAAATCAGATAAGCAATACCACCCCCCTAGAATAGTATAGTCGAATAATCCATCACATACACATACCAAATCGCACTAAATTCCGGTCCTAAGACGTTAATACGTGTTAATTCTCTAAGAACGCAACATAAGCATCAAATTCGAAGCTGGATTCTGCATCCATTTCGTCAGCAAACGAGCCGAGGACTCAGACCGGTAATTTTGAGGATCCTTTGAATTATTCCTTTGATTTTCCATGAACATATGCCAAAATAATCATCATATTTGTTAAAATTATATGATTTTGGGTGTATATAGTTTATTTACCAATATTAGCCATAAAATTGCCATGCTAGACTTAATAATTTAATTGCTAAATTTCCATGAAAATCGATGAATAAGCATGTTAATGACTGATTTAATATGTTTTATATGATCAAAACCAGAAACCCATTTAATTAGAGCTCATAGTGTATTTTCAAGCTTGTTTGCCATGAAAAAAGCTATTTCAATGATGTTGTAATCTGCTATTTTTGAGATTTAGATCAGCTCTAAACACTCTTTAAATACCATATTTGAATTCCTTGTTCGATTTTATGCGGTTTTGACTACTTTTGAATGAAACAGAGCTAAAACGTTTGAGAACGGACAAAAAAAACAAAACCCCGGACCTATTGCTCGCATCGCAACCGCCTTTGTAACCGGCGCCGCCACCAAAATAAAGTGGGTGCCGCCACTCTAACCTTCTGACATCGGCAGTCACACCTAGATTCCCAAAATAAGGTGTTCGTGCTTTTTGATTCCCAGAAACCTGCTCCTAGATCCAGGCCCTGTTTGAACCCAGACATAAATAATTTAAGGTAGTTTAATATTTTGCATTGTAAAGGGTCATACCTGATGTAAAACTGACCTCAACGTCCACTGATGTAACAGAAAGTATAAACCGGGCCCACGAGCCCGAGGCCTGCAAACCCAGCAACTTTTAGAGTAGATTCCGGGTTCACCAAAACTCGGAATCAACCGTGGTTCAAATTGACTGAACTATATCGACAAGACGGAAAAATTCCGTATTCCGACCGAGAGCCAATTCTTACCCCAATTACAGTCAAACTCGCGCGAGTGTCAGGCACTCAAAAAATCAACGAGGTTTAAAAGTATCTCTAACCTTGCATGTATATCAACTGAATGTGGGCCAGTTTTCAATGTTTACCGCTTTCCAAAAAGTCTACCAAATTAACCGGTTAAAGGAGTAATCACATAATTAGCCAAATAAAGCATCTCCAGCGAGTCACTTAGACATCTTAGGACTAATACGAAAAAATAGTAATGGTTGTATAGTTTTGACAAGACTCGCTAATAAAATAAATCAATCAAAAAATTTACATTTGGTTTAGGCTTTGTGCATGTAAAATATCCAGAATAGCCAGACTTTTGCTACTTGTTAGAAACCTCTAAGGTTAGATGTATGTTTAGGAGTACATGCTACTTGCCTTAAATGCTAGTCTAGATCGAGTCATATGCGCGTCAAATATATTTACTATTTTCATACTTATTTATTTGCAACATTTATATCCCATGTACTGCATATACTGTTGAGATGAGAGTAAAACGAATATGTCTAGTAAATAAAGTCGGTAACAGATAAGTCAAGTACAAGAGTGTCGGGGAGGTTCACGAACCCTAATCTTTGGTTCGATCCACGGTAATCTTACCCATAAGCGAGTAAGGTTACCTAGTTGGTTAAAGACATTTTCTAGTTGAACTAGGCGGCGAATCCATTTTTAAATACATTTCAAGATCGAGAAGTCAGCCATAAGCCTTGGGCAAGCAGCACCCGAACCCTGCTCCGCTCACAGACGTGTTATAATGTGATTGCCTGAGTTTATAGGTGACATGACTGATTAAATCTATGTTATAATTTCTCGGATATTAAACCTGTTGTTCACTGCACTTTTCATATTTATGACATAAATATATTATAAAATTTACTATTTTGTTACACTGATAAAAGGTGTGATATAATCGAATTAATCAACCAAACCAAAGTAAAATTTTAATTCGATTTGAATTTTTATTAATTAGGTTTTGTTATAATTATTACTTTTAATTTTTTTAATTAATCCGGTTTAGTTTGGTTTTCAGTATAAAATATTTAAATTAATCAACCCAATTAACCGAATTACATGCATAGATGATGTTATTTTATAAAAAAATTAAAAATATATTCTATTTTTGTAATTTTATAGAATTTAGATATCAATTTATCACGTTGAATTTATATATAAATAAAAATTAACACCAAAGTTAATTTTTTAATAATTTAGTTACTCGGTTAACCGAAATTATTCACCAAACTTAATATCTATTTTATTTTGGTTTCAATTGGTTTACTCATAATTCGGTTAAGGTTACACTTATAAAATTAGAAAATTTTAATTACAGTTAATTTGATTCGGTTCAGTGACTGAATTAATCAATGCACACCCCTACCAAGAGATTATGTCTGAATAAACGATACTAGTATTATGTCTTGGCCAACAAAATTGGAATATGCTTCAATTGAAAACAGCGCACGATTTAAATCTGCATATCCATTCAAATTTAAATTAATTTAATAATCAGTTCGAAGATAGAGTCGTTATCTAGTCGTGTTATGACTATATTTTATAATAAGTAGCATATCTCACTCCGTATGTTTGATACGTAGAATAACTTATTGCACCATAAAATCTTAGGTCCGTAACATGATTTGATCAAATGATTTTTCATTATTAAGTTTATCAATTTATTTGAATACCCTCATTTATATAATATAATATATTACATCATAAATACCGTAATCAATTTAAAAAGCTAAAAATAAAGCAATAACTCAAAATAAGTACTGAAACAATACTAGAATGAATAAGGTGACATAGAACTAGCATATGATTCAATAATTAACCATCATGATAAACAGAAAAGATAAAGTCATAAACAAGCATCTATATTTAAATTTGTAGCAAATAGGAATTTAATCTAGATTTTATTCTTTTGACATGCATAAAACATAAATCATATGTATAATTGATGTTGATTTTAAGTATTTACCGTCTTGAATGATTAAATACAAATCTACTTACATTTTTATAACAATCCTATAATTTTATGTCTATAATTGATATGAAATTAAATTGGATTATTAATGGATTTTTAAATTTGTCCGGAGTGCACGGTGTGAGTTCGAATAATGTTAATTTTAGACTATATATTTTTAGATCTATTATTTTGATGTATACACAGATATTGAGAAATTAATGTATTTAATTTTTCAAGTTGAATTGTTTAGAAGTTTTTGTTTTTTCAGTACAACATACGATCAGATGACAAGTCATTCAGGTCAAAGAAAAAAATGGCAAGTGTCAAGTCAAAGCTTTCCTTTTTTTTCTTAACAGACATATGATTGTATGATTGTATATGATCGTATAAAATGACCATACGATCATATATTTTGATACATAGATCCTTCAATGAGTAAGAAAACAACATGAAGAACGATCGATACTCTAAAGAACATACGATCATATGTTTTACATACGATTGTATGGTTTTATTTTTCAAATTATTGTTGGACTTTTGTAAGGCATATACAGTCGCATGGCTTTTAATCTTAGTATCGCAAATTATGTTTTGGACAACATTAAATGAAGCAAGAGAAGAGTTACAACACAATTAATTTGAATTTGGACCAGCATCAATTCCAGCCCCCTTTTGTCAATCAAATCAAGCTCTTATGCTTTGGATCTTGAAGAAGGAACTGCTGCAACAACAATCTACACTAGATTCTACATTCGGATCTCAAAAGACGACCCCATAACTTAGAATGGTACTTTCGAGGACCCTAATTAGTACCTATTCACATAATTTCTGTTATATAAGCATTTAACTTTGATTATATTTCATTAGGATGCATGATTAGCGTTTTTACTGTTCTTGATAAATTGCCATGATTTGACATGTTTGCCTTTATTTTCACTCCTAGATATATGTTTTAGGATGTTTTGGATTGGTTTTACATGTTATTTTGATTAATTTTGAATTCCAGCATCATATTTGCACGTTTTTATCGTTTTGCACGTGTGTTTTTATCGAAATCCAACCCTAGGCTGAACCCCGGATTTATGGTTCCGCCGCTACTCTGATGTGGTGCTGCAGTCGGTCCATCGGTAGCCATGGTTTCCCATCTGTCAGCTCTCCCTGATCTTCAATCCATTACCCATAACTTGTTTTTGCGTTTCCGGGTTCATTCAAACTCAGAATCGCTTCCTGTTGAAACCTTTGGCCATTTAATTAGTTGTAGGATAATTTTCTCTAACTTTTTTGTCCCGTCCCAGTCAGCACGACACCGCCACAACTTTGAATGGCATTTCCCCCTTCGTTTGGACTAGGAATCAACCCCAGTTTTGACCAGTGGAGTTTTGTTGACCAGAGGAATGACTTTTATGTTTTGACCTGATCCTAAATTTGATTGTATTGACAAAAAAACGAAAGACAATTATCATACACTCTAGAAAGATGTTTAAAAGTATCGATAATCTTATATGTATATTCACTTATATTTTGGGTACGTAAACAATGTTTATGGTTATTAATGCGTTCTAAGATCCATTATTAGCATGCTTAATAAGACAATCACGTTATTTTAGTTCCAAACTAATTAATCACATTATCATGAAAATTATAATTAGTGATTGTATAGGTATTCAAGATGGTAATAATAAAATCAATCTCATTTTTACATCTGGTTTAGACTTTATGCATGCAAAGAAAATAAAATCCATTTATATTTGTTATATTTTGGAAACCGCTAAGGTTAGATTCTTGTTTAAGAGTACTTGCTTCCTATTAACCATGCCAAACCAAATCGAGTCATATGCTAGTCATGCATGTTTATATTTATTATAGTCATTTACTTTCCAGTCATTTATTTTCAGACGCCTTATTTTTATGAGACTATTATTTGTTGTGGGGAGCTAAGTCTGTTACTACTTTGACTCAGCCCACATGCATTTCAACCTAGTCACATCCTTATAAGAAAATACACAATATAATTGTTATTTTTGAGGCATATCAATGTAAATGCCCAAATACCATTTTTCAAAATCTAATGTGCAAACGTTTTCAAAACCAGCCTTTTCGAAACAAATCCAGATTTCCAAAATCTCCACCTTTTAGGCCGGACCTATCAACTTTTACACAGTTTTCAAACCTCATTTTCAATATTATCTCTTTTTAGGTCGGACCTAACGAATTTTTCTAACTCTTTTTTTTAACTCTAAGTTTTTAAAAACATATTTTTTTTTGATTGGATAAATTCTATTTACCTAATAAGCCAATAGGGTTAAATTATTTTGACCTCTAAGCTTACTCTAATTTTTAACTCTAAGACATACTTATTTCAAATTTCATGCTTTGACCCATTAGGTCATCCTTCTTTATGACTCTAAGTCACACTTATTTCCAACTCCAAGTTTTGACCATTAAGGGCATCAATCTCAGTTCTAAACTTTGACCTCTAAGGTTACCCTCCTTTTTGACTCTAATTTTTGACCTCTATGATCACACTCATTTCAAACTCCAAGTTTTGACCATTACAGTAGCCATCTTAGTTCTACACTTTAACCTCTAAGGTCACCTTCTTTTGTGACTCTAAGTCACCCTTACTTAAAACTTTAGCCTATAAGGTCATATTTATTCCTTATTCCGACTTTCGACCTATATGGTGACAGTAATTCTAGATATCCAACATTGATCTTTGTGGTCAACCCTTTTTCCATATTTCAAATTGTGGCCTCTGTGGTTTACCTTTCTTTTTGTACACCTTTAACTAAAGGTGTAATAACCTCAAAAGTTTGAAATAAAAAAATGATGTCACGAGTCCTAAAGTTTCATAAATTTGGACCAAGTAGGTCGGGAATTGACACCGACATAAGAAATTTAAATATGGACTTTAAAATAATGATGGTCTAAAGAAAAGATTATTATTATTTTAATGAATAAGAATTTATTGGAAAAAAAATTTTGAAAGTTAAGTACGATGGTTAATTAGAAATTTGAGTTTAAGTGCAAATTAACCATCTTGAGCCAAAATGGACTTTTGGCCAAAAGATTCATTAAAGAGAGAATGATCTCTTCATTTCCCTTATGCCAAAGAAATGACTATCTTTTCTCTCTTTTGCTCCAAAATGCCATACCCTCCATCCATGAACATAAGATCATGAATTTTTCACCAAAACTCTTCTTTTTGGAAGCAAAATGATCCTAAGATTAAGGTGATCATGATTTTGTAAGTAATTTATAGTTTCCATGGTTGACTTGAATGATTCATGAATTTTAATTCCTACGGTTCTAAGTCTAAAGATTGAGGTTTTGTTTAATTGAATTAGCTGATGTGTTTATAAGCTTGATTCATGAGTTCTAATGGTGAATTGGAGCAAGGAAACCATTCGGCCATGAGGAATCATCAAGGGTAAGAATTTTTGAAATTTCTAAGCTTGGATGGCTAAACTTAGATGATGGTTTAAGCATATGCGTTTGGTATATTCATACGTTTGATGATTGTTTGAATTAGCTAGAGAAATTATGTTGTGTATTGATGAAAGTTTGATAGAAAATGATTATGAATGGTTCGGCCTTCATACTATGTTAATGATAGGAGTTAAATTGATGATTAAGGATATAAATTTAAGTTATAAGAACTGAGTATACCTTGAATTTGGTTCAAATTATTAAGGAAAGTTTGAATGAAAGTTAATAAAAATTTGCAGAAAATAGTCCTGCAAAACAGCCACATTGTGGAGACAATATCTCGATCTATTGAACTCCAAATCAAGTTCTGTTTGTTGGTACAAAAACTTCAAGATGTTTTCTAAATATGTTTAGGTTTATGTTTTGGCTAATTCTGACTCTATATTGTCCAAACAGAGCAGAACATTAAGCTGTGCGTAACAGTTCTGAAAATTAGGACAGGCCATGTTGTTAACTTAAGGGCTAGTTTCAGACACCTTTGGGTGCTAGAATTAGTCTGAGACCTAAACGAAAGTCGAAGATGATATTCTAAAGTTTAAGAATGTCGGTTTCATTTATAGGTCTGAATATTCTATGGTTAGAAAACATAGTCGATAAAGGGGTCGATAATATTACAAGTTATGTACTAGTTATTCTCGAGTCTATGTGTTTATTGAGTTAAATCTTAACTCGATATCTTTATGATTTGTCTTAAGTTCGACAAGGCGGCCTATTAGTGGACAAGGTGTTTTGGGAGCTTGCGCTATAAATTGAAGATGTTGGATAACAAGCCGTGAGTTTATAAATTTGTACATTTGACGTATTAAATGTGCATTACTTTTAAATGCAAACTATTTATGTGAACTGTATAATCATTATTTAGTGGTAAAATGTTTTATGTAAAATGCATGCATAATTGGTTTCAAACCAATATAGATCCGATGAAACGAGCTTTCCTATTAAGCGGTAATAGGAACTGTGTGATCACCAGTTAAGCTTAACGAGTTTGAAGTACTTCATCTGTGCAAGAGTTTGACGTTGTGTGGTATGATTTGAGTTTGACGTTGTGTGGTGTGACCTAGCATGAGATAACCCGGTTGAATTACCTCGAGACTCATGGCTAGAATATGGTGTGATCTGATTTTGACGTTATGTGGTGTGATATGAGTTTGACGTTGTGTGGTGTGACCTAGCATGAGATAATCCGGTTGAATTACCTCGAAACTCATGGCTAGAATATAACTCTGCTTATTTGTTTGGTGTTTGTGTTTTGTGGGATATAATGAAATGTATTATAATAAGGGTAACATAGATTTGTGCAAGATCAAGTTGGAATCAGCAGGATTCAACTTAAGGATTAAGATTTCATGTAGAGACATGTATTTGGATGCATGTGTAAAACTGTTTATGCATTGTTTTGTTTTGTATACTCATTTGTAAATTATAAACTCACTTAGTGTCGACTGATTCTCCCATAGTGTTTCGTTCAAGTAAAAGTATCTAAAGTGCCAGACTTCCACTCTTGTTTCAGAAGTCTTTAATTACAGTAAAGAGGAGTCAACCAGTAGTGATGCAAGTAGTTAAGTCCTAGTTTAGATGGTATGGATAGTCTGACAAACGGTTTTAAAATGCTGTGCAAACTCTGATATATGGTATATGTACATTCATAGTTTATGAAGACTATGTTTTAACTATTTGATTCTTTACCAATTACCTATGAATGGAATTGGCTATGATTATGATTTGTATAAGTTGAAACAGGGTATTGCTGGTTATGAGATATCGCTTTATAAGACCCTGATTTCTAAAACGTTTGTTTGGTATCAGTTTTGAAAAGACGTTGGTATACGTCAAACCTTGAAAGGTTTTATGAAAGGTTTTATATTTTGACTGGTGGAATGTTTGTGAAAAGTTTATACGTGTTTTTAAAGGCATGCTACGGATATTAGAACTACCATTCCCATTCCCTAGCACCGGTCGAGGCCCGAGATTTTGGGTCGTGACAAAAGGTCTACAACTCTTACACCGACAATGCCGCTTGTCTGCTATAGAACTATTAGAAGAGATTTTGCATGTACATGTCAACAATAGCATTTCAAATGCGACAGTACGGATCAAAAATTCTAGCAATCATGCCTCGCTAAGAAGCGTGTGTGGGAGTAAAAAGGTTGGAAGGAACAACATGTCTTCTTGATATGAATTGCTCTACGTGGTATGTGCTAACTAACAATGCATATCAAGCCCATACATATCATTCATATCATGCATCTCGTATGCTATGTATTAGTATACTAACTTTTAATGGATGAAGCCACTAGGAAAGCGCGCCTGAATGCTCTTTGTCAAAGACAAGGGAGAAGGTTATTCAAAAAGCTCACTCCTGCTAAGTCTCCTACGATTTCTGCATCACTAATATAACTAATCCAGCCAGTATGACTAATGAAACTCGGGAACTGATCTTTCCCTATCTGAAAAAGCTTGACGTGCAATGGATGGGCTAGATTGGATAAGTTTCACCAAAGTGTTTTAAAATCTTTCTTCTCCTTCAAGATAGATCAAGGATTACTTCATGCTGCTCCTAGCTCCTGCATTGGGGAACTAGTAAGAGAAGACTAGAATAATGGAAAATAATATTCAAATGTACTATTCTGCAATCTTTTAGTCAACAAACCCAGAGTTAAAAAGATTAATTAGGCCACACATGTTATTACGCCTTCAGTCCATTAGGAGATGAACAAGATGCTCTTTGCAGATTTCATGGAATATGACACAGTCCACAATTTAAAGTATATGATACCTACTAATGCTCTTAAAAAAGATGGATTTCCCCCATTATTCTATTAGAAATACTGGGAGATGGTGGGAAAGGACATAAAAAGGCATACCTTAAAGCTTTGAATAATAAGTGATCAGCTTAATTGTATTAATGAAACAATAATTTCCTCTATACCAAAAGGGAAAAATGTTGTTAAAGTTGTTGATTTTAGACATATAAATTTATCTGATGTTATTTATAAATTGGTGTCTTAAGCTTTGGCCAATAGATTTAAAAAATCCCAATAGTGTTGATTTATGAAGCATAACGTTCATTTGTGCTTAGAAGGCAGATTGTGCATAATGCTTCAATAGGTTTTGAATGCATTCCATATTATTAAAAACTCTAATAAAAAGTTAAATGGCCCTTTATATTTGAAATTGGATATTTCTAAAGCATATGAATGGGTGGAACATAGATTAATTAAGGGTTAATTCCATATAAAATCACCACCTTTACATGTTTTTTCATTTTAATCACGTCCTTTAAAAAGTGTCAAATAAAATCACCACCTTTCATTTTTTTTCAAATCTATCACGAATGTGAAAATCTGGTGTATGTTTGTTAACTCGATAACCGGAATCAACTAAAAAAGAGTAAGAGGAATATATTTTGCGTATTAATAGGGCATTAATCAGATAAAAACATTTATTGAGGAGGAAAAAAATATCAAATTTTACTCATCGATGATAGATTTGCAAAAAAATGAAAGGTGGTGATTTTATTTGACACTTTTTAAAGGACGTGATTAAAATGAAAAAACGTGTAAAGGTGGTGATTTTATATGAAATTAACCCATTAATTAAAGTAAAGCTTTTGAATTGGGTTTTAGCAGTGTTTGAGTGATTAAAATTTTGAAATGCATAACCTCTGGTAATTTCTCACTTTTGATCAATGATGTTGTAAAGGTGTCACGACTCAATTTCGGGGACCATAAACAACACTAGAAAATAGGAGTGTTGGCTACGAAACCCGTAGAAAGTCTAAACATACATAATAAAATCCTTGCATTCATCATATAGCAACAATAATATAACCAATGCTTGGGGCGACCGAAACTACAACATCATACAAATAAACCCAATCGGCCCGAATAAGAACAACATACAACAACATCAACATACATCGGAAAACTCAAATAATGTACAAAATAATACTATGACTACTGTGATCTAGAGTTTAAAATATTTGTACATATATATTTTATAAATAATATCCGAGAAGAAGCATTCGGAAGTGACACATCGTCCATAACGATAAAACCTGAAAGTGGGGAAAACAACGGGGTTAGTTAAAACTGGGTGAGTTTATATCATTATAAACAAGTAATAAGTGAAAACCATTTAAAACATTTAAAAAGATGGTTTACCATTACAGATATTAGTCCAAACCCTAAAACACAATAATATATATATTTTATATATAATAATATATAAGTCAATCTAAGTGTCGTGTCGGTGAGAGTATCTCCTAACCGATTCTTGACTGTCACTCAAACCATAATGCCTGAGTCATAGGAGACGAATTTACCACTGTCGCCCTCACTATAGGCGAGACGTATTTCCAATCATAATACCATATCCACATACAAATGATCATATTGGTGCGCACGCAGTCCTAATGATGCCCATTAGGTAGCATGTTCCAACCAAATCCATAACGATATGTAAAACGGACATTTGTATAATATATATGTATAACGAATGTAAAAGTTCTTAGTAAAAGTAAATAATAACATAAACTCACAGCACGGGATCACTAATTCTGAATTCCAGCGTGCTCCATAAGTCATGATCCAACTCTGTTGCTCGAGTAGTAGACGGGTCTAGGAAACAAATATGAATTAATACACACTTAAACAACACCGAGCCTAACTCTAGAGAATTCTAGACAAGACTCAAGACAACCATGAACTTGACATACCAAACATATAAACACCTCAATACTCAACTAATACATATTCAATGATACCATTCATCGATACCAAATCGACCAATACATAACCAACTCAATAATATCATTTCGTCATAGTTGTGATACAAGGTTTAAAAATCATTTTCTAGAAAAATCCCTCTTTAAAACTCAAATGATTGAAATCAATTAACATCAAATCATAGCATATATCGAGTGTCCGAGTCCTTATGAATTCCAAACCTAACCCTTGAATTGGTACACCATTGTCCATCCCACAACCATGAGTAAAACGTATATATATTTCATATAAAATGAATTCGGAAAATACATTGAAAACATAAATCAATATCTCAATTGAAAATACGGAGCACAACCTATCCCAAACCATTAGCATAGAGAACCATAATCCATTCAAATATCTGAGCAACAAAAATCATGCCAAAGACTCGACAAATTACCAAACAAATGTGAGAAGCATGTCATTCTACAATTCCAAATTCAAATCGTCCACTTAAGCCAAAAATAACCAAACCCAAGGGATGGAATCCAACCCAATGACTCAATTAACAAATTTAAGCATGGATTCAACATTTAAACATGGCATAGGGAACAATGAACACGATTCAACAACAACCAATCATATAAAATACCCAAAACTCATAATCTCTACTCAAATAAACAAACCAAATTCAATTCATACAAACCCTAACATGGGTATCCTCTAAAATCAATTATTCAATAATACCCAGAGCATATTACATTGATATGGATACACAATTATGAGTATTCACCAACAATTCTCACTATCTCAACATAATCAAGCCATAATCCCAAAATCAACGTAAAACTCAAAACCCAAATCATTTAACAACACAAATTACAAATAAAAGGTTAATACCTTATCCTTTTAAGATCTCCAAGCCACCAAACAAGGACAAAAAGAATGAGTGAAATAGAAGCTCCAATTACTCAACAATGGAATTTGAACAACTCAACTTAACACAATCTATACACCACTTGACCCAAGTGAAGAGAAATCCATGTATGTCAAATACATCTTATCTTAACATAAGAATGTAAGCACAGGGGATTGGGGAAGGTTTTATGCAATGGGATGTGGAGGGATTAGGGTTTGAGGGTGAGAAAATATTATTTGGGTCGAGCTAAACTGGTTTTAAATACTCCAAAAACAATTTGTTGTTAAAGAGGTCCTGCCAGACCAAGATTTGGTCCGATCAAACCTTTACCACATATGAGAATGGTTCGACAAGACCATGGCTTTGTTCGGACGGACGTAGGTCACAAGGCTGACCAGCCCCAACAAATAAAATAGGTCCAGTCAGACCATTCTTAGTCCGGCCGGACCTCACTCTAATACAAAGCAAAGGTCCGACTTTTCGTCCCGAATATAGTAAAACATCGAGGTACTTACTAAACAAATAACCCAAGCACATAATACACATTTGAAACCATAACATATAGGTCAAACGATACCCCAAACTAACTCGAAGACATCAAGAAACTAGTTACAACAAAATAGTGAAACCTTAGATACCAACTGATCCAAGTTGAAAATTCAATTTAAATTCAAATGGAACTTGTGAGATACTCAAGTATCAAACCTAAAATCTCTCCCAAATTATAATTCTACCGCAACACCATCCAGAATAAGTCAAAAACACAACGAAACATGCCGAAAGTATACAGGGTATTACATTCTTTCCCCTTTAGGATAATTCATCCTCGAATAAAAACAAATCATCTGATCAACCAACATTCTAACATACCTCAAGGATAAAGAATTGGATTACTACTACCCATTATGAACTACAGTATTAACCAAAGATTCATAACCAAATTTATTCTCCAAACAAATCTTTAACGTCCAACATTTCTCATTAAACACCTCACTTATGATCGTCAAATGGGCTGTATTAAACACCTCACTTATTATATTCGTGAAATATAATTAAGAATTGATCGGGAAAGGTTTTCCGAAATTGTTTTGAGAATTAAGCAGGTTGGTTAATCGATTGAGTTAAAATGCAAGTTAACCGAATCAAAGTGGACATTTAACCACCGCATGATGTCATCAACTTGTTCATTAAGGGATTTATAATCATCATCATTGTATTAAAATAGAGAAAGAACTTCAAACCCCCATTTTTCCTCTCTCACTTACCGAACCCACCTCCATCTCCAAGCCTCACCATTTCTTCAAACAATTCAACTATTTTTGTTGCAAATCAAACACAAATCATAAGCTAATCAAGGTAAGATATGTAATTTGTGTTTTTTTTTATAGTTTTTTTAGTAAATGTTGGAAAAGAAAACGCTAGGTTTTAAGGTTTAATTGAGGTTATATGTGTTTGATGTTTTAGGGAGCTTGTGAGCTTCCATGGAGAAATATTAATGTGAATTGGAGGATAGAACCTATGGCTTTGATCATCAACATAAGGTGAGGTTCACATCAAAAATTGAATGAGTATTGATTGATAAATTGAGTGAGGGATTGATGTGTAGGTTCAGAAATTACATGTTTTGGTGATGATTGATTAATTAATGATGTTAAGTTATAAAAATGATGTTGATTTGATGAAGTTTTGGTATGAATTGATGATGATAGGTTTGGCCCCTAACCTAGGTTGATGTTATGAAATAAAATTGATGATTTTTTGCATTGGTTTTGAGTTATTTGGGGCTGAATTGGAGTCATTTGAATTGATTAATACTGGTTGCAAAGTTTATGGATGATTCGGCCATGTATGTGAATTCAAGCTTAGATGTTTTTGCTAAGGGTTAAGTCATGGATTGCAATGTTTATGATTGATCATGGTGGCTTGCTTGAATGGGTATGAAGATATGGTTTCGATAGAATATAAGTCTCGTTGCGTAATGAGCTATGATTAGGAGTTTACGTAAACTAATTGACGTTTTGCAGAAAACTGTTCTGCAAAACAGCCAGCGAGAGCAATATCCTGAGCTGTATAGCTTCAAACTAAGTTAAGTTTGTTGGTACAGAAACTTAATATGTTATATATGATTGTCTAAGTTTGAGGTTTTCATGAATCGGCCTCTAACATGTTCATATGAACAAGAAAATTATGTTGTGTAAACTACCCTGCAGTTTTGGGACAGCCCAAGGGCTATTTTCCGACACCTTCGGGTGCTAATCTCAGTCCGAGATCATAATAAAAGTTGTAGGCGACATTCCAAACTTCGAGAATGCCGATTTTGTTTAGGGGTCGGGCTATTATAGATAAGGGTTATGATAGCTGAAGTAAGCTACAAAAATAACTTTTAAATGAAAAATGGAAATTAGAATTATTACTAATTCGCGATATTATCCTAATTGCATAGACCAGACGAGGCAACTATCGACAAGGCTCAAGATTTATGGATCGAGATTAAAGCTTTTCTTGATTAAAGTAATTGAATAGCAAGTTGTGAGTACACTTTAAATTACTCGTAGATATTCATAAAGCCACGTATTTTTATATGAAGGGCTATATGAATATAAATATGTTTGAATTGTATTTAAAGATAGATGTACTGCATGATTGAAAATGTATTATGCCGTACGTTTCGAAAACAATTATTTGATGTAATATGTTATTTTGTTAATAACATAATTGAATAAATAAAGAAAACTGCTTAAAGTACTAGGGAAGGGTAAAAGCAATACGATACGAAAATGAGAATCGACAATAAATGAGATTGAACATCCAATAATATACGAGCATCAAACAATATAAATAAAGAAATATAGTACATTCCTGTAATACCCCAAAAGATTCAATTATCTAATTGGACCACGTGTCCAGTTTTGAGTCGCCGGAGTGGAAATATCGTAAAGATTTCTGAGGAATCGAGATAAATAAAATTCAAGTAGGTCGGTTTCGAGAAGTTACCGACGAGGTATTTAATATTAGAACAAAGGATCATTTTACCCCCCGAACTTGGCGCAAAGTATCAAAAACGTCCAAATTAGCGAAACAGGATCACTTTTACCCTGAACTTGTCAAATTTGGTACAAAAACCCCCCTCCCCACTCTCACCTAAGAGAGTGAAGCACACTCTCTGGTTTTTAGAGGTGGTTTTTAATGGTAAAAGGTTTAAAATAATCCTAATTCTTTTAACATTGTATAAATTAGTCCATAATAATTAGAAAAAATAATTTAATTTTAAAACTTTACATATCAAAATTATATTAATTAAAAATATAAGAAACCTTTTTGCACTTTTTATAAAAAAAAATCAATTTTTTTTTTAAAACAGAGCAGCTGCCGGATTCTTCTCCGGCAGCTGCTCCTCGTCGTCTCTGTTAGAGACGACGAGCTCGTCTCTGAGAGAGACGAGATCTTCGTCTCTGTTAGAGACGACGAGCTCGTCTCTGAGAGAGACGAGATCTTCGTCTCTCACAGAGACAAAACGTCTCTGTTGAAGACGAATCCGTCTGGATTCGTCTTCAACAGAGACGAACTGTTGAAGACGAACCCGTCTGGGTTCGTCTTCAACAGATACGATCTGTTGAAGACGAACCCAGACGGGTTCGTCTTCAACAGTTGGAGACGAACGCGGTTCGTCTCCAACAGATCGGACATGTTGGACATATGGGTTCTTGAGCGGCGGTGGTTCGTCGGTTTTGGGCGGTGGCTGGTCGTTTTTGGGCGGTGGAAAACAAATCCGATGAATTTATTGGTTATGATTTTAGATTAATTAGATTAGGTGTTTAATAATGTTAGATTAATAATAGTTTATTAAGATTAAGTAGTATAATTAATTAAAATTAATTTTTAAAATTTGAATTTTCACTCTTTAATTAGTGTTTGATTAGGATTTACTTATGATTAATTAGAGTATGAATTCACTCTCCTTTTTCAGCAAGTGCAATACAAACACACAAGGAGGGGTGTTTTTGAGACGGTTTTGACAAGTTCAGGGTAAAAGTGATCCGGTTTTCCAGCTTTGGCCTTTTTTGATACTTTGTGCCAAGTTGAGGGGGTAAAATGATCCTTCGTTCTTTAATATTATATCCTGGCTGGGAAGTTGAAATTTGGATTAAGAAGGAAAAATGTTGAGAAAAATCACAAAATAAAGTTCAGGGATTAAAGTGGTAATTTAGCCAATTACGTCTCAAGAGTGGAAATTATAAGTTTTGACGGGAAAATAAAAATTCTCGAGTAGCATTATTTATTGGATATAAATAATATGAATATGGATTGGTTAAAGGATTAATTGATTTAGTTATGGACTAAATTGAACGAAACAAAAGTTTAAAAGATAAGTTGTAACAAATAAACAAAACAAGGATCAAAGTAGCATTTTTACCAAATTATATAAGAAAAGAAATATGAATCAGAAGGTGGAACAGAAGCATCCAGAGACATCAAATATCGATCAATTACATTTCTTCGCCGTTTGTCCGTTCGGAGTCCGTTTCAAATGATTTTCGCGCCTATTTCTTCAAAATCGAAGGCTCTATCCATCCTCATCTCGAATCAAGGTAAGAGGTCGATATTTTGTGAAAAATTAGTAGTTTTTTTGGCTATTTTAGCGGGATACACAAATTTGACGTTTTTAATGTTATTTTAGCGTTTTGGTAAGAATCGAGATGCAGGTTTTGTGAGTTAGAATAGTTTTCATGCGTGTGGAGGATTGGAGCACGTTGGGATGGTCGAAAAGCCCCAAAAATCAGATTTCTAGGGGCTGTGCACTTGGTGCAAGAACGTGCACCAGCCGAGGTGCACCAGGGTTGCACGAACGTGCACCAGCTGAGGCGCACGAATGTGCACCCAAATGCACAAGTGTGCATACGGACCGTGTTTCGACCTAGGTATTCGACATTTTTGGACATTTGACTCTAAAGACAAATCAAGGACCCCGAGAATCACTAATCTCGAGATAAGCTCGATGTTTTCGATAGCTAACGATAACGAAAAACATTAAGAAAGTTATATGATTCTCGAATACGAGAAGCGGTATTCGCTAAGTCGTAAATACGACTAAGGGTTATCAAATACATGAATAACTTTTAAACGTTAATTATTATGTATCAGACGTGTCAGCGAGCAGTGAGGTCAGTAGACGTGGGCTAGCACGAGCATATCATCTTATCGACTACGTCATAGATTGGATAGCGGTCATAGTGAGTTGCACTTCACTCTCGTGTATTATTTATTTATGTAATTTGATATTATATCTTATATTATTATTTCAACTCATCGTATTACGTATGATTTGCTGGATTATTGTATGTTTCTATTAATTTCTATATTCGAGAGAATAGTATGCGATTTGAAGAAACTAGCTACCTATTTTGGGTGTCAATAGGTTGTGTGATCATCAGTAGTCGAGTCAGTCTAGAGTATCTGATTATGAAAAATGATTTGATATACATATATGACTTGATTATGAACATGAATATTGAAGTTGGATAAATGAATGTGATACGAGCGAGAACTTGGTTAAAGTAACATGAGCCCGTGTCTAGTGGGTTGGACCAACACTTTGGGATTAAGAGATTGGTCGCGGCTGACATGGTTGAGTCAGAAAAGCTCCCGGGTCGGACCATTTGGATCATTTTGATATGAATATTAGTAAGTCGTGTCATGTTTCAGGAATTTTATTTTCGAACAGATCAAGTACTTGCTTATATGTATTTTTATATTATTGTTTTCTTTGAAATGCGATGTTATTTTATAATACAGTTAGTAAACTGCAAACTCACTCAGCATAGTCTGACCCGTGTTCAGTTTAATATTTTCAGTTGCTTAGTGTCTGGACCTAGCTAGAGGTCAGTTTTGGGATCTGGGAGTCAGCCACGTATGTATAGTTTCTTGACTTACGTAATGCTGCAGTAGTGGTCGTGTGTCGACAGAGTTGTAGCCTTGACAGCAGTACATTTTGTTTTATGTTTTACTTGTTGTCTATGTTTATATATTTTTGTAGGCTACACACGATATGTTTTGTTCACAACATCAAATGCCGGTGATATGTTTTGATACACTAGTATATATAATCTCGTTAGGCCAGTTTGTACGAGGTACAGTAACTAGAGCCCACGTGGATATCAGAATAACTAGTGTAAATATATATATATATATATATATATATATATATATATATATATGTGTGTGTGTGTGTGTGTGTGTATGTTTGCTTCCGTTTGTGTATATGTTATATTTGTGAAAAGTTTTTTGTAAATTAGGCTTGCTACGAGTTTTGGAGCTACCACTCCCATTCCCTAGCGCCAGTTGCGGCTCAATAATTTGGGTCGTGACAGTTGTGGTATCAGAGCAGTTGGTCCAGTTATCATTGCTAGTTTTGTTTTGTGTCTGTTTGACTTGGAATACTCTGTCAATAAGTGAACCTAGGAACTACTATAGCGATAGAGTCGAACCTTAGTTGCTTGCATTTGATTGATACGTGCAGTATTAGTATGTTTTATAACGTCCGCGTACCAAAGCTGTTAGGCGACTAAGCATTTACTCTCTGCGCATACGAATTTCCATAGTGAATAAAAGTTTATTACCTGCGCAAGAAGTTTCAAATGATTGAATGCTTGCGATCTGCGTGTGGATTGATTAAGTGAATACAGCTTTACACAAGATAATATTGGTATTCTGTGTGGAAATGGGCTCATATGGTCTCTTACGTTTAAAATTGTTTCTTTTCAGCATGTCTGGGCAAAACGGAGCTCAGCCATATGCTGTAGAAGAATGGGAGGAAGCGCCTCCTATATTTCAAAATGGATTTCACTATGAAGTAGGCGGACCATCTGAAGTCCACCAGAATGGATTCCACACATACACTAGAAGATCACCAGAGATCTATCAGAATGGTTTTATGTCAGGGTCAGAGAATGCTAGTTCTTCTAGGGTTAGATGCAGCACACATTCACCAGAAATAGTATTTAGTGAGGAAAGTGAAGAGGATCCAAAGGAGAACCCAGAAGAGGATCCAAAGGAGGATCCAGAGGAAGAATCAGAAGAAGATCCTCAAGAGGAGAACTTCGAAGAAGAAGAGCTGTCAGATGAGTCAGACGTCGAGGAGTACCGGAGTGAACATTTTTGGTCCAATGTGCGGAGATACCGCAATCTGAGAGAGGATGCAGAGATTGCTAACGGTCAGGCACAAGTGGCTCTAAATCGGGTAAGGAGGCAAATGCGCTCCTTTTCTAAGGGAATGCTACCAGTGGGACTGCATTCCTCTGATTTTCTACGTATGGTCGAAGGAGTTCCAGATCTTAATGAAGATAACAAGATGATTACTCGTAGATACGTTAGGGGTTTGGGACCTGAGTTTGCAGAGATGTATGAGCACGTTGGTGAGCACTTTAGGATGCTTACTACAATGGTTCACAGGATCAAAAGCGACCGCGAGTGGGATGGTAATCCAGTTCGACCCTACTATTTCAGACGTGAGTTTCACCCAGACTATGTTAATCAATCCTCTGCAATTTGGACCAACCCCAGATTAGTGTATAAGGGTGGAGGCAACGCTGGTAGAAGAGTTAGCGGTCGACACATGGGTATAGTTATTAGGGAACCTAGCGCTCTACATTAGGGGCCCCAAGGTATTAAGTGATTAATGTGCTCTGTGTAGTTCTGTTTATATGTTGCATTACTGTGTATATATGTTGCATTGCATAATAGAATATAACGATTAGGATATGCCTATAGGATAGCACCTCGTGTAGCTAATACCTATAGGAAGCGATATCGACAAACACACGCCTAATAAAAGAATATATAAACATAACATATAAGAACAATAACATAATAAACAATACATAATACATTATCGCGAACGTAATTCCTATATTACGTTCAAAAAGTTGTGAAGAAAGAAATGGATTACTAAAGAAGGATCGATGTGAAGAAACGATACTTGCATTTGTAAACGACAGGATACAAGTATAATGAGGAAGTGAAAGTAGTAATCGCGGCTATAAGAAACTTCAGATCGAATTAGGTTATCAGAGACGTGATAAAGGAATGACGTTAATAGAAGAGCACTCAGAAGATGACAGAAAGTGACGGCAATATTAAGAAATCATAATATACCCAATAACAATAAAAAAAAGCCGTTAAATTGTCGCAGAGTGTACAATCTGGAGTAAACTTACGTTTTACAAAAAGTATGAGAATTTTAAAGATTTTTCAAGGTGCAATTGTGCTCAGACATCGCATATGACATGTCATGATCATGTTAGGAATGCATAGAAGAATGATTTTCAAATGTAGATCATGCATCATATCTTTACAAAGATAAATAAAATATGATTTCGAGCAACTCTTTGGTGATGAGAGGTGTCATCACTCTGAGTTACAATTGTACTAACGATTTCAAATGATTTTATATAAAATGTTTCAATTAAAAGTTAATCAAAGAGCTGGCCAGCCAAAAGGTGTTTTTGAAATCGTTTTGTTTTGTAAGTGAACTCGGACATACAACTCTGTGACAAATAATAAGAGATTCTTAATAATACAATTAAAATTTATAAACTGAATCCCAATAACAGAATTGAGCCATGTTAACGATCAGTTGTAACAGAAGCTAATGTGAAATGCGAGTAAGAAGTCAACGCTGGAGAACATACGTAATTAGGAAGTAATGCGCTAAGCAAGTTTGAAAGATACGTTATTCATCCTTATATCGAGATAAGGGATGTGGCGATCAAGGATCGCATTAGAAAAAAAAGTAACAAATATGAAATAACAGAGAATGTGATCTTAATGAATATGGAGAATTAAATTCAGAAGAATCCAGAAATAAATGATGTTATATGACAGATATCAAGTGAAGTTACTAATATCAGTATCAGAATTATGAGTTGCGCTAACAGAAAGGAGAAAAGTTAAGGGGAGAACCCCAGTATAAAGATAAAGGCAATATATATATATATATATATATATATATATATATATATATATATATATATATATGCATCAATAAACGTAAGAATGACAAGAAACGGGAAGGAAAGAATTATGGGATACACGTACACCCTAGAAACGTTGTAAGAAAATAAGAGAAGAGGAAGCTCTAATGGTACATTTAGAGTATTAACAAAACAGTGACAATAACAACAACAACTGTTATAAACAGATGGAGGACATAAGCGATACGACAAGTAAAGAACGTAGTGATACCTTATCACTATGGAATGGGCAAGAATAGGTTATGTATGAGAAACTACAAAGTTATAAGGGTGAAAGCGGATATTATATAAGAAAGCTAAGGTTATTAAAGGATGTTTAAGACTACGTAATGAGCATAAAGGAGGTACAATACAAAGACGATATCTCGAAAACTAAGAATAAAGTCGTGAAGCTATTCAAAAACAAGAAGAAGAAGTATAAGATGAAAGAGAAAGTTGTTCATACAACAAGGAGGAATTGCGATAAAGAAAGTGATGGAAACTTACGACGTTGTCTGTTATAGATTAATACAAATACGAAAACAGATAAGTATGAAATTAAGTAGATCAGTTAAGATCTAAAGATACATGTCAAATGGAAATGTAAGACTATTACGAGATCGACTAAATAAAGAGTATGAACGAAATGAAGAGACAGCTTTGACTAACAAGTCGGTAGAAGACTCGGAATGAACTTCAAGTACCAAAAGAAAGAAGAAGTTAAAGGAATAAGATTATGAATAATAGAAACAAGTAAAGATAACTACACAAAATATTTAGATAAAGGATCAACGTGAAGCGAAACGTTTATGCCAACGGTGAATGATTCTTGACTAACCCGGTAACGTGAAGTTTACCATAGCTTACAGAAGGAAAGGAGAAACTAAAAATAATAGAAGGTGTATTAGACTCAACCTCGCTAAGAAACGGCGATTATGGTAAACGGAATATAATCTAAGAAAGGATTGATTAAAAAGAAACTAAGTATCTGAAAGTGAAAGAAAGAGAAATAAGAAATAGAGATAACAGCCTATGAAAGGAAGATGACGACGTAGGATGACAGCAAAGACTATAACCGTATAGTTATTATTGCAAGAATGAATACTCATAGGAGTACGAATAAAGTAAGTACGTCATTACGGATGTGAATAACACGTTGCTGATTGTTCACGTATAAAAGAGGACATTAAACAACGCTTAATGACGGTCAAAAAGGGAAATCCCGACCAGGTGGTAATAACGCAAGGATTACAATATCGAAGGTACGTCTAGAGCCACACTACTTTAGAAAAGCAACAGATTGAACAAAAGTAAAAATGAGAAGATTCTCAGGTAAGCACTAGCAAGAAGATACTATAAG
The DNA here is from genome assembly GCF_937616625.2 of Mercurialis annua. Lineage (NCBI taxonomy): Eukaryota > Viridiplantae > Streptophyta > Magnoliopsida > Malpighiales > Euphorbiaceae > Mercurialis > Mercurialis annua. The sequence goes on from NC_065570.1 coordinate 40,484,704, forward strand.
CATAATAGATGATCGACTGGCGATAAGTACGAAGTCATAGCTACAAGTGGATAAGGAATCAAGCCATCAAAAGAAACAATTAAGAATTAAAGTAAAAGAAGGAATTACGACTAATGCATAGTAGTGGACAGCAAGAAAGACAAAAATAAAAATTTTAAGGTTTTAACAAGATATATGAAAATTCGAGGACAAATTTTTATAAGGGGGGAAGAATGTAATACCCCAAAAGATTCAATTATCTAATTGGACCATGTGTCCAGTTTTGAGTCGCCGGAGTGGCAATATCGTAAAGCTTTCTGAGGAATCGAGATAAATAATATTCAAGTAGGCTGGTTTCGAGAAGTTAACAACGAGTTATTTAATATTATATCCTAGCTGGGAAGTTGAAATTTGGATTAAGAAATAAAAATGTTGAGAAAAACCACAAAATAATGTTCAGGGAATAAAGTGGTAATTTAACCAACTACGTCTTAAGAGTGGAAATTATAAGTTTTGACGGGAAAATATAAATTCTCGAGTAGCATTATTTATTGGATATAAATATTATGAATATGGATTGGTTAAAAAATTAATTGATTTAGTTATGGACAAAATTGAACGAAATAAAAGTTTAAAAGATAAGTTGTAACGAATAAACAAAACAAGGATCAAAGTGGGATTTTTGCCAAATTATATAAGAAAAGAAATATGAATCAGAAGGTGGAACAGAAGCATCAAGAGACATCAAACATCGATCAATTACGTTTCTTCGCCGTTTCTCCATCCGGAGTCCGTTTCAAGTTATTTTCGCGCCTATTTCTTCGAAATCGAAGGCTCTATCCATCCTCATCTTCAAATCAAGGTAAGAGATCGATTTTTGGTGTGGAATTAGTAGTTTTGTTAGCTGTTTTAGCGGGATAAACGAATTTGACGTTTTTAAAGTTATTTCAGCATTTTGGTAAGAACAGAGATGCGGTTTTGTGAGTTAAAATAGTTTTTATGCGTGTGGAGGATTGGAGCACGTCGGGATGGTCGAAAAGCCCCAGAAATCAGATTTCCGGGGGCTGTGCACTTGGTGCACGAACGTGCACCAGGGTTTCATGAACGTGCACCAGTTTAGGCGTACGAACGTGCACCCAAATGCACAAGTGTGCATACGGACAGTGTTTCGACCTAGGTATTCGACATTTTTGGACATTTGACAATCAAGACAAATCAAGGACCCCGAGAATCATTAATCTCGAGATAAGCTCGACGTTTTCGATTGCTAACGATAACGAAAAACATTAAAAAAGTTATATGATTCTCGAATACGAGAAGCGGCATTCACTAAGTCGTAAATACGACTAAGGGTTATCGAATACATGAATAATAATAAGAATGAAAACTAAAACCTAGCACTTTAAAGTATTACTCCTATAAACACGAAATTCACGTCGAACTGTTAAACGTTAATTATTATGTATCAGACGTGTCAGCGATCAGTGAGGTCAGTAGACGTAGGCTAGCACGAGCATATCATCTTATCGACTACGTCATAGATTGGATAGCGCTCACAGTGAGTTGCACTTTACTCTCGTGTATAATTTATTTATGTAATTTGATATTATATCTTATATTATTATTTCAACGCATCGCATTACGTATGATTTTCTGGATTATTATATGTTTCTATTAAGTTCTATATTCGAGAGAATAGTATGCGATCCTAAGAAACTAGCTACCTATTGGGTGTAAATAGGCTGTGAAATCACCAGTAATCGAGTCAGTCTAGAGTATCTGATTATGAGAAATGATTTGATATACATATATGACTTGATTATGAATATGAATTTCGAAGTTGGATATATGAACGCGATACGAGCGAGAACTCGGTTAAAGTAACCTGAGCCCCGTATCTAGTGAGTTGGACCCACACTTTGGTATTAAGAGATTGGTCGCGGCTGACATGGTTGAGTCAGAAAAGCTACCGGGTCGGACCATTTGGATCAAATTTGATTTGAATATTAGTAAGTCGTGTCATGTTTCAGGAGTTTTAGTTTCGAACGGATCAAGTACTTGCTTATATGTATTTTTATATTATTGTTTTCTTTGAAATGCGATGTTATTTTGTAGTACCATTAGTAAACTGCAAACTCACTCAGCATAATCTGACCCGTGTTGTGTTTAACATTTTCAGGTGCTTAGTGTCTGGACCTAGCTAGAAGTCAGTTTTGGGATCTGGGAGTCAGCCACGTATGTATAGTTTTTTAACTTCCGTAATGCTGCAGTAGTGGTCCTGTGTCGACAGAGTTGTAGCCTTCATAGTAGTACATTTTGTTTTATGTTTTACTTGTTGTCTATGTTTATATATGTTTGTAGGCTAAACGCGATATGTTTTGTTCACGGCACCAAATGCCGGTGATATATTTTGATACACTAGTATATATAATCCCGTTAGGCCAGTTTGTACGAGGTACAGTAACTAGAGCCCACGTGGATATCAGAATAACTAGTGTAAATATTTGTATATATATATATACGTGTGTGCATATGTTTGCTTCCGTTTTTGTAGATGTTATATTTGTGAAAAAGTTTTTTTTGTAAATTAGGCTTGCTACGGGTTTTGGAGCTACCACTCCCATTCCCTAGCGCCAGTTGCGGCTCAATAATTTGGGTCGTGACAATTCCAATATGTACTATTAAATGCAATCAATACCCTATATGTGCTTGTGTTGTAAATGTATGTTTAGATTGCATTGTGCATGCCTTGGTCCATAAACGATCAAGAAAACTAAATGTAAAATGTCGAAACGATCAATGAACATGATAAGAAATTGTAGTATGGTACAAGCACTAATAACATGCTGAGATACAAGGTTGAACTCGGTAGAACTATAACAGGATCTATATCTCACTTATTCTCGATAAAAGTCCTCGGGACTCATATGATAAGAAAATCAAACATAAAATACACCGAGATCAGAAGAGATGGAGTATCAGAATTAGAAGACGGCCACTAGATTAAGCTCGGTGGAATTATCCTGGGACCTGTGTCTAAGGAGTTAAACTCGGTGGAACTATCCCGGGACTCACATCGACTAGTACGGAGGTAAGAAATGGTACAAGTTTAACTCAGCAGAATTATCCCGGGACTGTACCATATGGTCAGGGTTAAACTCGATTGAATTATCCCGTGACCAAACCATAAGGAACAAGTATAATCGACTTATCAGTACTGCAGCTCGACATGGCTGTATTAGGACAATAAGATCCAAAGTTTAAAATGTCCATCGAAAACCAAAGAAAAGAAATGAGAAAAGACAAATATTAAACCATATAAAGAAAACAAAAGATAACAACTATGATATGACTTATATATGGTTTATAGAATGTATATACTATATACAAACATGGAAAGATATATAAAAGATAAACTTGAGTAAAGTATATATGAAAGTAAATATATAAAGTACGATGTAAGAAAAGCAATATTTTCTACATAAAGCGGTTTTCAAATTTTTTCACCCTTTATGCATTATGGCTTGTAATTTGGTGAACTCGCTAAGTTTTATACTGACCCCGTTGCTCCTCCAATTTTACAGGAAGAGTAAGATGTGATTTGACGAGTCAATCTTCCAAAATTTTAATTCTCGGAAGTTAATTGTACAAGATGTAAAGAAAGGTTTTTCTTCTAGCAGTCCGCAGTAGTCTAGATGTATTGATTAAACATTTGTATAAATGCGTTTTAACTCTAATATTTATTGTAACTGGGGTCATGTAATTTTGATATTATTTCAATTATGAAACACGCTTTATTAAGCGAAAAAATTATAAGTGTTTTTAGGCTTGCTACGGGTTTCGGAACTACCACTCCCATTCCCTAGCGCCAGTCTCGGCTCATAAATTTGGGGCCTGACAAAAATGTTCCTTTAAAAGTCTTACTTTCCTACTGAAATCATTGTGCAAAAATCCCTAAGGGATTCCATGTTATAATAATGAAATTTCAAATCTCATTTCAAAATTTTTGCACATATAAAGTTAGGAGCTTATCCCCAAAACCAACCACAAAAACACCTCAAAGCATCGACAAATGAAAGAATAACTTTATAAAGTATCGACGCGACAACCATGTTCTCAACCTACGGAGTTGTACGATCATTATTTCAAACGCAAGTAACACAACACAATTGGAATTCACAACTACTAATAGAACAATGTAATCGACCAACCTATAATAATAATCCATATTGAGTTCACGTTCGAGTTTATCGCATTTTCGACAGAGTCCATGTCCGAGTGCTCTTACTTTTCAAAGACTAATATTTTTAAAATTGTTCAACCCTCCGCGATGTGCATTCCAAGGCGCGAGTGAGCAAAACCAAAATTAATATTTAAACTTTTGATTATTAAAACATTTGCGTTATTGTGCGCTAGAGTGATGACACATCTCATCACTAAAGAGTTGTTATAACTCACCATTCCTATGCCATGTGTACAATTTTTGTAATGCATGTCCTAATTATGCATGTAGAATACTTATCTCTTCTTTTATTAAATCTCATGTCTTATGCTTAATGCAATACTACTTGTGTTATTGCATAAAATAAATATGATGGGTTTGGGAACAATTACGCAGCTAAAATCAATTTATCAAAATCGAACCAAAATGGTTTAACAAAATATCGGTTTCAATAAGTTCCTCAAGGACTCAAACTCCACGTGTAGCAACCTTGAACAGACACATAATTCTAACCATAACATCAAATAAGTAACACTATAATGTAACACATGAGCTCAAAACACAAACTATACGTATCCAACTTAGTCAAATCAATGTCATGGGGCCATATGGTCGCATGACCAAAAATGATCACACACCTCATGATTCCTTGATCGTAACATTATGCCAATATTCCAAGGCATGGCAACCTACACATATATTGCAAAAATACAAATAAATCAATTCTTAATACATGGATCAAGATCACAAAAACAAATACTCTCGGTAACGCTATAAACACAATCTCACAATAATAAATATGACCCATTTAAAATAACACATTTAAACCACTCATAAGCTTACCGTTCAACACATCATAGTGAACGCATGACCATGTACCGGCTTACACAGTTCAACTCATACTAGTAATACACAGTCATCATACATGAGACTCTCATATAGCACATATACTCCTCACGCATAAAAAAACAAAAAGATAACCAATTAATTCCCATAAGAAACAATTATCCCAACATGTTAATCACACCATAAGTACATCTGACCCTAAGGTCAAGGAAAAACATGTGCCAACCATAATCATCCCAATATAAATAAGGCCCAAGCCATATAATCACCATCACAGGAAGTTAAATAATCCAAAAGCATATCACGACCGACACACACATCCTATGAATGTAGGTGGAGTGTAAAACAAAATGATGACGTTCAAAGACATGACACGAATCTTGATTACACAATAGTCCTTATTGTTAGTAATATGTTCCTTAGGGCCATTTGATCGTATATATTTGTAGAACTAATCCTAATGGCAAAGATATATATGTTTTATTTGAACTAAGTGTCTCATCAACTAAATGTTAATTTATTACGTATTGTCCTTATCACCTTATTATAGAATCTATTCGTAAGGTGTTAAGAATATGATAGACAAGTTTTATAATACAAGTGATCTAAATAATCTTTCACGATTGATGGGGTCCTACGAATAAGGGCATCGTATTATCTTGGAAAGATTTTCACCTCTGTTTATTGTCCTGATTAGAAAAGAGTTACTAATTATAGGAAGTAGTGAGTTTCATACTACTTGATAGCAATCTGAATAAACATGTGGACACTCAAGGTGTTGAGTGAGTCGAACAAGTGACGCTAGATGACTTATACATGGCAATTCATAAAAGTCAATTTAATGTCATCTAGTTCATAATTGTACATATGTTCTTTAACTTGTGATGACACTATCTTATATATAGGTTATTAGAGATTGATACTCCTTATCCCTAGATCTTTCATGACCTATATCGCGGGATGTGTTGGCTTTAGTTAGTTGTATATGGAGATAGGGGTTTAACCTAGAGAGGATTCATCACTCCGATGAACAGAGATAAGATTTTATGCTATATCGAATTGTTCTTGATGGATTATTAAACCTTCGCAGGTGTATATGACTTACATAGAAAGTTATTTCGAGTAGAAGTCATATTTATCAAGAAAAAGAAATGAGCGATGAGGTCATATGATCAAGACAAACATTGTTTAATTTAACTGTGACACTAGTCGAGATCAGGATGAAGAGAATTTTGAGTGTACAATAATTATGAATATTGGTACATATAGCATCAAAAAAATTCATCTCTATTTAGGGTTCGTAATATGTTGCTTACTAGACGTCACTCACGATCTATGAGAATTAATAATTACTGGGATTTAATTATTTAATATAAGAAAGGCGTTTCTTATGACTCTCGTTGCCATATAGAAGTCAACCTAGTTATCACACACAATAGAGTGTGAAACCGATTGAGTTTATGAAAGATCGATTTCATATAGATACTAGCATATCTTGGAAATTAATCTAAGATGAAAAATAAATACAAATTATGGACTAATTTTTAAGATTTATAAATTAGTAGGAACCTAATTGTATTTATCCAAATAATGTGATTAATGATTCGATGATGTCATGTGATAATGTAATTTGACTATGTCATGAGATAAGGTCATGAGCTTATATCATATATATGATATCATATATGTGATGTCATATATGTTATGTCATTGCATGAAAAGAGTCATGTGGTGGCAACATTGTTGCTTGGTTTGTGACACCTAGCATGTGAGGTGTTGGAATTTTAAGACAAACTCTAGCCTATATAAAGAGCTTGTTTTTTGCTCATTTTCTATACAATAGAGCTTGTTTTTGCTCATTCTCTATACAACACACAACATACTACAACATCAAGTTGTAGAGAGAGAAAGCTATACCTGAAGGAGTTCAAGTAGTCATTAATCACGGAAAAACTTGGCGATGTTTTGCATACATTCGAGAAAGGACGTAATTGCCGTGAGCATTTGAGCTTAGGGTTACTCAACAAGAGGAAGTCTTGCAAATTACTTCAAGGCGAGGATTCAATGGGACGCATACTCGTGTGGACGAGCTTGAGGTCGCTATACTATCGGGACTACAAGAATCATTAGAGATTCGACATAGATATTCTTCTTATACTTTCTAGATGTGTGCTTTAATAGCTAGTTGATACGAAGATCCATTTGTTGTTGATATGATCAACTCCCCAATCAGGATTGTTGGAATTTTGATTTTAAATTGAAATATACGATCCGGAACCTCGCGTCCCGCCGCGCCAACACCTATGACACAAAACAACAAATCGTGCCAACAAACATCATAACTCATACAAAATACTTAAGGTCGAGGTTTTTATAACCATAGACTCTAATACTGAATTTGTCAAGATCGAAATCTTTGGACCATGACCGGCGCTAGGGAATGAAAGTTTTGTCTCTGAAACCCATAGCAAGCCTAAACATACATAATACAATCAATGTATTCGTCATATAATAGAAATTATATTACCAATGCTCGAAGCAATCGAGACTCCAACATTATACAAATAAATCCTATCGGTCTGTACAAGGACAACATACAACAACATCAACGTACATCGGACAACTCGAATAATGTACAAAACAATACTATGACTACTCGTTCTAGAGTTTCAAAAATTGTTACGTATACATTTTATAAAATAACCCCAAAGAAGAAAGATTTGGAAGTGACACAACGGCACAATGATAAAACCTAAAACTGAGAACGGTGATCAGTTAAGACTGAGTGAGTTCATATCATTATAAGCAATTAATAAGCTATAATCATTTAAAACATCTGAAAACATAGTTTACCATCACGGATGTTAATCGGAACTCTAATGAGTTGGGGTTTTATGCAGTTGTATCAATTTGTCATTTTTGATTCAGTTTTAGCATTTTGAATATGTTTTTGGATTGATATGTATGTTAAACTCGTTCCGGTAGCGTAATTGGGGGGTTGTAGTAGGTCGGTTTTGGCCCTGGAATGGAAACCAGGGGTTGTGCGCTGCACAACAGTGATGTGCGGGAGCACAGTCATTGTGTGCAGGCGCACACTCTCTTTCTAAAAGAATATGTGTGTACCACCCCATATTTTCTGACTAGTTCCGTTAAGCTTATCGTACTCTTTGGGCTAGTTTGAGTTGGTCAGACCACTTGCAATCGTGATTCGAAGGTTCTATTTCTTTTGTATGATGTTTTGAGATGTCTTGGGTGTGGCCTCAGAGTTCAGAGCGGTCCCGAGCTCGTTTTCAAAATTTCAAATTTTCATCGGAGGAAGTAGCATTTCGCGGGCACGACATGCCTGGGTCACGGGCGCGACTTGTGTGTCGCGGGCGCGGCATCAGTTTCGCGGGCGCGGCATGCGCACTGTTTAGTTCGCTGTTTTCTATTTAAAGGCCCCTTATTCGGCCTATATCATTTTAACACTCTTCTAAAAACCCTAAAACGGCTGATACTCTCTGAAAACAACTTCATATCAATTCCTTAACATATTTTGATCATTTGTAAGTGTTCTAATCAATTCTTTTATAGTTTAATCTCTATATCATCAATTCTTTCGCTTGTAGATTCACATAGTTCTATGTATATGTGTTGTAGGCTGATTTGGATCTTTTATTTTTTCATGGTTTTTTCTATTTGTTCTTAGTCTATTTCAAAAGGTATGTGGCTCTAATCCTATATTATGATAAGTAAGGATTGCTAGATTGTTGTCTTGTTTGTATACCTTGGGTGTTGTGGATTTATTTCTGTTTTTCTATGATTAATAAAATCAGGAAATGATTGTTGTTTGTTGGATTTGGCTATTGATGTTGTCTATGCCTTGGGTGTAATGAGATAATTATTTAAATGTTAGGTAATGACAAATAGTTGTTATTGTTGATTTCAAATTCTGATTTTTGGCATAATTAAATTCTGGAAATGTTATCTAAGATTCAATCTTAGGTTGCTAGTTATGGGTTTTACATTTAATGATTGTAATCTTTGGCTAGACTTAAGAAGGTTGTTAATGGAGGCTTTTCGTAAAAGTAATTCGCTGTTTTAAGAACTTATCTAAGTGGCTGGAAATTTGTAATTTAAGGAATGATTTCATAAATAGAAAATGACCAATTTGGGTGCCTAATTGGTTGATGGCTTATTCAGTAGTTTCGTGTTTGTTATGCCTAACTTATGTGGCTTACCTTGGGTGTTTTGATTAAGTTGTTAAGGGTTGTAATTATGTTTTATAAACTGTTTTTGTCATATAAAAGAAGTCTGTTTGATTGTGGATTGTTGGGTAACCAATTGGTGAATTAGCTTACAAGTTATATTAGGTTTTGGCCATTGTTTATTATTGTTTAAGATGTTATTTCAAATCTGAAATTAAATGATTAGAAGTGATTATAATCTTGTAATTTCATTTAAGGTGGCTTATTTTAGTGATGTATACTTTCGGTGGAACTTTCCAAGTGTTGGCAAGCTTTATGGCTTAATGCTTCTTATGGTGATGGCATGTTAAGCGGTGGATTGAGTTGTGTTATCAAATATGTTGGTTTTGTTTTAAGGATTTAACTTTGAATTTTACTCTTGTTTAAGTTGGGTCGGGTTAGACTTGTCTTGCCCGACATGTTGTGTTGAGCATATAGTTCATATATGGCTAACACACTACTCTGGGATTTCTTTCAATTTCAAAAAGGTGTTATCTAATATTAATAGTACCGTGGATTGTTTTAAAATGAGAACTCATCTAAGCTTAACTGGTTTGTTGAATTGGTTTGACGTATCTGTACTTTGGCTTGTATTATGGTTGTGGTTTGATGCTAGTCCTACATGGTGTCTAATATTCCTAGACTTAAGTGTTTGTATGGTTTTTAACCTGTACCTTATTTCTAGACTCGTCGTCTCCTTGTGCTTCAGAGTCTGCGCATGGTTAATTGCTTTCTTAGATTTATGTGGATTAGCAAGCAGTGAGTTTATATCGCTATTTACCTCTTTATTAAATAAATTGTGTATTTTCGTATATATAAATGTTTGCGAACTATTTTAAGCTATTATGGATCTGAATTGGTGTTAGTAGTATGTGCCCTAGGGCCATTTTGTATTTATTCTTGTATAAACAAATCCCATTAGCAATGATATATATGTTTTATTTGAACTAAGTGTCTCATCAACTAAGTGTTTATTTATTACATATTGTCCTTATCACATTGTGATAGAATCTATTCTTAAGGTGTTAAGAATATGAGTGACATATTCTATTATACAAGTGATCTAAATAATCGTTCACGATCGATGGGGTCCTACGAATAAGGGCATCGCATTATCTCGGAAAGATCGTTACCTCTGTTTATTCTCTTGATTAGTAAAGAGTTACTAATTATAGGAAGTAGTGAGTCTCATACTACTTGATGGGGATCAGAATAAACATGTGGACACTTAAGGTGTTGAGTCAGTCGAACAAGTGACGCTAGATGACTTATACATGGTAATTCATCAAATTCAATTTAATGTCATCTAGTTCATAATTGTACATATGTCCTATGACTTGTGGTGGCACTATCTTGTATATAGGTGATTATAGTTTGATACTCCTTAACCCTAGATCTTTTATGAGCTAGGGCCGCGGGATGTCTTGGCTCTAATTAGTTTTATATGGAGATAGTGGTTTCACCTAGAAAGGATTCATCACTCTCGATGAACGGAGACAAGATTCTATGCTATCTCGAATTATTCTTGATGGATGATAAAACCTGCGCAGTTGTATATGACTTACTTAAAAAGTTTTTTCTAGTGGAAGTCATATTTATCAAGAATAAGAACTGAGAGATGAGGTCATATGATCAAGACAAACCGTGTTTAACTTAACCGTGACACTATTCGAGATTGGAATCTTAGATGAAGGGAATTTTGAGTGTACGGTAATTATGAACATTGGTTCATAAAGAATGCATCGAAACATTCATCTCTATTTGGGGGTCGTGATATGTTGCTAGACGTCACTCTCGATCTACGAGAATTAATAATTAAATGGGATTTAATTATTTAATGTAAGAAAGGCGTTTCTTATGAATCTCGTTGCCATATAGATGTGAACCTAGTTCGTCACACACAATAGAGTGTGCAACCGATTGAGTTTACGAAAGCTCGATTTCATATAGATACTAGCATATCTCGGAAATTAATCTAAGATGAAAAACAAGTGCAAATTAGGGACTAATTTGTAAGAGTTATAAATTAGTAGGAACCTAATTGTACTATGTTCATGTTAATTAGAGACTAATTTATAAGAGTTATAAATTAGTAGAAACCTAATTATATTATAACCAAGTTTTATGATTAAAAGGCTTAAGTAATTAATTAGTGTAATTAATGATACTTAAATCACTAATCATAAGCTAATGAAATGATGATGTCATGGTGATCATGTAATGAGATATGCTTATCTCATATATGTGATGTCATAAGATGACATCGCATATATGATGTCACCTATGTGATGTCATGAAAGGTGTCATGTGGTGGCAACACCTTTGCTTGGTGTGTGACACCTAGCATGCAAGGTGTTACATTCATAAGATATGCTCTAGCCTATAAATAGAGCTTGTCCTTACTCATTTTATAGCACCATACAACACACATCTCACTACAAAGTTGTAGAGAGAGAAAGCACTTGAAGGAGTTCAAGTAGTCATCAATCACGGGAAAAACTTGGCGACGTTTTTCATACATCCGAGCAAGGTCGTAATTGCGGCGAGAGTTTGAGCTTAGGGCTGCTCGGCAAGAGGAACTCTTGCTGGATTACTTCAAGGCGAGGATTCAATCGGACACATACTCGTGTGGACGAGCTTGAGGTCGTTGTACTTTCGGGACTACAAGAATTGTTGGAGAATCGACATAGGTATTCTTCTTACGATCCCTAGATGTGTGCTTTTATTACTAAATGATACGACGATCCATTTGTTGTTGATATGATCAACTTCAGGATTCGGATTGTTGGAATTTTGATTTTGAATTGAAATATACGATCCGTACCCGCGCGTCCCGCTGCGCCAACAATTGGAACGAGCTACTCGATAGGATTGTATCGAGACTGTGTGCACCGGTAAGTACTCTAGGTTCGACAGACTAATGTCTTGCTTACGCTGGTAATTGACGAGGATTTTCTAACGTCCACTCTGGGATTTAGTGTGATACATCGCACTTACGCTGAAATCATTTTAATACAGTTTTTCCATAATGTTATATATTAGCACAAAAGCAATTTGAGGTTTAAAGGTTTTCACTTAATAAATATAAATAGTTGTATGAACTCATCTTAGTATATCTGATCCTGTTGTTTTCCCTATTTTCCAGGTTTATGATTTGAAGTTTGGGTCAACTCCGATTCTTTGATTCATCGGAGGTTTTTATGTTATTTAAACTAGTCAACTATTTTAGAACTCTTAGACAGCAGTAGAACTAGTTTAGTATTTATGGATGTCTTATACTTTAGATTGCCGGATTGGTTCGATTGATTCATTTTATCTTTGCATGTTATACTTTGGATTATTTATATATGAAGCATGTTTTGAAGTCTTGGTTTTGAGGCAAGTATTTTAATTATTGGACCGCTTATATAAACTGCTAGACTTAGGTTGGAGTCTCGGTTGCCCCCAAGCAGTGTTTTTCTGCAGGTTTATATGTTTGATCGTTTATCCGCGAGGCTTGCTACGGTTTTTGGTACAACCATACCCATACTCTAGCGCCTGTTGCAATCCTCAAATTTGGGATTGTGACAATGCGCGCACACACTATCTCTTAGAGAGACTGTGGGGGTGCACAGACTATTGTGCAACCGCACAACGATTTGTTTGTCGTTCCTTTGACGTTTTTGACCCGTATTCATATCCAACACCCAGATTGATTGGATGGACTTTAAGGGTGTTTCAGACTAAGAAATGATTGTAATTTTATAATTGAACTATAGGAAGATATGATATTAAGTTGTTAAGTAAACATCGCGTTAAGTGAACTAGGGTTTTGATGTTCCAGAGTTATATGAAATATGATATCGGTCTAGTCTTAAAACTAGGGTTTATCGCTAGAACTAGCATTTATGGATTAAAAGTATTTTGACATTATACCATAACAAATTATCTGAAGGACTACCAAATCGACAAGATTGCTTATTGAAGAAATCGATCGACGAGTCCTTTTTATGGAAATGTTTCTTGTAATATGATTTTCTTAAAAGTATGAAAACCAAAGTATGATGAGAGGGAAAGGGCAACCTATTCGGCGTCAATAGGACTGTGTGATCACCGGTGTTGGGTAAGTTTAGGATGTCTGTATCGACAAACTTTATAAGATAGACACGAGGTTAAACTAGATGGAACTATCTTGGGACCTGTGTCTAGTGAATTAAACTCGGTGGAACTATCTCGGGACTCACACCTTGGATTTAAGAAGTCATATGAGTTAACTCGGTGGAACTATCCCAAGACTATGTCACATGATATAGGTTAACTAAGTCAAACTATCTCGAAACCTTACCATATGGATCGAAGAGATTTGATATAATAGAGTATGAATTGAGTTCGGTCTGTTCATGTTATAATCGTAAGATTAGAGTTTCGATTAGATCACATACATGTGTTATGTTTATAATAGTTTTATTTATATGTAATGTTATTTTACATAATACCATTAGTAATTGTGAATCACTAAGCATAGTCTGACCCCGTTGATTTTTATAGTTTCAAGTGTTTAGAGTTTTGGGCATACCAAACTTCCACCCCTTGTTCCTGAAGTCTCTTTTTGGCATGTACAATGCATGTCTCCCCAAAAGAGTTGTAGTAGTTTATGGTAGACTAGTTGTAGCTTGTGATAGTAGTTGTGAGCGGAGTAGGGTTCGAGGCCACTCGCCTAGGCTTATGGCAGGACTGGGTTTGAGAAAATATGGAGTTGCCAACTAGCTTAGCTAGGAATGCCTTTTATACAGACTAGATAACCTCACTCGCTTATAGGTGAGATTATCATACGCCAAACCAAAAGACTAGGTTCGTGGACATTCTACCAAAACTCTTGCACTTGAATTATCAATTATGTTTTCTTCTACTGGATATCTTCGTTTTTTCTCATCTCAACATTCATGCAGTTCACAGTATAAATTGTGGAAATTTAAACCAAGATCAAAGCAGTAAAGGGATCCAATTTATGACGCTCATATGACTAGATTCTGGGAAATAGAAAATACTCCTAAGCATTCATCTAACCTTAGAGGTTTCTAACAAACAACAAAAGACTGGCTGGTCTGAATTGATTACATGCACAAAAGCCTAAAACCGGGTTTCTTCATTTGATTGATTTTATAATTAGTCATCTTGAATGCCTATACAACCTTCTACTACTTTTTCATGACAGTCCTAATATTTTTAAGTGATTTACTAGTTTTGATTTTATTTATCTAATTTAACGGGATTAGTTCTTTAGCCTGTTAATACTAGATTTGATCATGCTTTTGTAAAGAGTTTAAAAATTGCAAGCGTACACATGAGAAGCTGATTAACAGACAAGGTTAGAATACTTTTCAACCTTGATGACCAGATTGTTTGACACTCGATGTAATTTGACCGTCAATGTGGTCGGAACTGCTTATTGAGAAAAACACAAACGTTGTTCGTCTCGTCGATAGGAGTCCGCTTCTTCAAATTGGGGTCGATTCCAAGTTCGGATGGGCTCGGAATCGGGTCTAGAAGTTGCTTGTCGCACAAGATCCGGGCTTCAGGGCTCGGTTTACTAGGCAGATTACAAATTGGGCATCAAGGATAGAAATATAGAGGGACAAGACCATTACAACATAAAATATTATCTTACAACTAAACAATACATCTATGTTCAAACCGGTCCTAATTCCGAGGTCAAACAATCTAGGAAACATGAAAACAGGGTTGGATAAAATCTGGAATGATCTGTAATCGGGTTTGCAGGCAGAGGGACAGCGCCACTCAAAATGCCGGCGGTAGCACTGCACTGCCGGTGCCAGAAGTGTACTTTGTCAGCACTGGCGGTTCGTACTGGCGGCGGCGAAGTCGTCTGCTTGGGCATAACCTTCGTCATTTCGCCGTTTTGGCTCGGGTTTTCATGCAAAAACACTAAAAAAATTCATAAAAAGGATAGGGAATGCAGCTAACACATATTGGGATTATTTTAAAGTGTTTAACATCGATTAAAACACTTAAACAGCTGATTGCGTGGCAATTTAAGAAAGAACATATTTTAGTTAAATAATCATAAAACACCCTAGCATGCATTTTAAGCCTATAAATCTGGATATGGTATACAAAGTGCATTAAAACAGCCTATTAGCATACCATTTTCCAGTTTGTATAGCAATTTTATCAAGAACACCAGATTTGGCAATTATGGTAAAAATCAACAAAATACACTGATATGCATCGTAATAGATAAATATTCAGCATTTGCAATTAATTTGGTATAAAAGTGACAGGAAATATTTGGGGGACCTTAGAAATACCGTTCTGAGTCCTTGGCTCGTTTACTAGTTAGTTGGATTCGTAATCTACCTTTGAATCTGCGCGTACATCTCATACTTGAATGATTAGAACAATCTATCTTTTTTCTTAGAACTGAAATTGACTAATTTTAGTATGTGAATGGGGAGGGGCGGCGACAAAACTAGGTATTTTTCTTAGGGTTTTTATTCCTTTTTTGTCATTAATTTTTAGTTAAGTTGCTGGTCCTTATCTGAGCTGACTAACAGCTGTAGTTATAGTGCTTAAGAGTGACCTAGGATTTCTAGAGTTAGGTTTAGAGTTAAATTATTGTTCTACCTTCTTAATTAGTAATTAATATTAATTATATAATTAATAATAGAGTTTGGATTAGGAAAAGCTACATTAATAAAGAGCAAATCCCCTATTAATGCTTGTTGGCTAAGAAAAACATGCCTAAAAGTCATATTTGGTCTCCCAAAGTGTTGAAAAAGTCTCATAGGGCCCTATGGGTTTCAGTATGGTTAATTTTATTCCATAAAACTTCCAAATTGGCCTATAAACTTCTAAGATATCGCAATTAATTTAAATTCTGGACTTAGACTACAATTGCTTTGGATTTTTATGGGCTATTCACGGCTAATTATGTTTTAACCCTTCAAGTTCGCGACTGTGCACTGATTGCGCCTGCCTGAATTCCAGCAAGAAAATCAATAGCTCGTCACTCGGACAAATTTCTCTAGAAATCATCATTAGACGTTTTAGTCCTTTATCACTTTTACGTGTTTGGAAAATAGGCGTATACAGTTTCCGCCTCTTTAACGAGAATTGACAATGTATGTCAATTCTTGTTAAAGAAGTAACTCGCTGTAAGACAACCAACAAGGATACTGCGCACCATCGGAAGTACTCACTCGTCGGTGGCTCTGTAATGCTTTAGCCGGAGCATTACCTGTCGTGGTGCATGACTCTGACTTCATGCCCCCTAGTCATGGTCTATTCCGAAACTGGTCGGGAGTAGGTCTTCTCAGCTGTCCTGAAGGTCGTTCATTAAGCCTGAACTGCATGTTGTGTGCCATGTGGAATGGAGCTATAAACTCTCAGCCGCCCTGAGAGTGATACAATGACTTGGACCTCTAAAAACCATTTGAATCGTTTTAACCTCAAGAAAATGCTTAGACATTACTCTAAAAATTCTTTTAGGTATTGCAATGCCTAATTAAAATCATTTAATAGTACAGACTTGATTGCCAAAACAATTCACAGTCGTATACTAATTGTTTAGCAATATTGTTTGCTAAATCTATTATACCGGTTAAACGTCGACCTTAACTCTTTTAAAGCCCTTTTTAAACGTTTAACTTTACTTTTAATATCTCATTTTAAAAGTCTTTAAGTTTAGGTTTAAAAACATTTCAAAAAAAATGTTTTAGGTTCGGTCAGAAAACACGTTCAATTACTAGGCGAAAACATCTCGGAATTGCCTCTGGAAAGTCCGCCAAAAAATTCCGAAAATCCCCCGACGTATGCGCTCCATCGAGTCACTGTGCCTCTGCACAGAACTAGCTGTTCAGGTGCATAGTTGATTTGATGTGCGCTCGCACAGGCTGCCCTCTACGAGCGCACAATAGTGTTTGTGATGGCGCACAACACGCACAGACCTACAATAAATAGTTTGAAATCGTCTTTTTATAATATTACAAATTTTATACTAAATCAATAGTTAACTAAATATATAGTTATTATATATTTTTTTTAACGAAAATTGGGCAGCACTTTCCCTAAAAATGAGCATCACCCATTTTTCAGGGAAAGCCTGCAAGTAAACAGTACATCTCAAAAATATGCAACACACAAATTATACCAATTAACACTATTAAGCTAAAGTAATTTGATAATTTTTATTGATAATATATTATTACAAACAATCGACAATTAAGCTAAAGTAATTCGATAATTTTTTTTATTAATAATATAAATTCACAATTTTATTTATAATAATATAAATTTAAGATTTTTTTATTAATAATATAAATTTACGATTTTTTTATTAATAATATAAATAAACCGCCTAACAAAAAAACCTAACTATAATTGAACCAAATTAACAAACTTTAAAAATAACCTAATATTATAATCAACCAACTTTAAAAAGAACCTAATAAACTAAAAAACTAATAAATTAATCTAACATAAATAATAAATATTCAACCTAATAATAATAATTTAGCCCTAATGAACTAAACCAACAAATAAATTAATCTAACATGAATAATAAATATTTAACCTAATATTAATAATTTAGCCCTAATAAATTAAACAAACTAATAAATTAATCTAACATAAATAATAAGTATTTAACCTAATAATAATAATTTAGTCCTAATAAACTAAACAAACTAATAAATTAACCTAATAAATAAAATTAACCTAATAAATAAAATTAATCTAATAAAATAAATTAATCTAACACATTACCTGGTTCAGCAGCGGCAGTGGAAGAGGCGGATGATGATCGGCGGACGGCGGCAGAGAAAGGAGGCGGACGGTAGCAGAGGAAGGAGGCATCAACTTTCTTTTTCTGTTTAAAATTTAAAAAATAAATAATAAATAACATATTTATTAAAGAAAATAAACAAATAAAAGAAAACTTTCCTTCAATCCGGCAACAGGCAGCAGATGGCGGCGGTTTGCACGGCTTCCGACCAGGACGGAGGAGATAAACGGCGGTGAAAAGTGGTCAAACGGATGGGGGAAAAGAGTAGACGGCGGGGGAAAACAGCAGGGGAAAACGGCGGTAAGGGGAAATCGTCAGAAATGGGGAAAAAGAGAAGGGGGAGAACGGTGCTTTGTGAAAAAAAATGAAAAGTGGGGAAGAAGGAGCAGTTTTTGCGTTTAAGGGTGGTATTTAGCGACGGAATCCGTCGCTAAATACACCCCTTAAACGCACGGTTTAACTAATTAGCAATTTAGCGACAGATTTTACAATCCGTCTCTAAATTGCTTAACAAAAACGGTGCCGCTTTGGCGTTTTTTCCCACCAAAATTTTGGCGGGCTCAACCCGCCCAAATTAAGTACCGTTTAGCGACGGATAGTAAAATCCGTCGCTAAACGGCGTCGCTAAAACTGGCGGGTTTCATCCCGCCAAACTTTAGTGACATTTGGCGACAGATTTGTTTCCGTCACCATATTCCGTTGGAAAATGTACATTTAGCGACGGATTTAAAATTCGTCGGTAAACATCAGCTTTTTTGTAGTGTAACCACTCGTATGCGTTCAGGAGATATGTCCATTACTGACATGTGCGCTGTCTGTAAGACTGATCTCCAATCCGTTTGATTAAACATGTACGTATGACTTTGTTCACCTATAGTTCCTTGAAGTCAATCAAACCGAGTCATGTTCAATTAGATCCTACTCTCTTATCTTATTCGTGACAATTTTCTATTGTCTACTCTTGAACTTTTATACGTCATAAAAGTCCATCAATATACTTACATCAGTCTATTCCTCGAGCAAGAATGTAGATTCTCACTCCCCCTATTCTTTCCATATTTTCTTTAACCTCTAATGTCTCGGTATGAAACATTAGAATTTAGGTCTTTATTATTTATTCTTTATAATAAAAACTGTTATTCTTTATCCCATTTTCCCATCTACCTTGTCACTATCACATAGTTTTCGTTTGAACAAATACAGTTTTGTCTTGCATACACTAACGCTTAACAAATACAAATACAATTTGTCAGACAAATACAATTTATCTCGTTTGAGATAATTATAATTTGTCTTGCCTGCAGGCCTTTTTAAATCTCACTTTTCAAACAAATTGTGAATTCACAAATTCATGATTCAAAATCTTTTTCATACAATTGTGCTTCAGGGTGATGATATCTCTCATCCCCAAGGACTTGTTATCTCAATTTGCTTTTCTTTGATATACTGATATATCAATATATATGATGCATGCCCTTGTCAATTTGTTTTATGTATATATGTAATAAATATAAAATTCAAGTATGCTTCTTCTATTATGATTTTCGCAACATGCATTTTGAATGCATCTGAGCACAATTATACGTTCAATTGTAAAATAAAACTTTAAGAAGTTTCTTTCAAATTACTTCTCTGTGCCATTTCAAGGTTATCCTAGCTAATCCTCACATTAGGCTTTATTATTTTTTATTAAACATTTATCTTTTATGTTATTATTCATCGTCAGGCTGTTTATTAACATTTATCATTCATAAGTATGTGTTGTCTTGATTAAGAATATTCTTTATCTGTACTTTATGTTTTCTAGTTTTAGTACCTCATACCAAAACACATAAACATACTTACTTAAACGTAAGACACATATTTTTAATGATACTTGAGGATGATTGTTAAGGCGGTGGTGCCTCTCGAATCATCAGACATTTTTCTCGTCTGCATCGGCATATAAGTTTTCCTTTACCTTTCCCCCTCGCTGTGCAAAGTAAGGGTTGTTGAACTCAGCAGCAGAACTCTATGGAATGTATAGGTAGGCTCGTCAGGTTTGATGTAGTAGAATGGCTGTGGTGGTGTATGGTTACTCATCAATCGCTTCTCAATCTGTCTAGCCCGTCCAGCCAAATACATCATTGTGTCAAATTGCTCCGCCATCAGTTCCTTAAACTCTGAACCCAAGCCTCTTACAAATCTTTTACCAACTTTAACTCCATCTCTCATTAACTCAGGAACCTGTTCACATATCCTAGTGAACTCTATAGCATAGCCTCCTACTAGTAGATCCTCCATCGTGAACCTACTCACATAGTGTCTTTGCCTATTCAAACTCTATTCCTCATGTTCCTCATTGACATGCACATCTTCCCACTTTTGACTTGGGGAATGACTTATTGTTTTTTCTGAATACTCTTAAGATGGCTTACTTCTCCTAATAAACTGTTCTAGCCTAAATCTTGTAAAGGCTGATGTGGCTGGCACTGTCATTAGAACTATCCTAATCCCCCATATATTCTTCTAGATCCTCTGATCTGATAGCATCAATCTCATTATCCATGTCATAAATTGAAGCAGAATTTCCAGGTTCTAATGGATTAGGCAAGTCAAGTGTAACACCCACATTTGAATATCATATAGTTATGCTCGTGCATTTTCATTCATTTTGACGATTAAGAGTAAGTGTCATTCATAAGCATTTACGTGAACATTTAAACATATGATGGATGTATAATTAAATGGAATAATGGGGGTTTGATTAATGCAATAAATATTTAAAATGAAGAATAGTAAATACAACGACAAACAAATATATTAGAAATAAATTGTATTGAAAGCACGTCGGTAAAACTTAATTGGTGTGGTTACCATGAAAAGAAATAAACTAAAAGGGTAAAGTTGGAGTTTAATTATATTTCAAGGATTATATTTGATTTTTCTATTGGAAGATAATTGTATGAAACTAATTCTATTTTAGTTGAGTGAAAACTTATGTATAAGTTAAATATCACCACTTTAGCTATATTTTCTTCATTTATCTAAACATGAGAGAAGAAAGAGTAGGAAAGTGATGAAAACCTAAACCTAACTCTAGAAACAAGATCAATTATACTTTAATTGAAGTTTGGAGCAAGAAACTAATATATTTGGTAAGTAATTTAAGTGTTTTGGTTGATTAGGTTAGAGTTCATCATCTTTTTGAAAGCAATCTACACATATCCGAAACTTTTATCTCTGTTGTTTATATCATTAACCGGGTTATTGAACTCTAAATGGATTTATTCTTGATTCTATGGAAATTAAAGCCAATCAACTACAATTGTTATTCTTTGTGTTTCATCATTGGAAATCGTTATGATAGCTTAATACTCCATACCATTTTGTTGCTCTGTCTACCTATACAGCCTGATAGGGTGTCCCCAAAATATGAATATCTCATTGTACTGAGATCTAATTTGGTTGGTTTTTTTTGTTATATTTTCTAGACTCATATAAATATAACTTCACTGAAGGGTTTTGTCAAATTATGTTTATATTGATGTGTGGATCAATTGCAAGATAGGGTATATGTTCTGCCTACTTTGTAGAACTATTGCTGCACCATTAGCTACTTGTTAAATTACTAAAATGAGTAATACATGTCCAAACGATGTCATTTTTGATTCTGTGGATTCTTTAGGATGTTAACTAAAACATTTTAGTTTTGACAAAAGACTAATTCTATCATTTGGATGGTGAATAAGTAAGTAACATTTAGATGTATAACCTTTCTAGACAGTTTAACCTAGTGGTGTTGTAATGTGCATAATCTAATTTATACTAATCCAATTGATGTGCATCCAATTGGAAATGAAATTAGACTCAAATGTACAGGACTCATATCAATATTTTGTATAAATGATGTTTGAGTTAGGAGTAGTACCTATTTGAAGTCATTACACATAATCTGCCTAGAAAAGGGGTTATGGTTACTAGTTTATTTCTTTATGTAAATTATCAAAATAGTTTTACTTTGTAAATGAATTGAGATCGTATATGTGAATAGGTACTTATAGAATAGAAGGTACAACGACGGACAAGCCTGGAACTTCACGGGTTTGAGACTCAATGAATTGAGTAAGTGAATAGATGGTGTTATACTTGGTATATACGTTTGTTTGCAATTGCGATTAATTTGAGACGTATATGTGCTTGTGAATTATGGTTGAATTGTTTGCACGAGTCATGTTTTGGTTTTGATAATCATGTCATGCTTATGTTTGGATATTCGATAAGAATTGAGATAGTCGTTGGTTGCCTAAAATAGCGATTCGGGCCAACGACGTGAGATTAAGTTATTGGTTGCCTAAAGGGCGATTTGGGCCAATAACTATGTTGGTTGCCTATATGGCGATCTGGTCCAACATGTGAATTATGCGCATGACTGAATATTCTTTTTGTAAGCTTGACGTTGATTGGAAATGGGTGAATATGTTTGGTTTGAATTGAACATTGGATTGTTATGTTTGTTATGGTTATTGCTAATGTTGAATGGATCAGCGGTTGAGTTATTTATTAGTTACTTGGAATGCTTATGAATGTGTATATTTAGTAGGCATATATCTATTTGCTTATTGAGTTGTAGGCTGACCCCTCTGTGTTATATTTTTTCAGGATACAAAGAGTTGCATTGAGTCGACATTTGCATCTGATAGAGATTTCGGGTGGGCCAATGGAGAGTTCATTGCACGTGCATATATTTTGAAGTGTTTATGTAAATAAGTTATATAAATGAAACGTTTGACTAAGAGTTTTTGTATAATGTTATGTATAAGTGATTGATGTGAGATAGTTTAAATTTTACGGTTATGTGATAAGTTAAAACTTTTGTGTCGTAACATGAAATGTATGAAATGGATTATGTTGTGTTTGTTGTAACTTTATGAGTAAATAATATTTTAATTAAGAGGGTGTGACATTTAGTGGTATCAGAGCGGGGATTAGATTCCCTAGGGCGTAGAGTTGTGATGCATATTGGCATAACATGCATAACATGATATACATCTAATTGATGTAGTACATATTCTATAGGATGGATGAGCATGGAGATGATTCCATTAGCCCAGAAATGTCTGTTCAGTCTGTGCATGGTCCTGGAAATGCTTCTTTTAATGAACAGGAACATTCTGAGGATAATGCTCCACCGCAAGATGAAAATCCTTTGCTACGATAGTTTATTGAAATATTGCAAAGAATAGCAGCACCTCCGCACCATAGAGCACAGGAACCAGAAATTAATAAAAACTATTACAGAGTTAGGAAACAAGGGGCAAAGACATTTGGAGGTACTACAGATCCTGCAGAAGCTGAAGAATGGTTGAGAAATACAGAGAGAGTTTTAGATTGAATTGAATGCAGTGTCATTATTTGAGAAGGATACTTTGGATTGGTGGGAAACAGTTCCAGGAAGCGGAAATAGGTCATTGACTTTAACCTGGGATGATTTCCTCAGAGAATTTGGTGAGAAATACATGCCACCAGTGTATCGTGATAAAAAGAAAATTGAATTCATGGAACAGAAGCAGAATGAGTTATCAGTGGCTGAATATGAACTTCAATTTGTCAGATCTTCAAAGTATGCAACTGAAGAGATAACTATTGAGGAAAGGAAAAGAAGTAAATTTGAAAGGGGTTTGAACATTGATATTCGAAAGAAAATTGCTGTTAAGACTTCTACTGATAGTGCATTGATTGAAGCGGCATTGAGGGCTGAAGAAATACTAGTTGAAAGGAGTGAGATAGAGTCTAAAAAGAAGAAAATGACTGGGACTTTTACTGCTCCTTCAAGACATGGTAGTTCCTTTTCTTTTAGAGGATTAAGTTCAAGTACTAGTGGCTATAGGGGGAAGGGAAGAGGTCAGTCAAGTAAGCCATCCTCAATATTATTTGGCAGGGGTTGATATACATCTACTTGGTTTCATTGTAGACAACACCTAACAAGGTCAGTTAGTGTGGGATCTACTCCTATGTGTGCTAACTGTGGTAGAGTACATTCAGGGAGTGTTGGGGACGAAATCCTATTGTGTGTTATAATTGTCGTCAGCCTGGCCATATTATTAGAGATTATCCACTCAGGAAAGGTTATCTTGAGGAATCTTAAGCTATGGGTCAGAGTAGTGTGGGTGAAAATATACACAAAGTGGGTGTAGGTCGGGAAAGAGGAACATGTAATAGAGGAGGAACATCTTCAGCTATACAGTCTGGATATACAGGCCAACCTCAGACCCAAGCCCGAGTATTTGCAGTGACGAGACAAGATGCACCTACTGCACCAGATGTGATTACTGGTACATTTTCTATCTGTAATTGTGATGGACATCTGTTAATTGATCCTGGATCTACATGTTCATTCATATCACATGAGTTTGTATTACGTGTGCATGGCATATTAGAACCATTGGGACATGATATATATGTTTCTATGCCTACTGGGGTTGTTATTATTATAAATACTATGATAAAATCTTGTCCTATAGTTGTGGATGGTATGAACTTACAAGCTGATTTGATTGTTATTCGCTTGAGAGAGTTTGATGTTATATTGGGTATGGATTGGTTGTCAAAACATCATGCAATTGTTGATTGTCAAACTAAAGAAGTAGTTATGAAAATTCAAGGGTAAATGAAAACGATGATTGTTGGGGAAAGGAAAACAATGCCTAATTGTTTAATCTCTGCTATTACTCGTTTTATTTGATTAAAGATGGATGTCAAGCATATTTGGCTAGTGTAATAGATATGACTAAAGTTAGTCCGGGGGTTTCAGAAATTCCAGTAGTGAGAGACTTTCCAGATGTGTTTCTTGATGATTTGCCTGGATTGCCACAACATAAGGAGGTTGATTTTGAAATTGCAACAATACCTGGATCAGCTCCAATTTCTATTGCACCATATAGAATGGCACCACTGGAATTGAAAGAACTCAAGAAACAGATAGAAGAACTACTTGATAAGGGGTTCATCAGGCCTAGTATTTCTCCCTAGGGCGCACCTGTGTTATTTGTAAAGAACAAAGATGGTAGTTTGCAATTATGCATTGATTATAAACAATTGAATAGGGTTACTGTGAATAATAAATATTCATTGTTAAGAATTGATGATTTACTGGATCAATTAAGAGGTGCCATTGTATTTTCTAAAATTGATTTGCGATCAGGATATTGGCAACTCCGAGTTGAGGAAAAGTCTATTCCTAAAACTGCATTTAGAACTAGGTATGGTCATTATGAGTTTATTGTGATGCAGTTTGGATTGACGAATGCTCCAGCTGCTTTTATGTCATTAATGAACAAAACGTTTCAGCAGTATCTAGATCAGTTTGTGATTGTGTTTATTGATGATATTCTTATATATTCTCATAGCCATGAAGAACATGAACAACATTTGAGAATTGTCTTACAAGTTTTGAAAGACAAGCAACTTTATGCCAAGTTTAGTAAATGTGAATTCTGGTAGGTAGAAATAGTCTTTTTGGGGCATATAATTTCTAAACATGGTGTACAACCAGATCCATCAAAAATTAAAGCTATTCTTGAATGGGAGTCACCAAAGAATGTTACAGAAGTTCGAAGTTTTCTGGTTTTAGAAGGGTATTACAGAAGATTTGTGAAAGACTTTTCTGTTATTGCAAAACCGTTGAGAAATTTGCTGAAAAAGAATGCAACTTTCAAGTGGATTAACACATGTGAGAAAAGCTTTGAGGAATTAAAGAAAAGGCTTACTTCAGCACCAATACTTTCTTTACCATCTGAAAATGGAGGTTATGTGGTTTACACTGATGCATCAAAGAAAGGCTTTGTATGTGTATTAATGCAACATGGGAAGGTTATTGCTTATGCTTCCAGACAACTACGACCTCATGAAGTAAATTATCCAACACATGATCTAGAACTAAAACCCATTGTGCATGCATTGAAGACATGGAGGCATTACTTATATGGTGAGACGTTTCAAGTTTTCACAGATCACAAAAGCTTGAAATATATTCCTACATAGAAAGAGTTGAATTTAAGGCAAATAAGATGGATTGAGTTACTGAAAGATTATGATTGTACTATTGATTATCATCCTGGAAAAATAAATGTTGTTGCTGATGCTTTGAGTCGAAAGGTTGTGGATCGTATGGCAGGTATGCTCTGTTATGATATTGAATATTTAGTTGCACTTCGAGGAATGAATACTTGGTTGGACACACATGATGATATCTTATTAGCCACCTTGCAAGTGAAGCCTTCTATTGAAGATAAAATTAAAGAAGCTCAATTTGAAGATCCTTATTTACAGAAGATGAGAAGAAAGGTTGAACAAGGAAAACATGATCAATTTATTCTGAGAGATGATGGTCTTTTGTTAAATGGCAGTCGTGTTTGTGTTCCAAATGTGGAAAACTTGAGGGAGGAAATATTAGAAGAAGCTCATAATGCACCCTATAATATGCATCCTGGAAGTACTAAAATGTATAGGAATATGAAGCCTTTTTATTAGTGGCC
Source organism: Mercurialis annua (assembly GCF_937616625.2). Classification (NCBI taxonomy): domain Eukaryota; kingdom Viridiplantae; phylum Streptophyta; class Magnoliopsida; order Malpighiales; family Euphorbiaceae; genus Mercurialis; species Mercurialis annua. Next base: position 40,511,275 of record NC_065570.1, read on the forward strand.
AACAATGAAGAAAGATGTGTCAGAATTTGTGGCTAAATACTTAATATGTGAACAAGTGAAAGCAGAACATCAGGCACCTGCAGGTAAACTTCATTCTTTAGCTATAGCAGAGTGGAAATGGGAGAAAATATAAGGGTTAATTGCAAATTAATACACGAACTTTAGCCTAATTTGCAATTACAACACGAACTTTGAAACTTGGCAACTTAATACACCAACTTTCATTTTTTTGGCAAATTAGTACACCGACCAATCATACAACAACACTTGGCTGCATATGACAAGGTCCACGTTAGTGTTTTTCCAGTTTGGTGTATCAATTCGCCAAAAAATAAAAATCGGTGTACCAATTTGCCAAGTTTTAAAGTTCGTGTTGTAATTGCAAATTAGGGTAAAGTTTGTGTATTAATTTGCAATTAACCCAAAATATAACTATGGATATTGTTGTTGGGTTGCCACGTACATTCAGAAAGCATGATTCTATTTGGGTTATTGTTGATAGACTCACTAAATCTTCTAATTTCTTACCTGTTCAATAAACTGATTCCCTAGATAAATTGGCTACATTATATGTTTGTGAGATTGTTTGATTGCATGGTGTGCCTATTTCAATTGTGTCTGATAGAGATCCACGGTTTACTTCACACTTTTGGGGTAGTTTACAAAATGCCATGGATACTAAGTTGCATTTCAGTACAGCATTTCATCCGCAGACAGATGGGCAATCAGAAAGAACTATTCAGACTTTGTAGAACATGATGAGAGTTTGAGCAATAGAGTTTAAAGGGAACTGCGATGATCATTTACCTTTGATGGAATTTGCCTACAATAATAGTTTTCATTATAGTATAGGTATGGCTCCATATGAAGCACTGTATGGAAGAAAGTGTCGAACTCCAGTGTGTTGGGATATTTAAGGAATGAGACAGCTTGAAGGTCCTGAAATAGTTCAAGAAACTGTAGGTAAGATACGAACAGTCCAACAGTGTTTGAAAGCATCACAAGATCGGAAAAAGAGCTACACTGATAGACATTATAGGGAAATGGAATATGAAGTGGGTGAGAAAGTATTCTTGAAAGTATCTCCATGGAAAGGAATTTTGAGATTTGGGAAGCAGAGAAAGCTCAGTCGAAGATATATTGGACCATATGAAATCATTAAGAGAATTGGACCATTGGCTTATCGACTAGCATTACCGGGAGAGTTATCACAAATTCATGACGTGTTTCATATTTCCATGTTAAGAAGATATAGATCTGATCCTAGTCATGTTATACAAGAACCGGAGGTGGAAATCACAGAGAAATTGGTATACATAGAGGGAACCTATAGAAATACTAGGAGGAGAGGTAAAGAAATTAAGAAATAAGGAGATACCGATGGTTAAAGTAAGATGGAGTCGTCATTCTCCAAAGGAATTTACATGGGAGGTGGAAGAACACATGAGAATGAAATATCCTTATCTTTTTCATGATGGTGGTAAGTTCTTCAATTTCGAGACAAAATTTTCTAAGGTAGGGAGAGTTGTAACACCCACATTTGAATGCATTTTCATTCATTTTGACGATTAAGAGTAAGTGTCATTCATAAGCATTTACGTGAACATTTAAACATATGATGGATATATAATTAAATGGAATAATTGGGGTTTGATTAATGCAATAACTATTTAAAATGAATAATACTAGATATAACGACAAACAAATATATTAGAATTAAATTGTATTGAAAGCACCTCGGTAAAACTTAATTGGTTCGGTTACCATGAAAAGAAATAAACTAAAAGGGTTAAGTTGGAGTTTAATTATATTTCAAGGATTATATTAGAAGTTTGTATTGGAAGATAATTATATGAAACTAATCCTATTTTAGTTGAGTGAAACCTTATGTATAAGTTAAATATCACCTCTTTAGCTATATTTTCTTCATTTATCTAAACATGAGAGAAGAAAGAGTAAGAAAGTGATGAAAACCTAAATCTAAATCCAGAAACAATATCAATTACACTTTAATTGAAGTTTGGAATAATGACACTTTACCGAATATATTTGGTAAGTAATTTAATTGTTTTGGTTAGAGTTTATCATCTTTTTGAAAGCAATCTGCACATATCTGAAAATGTTATCTCTGTTGTTTATATCATAAACCGAGTTATTGAACTCCACATGGATTGATTATTGATTCTATGGAAATTAAATCCAGTCTACTACAATTGTTATTCTTTGTGTTTCATCATTGGAAATCGTTATGATAGCCTAATATGCCATACCATTTTGTTGCTTTGTCTACCTATACAGCCTGATAGGGTGTCACCAAAACATGAATATCTCATTGTATTGAGATCTAATTTGGTTGGTTCATTTTGGTATGTTTTCTAGACTCATATACATATAAATTCACCGAATATCTTTTTCAAATTGTGTTTATATTGATGTGTGGATCAATTTCAAGATAGGGTATATGTTCTGCCTACTTTGTAGAACTATGGCTGCACCATTAGCTACTTGTGAAATTGATAAAATGCATTATGCATGTCCAAACGAAGCCATTTTTGATTATGTGGATTCTTTAGGATGTTAACTAAAACATTTTAGTTTTTACAAAAGACTAATTCTGTCATTTGGATGGTAAATAAGGAAGTAACATTTAGATGTATAACCTGTCTAGACAGTTTAACCTAGTGGTATTGTAATGTGCATAATCTGATTTATACTAATCCAATTGATGTGCTTCCAATTGGAAATGAAATTAGACTCAAATGTACAGGACTCATATCAATATTTCGTATAAATGATATTTGAGTTAGGAGTAGTACCTATTTGAAGTCATTACACATAATCTGCCTAGAAAATGGGTTATGGTTACTAGTTTATTTCTTTATGTAAATTATCAAAATAGTTTTACTTTGTGAATGAATTGAGATCGTATATGTGAATAAGTACTTATAGACTAGAAGGTAATACAATGGACAAGCCTGGAACTTCACGGGTTTGAGACTTGGTGAATTGAGTAAGTGAATAGATAGTGTTATACTTGGTATATACGTTTGTTTGCAATTGCAAGTGTGTATTAATTTGAGACGTAAATGTGCTTGTGAATTATGGTTGAATTGTTTGCGCGAGTCATGTTTTGGTTTTGAGAATCATGTCATGCTTATGTTTGGATATTCAATGAGAATTGAGATAGTCGTTGGTTGCCTAAAATAGCGATTCGGGCCAACAACGTGAGATTAAGTTATTGGTTGCCTAAAGGGCGATTTGGGCCAATAACTATGTTGGTTGCCTATATGGCGATTTGGTCCAACATGTGAATTATGCGCATGATTGAATATCCTTTTGTAAGCTTGACGTTTATGGAAATGTGTGAATATGTTTTGTTTCAATTGAACATTGGATTGGTATGTTTGTTATGGTTATTACTGATGTTGAATGGATCAGCGGTTGAGTTATATTTTAGTTACTTGGAATTCTTAAGAATGTGTATATTTAGTAGGCATATATCTATTTGCTTATTGAGTTGCAGGCTCACCCCTCTGCGTTATTTTTTTTTTAGGATACAAAGAGTTGCATTTAGTCGACATTTGCATCTAATAGAGGTTTCAGGTGGGCCAATGGAGAGTTCATTGCACGTGGATATATTTTGAAGTGTTTATGTAAATAAGTTAGATAAATGAAACGTTTGTACTAAGAGTTTTCGTATAATATTATGTATAAGTGTTTGATGTGAGATAGTTTGAATGTTACGGTTATGTGATAAGTTAAAACTTTTGTGTCGTAATGAAATGTATGAAATGGATTATTGTGTTTGTTATAACTTTATGAATAAATAATATTTTAATTAAGAGGGTGTGACATCAGGCATAACTGGCTACTATGTGGATCAGACACAACATGTGGCTGAACTCAACTAGGCCCAAACATGCTGAAATACATGTGGCCATAATGCCAGTAGCCGTTATAACAGTTATAGAAAAACACATTTTCATATATCACACGACACCTTATGAACACATATAAATAAAAAACATTGCAATCACACATATAGTTCAGAGAAAATCTAACTATTTTCTTGAATAAACGATTCTTCTGGAATCTTTGCTCTATTTTGTATTTGAACAGAATCGACTTCTTTGAATACTAGTCAATTGATATGACCATTCCGCACTACACTAACAGCGTGCCTCGAACACAAGAACATCTCTCATGTCCCCCTATTAGCAACGTGTCTCAAACACAACAACATTTCACATGTTCCTAATCAAAACATCAATACAAACTACACAAGTGTACTGGTTGCTACTTATAGTTGAATGTACTCAACAACTGAAAACTGATCAAGACATGATATCCTATATTGCTGCAATAGTCTACTTAGAATTATTACAACTCCTAACACAACTTACTTAACAGTATCAGCAACAATTCTTTAGACATTCGAGTCCTAGAACGTTGCTCTAATACAACCTTTGTCACGACCCGAATTCCACCCTAATCCAAGTCAGGACCGGCACTAGGGAATGGGAATGGTTGTTCCAAAACCCGCAGCAAGCCTAGAACCTCTAGAAATATTTTTGCAAATATTACTGGATCGCATCTCGCGCACGATCCGTTTTCAGAAAATACTGTTAAAACTTATCTCTGTTAACGCAAACACATTTCTGAAATATACATATAAGTCAAAATATGGTTTTCAAAAGTACTGGTTGGATAACCGCATTATCTCAGCCCTCGCTTCCTTCTGAAAGCTTGGCGTGGTGATCACTGGAAACCAGGGACTTAAGTCTCGCATGCCTTAACACATAGGCATCCCTGTTCCGGACCACACGCCACTCTTAATATTTTGAATAAAATAATACGGACACCTCTCCATCTCGCAACGATGGTATTAAACATATTAAAACAACGAACCGGTTACACATAACCGACATATATAAAACATACTGTTTTTTACCCTCCCAAAAACACAAGACGCAGCCACCTAAAAGGCATATACAAGTGACAAGATCCTATTAGAGTATCTAAACAGAGGACTAGTGGCACGGCTGCTGGTATATCACACTTATACTATTGCAGCATTATAAGAGTACAAAACATATGTACAATACCAAAAGAAAAGCTCCCCTAAAGCAGGAACGTGGAAGCTCGACAGACCTCAAAGCTCATTGCCTGAAAATGGAAACAACAACGGGGTTAGAAATATAAATATTTATGATTGAGTAAACAGTTTACAGATCAATACCAAAATCGCATCATATATATATATAACGGTCATATATATAAAATATGACCAATACGTCGATCCATATGAAACCCTACTCCATAATTTTCCTATTAGAAAAACTCGCCTCATGAGGATACAGATAACAGAATAAAGACTGTGAACTAAATCATTATCGTCTAATTTTGTATCCTTGTTACCTGGACCATAATCATGAAACTGCCATCGCGGTTTAAATCGCGACCGTAACCGTATTGCTGACGTCTCAGGGTTCACTTGTGAAGTCAGGGCATTCACTTTCCCGATGACTTAACACAACAGACAAACCTCTATACCTCGATAGAAGTATATCTAAAATCGGTGTCGGTGATCACACAACCCTATTGCCGCCCAATAGATAGCTAGTTCGAATGGACCTCTCTTAGCTATTTTATACTACTGCGATTATGGATTTAAAATAGTTGAATATTCATATTCAAAAGTAAACACATAATCTCACAATACTGCTAAGTTATTACTTAGCCTCGTCGTATATATGATAGACTCCCCTGAGTCCTGGTTTGACTACTGGACAGCTAGTCGAATCAAACGTACAAAACACACAGGAAAATACATCAATACTTATTTATGGTATAAACATCTAAATCTAGGATCCTAGGCTTAGTCAAAGCATTTAAACATATAACATGTAGCACTTAGGGTCTCGTTCTTTTAAAAACAGTTTGAATCGTCTTCACCTCAAGCAAACGTTTAGACTTCACTCTAGAAGTCCTTTTAGGTATAGCAATACCAAATTAAAATCATTTAATAGTATAGACTCAATTACCAAAATAATTCGCATTCGTATACTAATTGTTTTGCAAAATCGTTTGCTAAATCTTTTATATCGGTTAAACGTCGACTTTAACTCTTTTAAAGTGCTTTTTAAACGTTTAACATTACTTTTAGTATCTCATTTTAAAAGTCTTTAGGTTTACATTTAAAAACATTTCTTTAAAATGTTTTAGGTTCGTTCGGAAAACACGTCGAGTTACTAAAAGAAAACATCTCGGAATCGCCCCTCGAAAGTCTGCCGAAAAAGTCTGAAAATCCCCCGACGTACGCGCACCATCGAATCACTATGCGTCTGCACAGAACTAGCTGTGCGGGCGCATAGTTGACTTGCTATGCGCTCGCACAGACTGCACTCTGCGGGCTTACAGCTCCGGGAAAATCTTTTCCCGGGCCGTTCCGACGTGCTTATTTAGTCCAAAACGTCAAAAACACCCTATTTCAATGTCCTACTACACATACACACAATCAATTCACAATTGGGACGTATAATTTAATAGTTCAATTAGGTAACCGTTTATAAACGAATATATATTTAAATTATATCAAAATAAATGTTTAATACGCGTTTAATACCGCGATTACTTGAGTAATCGTCGAAGGAACGGAGTTGGAATCGAGAAACTGACGGAGCGGATCGAAACCGTAACTCACATTGTTCTCCAAAAGCCAAGCATCTCTCATTTCTTTTGAGAACTAAAGAAATGAACATCTGACTCTCGTCTCTATTCATTTGCAACATATAAATATGTTTTGGCTAAAGTGTGTTTTAGTACTATCTCAATCACGCACTTTAAACCAACTTCTTAATTAGTCGTTCGTAGCTTAAACGGAAACGACTTCCGAATGTCGTGAAAATTTACCCAAAAATCTAATAAAATATTAAAAGAATAAAAATATTATTTTTATTCTCATCCGACTTATATTTTATTTTTATAAATTATTTTCGATTTATTAGGTCTATATTGACCGCGCTTGATAGAATTTCTACTTCAAAATTTTATCAAATTTTCACGATAACCTTTTTAAAATATTTCACAAATATTGGCACCGAAAATATTTGCACGGGACTTATCAATTATTCTGCACCCAATTCATAAGTTTATATTATTCCCGTTAACTATATAAATATCCAGATTTAAATTTCCAAAAATTTAAATTTGAAATTCTATTGCCACAATTGAATTTTAGGGACACTTGTGAATTAAATTTATCCTTAAATTTAATTTACGTACTCCCGTCTAATAAAATATTAGACACGTGGCAATATTTTATCCCTTATAATTATGGGATGTTATAGTTATTTCCAAAAAGAGATTTCTAGATCGCAAGGCACTCATCCAATCGATCCACCAGGTATGCTTTTTTATCATGATTGATCTTGTGGCGACGTTCAGTGTCAAAACCATAATTGAGCCACAAAGGAGGAAGTGTCAGTAAACGACATAATAGATCGGCGGAACGACTGAATGTTTCTGCAAAAAAGGTGATTACATGATCTATTGTTGGCATGATCATTCGACATTCCAGCAAAGTATATCGATCCGCATCCATTCCGGAAAGTACAAAGTCAACTACATTTCAACCACCCACATCGGGCCGCTAGGAACTTTGTGCCAAATGGGATCGTTGCAGGGAATGGTTTCGTGTAGACCTTGGTAAATTAATGCCAAAATATTCTCACCAAGATTTAGGTGCCGACCATCAGCGAGTGCGACTACAATCCATTGATATTCTTTTGTTACTTTGTAAGAAGTGGAACAAATCATGAATTTGCAAAGTAAATATGTTAGGAAATCTATGTGTTCTTCACGATCCGGTTCGGCAATGGTTTTCTTATAAAGTTTCAAAAAGCTATTGAAATCCATAGCCAAACAATTTGCACCTATTTGGATCGTCGAAGTTATGGGAGACAATTTAGGAGTGATCTATTGGACAAAGATTGGCACACTGCGTACACGCATGATCCAAAAGCGTGACAGTCATTGAGCCAAAACAAAAAGTGAAACCATTAATTGAAATCGACCAAAAAAGAGCCGAACCAAGAAGATAATGTCAGCAACAAGGCATGTCGATCTGGACAAGACTCATAAGATCAACAATACCAATATCATGCCATAATGGTTCGAAGAAGGCTTTAAGTCATAAAACTAATAGTTTAAAATCTGGAGTAGGATTTGGCCAATTGCGAAATTGTTCTTGAATCGTAACTGAATCTGGATAGTTGATGGAGAATCGTGGTGGTGTGTGATCATGGAACGGATAAGCAATCTCACCTAATGAAGACGGTTGTTGAAACAAAGGGCCAACATATGCACAATTGGAGTCAAAAGGAATCGATACCTTAGTAGTTGCAGAGGAGGCTTCTGAACGGTGGAAGGAGATTTGAGCTTGAAACTTTGTCGCGAGGTTGGGATCGACACGAGACATATGAAAAAATGAAAAATTGGTGAGAAAGATCGGAAGTCAAAGGGGTAAGTTCGGCACGTACCTTTTGAGTTTTGAGAGAAAAAAGGAGTTGAGCTTTCTTTTTATAGTCAAGAACATATGATAATGAAGAAATAAGACTATAAGAAGAAAGTGGCATGTCTCTAAAGCTGGGCCTAATAGGATGAAACAAGCCCAAAATTCTAAATTATAGGCTTGTTGGGAACATTGTTGACACCGGCCAAAAAATAAACCCAATGATGAATGGGCTTATATGATGGGTATTAAGCATAAAGCGCTAATTCAGATTACATCCATAATAGCCACTTTTTATGTTTGTTAAATTAGGTTGAAATAAAGACTTTGTGTCTCAATAGGTTTTTATTTTAAGTAGTTGAGTTGTCACGACCCATTTTCATGAATCGCGACCGGTGCTAGGGTATGGGTAATGTAGTACCAAAACCCGTAGCTAGCCTTTCAATTAACATATAAACACAAAAAAACCTGCAGAAAACCAATGCTCGGGGGCAACCGAGACTTCAGCCTAAATCTAGCAGTTACAATATTCAACAGTTAATATAACATGCTTATCCAATTCCGAGTCTAAAATAGATTTATCATAAACCAATGTAAATAATATAACATGCCAAAGCAATATAACCAGTCGAACCAATCCGACAAAATATATATTAATAATAAAGGCGTCTAGTTACTACTGCGTTCTAAGAATAAAACAGTTTTATAGTTTTATCAAAAATAAATGGAACCTCCGAGGGAAAGTAAATGCGGAGATCACCAGACTCTCTCAGATCATAACCCTGGGGAAAATTGGGAAAACAACGGGGTCAGATATACTGAGATGAGTTTATACCACTATCTACATTTATTAAGTGGAAAACCTTTAAAACCGTTTAAAACATTTAATAACGATATTACGAATAATAGTTGGAACCCTAATCCACAATTCTAAATAATAAACATAATCCAATAGGTCTGGTCCCGAGAGCTGAGCTACACCGAGTTACCACTGACCACACTTATACCAGAGTCCCGAGAGCTGAGCTACACCGAGTTACTCTAATTGGTCCCGAGAGCTATGCTCACACCGAGTTACCACATTTCCATATATACCTTACCCAGATCAATACCAGTGCGCACGCAGTCCTAATGATGCCCATTAGGTAGTATGTTCCAACTAGAAGCCATAAAATAAAAACAGTTCGTAATATACGTACAATATATATATATATATATATATATATATATATATATATTAAAATAACAATTTACTTAATAAAGCGGTAAATAGTAAGTACAAACTCACTGCTTGCTCATCCACGTGAAAACCGGCAAGCAACTAATCTTGGTTCGCCTCTGGAGCACGAACAATAGACGGGTCTAGACAAATAAAATAATTATTAAAAACAGACCCTAACGCTAGAGAGTACTAGACACCACATCGGACTAGCACAATTAACACGTCGGAATTAAATAGTCCAAAGCAACACAGAAATACCCAATAGGTAATAAGGCCCAATTAATACAAGTCTATTGAGTTCTCGCTTAAAATCCAATTTATAAATATTATATAATAATCTTTAAATAATAATTAATTTTCCAAATAGTGGGTTAGCCGAGTTATCATTAACTATCAAGCTAAACTCACTTGTCGGGTGACCCAAGTCTAACCCGACTAAAAACGTTTATCAAATATAAACCCGAGTTTATATTTATAAAATAATTTCATAAAATAATAAACCATTTTAAAAGCGGAACTCAATAACTTCAATTTCAAGTAACCCAAGTTACAACCCAAAACTTAATTAAATACATCTTATAAAAGCTTAGGGACTAAATTGTACTTTAGCCTATTAGGTGCTAATTTTTTCTTTAGCCAATTTGATAACCAAAATCAATTTAATTGCTTTTATTTATATTTAAAACAAAATATAAAATAACCAACCAACGATCCACTTAATTAAGTTATAAAATAAGTTCAGGGGCTAAATTGTAATTTAGCCAAATTCATGCCAAATTGATATTATTAATTAAATAGAATGACCCGAGTAACTATATTAACTAAATTTATAATTAATTATCGTTTTCAATATTTAATTTGTAAATCAAAACAAAATCCAAGTTATTAGGTAAAGTTAAACTTAAAGGATTAATTTTCTTTAAGCAAAATAATTTGGTGGTTATGGTGGCTATTTAGCCATCATTTTCCTTTCAAAATGCAACAAACCCCGCCCATCAAACACACCTAGCAATTCACCATTCTTTTGTTATTGAACCTAATCAGAACTTCAATCTATAGATTTTTTAATCCATTAAACATCATTCTTGAATTAAACAACAATCCTAATGATCAAACAAGCAACTAAAAACACAACCCAAGTTACAGTAATAAGAGTTTGGAATCGGCAAAAATGAATCGAGCGAGGAAGAATGGTATAACTCAATCCGAAAGCTTTAAACTGTTAACTACTAAGCATATCAATGGATTCGTAGCCATTAAACAAGAATATCATGGGCAACAAGGAAAAGGAGTATCGACAGTAACTCATACTACCCAAAACAGAATTATAATAACCCAAAACGGAAACCGTACGACGAATGGAACGAGATCGATAGCGTACCGTTCAATGAAAATGAGGTGGGGGATTGAAGATACTCGAGTCTAGAATCCACGGGATCAAACGAAACCAATTTCGATCTAGAAACGAGAGAGAACGATCAAAAATACGGAATTGTCGTTTAATACCAAAACTGAAATCTGACGAATTAAAGAACTTACTGAGGCAGCGACTTTGAAGTACGATTACAGCTTCGATTCTCAGCAAATGAACAAGAGGAAGACGGCTAGGGTTTATTTGCAGCGTGGTGAAGATTTTCTATTTAGAAAAAGTCCTTAAATATCGAGAGGAATTAGGTCAAAAAACGAGTGCGAAGTGGGCTGGATGTTAAGCTCGCATGGGCTGTTACATTCTCGAACGAGACTCAGCCATTTAAGGCTGAGTCTCGTTCGGGAATCCTGGTCTCATACGAGACCAGGCTTAAAATGCCATGAGTCTCGTACGAGACCTTCAGTTCTCGTACGAAACTCACAACTTTCGAATCAGGTCTCTTTTGAGACCTGATTCGAAAGGTGTGGTTCAACCCTTTTGGTTGAACCACAACCCGAACTGAAGTGCCCTTAATTCAAAATAGCCACGAATCGAACCACAAAACCAGAAAAATATCGGAACGATTAAAATAATAAATTTAAAATTTTACGGGATATTACATGAGTCCTAGTTGGTTTATTTTCTCTATTATTGGGGGGGTCTTGTCCATATAAACATATGGCATTTTTATTAATAATTTTTTTACGCATTATTCATCAAACAATCAAATCAAAGCTCAGGCTTTTATCTTAATATTAGGATTAAAACTTAACTTATGAGTAGTTTGGAAATCAATCCCGCTTAGGTTTCTTAATCTCCGGATCAATACTGATAATGTTTTAGTATAATTAGTTACTTTTATTTTTTGAGTGAGACCTGGTTAACGTGTTCCGATTAAAGTATTAAACGGAAACAGATCCCCTTACAAAAATTCAAAGATTCGAACTTGGTCTAAAAAAAACCTTGGAAACAAATAAGAGAAGAAGAAACACGCACAACGTCAACAAATCGAGTTTTAATTCCAAGAGAATCAAAATTACATTAGGCATTTCAGGTACGAGTGACATTTAAGGAACACGGAGAGTCATAATTAACGTTTGGAAAGATCGAAAGGATTATTAAGTGAAAGAAACCGGTATGGTTAATGGGACTAGAAATGTCTTGAAATTGCAGTGTACCATAGAAGTTTGCTACTAGAATTGTCAGAGATTTTCATACAAGTAACAAGATTCAACTAAGAAGGTATGAATATTGTATATACGGATGGATATATAATAAATATTGGAAAGTTAATCGAATGATTGACTCTAGTACAAGTACTTGCATTATCAAAAGATGTGCAGGGATTACAGTATATTAGATACTTAAGAATTATGATTCATTGGGTAGTTAAATGTCAACTGAAGATATGATTTGATCAAGTTATAAAATAAGATTATCAATGATTGAGAATGCAAAAGGTTAGTTTGCCAATGTTGGGGCAGCGGGACACGAGTGTCCGGATCGTATATTTAAATTCAAAATTGGAATTCCAACAATCCGGATCCAGAAATTGATCATATCAATAACAAATGGATCGTCGTATCATCTAATAATTAAAGCACGCATCTAGAAATCATAAGAAGAATACCTATGTCGATTCTCCAACGATTCTTGTAGTCCCGATAGTACGGCGACATCAAGCTCGTCTACACGAGTATGCGTCCGATTGAATCCTCGCCTTGAAGTAATCCGCAAGAGTTCCTCTTGCCGAGCAACCCTAACCTCAAACTCTCGCCGCGATTACGTCTTTGCTCGGATGTATGAAAAACTTTCGCCAAGCTTTTCTATGATTGATGATTACTTGAACTCTTTCAAATATGCTCTTCTAAGTGTGGTGTGTGTAGAATGAGCAAAGGCAACCTCTATTTATAGGGTAGAGCTTTGTTTAAGAATGAAACACCTCGCACACCAAGCAAAGGTGTTGCCACCATTCGACGCCTCATATGCTAGGTGTCACACACTAAGCAAAGGTGTTGCCACCATCTGACACATCACATGCTAGGTGTCATACATCAAGCATAGGTGTTGCCACCTTCTGACATGTCGTATGCTAGGTGTCACACACATAGACATACATGACATCATCACGTGACATCATCGTGACATCATCGCATGACATCATCGTGACATCATCATATTAACTTGGATAAAATACAATTAGGTGCCTACTAATTTATAACTCTTACAAATTAGTCCCTGTATTTGTTTTTTCATCTTAGATTAATTTCTGAGATATGCTAGTATCTATATGAAATCGATCTCTCGTAAACTCAATCGGTTGCACACCCTATTGTGTGTGACTAACTAGGTTCATATCTATATGACAACGAGAGTCATAAGAAACGCCTTTCTTATATTTAATAATTAAATCCCATTAATTATTAATTCTCGTAGATCGTGAGTGATGTCTAGCAACATATCATGACTCCCAAATAGATATGAATGTTTAGATGCATTCTTTATGAACCAATGTTCATAATTACCGTAAACACAAAATTCCCTTCATCTAAGATTTCGATCTCGACTAGTGTCACGGTTAACTCAAACACTGTTTGTCTTGATTATATGACCTCATCTCAGTTCTTATTCTTGATAAATATGACTTCAACTAGAAACAACTTTCTAAGTAAGTCATATACACCTGCGCAGGTTTTATCATTCATCAAGAACAATTTGAGATAGCATAGAATCTTTTCTCCATTCATCCGGAGTGATAAATCCTCTCTTGGTTAAACCCCTATCTCCATATACAACTAACTAGAGGAAAACAACTTTCTAAGTAAGTCATATACACCTGCGCAGGTTTTATCATCCTTCAAGAACAATTTGAGATAGCATAGAATCTTTTCTCCGTTCATCCGGAGTGATAAATCCTCTCTTGGTTAAACCCCTATCTCCATATACAATTAACTAGAACCAACACATCCCGCGACCCTAGCTCATGAAAGATCTAGGGATAATGAGTATCAAACTCTAATCACTTATATACAAGATAGTGTCACCGCAAGTCAATGGACATATGTACAATTATGAAATAGATGACATTATATTGACTTTGATGAAATAACATGTATAAGTCATCTAGCGTCACTTGTTCGACTCACTCAAACCCTTTGAGTGTCCATATGTTTATTCTGATCCCCATAAAGTAGTATGAGACTCACTGCTTCCTATAATAAGTAATTCTTTACTAATCATGAGAATAAACAGAGGTGACGATCTTTCCGGGATAATGCGATGTCCTTATTCGAAGGACCCCATCGATCGTGAACGGTTATTTAGATCACTTGTATAATAGAATCTGTCACTCATATTCTCAACACCTTAAGAATAGATTCTATCATAATGTGATAAGGACAATATGCAATAAATAAACACTTAGTTGATGAGGCACTTAGTTCAAATGAAACATATATATCATTGCCAATGGGATTTGTTTATACAAGTATAAATACAAAATGGTCCTAGGGCACATACAACTAACAATCTCCCACTTGCACTAGTGCCATTGGCTACTATATCTAAGCCCCATCTTCTCAAGATGTAAATCTAATTGACTCTGGGTCATGGGCTTTGTCAGTGGGTCAGCCGTGTTATCGGCTGATGCTATCTTTTTGAGAGACACATCTCCCTTTCCAACAATCTCTCGGATAATATGATAACGCCTTTCTATATGTTTGGATTTCTGGTGAGAACGGGGTTCCTTTGCCTGGGCTATAGCACCATTGTTGTCGCAGAAAAGAGGAACCGCTGACTCAATGGTAGGAACCACACCAAGTTCGGAAACGCACTTCTTAATCCAAACAGATTCCTTTGCAGCATCTAATGCCGCAATATACTTGGCTTCTGTGGTGGAATCTGCAGTGGTTTCTTGTTTGGAACTCTTCCAACTCACCGCTCCTCCATTACATGTGAATACGAATCCGGATATAGACTTACTATCATTTATATCTGATTGAAAGTCAGAATCTGTAAAGCCGTCTATTTGTAGATCACCTCCTCCATATGTTAAGATCATATCTTTAGTTCTTCTCAAGTACTTAAAGATATTCTTAACTGTCATCCAGTGTTCCGAACCTGATTTGGATTGATATCGGCTAGTCAAACTAACTACATAGGCAATATCCGGCCTAGTACACAACATAGCGTACATAAGACTACCAATTGCCAAAGCATATGGTATCTTTGCCATTTCATCTCTTTCCTGAGATGTCTTTGGAGACATCCTTTGAAAGGTGAATTCCATACGTAACGGGAATCAGTCCTCTCTTAGAATTTTCCATAATGAACTTCTTCAATGTCATTTCTAAGTAGAGCCTTTGGGAGAGACCTATTATTCTCTTAGATCTATCTCTATAGAGTCTAATACCGAGAATGTAAGTTGCTTCTCCGAGGTCTTTCATGGAGAAAGTTTTGGATTACCAAAGATTTACAGAGGTTAACATACCGACATCATTTCCTATTTGTGAAATATCATCTACGTACAAGACTAGGAACGTGATTGCGCTCCCACTAACCTTCTTGTAAACACATGGTTCATCATCGTTTTTGATAAACTCGTAACTCTTTATGGCTTCATTAAAATGACGGTTCCAACTTCTCGAAGCTTGCTTCAATCCATATATGGATCGTTTAAACTTACACACCTTGGAACCTTCTTCGGATTCAAAACCCTTAGGTTGTTCCATATAGATTTCCTCCTCAATATATCCATTAAGGAATGCGGTCTTGACATCCATTTGCCAAACCTCATAATCTAAATGTGCAGCTATGGCAAGAAGAATCTGGATGGACTTAAGCATGGTTACAGGCGAGAAATTCTCTTCATAATCGACTCCTTTCCTTTGGCGAAACCCTTTCGCAACAAGCCTAGCTTTAAAAGTCTCAACTTTTCCATCAGCGCCAATTTTACGCTTGAAGATCCATTTGTTCCCTATTGGTATAATACCATCGGGTGGATCGACTAGCTCCCAAACTTGGTTACTGTACATGGAATCGATTTCGGATTTCATAGCTTCAAGCCATCTTCAAGAATCTATATCATATATAGCTTCCTCATAAGTAGATGGATCAACAATTTGATCATTTTCTCCATGAATAAACAACTCTTGTATATCATGAAGAAAACCATATTTCACCGGTTGATGACAAACTCTACTTGATCTTCGAGGTGTTTCTGTATATTTTACTAATTCTATTTCACTATGGGTTTGATCAATCTTCATTGTATCATTTTGTTGGTCTTTAGACGACTCCTCATCTAATTCGACATTTCTTCCTTTGCCCCCTTCTTGAATAAATTGTTTTTTAAGAAAGGCTGCATCCCGACTAACAACAATTGTTTGTTCGGATGGAATATATAAATAATATCTTAAACTGTCTTTAGGATAACCAACGAATCTTCCCATGATTGATCTTGATTCCAACTTGACGGCTATCAATTTTTTGATGTATGCCGAACATCCCCAAATATTAATATGCTTCATACTTGGTTCCTTACCATACCATATCGCATATGGTATTCTCGGAGCGGATTTTAGTTGGTACTCGATTTAGAATATAATTTGCACTAAGAAGTGCATGACCCCATAATGAAATGGGTAAATCAGTATAGCTCATCATTGATCGTACCATGTCTAACAATGTATGATTCCTCCGTTCCGATACACCATTCAACTGTGGTGTTCCTGGAGGAGTCAATTGGGAAATAATACCGCATTCTTTTAAGAATGTACCAAATCCCATACTCAAGTATTCACCTCCTCGATCAAATCGAAGAATTTTAATACTTTTTCCAATTTGGTTTTCTACTTCATTTTTGAAGTCTTTAAATTTTTCAAAAGCTTCACTCTTGTTCTTTATAAGAACAACATAACCATACCGTGATAAATCATCGGTGAAGGTAATGAAGTATGAATAACCACCTCATGCCATTTCTTTAAATGGACCACATATATCACTATGTATGATTTCCAAAACATCTTTGGCTCTACCACTTTGTCCCACAAAGGGTGATCGGGTCATCTTGCCTTTAAGACATGACTCACAAGTTGAAATTGATGAGGAATCAAGATTACTCAAGATTCCCATCTTATCCAACTTGTTAAGCCTATCTTCCGCAATATGTTCTAATCGTAGGTGCCAAAGTTGTTTTGAGGTTTGATCACTGATGGTATTAATTTTATTAACTTTATTTGTATTGTGAACAACTTCATTTAAACAATAAAGACCATTTTGTACATGACCATAACCAACGATTTCATTATTATAGATAATTTTACAAACATCCTTTGTAAATAGGAAATCATATCCTAATCTTGTCATACAAGAAATGGACATGATATTTCTATAAGCGTTTGGTAAGTACAAAACATTGTTCAAATATAAAACATGATTATACAACAAAATAGAAGATGATCCTATAGCTTTAGCCGCAACGCTTGCATTATTTCCAAGCTTCAAGATCACTTTGTCCTTGTCCAACTTCCTCTCATTAGCTAGATCCTGTAAGGATGAACAAATATGAGAACTGGCTCCGGTATCTAATGCCCAAGCTTTGGACGAGCTATCGTTATTGGAATTGAAATAACAAGAAATTGACACACCCTTACCGGGATTTTCATTATTCTTGTTCTTGCCCTTGGATTCCATATACTTGCGGCAATTTCGTCTCCAATGTCCCTCGCTTTCACAAAAGAAACACTTTCCTCTGTTCTCCGAGGTGCCCTTCTTTTTCGCAATGGCCATTTGGGCCTTCAAAAAATTCTTCTTAGTTTTCTTCTTCTTAGTCTTACTAGAAGAAGCAACCACAAGAGAAACTTCCTTTCCCTTAACATTATTCTTTTCAGCAGTTATCCACATGTTTGATAACTCGGCAAGTGTACATTCTATCCAATTCATATAGTAATTCGTGATGAATTTACCATACGATTCCGGAAGTGATTGAAGGATCATATCCGTTTGGAGATTGAAGTCCATGATGAAGTCTAGACCCTCTAGCCGTTCGATACATCGAATCATCATGTTCACATGTTCTCCAACACCCTTCCCCTCGGAGTGCTTCACCCGAAATAATTGCTTAGATATCTCATATCTAGCAAAACGACTTGATTCACCATACAACTCTTGTAAGTGAAACAATATTTCGCGAGCTCCCGGATATTTCTCGTGTTGCTTTTGCAACTCGTTATTCATAGATGCCAACATATATCACTTGGCTTGTTCGTCATCTAACTTCCACTTGCGTAATGCCTCATGTTCCTCGAGAGGGGCCTTAATCGGCAATGGTCCCGGAACATTTGTCTTAAGAACATATGCTATGTGTTCACTTGCAAGAACTATTTTGAGATTTCTTAACCAATCAACAAAATTAGGACCCACTAAGCGATTATTGTCGAGAATACTACTTAACGGATTCAATTTCATCTTATCTTGTCAACCTATAGATAGCAAAGATTTAGTATTATTATCTTGTATATTAAAACCATGATGATTTGGTCTTTATAAAAATGGCCTCCCACTATCTTTTTCGAATCCTACACTTCCAAAATAGGAAACGTAAATCTTTGTTGGAAAAGATTTCAAGCGGGTGACTGAATTCTTATAGTCATCGTTCTTTCCCTCAGGTACACCTAATTGCCGTTATTGGGATCACAATGTACTACTAGTGAAAAACACTTATTCATCATATCTCATATGAGGTTCAATCATTTCTAGCTCCTAATGTATTCACCCTCAGATATCAATTGTTGTTATTGGGTTTTAGCATTAGTTATGTTTAACACATTGAATCAACTAAGATGTATCAATTTGAATAATGCAGGACTCAGGTACGCCTAATTGCCGTTATTGCCGTGTACTATATCGATACACCCGTAACATATCATGTTTAACAATAAACTCAACAACAGCCTCTTGAAGATATCATCTCACCCTTATGTATCCATAGCCGACAAGATGATAACTCAAAGTGTGTTAGTTTATTGCTCCAATGGAGAGCCATTGATAAATCAATTTAATGATTAATTAATATAAACTTAATATTTTAACTTTTCAGAAGATTTCTTAGGGTTTTCAGTTATTCCGGTCTGACTAAGCACACAACATATTTTAGCATGCATCTCATACATATTAAAGATAAAACGAATCATGCAATCACACATGTATGATCATGGACTTCCTAGGTCTCATTCTTTAGCCACAAAAGAATGAGCAAACTATTACTTGTTCCACATGTTTTATTGATGAAAATATAATGCACAAGCGAGTCACGCATTGTGTTAAATAATCACATTAGAAAAATTTTTAGGATAGATTGGAGGGTCACGAGCAGACCACTTAAGTACAAATCTCCTTGACAGAATTTAATAAAATGTAATTAATGTCACAATAGCGTTTGCTCGTTTTTGCAAACAAGACCTAAGCCCTCGGAATTATAAAGTACATGCCAATTAATAATTCCTAAGTCAATGATTATTAATACATGCATTCAATCGTAAAGCATTAATACTTACTGATACGGTGGCTCAGATATCACTATTGGCGCAGCGGGTCCGGATCGTATATTTCAATTCAAAATTGGAATTCCAACAATCCGAATCTAGAAATTGATCATATCAATAACAAATGGATCGTCGTATCATCTAATAATTAAAGCACGCATCTAGAAATAGTAAGAAGAATACCTATGCCTATTCTCCAACGATTCTTGTAGTCCCAATAGTACGGAGACCTCAAGCTCGTCCACACGAGTATGCATCCACTTGAATCTTCGCCTTGAAGTAATCCAAAAGAGTTCCTCTTGCCGAGCAACCCTAAGCTCAAACTCTTGCCGCGATTACGTCTTTGCTCGGATGTATGAAAAACTTTTGCCAAGATTTTCTATGATTGATGATTACTTGAACTCTTTCAAATATGCTCTTTTAAGTGTGGTGTGTGTAGAATGAGCAAAGGCAACCTCTATTTATAGGGTAGAGCTTTGCTTAAGAATGAAACACCTCACATGATAGGTGTCATACACCAAGTAAAGGTGTTTCCACCATTCGACACCTCACATGCTAGGTGTCACACACAAAGCATAGGTGTTTCCACCATCTGACACATCACATGCCAGGTGTCACACATCAAGCATAGGAGTTGCCACCTTCTGACACGTCGGATTCTAGGTGTCACACACAGAGACATACATGATATCATCACATGACATCATGACGTGACATCATCGTGACATCATCACATGACATCATCGTGACATCATTACATGACATCATCGTGACATCATCACATGACATCATTGTGATATCATCACATGACATCATCGTGACATCATTACATGATATCATCACATAACATTATCATATTAACTTGGATAAAATACAATTAGGTGGCTACTAATTTATAACTCTTACAAATTAGTCCCTAATTGTATTTGTTTTTTCATCTTATATTAATTTTCGAGATATGCTAGTATCTATATGAAATCGATCTCTCGTAAACTCAATCGGTTGCACACCCTATTGTGTGTGACTAACTAGGTTCACATCTATATGGCAACGAGAGTCATAAGAAACGCCTTTCTTATATTAAATAATTAAATCCCATTAATTATTAATTCTAGTAGATCGTGAGTGACGTCTAGCAACATATCACGACCCCCAAATAGATATGAATGTTTCGATGCATTCTTTATGAACCAATGTTCATAATTACCGTACACTCAAAATTACCTTCATCTAAGATTCTGATCTCGACTAGTGTCACAGTTAAGTCAAACACTGTTTGTCTTGATCATATGACCTCATCTCAGTTCTTATTCTTAATAAATATGACTTCCACTAGAAACAACTTTCTAAGTAATTCATATACACCTGCGCAAGTTTTATCATCCATCGAGAACAATTTGAGATAGCATAGAATCTTTTCTCCATTCATCCGGAGTGATAAATCCTCTCTTAGTTAAACCTCCATCTCCATATACAACTAACTAGAGCCAACACATCCCGCGACCCTAGCTCATGAAAGATCTAGGGATAAGGTGTATCAAACTCTAATCACCTATATACAAGATAGTGTCACCGCAAGTCAAAGGACATATGTACAATTATGAAATAGATGACATTATATTGACTTTGATGGAATACCATGTATAAGTCATCTAGCGTCACTTGTTCGACTCACTCAAACCCTTTCAGTGTCCATATGTTTATTCTGATCCCCATCAAGTAGTGTGAGACTCACTGCTTCCTATAATTAGTAACTCTTTACTAATCAGGAGAATAAACAGAGGTGACGATCTTTCCGGGATAATGCGATGCCCTTATTCGTAGGACCCCATCGATCGTGAACGGTTATTTAGATCACTTGTATAATAGAATCTGTCATTTATAATCTCAACACCTTAAGAATAGATTCCATCATACTGTGATAAGGACAATATGCAATAAATAAACACTTAGTTGATGAGGCACTTAGTTCAAATAAAATATATATATCATTGGCAATGGGATTTGTTTATACAAGTATAAATACAAAATGGCCCTAGAGCACATACTACTAACAGCCAACGCATAATTTGGAATGATTTCGACAAAGAAAACAAAGTATGAGTCAAAGAAGAGTATTAAATAAATTAAATCTAACAGCGTTATGAAGAATGAAGAAAGTTAAGGTATCACTCGTAGGCAATACAAGGTTGTCCGAAAATCAAAGTGTAGTTGCGCAAAGAATACTTTGAGAATGGAAAGAGTAAAGTGATAAAAAGAAATAAGGTTAATTTCCTCACATTGGGTAAACCGAAATACTGCTACATTCCTAGGGATGCATATAAACGACAATGCTGCAAAAAGTAAACCGAAGACTACAAGATAATGTATCTAAACATGATGTATCAAGAAAACAAACGAGAACTAATAAAGAACTAGATAAGGATAGTATTGGATTCCAAATGTGATAATTAGGCAACTCTTGCAACCATTGAGTATTGTAACGATGAAAAATAATAAGTGTAAGATTATATAGAAACTCGATTGCTTTATAAGCACGCTAGTAAGATAGAATTCAAGGGACCAGCATAAGTAAGTTGCAAACTTTGACGACAAAAGTGACCAATTGTATTATCAGATAATAATAGAAAAGAGACAATTGAGTTTGACGATGATAAGGATAAATAGGAAGTTAAGAATGAAAAAGGAGAACGAAGTGAAGGAGAACAAAAGTGACCAACCTTTACTTCTTAACGATGTGGGAATTTAGGTTATCCTAGTGTTCCATCATTAATCCCCCCCCCCCCCCCTTCATTAATTTGTGTCGACTAGGTATTTATGCCTTGGTTTAGCACAATCTCAGTGGCCTTGTTTTCTTGGCCCAACGCCCTATTTTTTCAGATCAATCAACTTACTTTTGTGGATTTCTGGGCGTGAAAAGAGTGTTTTTTCCATCAACATGAATTTGCCTTACTTCCTCGTTCTCAGAGCTAATCGGAGAGTTTGGACCAGGGCTACCAAAAGCCGGTTAGCTATTAGAACGATGAAGGTATGGGAGATTTTATGGTGCGTCACTTGCTAGGAGAATCCCATCTTTGCTTTCTTTTGATTTTGTTCTTTTCTTCTCTCTTGCTTATAGCTGTATTTATTCTTCTTCTAATCTGCCTCCCAGCTGTTTCCCTCATCATGATTTAATGCTCCTTGGAATTCGGGCGCATGTTACTCTTCCTTCGCTTTTGACAGTTTTTTCTTATCCACGTTGTCTGTCTTCTGAGATTCTTACATTTTGTATTAAAGATCTATCTTTTCGGTTTACTCCTCTCTCTTTTATGCTTTTTGTATTTTTTTGCCTTTATCTTGTATTTTGGATTGTTGACTTTTGGTTTACCCTCCTTCTTATAAATAGTGCTTCCTTTAGGATTATATCTCTTTTCACTTATTTTACTCGTTTTCTCTCTGTCTCTGCTTATTTTCCCTCTTGCGACATTCTTGTTTTCTATCTGAGATGGCTAGTAATATTTTTGATGCCATGGATACCGGTTTAATGAGTGATTATGACTGCGTCGTCCTAAGCCTTCCTATGTTGGATCGGCCTTCGACTCCTGTCACTGCTTCGCTCAGCGGCCCCCTTTCCTTCCTCGGCTGTGTGTGCTAATTCTTCTATAGCGGTCATTTTTCTTGCTTTATTTCCTGCTCTTATGCCTCTAGGGTCTTTTATGGTTGGGCTCTCATATGTAGATACAAATTCTTTCGTTATTTCTATTGTTCCTTTCTCGTCCAGAGTTGTTACTTCAGTATTGACTGCTAGAAAGGTGGGTAAGAAACATCATGCTACTTCTCTTCCGGATATGGAAACTTCTCTAGAGCAACATGCTAGGCGAGATTCTCCTTGTGATGTGTTTGTTCTTGAGGGGAACGTTGTTGACAGAGACAGCTATGTTCTTCCCATGGTCTCCTCGTTGGAGTATAGCCATGTACGTATGTCTTTGAGTCACTTGTTTGGTCATGAGAACTAGACATCTCCTTACGATAGTTTATATGGTAGGGAGGCTGGCCCTACGCACTTTGCTCAAGCCCTCGGCGTGTTAGATGGCATTCGTAGGTTGGAGGGTGAGCGTACCAGGTTGTCCAATTGGGTTGGCAGTCGTTCGGATCTCAACGTCTAATTTGAGGATATGAAGAAGGTTTCTAAGAGGATACGAGATATTTCTCGTCGACAGCAAAAGGAGATAGCTTCTTTGAAGCAACTTTCTGGCGAGCTTGCATGACAAGACTACTCTTATCCCCTCGTTAGAGCAGCAGTTGAACCTCTGAGCTAAGCAGGTTGACGAGCTTTAGAGGGACGCTTGTATCCATCATGATAGTTTATTGGATATGGAAAAGTCTTTAAACAATTCTACTCTTTAAAGGAGCAAAGATGTCGCGGAGAGGGACCGAATTGAGCTGGCGTTTCAGTCGCTCGAAGTCCAGCTGAAGGAGTCGACTGAGGTGATTCCTCTTATGTTCTAGCAGTTGTTAGCACGTTTGTACGGCAATCCTATGGTCACATCCTAGAATTTAGGTATCTTTTTTTGCAAGTTGACTTAAATCGCTTTAGGAGCGAATATTTGTCTCTTTTGAATGAGTGGAAGCGTCTTGTCCCTGCTACTTCTTCGTTAGTTAGCGTGGTTGTCCCTTCCTCTATGCCTCCTTCGGTGTCCTCTGTCGGTCTTCCTTCTACTTCTTTTTGCTATTCGTTGAACTTTTTGTTTTAATTTTCTATAGTTGAGGGACCGGGCCCTAACATGCTCAAGGGTCATAGCCCTGGCATATCGTATCTTTTCCTTAATCTTGTTTTGTTTCTTGTATTGCTATATCTTCCAAAATTTTGTTCTTCATATATAATTGTTGTTACAATTTTGTACATTCCTATCCCTATTGTACCACCTCTCTTTTCTCTTATTCGTCTTTCTCCTTCTCCTTCACTTATTCTCTGGTTTCTTCCATGGCTATTATGAAGCATCTTGCGACCACTTGCTGATCTCCTTTGACGGTTACGACTCCCGCTATTGTTGGTATTTTCATTGTCAAATATCAGATGCTTGTGACTGCGCCGGAGTTATAAAGGAATGGCCTTCCCAGTATCCCATTGTATGCGAATGGCATATCAACTATGCTGAATTGGGTTTTAATCTCTTTCATTGCCTCTTCTCCCCTTTCAAATTCCAGGATTAGTTCCTCTGGGCCTTTCGGTAGGATAGAAGTCCCTCCTAGACCGACAACCGATGTTAGGAAATGCATTAGCCTATCCAGTTCTCCGCCAAGGCCTCTGTACACCTCTCAGGTCATCAAGTTAACGGAGCTCCCTTCATCGACCATCGGCTTCATCACCAGGTAGTTGTTGATGATTCCTTCTACCAGAAGGGCGTCATTATGGGGGCTGTTGAGAAAATTGCCGCAAGTACACAGTGTCAACTCGTAGTACAGACAGTGAAGTACGGATATCGTGCCCATATGGAAAGAAACTAAATACACCCAATTAAGATACTCAATTTGAATACCCAAAAGGATAATTTGGTTGAAGTAATTTTAAATTAATAAAACTGAATCAAACAAATGTGGTTGGAATAAATTTAAGCCTTTATGAAAAAATGGGTTTAAATAATAATATGGAAGATCAGGGATTATTAATTTTCATTACGCAATTAATCTCATGGGTTATGGATAATGCTGTCAAATTACGGTTCAGACTAATCTAATGCACCTATAGCTCTCTCTCAAGCCGCTATAGATAAAAACATACAAATAACTAATTAACATGCATTTACTCACTCTAGTGTTATAATTGACCTAATCAATTAATTAAATGAAATTTATTAAGCAAACTTAAAGAACACGTACCCATTAACTCACTCTCGTGTTATTAACTCCTACGTTGTTGATTAACTGATCTATTTTAATTGAGCTCTCTCAAGTCAGAATTAAAACATAGGGCAACGAATCAATTGGCCAAATATATTCAAGCATTACGAACATCAATCAACACATAATTTTAACTGCAATCCATAATCCCAATATAACTAAGTATGCATAAATAAAATTAATAATCCCCGAAAATGGGTTTAGCTACTCATATATAATGAAACTCAAAAATAATATATATAGAATTTTTAATCAATAAGAACACAACAATAATTGACCTCTCAATGATTGTCGTACTTCAACTCTAGAATCCCAATATGTTTGGTGAAGTAATTCCAAATGATATAGTACAAATGATAAAGAAACTCTCAAATAGACTAACTCTAATGGTATTGTCTATGATCTAAGATGTAAGTTACAAGATGTAAGATTTCCTTTCTCTACACAAATGCAAGCTATTTATAGAGTTGCAAGGAGTGGAGCTCAAGTTAAGAATCCTTCTTCTCTTCATAGAATTTGAGTAATGATCAAGTTTTGTATCTCTTCTTTCAATAGAGAGTGGATTGATGAGCAAGTCCTTCCATAATCATCTTGAGTAAATCATGGTTTACTTATTTCATTTCCAAATTGAGCTTGACTCACTATCATCTTGATATCTTCTTTGAGTGATGATCCAATTCTTCCATAATGAGCTTAAGTGTATCAAGGTTGACTTATTTAATATCTAAAAGAGGATTGATTTAAGTCAACATTAATTTTTTCTTCCATAATGAAAGGAAGATCCCTTTGAATGTGAATCAAAGATGTGTCGCTTATGGAAGGTCTATGAGTGCTCACAAAAACTTTCGGAACCTTCCAAAATAGAAAAAATGCAACATTTCAGGTCTCAACCGGCCCTTGGCGGGCCCCGAAGTCGTGGGCCGGCAAAGGGTCGGCCGAGCTTCTGCGCGACACTTTTTCAGCTGCATAAACGCTAACTTAAAAGCCTCATAACTCCTTATAAACACGTCGGAATGAGCGGGTTCTTGATTCTACAAAAAGCTTAAGATGTCTACTTGATTGCTTGTGAACATAAAGACAATTGAGGTCTCTAAATGCTCCAAAACTTTCTATCAATTTGTCGGGGTCAGATTCACGAGTATGCATTTTTGCTCTTGGCGTCTATTTTCATCAGATTTTCGCACCACATTATAATGTACTCCAACTATGGTCCCAAAAGGCTTCCGAATGGGTTAAAACTCATGAAATATGTCGATATTTGCTTTCTTAAACTTGACCCGAATCCTTCTGGCTCTGACTATTTTTGCATTTTGACTCTGTTTTATTCATAATACTCCAAAAATATTAAATATTTACATTTTTCATTAAAAAATATAAAACAAATAAAACTAACCAAAAATGCTTATATTTTACGTAAAAAAGCACTAAGATGTAGTAAATAAATTATATGAAAATGACGTAAAATATAAGTTTCACTACTAGAATGTCCGCGTGTACCGACAGAACTTACCGACGGATCAGGGATCCGTCGGCAAAACAACCAATACCGACGGAAATGGGCGACGGAAAATAACACCGTCGCTAAGTGGGAGAATTGATTTGGCGGGTGAAGGCGCGCTCATTTGCCGATGGATTAACGACGGGTAATTTGTCGGGGAATGAGCGGGCTATTTGCCGCCAATTTTATTTGACCGCATTTCCGACGAAATAAATGTTTCGTCGGTCATGTGGCCAATTTTCCGACGGAATGAGATATTCCATCAGTAATGTGGCTGGGAACAAAACGCAGCGTTCTGTCCCCTTCAGATTTGCCGATGGAACTCTTTATTCCGTCGGTAATGTGGCTGGGGACAAAATGCAGTGTTCTGTCCCCTTCAGATTTTCCTACGGAATTCTTTATTCCGTCGGTACTGTGGCTGAGGACAAAACGCAGCGTTATGTCCCCTTCAGATTTGCCGACAGAATTCATTATTCCGACTGAATTCAAATTTCTGTCGGTAATTTTGACAGACTTAAGCAAAACGTGGCGTTTCATTTGTTACTCCGACTACTTACCGACGGATTAAATCCGTCGGTAAAATATAACCTAAAAAACACGAACAGTTTCCTCTTCTCCTCACTTTTCTTCTTCTCTCAATTTCTTCTCACCCACACCGGCCACCACTGAATTAGAGCCACCCACCGCCGATTCAGAGCCACTCGCCGCTGACGATTCTCCTGCCACCCACCGTCGACCCCGTCCGTTCTTCTGTTGCGGCCACCAACGACCCCGTCCGTTTTTGCCACCACCGACCCCTGTCCGTTCCTGCCACCACCGATTCAGACCCACTTCCGGCGACTTCCCCGCCAACTGCTGTCTTTTAAGGTAAGTTTTATTTATTTGTTTAATTTTTATTAAATATATAATAATAATAATAATAATAATAATAATAATAATAATAATAATAATAATAATCAATTAATATTTTCTATTCTTAACTGTTTCCAGCCACCGCCGCCACTGATCTCCGGCGATTTCCGCTCTCCGGCGATCTCTACTGCCCCTCTTACTAAACCCGTAAGTTTGCCCTTTTTTTATTATATTCATAAAATTAGTTCTTAATTTAAATTAGGTTTAGGCTTTGGTAATTAATAATTAGTACATTTATTAGGTTAGAATTAATTAGTATATTAATATTAATTATGTTATAATACTAATTAGGTTAATTTGGTTATACTACTAATTAGGTTTAGAGTTTAGGTAATTAATAATTAGTATATTATAGGTTATAACACTAATTAGGTTATAATTACGTAAAGATAATTATATTAATTATGTTTATTTAATTAGTATTTTTTTTGTTTTAGTTAATATAATTAGTTAGTTAATTGTTTAATTTGGGTTTAAATTATTTAATTAGTTGAATTTTCATATAATTAGTTTAGGTTAGTGTATGTTAAATTATAATAGAATTAGTTGAATTTTAATATGATTACTAAATTACGGATATATTATTTTAAATTAGATTAATTACTTAATATAATAATTTTGGAAATATTTGGTGCGTTGAATATTTTGGAAATGTTTTATTTGCTTGCAGGCTTTCCCTGAAAAATGGGCGATGCTCATTTTTAGGGAAAATGCTGTCTGATTTTCGTTAAAAAATAATAAAAATTAGATTAGAAAAATAATAACAATTAGATTAAAATTTTACTGTATACTTCTCTCTGCTGTGGATTCCTGATAGCCGGTGACAGTAGATGCCTGCTCCGATTTTTCTGACCGGGATCCAACGTTGACGTGCGGTTCTGCCCTACAACAAGTAGGTTTTATTTCTTTTTGTATTTCATTTACATAGTTAGATTAAAAACACTTCACATTAATTAATTAAACACGATTTTATTCCCACCGAATAAAATCGTAATCCTAGTCATAGATTTCCCGTCTCGTTTGTTCAATCTATTGAACGACATAGGATTATACAGTTTGTACAATTCGCAAAACTCGTGCTTCCGTAATCTTATTGCCAAAAACATATATGCGTAGTTACGGTAGAAAAATATTTTGTGGTTTTTCTAGCGTTTGTTCTCCGGGTGCATATTGTTATATGCCGCTTAACGCTTGTTCCTTACGGAATATTTAATAAGCGTTACTCGGCATATAGTAAATAGCGCACTTAAGGAGACGACGCCGGGGCGCCAGTTTTGCGAATGGGATAGGTCCATACCCTTTTAGCAGTCAATTACATTGACGTTGCTACCCTCGAGCCTGTAAACCACCTAATTATTAGTGCAACAGACATGAATCAGGACCGCATTTGGATGTATATTAGACATAATAATGGCTTGCTACCGGAAGGATTGTTTGGTAAGGTTGAGGAGTTTTTCGAATTCGCTATACGACATCCTGAATTTAAGAGTGGGGCGAAAATCAAATGCCCGTGCTCTAGGAGAAAATGCAGAAACACAAATTACTGAGATCCAGAAGATGTCAAGTTACATGTGTTGCAGTCTGGGTTTGTTGAAGATTACCAAGTGTGGGTTCATCACGGTGAGGGCACTGTCCTGAATCCTCCACCTTGGGCACATCGACCGGGTTATTACGATCAGTTTGACTACGGAAATGACGAGCACGGTTTTGATGCAGTTCGGAGAATAGTGATCGATGCAGCTGGTCCTGAAATGTTTACTGATGAAGAGCCTCCGAATAAAGAAGCCCATAGATTATTTGATATGATGCGTTCGGCGAAAGAAGAATATGGCCCGGGAATAACAGACACTCCCCTTTGTCCGCAACAACTAACGTATTGGACATTAAATGTCGCCATCAGGGTTCAGTTACTTTAATTGACGACATTTGTAGTGTAATGCAAGAATTGCTGCAGAGGAGAACACGATGCCAACGAATTTTGCTAAAATTAAGAAGATGGTGAAAGGTTTGGGGTTGCTGGTTGAGGTTATTGAATTTTTTTTTACAACTGCATGCTTTTGTAGGGGGAGGATGAGGCCTTAACGTGTTGTAAAGTTTGTGGTCACGAACGGTGGAAACTAATTACCAAAAGCAATTCCTCCAGAAAACAAAAGGCCAACATGCCGTATAAGAAGTTGTTTTATTTCCCAATTACTCTAAGGCTGCAGAGGTTGTATGCTTCAAAAGCCGCAGCTAGGCATATGACATGGCACGCCGAACATGAAATGGAAGACGGGAAAATGTGTCATCCGTCTGATTCTCAATCTTGGAAAGGGTTTAGTGAGTTGCATACGGATTTTACTGACGAACCTTGAAATGTTAGACTTGGCTTATGCACTGATGGGTTTCAACCGTTTGGCAGCTTTGGGTCATCTTTTTCTTCATGGCTGGTAATTGTGACGCCTTATAATCTGCCTCCAGGCATATGCATGAAGGATGAGTTCATGTTTTTAACGATACCCGGGTCCGCGTAATCTGAAAAACACTATGGACATTTTTGTTCAGCCGTTGATAGCAGAGTTGAGTATCTTCTTCAGGGAGTTAACTGCTACATCACTTAAGGGCGAGGATCTGAAACGTATGCAAGAAGAAATCTCGAAGATACTTTGCAAGTTGGAACGCATATTTCCTCCCAGCTTTTTTGATTTGATGGAACATCTTCCTGTACACCTGCCGTACGAAGCTAGAATGGCTGGACCGGTTCAGTATCGGTGGATGTATCCATTTGAAAGGTGATGTAAATATATTTATCTTTTATATTGATCGGGTGTTGTTTGAAGTGTTTAATTATATTAATTAATTCATGATTGAACAGATATTTGCGAAAATTGAAAAAAAAGGTATCCAACAAAAGTCGGGCGGAAGGCAGCATTAGTCGCGGATACCTAATGGAGGAAACAACAAAATTTGCGTCTTTTTATTTTACGGATGGTGATCCGACGTTACCCTGTCGACTGCAAAGAAATGAGGTATTCGATACCGAGATGGACGATTATGTCGACCGACTTTCCACTTTCAGAACGGTTGGGGAACCCATAGGTGCCTGGCGCAAAAGACATCTGGACGAGTCTGAATATGTCGCCTCCCGGAGTTGCGTCCGTTTTAATTATGCGGAAATCGAACCTTGCAGAGAGTAGGCTTTGCCTATACACATTTCAATGTATTATTGAGTTACAAAATATAATGCGCCAGCTAACAAATTCTCCTGTATTCTTCTAAAAGTGTTTTCGAAGACGAATTGCATGCAATCAACCCCGCAATCACGCAGACCGAAGTTGAAGGAAAGTTAGAAAGGGAATTTGCGTCCTGGTTTGAAGGACATGTAAGTATTGGCGACGTATGTCTTCTTTTATTTCTCATTTGTTTTAATTGCTGACTCATGTGATTGTTTGCTGTCCTGCAGGTGAAGGACCCAACTATATGTACGAATCCCTATATTACGAGTCTTGCGAAAGGCCCACTTAGATCAGTCAAAACATACAAGAGATATCGTGTAAACGGGTTCCAATTTTCAATACTCAAGATTATGGCGAGGATCGACTTACTATGAATAGTGGAGTTTGTGTTAAAGGGTCTCTCTTCGGCCCAGCCGTAAGCGACTATTATGGAATGCTGACGGACATTATTCAGATAGAGTATCCAGCGCTGCCAATTAAAAGGACCGTCCTATTTAAATGTGATTGGTTCGATCCAACTCCAAATATGGGTATGTTAGTGCATCGTCGATACAACATGGTAGACGTTAATCACAGAAGGAGGTACAACAAGTACGAACCTTTTATTCTAGCCGAACAGTCCGATCAAGTCCATTACTTACCCTATCCAAGTAAAAGACGGGATAAACAGGACTGGTGGGCCGTATGTAGGATAAAGGCTAGATCTGAGCTTGACATGCCAGAGGAGGTTATTCTGGATTTCCAGGACGACGTCGTAAAACATGCTCTTAATGTGGAAACAGCTGACGATCCGACGAATTTGGTTGACCCTGACGAGGAAGCAAATGAGGAGGCGTTGGAAATGACGCCAACAACAGAGACAGCCGCTGATTTTCCACCATCCTCATCAGACAAAGAGGAGGACTACGAAGAGTTGTAGTGTAGGGCTAATTAATGTAATAGAATCCGTATGACTTGTATTGTTACATGCATTAATGACTGATATTTATGTTTATTTATATGTATGTTTATCGACAATTTGATTAATTATTTATTGATATTTGTTATTTATGTATGAAATTGTATGTGCATATCTACTTCCTTGTAGATATGAGGGGTCAGGATAGCCGCAGACATGTTCAGGACCGTCAACAGGGAGATCCGAGAGCCACTCCCCCACAGATGCTCCACCTGAGGGGGACGATCCGCAGCTTGAGGCGGCGCCGGGGCCGCAGAGGGAGGCCCAGCAGCAGGTCGAGTACGAGATTGATGCCTCGGGGAGGCTGAAGGTCGCAACTGACGCTCTGAGGTATCACTATTATCCATTTTGTAAAGTTTAGTTATAAAACACTTTTTGAACTAATTTTATGTTTTCAAATGACAGGGAGCGGCTACATGACAGCGGGAAGGTCTCCAGAGGCTTGCTGGACATCTTTCATTCCTGCTAGTTCATAGAAGGTTCTTCCTGGAAGAGACTGAAGGCGGAGCAGAAGATGTTGTACTGGGAGGAGTTCAAGGTAATATTAAAATTAACATTTTATTCAATTTTTAGTTTCATATTATTCAAATTTATTAATTATCTACTTGTTTATTAAATACGTGCAAAAGAAGTTTTGGTGGGACTCCATCTATCCCGAGTAGGCAATTAGAGATGTCTTTATGAGACATGCTGCTGATCGTTACAAGGACACAATTCACACGATCAAGAGTGTCGGGGATAACAGTGTCACAGATGATATTTGGGCGGCATGAAATGCGATATGTCTAAGGCGAAGAGGAAGTCCGCCATCGCTCGGGCTAATAGGATGAGTGAACCATCAGGGCCCGGGACCAGACAGGTCCGCCACACGGCAGGATCGCGCTCAACTGTGAATCATATGTTCGTTTTGGTAAATTTTCTTAATTTGTATTCTTTAGAGTTAAATGATTACAGTGTTTAAATGTTCATTATTTACATTGAATTCAATATATGGTTTTTTGTCTCAGAGTCAGGAGCTCGGTCGTCCTGCGACATATGCTGAGTTGCATGTTCATATGCACTCGACAAAGGACGATTGGAACAAGTTTGTCGACAAGAGGTCGCGGGATAAGCATGTAAGTCTGCTATAACTTGAAATTGAATTGTTATTACTTGATTATAGTTAAAAGATGTGAAATATAAATTGTGAAATGTGAACTGTGAATTGTATATAGTCCATGTGTGTTTGCAGGAAGTCCCTGAAAATGGGTGATGCTCGTATTATAGAGGCAATGCTGCCGAATTTTAGTTAGGAATTTAAAGTTCAACTATTTCTGTTTTTGATTATCGAAATCGTACTAACTTGAAGCTACTTGTTTGTTTTTTCAGGAGCGTTTCCTTGCAGAGCGTGCAGCTGCGACCCAGTCCTCGCCAGCTGAGGGCAGCTCGTCGACCCCACATTCCATCGACGAGAACGAACTATTCCTTTCTCTCGAGGCGGTGAAGAAGCAGCGGGTTTACAGAGTTGGTTCAGCTGCAGCTTCGTACATCGCGTCATTCAAGGGCACCGGTGTGCGTCGCGGCACCTACTCGTCGTCCCAGCAGACTCACTTGACCAAGGACATCAAGGATCAGATCCAGAGAGAGGTCGACAATCGGGTGCGAGGGATGCGCGAACAGATTCGGAGGGACTTGGAGACTTCCGTCGAAAGAGCGGATTGCTGAGAGGGTCCGCTCAGAGCTGGCGAAGATGATGAGCTATCTACCGCCAACCATTTGCCCCCCGCAGCCCCCGCAGGTCCAGATGATGAGGATATTACTAGACTTTAGGTTTTTGTATTCCTATACAGTATTATGTTCATAAACAGCGACAAATTTGTTAACGTTTGTTCCGTATTTATATATATATATATACTTTTTTTGGTTCATATTTAGTGTGTTTGTATGTATCTACTATTTGTGTATTTCTGAACAGGTATAATAGACAGAAAACATCCCATAACGGGCAGGAAAATGGCAATTTTTTTTGTCGGAAATGAAGCACTTTGCAAGAATTATCCGTCGGTAATTGAACAATTGGACGAAGGATTTCCAAACGGTTCAGCCATCGATAACATCACCGACGGAAAAATCCGTCGGTATATCATCGGATCATCGTCGGCAACGTAATTGTATTACCGACGGTGTTACCGGCGGGTCTTCGTCGGAAAGTGTCCCGACGGAAACTCCATCGGTAAAACGTCGGCTCTTCGTCGGTGTGTTGGTCAAAACTCACCGACGGATAACAAATGTTACCGACCGTTTGTTTTAGTCGGTTATATTTCCCGACGGACTATTTTTTTGTCGCCAAAGATTGGCGACAAATATTATACCGACGGATGTCATCCGTCGGTGGTCCATCGGAAAACACGTTTCCCGACGGATTTACGGGTGTTAGTGACGAAAAAATTCGTCGCTAACACCGGACATTCTTGTAGTACTTATCAAACCTTCTTACAATAAAACCTTGTTTGTCCTCAAGTAAGAGTATGGTTAATTATAAAAAGAAAACTAACGACCTTAGCGGCTTTGAAAAATTGTCAACAACAATTACTCCAGACCGATGATGAACACGAATGAAATCGTCTAATGTCAACAACTAAAAGTGATGCAAACAAATGATGAATGCAATTATAATGACTTATTCTGATGACATTGAGAATACTCTTGAATTGATATCAATTTAACTCAAGAAAATTACAAGGTTATAATCATTTACAGAACATGCGATTAATTAATCTAATAACAATGGACAAGTCATGGCGTAGCATTCATAAGCATCAAGCATAAGAACGAATTCTCACAAGATATCACTCTAACACTCAAGTGTTTCGGGTGTGAAAATGAAGCTCACTAAACATGCAAATTCGCCATAGGCTTGCTTTTAGTCTGGGACTCCACTATTTAACTTGGTAAATGACAACTATTATATGAACTTTAAATGAGTTGTAACTTGGCTAAGGGTTAGGGGTAGGAGAAATTGGATAACTTGGTTACAACCTGACTTGAGAAACAAAATTTTCTATGAAGTATGAAATAATGAACTAGCTTGGGATTTTTTGCATGAGTGAACCTTTCTTTTATTTGCCTTTATTTCTTTATTTATTTGTTTTTACTTCCCTTTTTATTTTTATTTTTCTTGCTATTTCTTGTTTTTCTCAATTTCCTCTTTTTTTTTCTTTTCTTTCCTTGTAAGGCATTCATTTTCTTTTTATGCACTTGTTCATAGTTTCTTTTTCATCGTCAAACTAGATCCATACTTTCTCAACCTAAGTTCATCACGTCAAGTTGGGGTGTCTAAAGAGGTAAAGTGTTGAAGGGTAAAATGTTTAAAAGTATGGTTAAAATCAAAAAAATGGCTAATGCTCAAGCAGTATACACTAAGGGTAGAAAGGGTAAACTTTTGAAAGTGGTCTAAGAAATAGGGTAATCCTAATGCCATAGTCATTAAGTTGTCAAAACTCAGTTGTATAGTCTCGAACGGACACCGAGTAAGTTTTAAGAATTCCCATCCAATCAACACTCACAAAAATTCAATAAGGCTCAAAAGAGGGTGGTGTTATGCCAAATACTTGACTCCTATTAAGTCACGCTAATCATGCCAAAGACTCTCAAAATCAACCAATTTAAACGCACATTATGCATCCGCATTAGGTAACTATGATCATGCTCAAGATTACAACAACCAACCATCAGAATTCACCATAATCTCATAAAAACATGTCATACAAATTTCATTTCATTAGGCAAGCATCAACATTTAATTGTTTAAACTAGAAATTACATTCAAGACATTCATTGACCGGGAGATAACCATTGTTGACAAAATTTCAAAGCTACGCCTAAAATATTAAAATGACAAGCAAAAATAAAAAAATACCCCTCCTCACAATATAATCTAATCTAGTTTATTTGATTTTTTTTTGTTTATTAGTTTTCTTCTTTCCCACCCCCCACTTTAAAATAATGCATTATCCTCAATGTATGAGAAAGTGCAAGAAAAAAAAAGAATAATAAAAATTCTTTCCTTTTTAGGATGGCAGCGAAATGAAAAATTTGGAATTTTTAAACTAACTAACAGAGCCTAAGAAAAAAAATAACAATTTGGAATTTCACCCAAATCGTGCTTGTTAAAGGTCACTAGCCTTGACCGTATGTTACCTGGATCAAGCTGGGGAGGTGATAGTAAAACACTCTCGTCCTTTGTTAGTTCATGGTCCTAAATATGATTTACATCTTTGTCCATTAACTTTGAAAGTCTCACCATTAATATTTTCCAGCTCAACTGCCCTGTTCAGCTACATGTCGTATTCTGAATGGTCCACTCCATCTTGATTTAAGCTTTCCAGGAAAC
Organism: Mercurialis annua; assembly: GCF_937616625.2. Taxonomy (NCBI): domain Eukaryota; kingdom Viridiplantae; phylum Streptophyta; class Magnoliopsida; order Malpighiales; family Euphorbiaceae; genus Mercurialis; species Mercurialis annua. The sequence continues at coordinate 40,547,795 of NC_065570.1, forward strand.
AAACGCAAGCAAGAATTATACAGTAGCACATAACTGCATGTTGTAAACTACTTGGACACAATGTGAGCATCATGCCATTTCTTAGTCTTCTCATTATAGAGTTTTGCAATCTCGTAGGCTGTCAAGCACAACTCATAAAATTCATTTAATTGTCATAACCGCTTTTCCTGGGATGCTTTGGGATCAAAGTTTAGCTCTTTAATCGCACAATATGCTCGATGCTCTAGCTCCACGGGTAAGTGACATGCTTTCCCAAATACCAGTTTATATGGGAACATACCAGTTGGTGCTTTAAAGGCCGTTTTATATGCCCAGAGCGCGTCATCCCGCTTTAGAGACCAATCCTTGCGCGTGTTATTGACTGTTTTCTCCAGAATGCGTTTCAGCTCTCTGTTGGATACCTTAACTTGTCCACTAGTATGTGGATGATGAGGAGTTGTCACTCTATGGTAAACATTATATTTCTTCATTTATGCATCAAACTGCCTGTTACAGAAGTGTGAACCCCCATCACTGATGGTAGCACATGGTACTCCAAAAGTGTTGATCAGCTTTTTCAGGAATTTCATAACCACTTTTCCATCATTAGTAGGTAAAGTTGTTGTTTCTACCCACTTCGACACGTAGTCGACACAAACCACGATATACCGATTCCCAAAGATATAGGGAATGGTGCTATGAAATTGATACCCCAAACATCAAAAATTTCAACCTCTTGAATAGAATAAAGCGGCATCTCATTCTGTCTTGAAATATTTCCCATTCGCTGGCATCTCCCACAATGTTCTACCAATGTTCTAGCATCACTGAATATTGTAGGCCAGAAAAACCCACTTTCTAAGACGCGAGCTGCAGTTCGAGATGAACCATAATGACCAGCATAATCTGAAGCATGGCACTGAATCATGATAGGGAGCATCTCCTCTTCTGCAACACATCTTCGAATCATTCCATCTCCACACACTTTAAATAGATAGGGATTATCCCACAAATAGCATTTGACATTAGACATGAATTTATTTTGTTGGTGATAGTTCAGTTCCGATGTCATGATGTTGGCAGAGAGGTAATTTGCAAAATCTGCATACCATGGCTTCATTGTGTCCTTTATGAACATGAGTGTCTCATCAGGAAAACTCTCATTAATGAATTCTCCCTCTATTACGGACTCTGGAACCTCTATTCTCGATAGGTGATCTGCTACTACATTTTCATTACCCCTCTTGTCTTTGATCTCTATATAAAACTCTTGTAGGAGTATCGAATCAACCTAGGCTTATCATCCTGTTTAGCAAAAAGATATCGAAGTTCAGCATGATCAGTGTAAATGATAATCTTAGAGCCAAGCAGATATGACCAAAATTTGTCCACTGCAAACACTACAACCAACATCTCTTTCTCTTTAGTAGTATAATTCCGCTGAGCTCCGGAAAGAGTGTGGCTAGCATAGTAAATGACATGTAACTTCTTATCCTTCCTTTTCCCCAAAACGCTCCCCAAATCCTGATCGCTTGCATCACATATTAGTTTAAATGGGAGATTCTAATATGAATAAGATATGACTGGGGCGGTGACTAGTGCCTCTTTTAACCTGAGAAAAGAAGCAAAACAGGCATCCGTGAACACAAAAGGTGCATCGTTGACAAGTAAATTCGTCAAAGGATGCGCCATGGATGAAAAATTGTTGATGGAACGCCGATAAAACCCTGCATGACCTAGGAAAGCACGAACTCCCTTCACTGTAAGTGAGGTAGCAGTTTCTCGATCACCTCTATACCCTCCTTGGATATCTTATGCCCCTAATTCCCTCTTCTAGCATGAAGTGGCATTTCTCCCAGTTTAGTACCAAATTAGTTTCCTCACACCTTTGCAGGACTCGGTCTAGATTTTGAAGACATCTTTCAAAGGAATATTGAAAGACCGAAAAGTTGTCCATGAATACTTTCATAATGTCTTCAATCATGTCATTGAAGATGGAAGTCATGCACCTCTGAAATGTAGCATGAGGATTACATAGACCAAAGGGCATACGGCGATATGCAGAAGTGCCGTATGGGCAGGTGAATGTAGTTTTCTATGGGTCCTCTGGAAAAATCAGAATCTAATTGTACAATGAGTAACCATAAAAAAATTAGAATGCATGACCTTCCACCCGTTGCAACATCTGATCAATGGACGGAAGTGGAATATGATCCTTCCTCATCTCTATATTCAGCTTCATGTAATCGATACATTACTCGTCAGCCAGTGACTGTGCGAGTTGAGATTTTCTCTCCCTTGTCATTTTCCACGACTCTCATACCCCCTTCTTAAGTACACATTGAATCGGGCTCACCCATGTACTGTATTAATTGGGATAAATAATGCTTGCATCAAGTAGCTTCACTATTTCCTTGTACTTCCTTTATAATTGGATTCAACCGTCTCTATCTCTGTGCAGAAGCCTTAGATTCATCCTCTAGATGAATCTGATGCATCACTACTAGAGGAATAACTCTGATATCTGAAATTTGCCACCCAATAGCCAAGATTCTTCTTTGACTATATCGATGACTCTTTGCTCATTCTTCTTGGTGAGCTTATTGCTGATAATGATAGGTAAAATATTGTCAGCTCCGAAGAAAGCATACCAAAGATGTGCGGGTAAAGTCTTGAGCTCCACTTTTGATGGCTTTTCTTAAGAAGGAGGAGTGATATTGTTGTTCTTGATCAATGGCTCAAGGACTGGCTCCTCTTCACGCTCTTCTTCTTCTTGCACGGAAACCATTTGTACGTTCGCACACGCAAGAATATGCGTTAGTACAGGACTTTCCAATTCTGTTCTCTAGACTGCCACAAGGTATTGACAAGTAACCTCCAAACTGCTCATGTCATCTCCATCTTGATTCTAATCAGAGCTCAAGATGGAACTGTTCTCTTCTAGCTGGTCTTGTACTATCTCGACAACCATGTAAATATGCATACATTTCTCTTAAATATTGGGATGGCGCTCTTCGTATCAATCTCAACGCTCTCCTTCCCAATTCTCAAAGTCAGTTTGCCATCGTGTACATCAATAAGAGCTCTACCAGTGTTCATGAATGGTCGCCCCAAGATCATCGGGCAATCCTTGTTGACTACATAGTCTAGGACAACAAAATTCACAAGGAATATACATTTATTAACCTTAACTAGAACATCCTCCACAATCCCATGTGGCTTCTTCAAAGAGAGATCTGCCAATTGTAACATCATTGAAGTAGCTTGTACCTGTTGATCACCAAACATACTACGGAAAAGAGATAAGGGCATCAAATTTATACTAGCACCTAAATCGCATAGACAATTAGTAAACTGCATGTTACTAATAGTACAAGGGATAGTAAAACTTCATGGATCCTGAAGCTTTGTCGGGAGATTGCTCAGGATGATTGAACCGCAGTTCTTTGTCATGGGTATTGTACCTTCCACCTCCCAACTTCGTTTATTGGTGATGATGTCTTTTAAAAACTTGGTATAATGTGGCATTTCTCGTAATGTGTCTGCCAAAGTGATGTTGATTTGCAACTTCTTGAAAGTTTTTAAAAACGGATGAAACTTCCAAGTATCTTTTAGCTTCTTCAATCGTTGTGGGAATGGTATTTTTGGTACATAATGAGGTAGTGTAGTAGGCTTAGTGACTATCTTTTCAGGTTCCTTTTCCTCACACTGCTCCATTTCTTCCTCTACGGTAGTATTTGCTACATATGGACAATCCAATGCATTTCCGTTCGTTAGCTAAATCTCTGGGGTTTTCCTCAGTAGTGGAAAGTACACCCCCTTGATTTCGGTTTTGGAGTGCTTTAGCCATCTGCTGTATTTGCAAATCTTGGGTATGAATAGTAGCAACATGGTTCTTGAATGTTTGTTGAGTCTCTGCGTCCTTCTTTAGTATCAACTCCATCATCGTTTCCATCTTGCTATGCAGAGACTCTCCATGTTCTATCTGCTGAAAACCAGGTGGGTGCTGTGGCCTATTATTATGATGGTGAAAGTTGCCTTGACTCTGGAAGTTGCCCTGATTCTTCTATTATGTTTGTTCTCCTTGAAAACTAGGACCTCCCTGATTATGGGTATTCCTTTCATTATCTTTACATGAGAAATTTGGGTGATTTCTTCACACTGGATTGTGAGTAGCAGCATGTGGACTATTGGCTGGTCCCTGTTCTCCCACAAAGTTGACTTGCTCGTTGAACGGATGTATCATCACATAGCACTCACTCGCCACATGGTTAAGATCTCCACAGACCTCGCAACTATTCTAAATTGCAGCCACACCATTAGTGTTGGTTGCTACAGCTTGTTTTGTGAGAAAATCCTGCAGTAATGATTTTACAGTCTCCACAAGTGGATCAATTTTAACTGATATAAATCCTCTCTTTACAGGTGCTTTAGCCCTCCCAGTTGGTCGAGAAAAGTTGTTCAAGGCCAACTCATCTAACATCTCAAATATTGCGTTGGTGGTCTTTCTTGTAAATGACCCTCTTGCAGCTGTATCAATAATACTCCTGGTTTTATCAATCGATCCATTGTAGAAATATTGGATCAAATTCTCTCGAGTGATATGATGACGAGGGACTTTTCTCTGCATTTCCTTATACCGCTCCCACGTGTCACACACTGATTCCTCATCCAGTTGCTAATAGAGAAAGCTATCTCTTGTCAGCTTTGAGGTCTTTTCCATGGGAAAGTACTTGTTCAAGAATGCCTTCGCTATATCCCTCATAGAAAATAGGAATAAGTGCAGCCAAACTTCACCTTTCGTCATGTTACTGAGCTTGAACGTACTGCACCCCTATGAATTTTGAAAGATGCACATTCGGATCTTTATTCGGTAGCCCATAAATCTGACAGCAGGCTTCTAACACTCTAATAATACCTGTCTTAATGTCATAATGGTTTGCCTGAACAGGATGTGAAAAGTAACTGTGAGTAGTATTTCCTACATTTGGCTGAAATAATTCCATCAATGTTGGATGTCTCTGCCTGTTGTTATTTTGACCTTGCGGATCCTACAGATTTATACTGAATATGTGGGACCACTCAGTTATTCCCAACATCATCCGAACCTGGTGGATCAGCAACTACGTCTACCATATTAATGTTCCTTTGAACTGATTTTCCGACGCTTCGCTCAAAAGTTGTGAGATTCGGTTGAAAAGGTTCTAGAGGTAGAACTTTACGACGTGTATTATGCATACACTACGAGAAGAGTACCTGCATCAATAAAAACAACAAAACCCATGGGTAATACAAGAAAATAAATGACTAAATCAAGTCGAGCTATCCGAACTTAGATGTTAAAGATATGTTTTTCCCGGCAACGGCGCCAAAAACTTGTTGAGAAAATTGCTGCAAGTGCACAGTGTCAACTCGTAATACAGACTATGAAGTCTGGATACGGTACCCAGAAGAAAAGAAACTAAATACACCCAATTAAGATACTCAATTTAAAAAGCCTAAAGAATAATTTGGTTGAAGTAATTTTAAATTAATAAAACTGAATTAAACAAATATGATTTAGAAAATGATATAAACCTTTAATAAAAAATGGGTTTAATCAATAATATGGAAGATCAAGGATTAGTAATTTTCATTATGCAATTAATCTCATGGGTTATGGATTATGTTGTCAAATTACGGTTAAGGCTAGTCTAATGCACCTATAGCTCTTCTCAAGCCGCTATAGATAAAATCATACAAATAACCAATTAACAGGCATTTACTCACTCTGGTGTTATAATTGTCCTAATAAATTAATAAAATGATATTTATTAAGCAAACCTAAAGAACACGTACTCGTTAACTCACTATCATGTTATTAACTCATATGTTGTTGATTAATTGATCTATTTTAATTAAACTCTATCAAGTTATAATTAAAACATAGGGTAATGAATGAATTGGACAAATACATTCATGCATTACGAACATTAACTAACACATAATTTTAACAACAATCCATAATCCCAATGTAATAAAGTATGCATAAATCCAATTAATAATCCCTGAAAATGGGTTTAGCTACTCATATCTAAAGGAAATTCAACAATAACATATATATAATTCATGTTTAATAAGAACACAAAAGTAATTGATCTCTCAATGATTGTCGTACATCAACTCTAGAATCCCGATATGTTTGGTAAAGTAATTCCAAATGGTAGAGTAGAAATGATAAATGAAACTCTAAAATAGACTAACTCTAATGGTGTTGTCTATGATCTAAGATGTAAGTTAAAAGATGTAAGATGTCTTTTCTCTAAACAAATGCAAGCTATTTATAGAGTTGCTAGTAGTGGAGCTGAAGTTAAGAATCCCTCTTCTCTTCATGGAATTTCAATAATGATCAAGCTTTGTATCTCTTCTTTCCATAGAGAGTGGAGTGATGAGCAAGTCCTTCCATAATCATCTTGAGTTAATCATGGTTCACTTATTTCATTACCAAAGAGAGTTGGATTCACTATCATCTGAATATCTTCTTTGAGTGATGATTAAGTTCTTCGATAATGAGTATAAGTGTATCAAGGTTGCATTATTTCATTTCCAAAAGAGGATTGATTTAAGTCAACATTGATTTCTTCTTCCTTAATGAACTTTTGTTGTAGTCAATGCTCCTTTCTTTGAGTGCAAGCCGAGGAAGATCCCTTTTTGAGTGTGAATCAAAAATGTGTCGCTTATGGAAGGTCTATGACTGCTCACAAAAACTTCTGGAACCTTCCAAAATGGAAAAAATGTTTCGAGGTCTCAGCCGGCCCGAAAGTTGTTGGCCAGCCGAGCTTCTGCACGACACATTTTCAGCTGCACAAACTCTAACTTCAAAACCTTATAACTCCTTGTAGACACATTAGAATGAGCGGGTTTTTGATTCTACCAAAAGCTTAAGATGTCTACTCTATTTATTGTGAAGAACACACAAGTCTCTAAACGCTCTAAAACTTTCAATCAATACAGCAGGGTCAGATTCACAAGTATGCATTTTTGTTCTTGGCGTCTATTTTCATTAGATCTTCGCAACCCATTCTAATATACTCCAATTATGGTCCCAAAAGGCTTCCAAATGGGTTAAAACTCATGAAATACGCCGATATGGTTCCTGTTTGGCTTGGGACTTTGTTGGCTTTCTTAAACTTGACTCGAATCCTTCTGCCTCTAATTATTTTTTCATTTCGACTCTGTTATATTCATTAATACTCCAGAAATATTAAATATTAAATTTTTCATAAAAAATACAGAACTAGTAAAACTAACTAAAAATGCTTATATTTCATGTAATAAAACACTAAGATGTAGTAAATAAATGATATGAAAATTACGTAAAATATAAGATTATCAGGGGCCTTACACGTGTGTTCCATCTTCTAGTCCGAAGGAAATGGCGTTTGCTATGCTTGACTCTGCTCTACTTCCTTCGGATATTTGAATAATCTCTGTCATAGGTCTCTTCTTGGAGGTTCTAGTTGTTCTTCCTCCAATGATGACGTTGATCACTCCTGCTATTTTTTTGCTTTCCTTTGTCCTCTTCCTTCTTGACCTCTTGCTCCCCATCCTCTTTATGTCAATCATTTTCTTCCTTTCCTCATGTGAACTTCCTTAGTGATCCTAATTCAATCGGTTTTTTGATTTCCTTTTTTAGGTCATGACATTCTTCCGTCTAGTGCACGTAGTCCTCATGAAACTTGCAATACCTGCTTTTATCTCTTGACCTGTTTTTGTGAATCATCCTTCTTGGCCAAGTCATAGGGGTTCGGTTTTCTTTGACCCACATCTGAACATTGGCTTTGTAAGTATTGAGAGGTGTGAACACTTTGTTTTGGTCCCCGTACCTTCCACCTCTATAGTCCCCTCCTATGTATCTGCTGCCGCTTCTCAAATGGCTAGTCTCTTCATAAGGTGAGTACTTGATGATGCTTCAATGATTGCTTGAATTGTCTCTTCGTGACCTGGATGTGTGTCTCTGTGATGATCCTCCTTTTTGGGTGCGTCCATTTTCTTCTGCCTCCTCCCATCTTCTATATTAATGCACTTCTGAGCTACCGACATAACTTCTTGATAGGTCTTACGTTTTTTCGAGCTTAGCTTAACTCCTAGTACACCCATTCGGGTTTGCTTCTTCAGAGCTTGTATGACCGTATTTTTGCTAAGATTCATGGCTTTGTTATTAAATCTTTTAATGTATGCTCTTAGTGTTACTTCCTCCTCTTGCCTGCATTTGTATAATTCCTCTTAACTTCTTTTTGGTTGGACGTTTGTTAAAAACCTTATCACGGATTCTTGAATTAACGGCTTCAAAGCTTAGATAGTCCCCCGCCTCCTAAGATGTTGAACCACCGCCACGCTGTATCGTTAAGGGTCGTGGGAAAGGTTTTCCAGAGTATCGCGTTAGTTACATCCACGAGGACCATCTTGATATAGAATTCAGTTATGTGGTTTTCAGGGCACTCTGTTCCATCAAAGTTGTCAAAGTTTGGTAGTTTGAACTTTTCCGATAACTTTTTAGCCAGGATTTTGGCAGCTAGTGGTGACTTTCCTCGTGTAAGGTTCTAGTGCTGATATGCTCCCTTGCCTTATCTTCTGTTGATGATTTTATGGCTTCCGCTATCAGCCTATGCATTTCTAGCAGGTCCATTCCATTCATTGCTATCTCCAATTATCTTCTTCTTACTATTTTTGGGGCGATTTCTTCTCTTTCTTTGTCTTTGTCTCGGTGGTCATCTTCTTCCTCTTCATCTCTTGATCCTTCCTTGTCTTGATCCATTAGTCGTGTCGTTCCTTCATCGGAGGTTCCTCCCTCTCTACGTCCGTCCTCTCGGCCTTCTCCCATCCTTCTTCCAGGTGTCCTTGATCTAAGCGCACTGGTGCCTTCATCTATTACCGTTGCTATTTCCATTCAGGATCGCTTCATAGCTCAGTCAATAGTCTGGTTGATCAATTTTTGCAGAGTAGGATCGGAACTCCCTCCTTGACTAGTCTCGGGTGTTTCGAATCCATGGAAATGAATTGGTGAAGTGCGTCCTGTCGAATGTGGAGGTACTAGGGTGAAGGGAGTATCGCCAGTTGTTTGTCACATGTCTGGATTGAGCGGGCCTTTTTCTTTGATTACTCGGTTTTGTGGGTTTTTCTTGGTTTCCGTCATCTTTGGGATCCGATCACTAAATTTACATTGGATACTAGGTTCCCACAGATGGCTCCAAATGATGGACCGATGATGATATGAGATACGGTTGATGTGCGGTATGTCTATTGAGGGTCGTGTGGAGCTCCTATATGAAATAAGGATAGAGACAACGGTAAAGATTAACCTTGGGTTACTAACCCTGGGTTCACTCTGATGCTTAAGTGTTGGGTTTTCTAGCTTCATAACACAGTGGAATTTCAAATCTTTTATTAAAACCCAAAACATGATCCATGTAATTCGAAGAGATAGACTAATTGCAAATTAAAACTTACTTGAACGTCAAATTCAAACATCAATGTAGGAATGAAGGAGGTGGTTCACTTTGGTGATACCTTGCCTCGGATCAGAAATGCCTCCAAAATAATGGGTTTTCTACAAGTATCCACATGAATAGACCTTTGCCAAAAACGAGTGCTTCTGTGCTAGCACTATTGGTTCACAAAGCAATTAAAAATTTAGTGATTATCTCATGTGTTTATTTCGAAAAACACATATGTAAAAATCCTATGCTTAATAATCTTTTTGTAGGTAAATAAGACATTTAGGGTTCACTCAAAACGTGTTTTGAAATCATATCCAAACACTACGTTTTTTATAACTCTTTTGAAATCTTTCTAAAACTCCTTTTTGATAATTACATATACATATATATATATATTACGAATAATATATATAATAATCTATTAATCGCTTTATTCCATTGGGTTTTTATAACCCATAACTGGTTTGGGCTTGTTCTTAGTGTTCGACCCTGTAGGTTCACATAGCGTTGGTAGTGGGCTCAAAATCACTATTTCGATCCACAAGTCATGAGTGGCGTATAACAAGACATTATGACTACTCAAGCCATATGAATATTGATTATTTTATTTAACGTTTACATAATATTTTAATCCCTTTGTCACGCGACATCCACATTAAATATAAGGCATAGTATTGCCATCCTTTTAATAATGAATCATTAGTTTCCTCATTCCAAGTAGACTTAAAATGGTAACTCTTTATCAATTCAATTAGCATGGCCATGCATTTTCTTCAGTCTGTCTTTTCAAGGGGCCCATAGATTTCTTACTCAAATAATTGAGTGACAAAGTCCTTCTGTGTCACTCACATTTCTCACATAGTTACTTTCATATCCAACAACAATCTATTTCATTATCCTATTAAAGATAATGTAGAACAGTATCAAAATGTGAAATAACTATGTAGGAATCCATGGTAATTTCAAGGTCAAAGGATTGTTTTAATATTACTATAATGAGAGATACTTATGACAATGATCTATGTAGTATTCTCATGATGGGTCAACCAGTGCTTCATCTATACTATATATAAAAGCACGGATTGGGGGGGGGGCAGGCAAATTTACTGAATAATCCTTTTCAGTTTACTACTAATAAAGGTTTTATAGTCATAAACTAATTAGTTATTTAATTAATCACTATGGTAATTAAAGTCCTAATTAAAATAGGTAGTTAAAATATCTCCAATTTAGATTTTAATATGTAAAAAATAACTAAATTGTCTCCAAATTAGTAGGAATACCTATCTTTTAGTTTGATTGAACTACAAAATAAAAATATTGTATTTGGTCAATATATTATTATTTAAATTTATATCTTATTATTTTTAAAGATATTATTAATAAAATTAAGTTAATTATTAATTATGGTTATTATAAAACCAAAAGAAGAATAAATTCAGTATGGAAAAAAAATTAATAACCGAATATATTATATTTACTTTTACAAAAATTCTTAACTAATTTAATATTAATTATAAATAAAAAATTGATATAATTATAATAAATTTACTAATATGTTCATTGACGAGTCACGTTACGAGCCACGTGCATAGCACGTAATGCGAAACTAGTTTTCTTAAAAGGCACCTATGATTTGACTTAGTACTCATATACATGTTTAGTAAAATATAATCACCAGTCAACATTATACTAGTCTTAATGTAATATTAAGAATAGGGATAGTTTGAATATAATTCTTTATTAATCCTAAGGATTTTACTATCAAGTCACATACTTGATGACCTTAAGAAAAATTAAACATTCAATGAACATGATTAAACAATAATCAATCATATACAATACCCAAAACTCATAATCTCTACTCAAATAAGCAAACCAAATTCAATTCATACAAACTCTAACACGAGTATCCACTAAAATCAATAATTCAACAATACAAAAAGCATATTGCATTGATATAAACATACAATTATGAGTATTCGCTAAAAACTCTCACTATCTCAACATAATCAAGCCATAACCCCAAAATATACATAAAACCCAAAACCCAACTCATTTGACAATCGAAATCATAAATCAAAGTTTAAGACCTTACCCTTTGAAGATCTCTAAGCCACCAAACAAGGACAAGAAGAATGAGTGAAATAAAAGCTCCAATTCTTCAACAACGGAGTTTGAACACCTCAACACAACGCAATCTACACACCACTTGGCCCACGCGAAGAGATATCAATGGGTTTTCTCAAATCAATCTTATCTTGACTAAAGAATGGAAGTATAGGGGCTTGGGGAAGGTTTTATTGAAAAGGGGGTGAAGGGATTGGAGTTTAAGGGTAAGAAAATGTGATTTGGGTCGAGCTACATGGGTTTTAAATACCCTTAAAACAGTTTACTATTAACGAGGTCCGGATGAACCATAATTTTCTCCGGTCAAACTTTCCCCACATCTGACAATGGTCTGGCCTGGCCATGGCTTGGTCCGGTCGGACCTAAGTCACTTGGCTGACCAGCCCTAACAAATAAAATAGGTCCAGTCGGACTATTATTGGTACAGCTGGACCTCACACCAAATCATAAAAAAGGTTTGACTTTTTGTCCCAAAAGTGCCTAAACATCGACGTACTAACCAAATCATTAACCCAATCATATAATACACATTTCAAACCATAACATACAAGTCAAACTGTACTCCAAACTAACTCTGCTACGTCGAGAAATTAGTTAGAACAAAATAATAAAACTGTTATGAAACCTATTATAAACCAATTGATCCTAGTTGGAAATTCAATTGAAACTCAAATGGAACTTATGAGATACTTAAGTATCGAGCCTCAAATTTCTCCCAAATTATAATTTTACAGCAACATTATCTAGAATAAGTCAAAAATACAATGAAACATGTCATAAATATACGGGGTATTACAGGAAAAGTAGTGCCAAAAACAGGATTGAGACAAGGAGATCCTTCGTCCCCTATTCTATCCTGATTTATGCCCAGAATCTATCAAGTTTAGTGACTCAAGTTATTGTAGATACAAAATTGTATGGTGTGGTGTTAGGGGATAGATGTTAGGTATGTCACTTATTCATTGAAGATGAGAGAATGATTTTTCCAAAATCCAAGAGACATGAAAGTCATAATATAAAATAATTGTTGCAGATATGTGGTAAAGCTACTAGACAAGTGATAAATTTGAAAAATTTTGTACTCAGTCTTGAAAAGGTACATGGACTCATCTTAGAATGGAACTGTAACAAATTCAACAGATTCTAGGAGTATGTGTCATGATTGGTATCTGAGGCTAGTATTAATATTGGGAAGGAGGAAAAAAATATCTTGAAAGCTATTAAGACTAAATTTGGGAAAAACTGAAAGTATGGAAGGACAATCTATTTTTTGCTGAAGGCAAGAAAGTACTAATCAAAGTTGTATTTTAATCTATTCCTTACTACTATATGAACTTTTGAGCGGAGCGGGGTTCAGAGGCAGCTCGCCAAAGGCTTAAGGCTGACTTCTCGATCTGGAAATGGTTTAAAAAATGGAGTCACCGCCTAGTTCAACTAGGAAATGCCTTTTAACCGACTAGATAGCCTTACTCGCCTCTGGTAAGACTATCGTGCATCGGACCAAAGACTAAGGTTCGTGGACCTCCCCGAGACTCTTGTGCTTGGCTTATCGGTTACCGGCTTTATCTTCTGGACATATTCGTTTTATATCTCATCTCAACAGTATATGTAGTTCACAGGATATGAAAGCTGTAAATAAACAAGTATGAAAGTTGTAAACACGTTTTATGCTCATATGACTCAATCTAGACTGCATTTGAGGCAAGTAGCAGGTACTCCTAAGCATACATCTAACCTTAGAGGTTTCTAGCAAATAGGCATAAGTCTGGCTAGTCTGGATTGATTACATGCACAAAGCCTAAAACTGGATGTATGAGTGTGATTGATTGATTTTATTAGGTGCGTCTTGAAAAACCTATACAACCGTTACTACTTTGGTAGTCCTACGATGTCAAAGTGATGGGCTGTAATTGCATTGATGGGCCAATTTTAGGTGATTAGTCCTTAAACCGGTTATTATTAGATTTGGAATGTTTTTCGAAAGCGATAAACAGTGCTGGCATGCTCAGAGGCAGTTGGATATACATACAAGGTTAGAGATACTTTTAAACCTCGTTTACTTTGAGTGCCTGGCACTCGCGCGGGTTTTTACCATCGGTCTGGTCGGAACGGGCTTTCGGCCAGATCACGAGAGTTGTGCGTCTCGTCGATTTGGTTCTACTGGTTTGATCTGGAGTCAATTCTGAGTTCGAGTTAGCCCAAAATTGGCTCTGGAAGTTGCTGGTTTAGTGGGCCCGGTTTATACACTATGTTACATATTTGGACTTCAGAGTCCATTTTACATTGAGTCTGGCCCGTTACATTACAGAATATTTCAAAATGGGCCTGATTTGGAGTCTGGATGAGTCCAGAAACACGTTTTGAAGTTCAGATTGCGTCTGCAATGATCTGGGAGCGAATCTGGAGGGCTGTCGAAGGAGGAACACGGCACCAAATTGAGTTGCCGGCGCCGGCAGGATGACTTGGCGGCGCTGCCAGTTTATCTTGGCGGCGCCGTCGGTTCTTGGGTCGGCGGCGGTTCGATTTGCAACAGTTTTTCGGGATTTTGTTTTGCTTCGTTCTCACTCGTTTTAGCTCCGTGTTTTATGCAAAAATAGTCAAAAAAGCATAAAATCGAACAAGGAGTCTAAAAAACACATAATCAGAGTGTTTAAAGCTCATTTATGCAAAAAGTTATTTCGGGGCAGCAACTATTTTTCATGGCAAAATAGCTAAAAACACCAAGAAACATGCATTCTAAGGCACCTAATCGAGTGTTTTCTGGGTTTGAACATTAAACACAGCTAATTACAGTGATTAACATGCTTTTTCATTGAATTTTATGGCGGTTTATTGACAGCATCGAATTAACTGATTATAGTACTTTTAATGGAAAAAAAGAAGCAATAAAAAAACCTAAACATGCATCCTAGGCATAATCACAGCAATTATGGCAATCATACATGTAAATTTATGACAAAATCAAAAGAACATTATTGAGGGTCCTCAGAATTACCAGTTTGAGTTCTTGGCTCGTTTGCTGGCGAAGTGGATGCGAAATCCAGCTTCGAATCCGTGCGGATGTTGCGTTCTTGGAGAATTAACACGTGTTCAGTGTTTTCAGGACTGGATTTTAGTGTGTGTGTGTGTGTGTGGTAGCCGAATTCTACTGTCTAATTCTAGGGTTTGTGTGCCGCCTGTAGCCAAGCTGTATATATAGTGGTTAGGGGTGACGTAGGGTTTTCTAGAATCTTCTAGAACATTCTAGAATATTCTAGGGTGAAAGTGTGTGAAGTGATGAGTTAATAAGTGTTAAGATTAGCTTTAAACTCTATCTATTAAATTAAATTTGGATTTAGAATTGATGGCTAAGTAAAAGATTGCTAAAAGTGCGTTTTGGTGGCCGAAAGTGTTAAAAAAAGGTTCGTTGGGCCCTATAGGTTTGGTTAAGTTTAATTTCAGTCTGTCAAACTTGCAAATTGGCCCATAAACTTCTAAGATATGGCAATTAGTCCAATTTCTAGACTTAGATTACAATCTCTTTGGATTTTTATGGGCTATTCACGTCAAAATACGTTTTAATCCTCCAAGTTTCCAGCTGTGCATATATTACGCATGCTTAGATTCCAGCAAGCAAATCAAAAGCTCGTCACCCGAACAGATTTCTCTGGAAATCATCATCGGACGCTTCAGTTCCTTATCACTTTTTACCTGTCCAAAAAATAGGTGTCTACAGTTTTCCCCCTCTTTAATAGGAATTGACGAAGTAGGTCAATTTTTGTTAAACAAAAGACTTGCTGTTAGACGAGCGACAAGGATACTGCCCACCATCGGAGGCGCTCGCTCGCTTGGTGGTGTGGTAATGCTCTAGCCTGAGCATTACCCACTGTGGTGCATGACTCTTGCCTCATGCACCTCTGGTTCTGGTCTACTCCGCATCTAGCCGGGAGTAGTTTTCTCAGCTGCTGTTAAGCCCGGGCTGCCTGAGTGCGTGCCCCGTGGAATGGAGCTATTAAATCTCGGCCGTCCCGAGAGTGTTCTGATGGCTCGAACCCTGGTAATTGTCCTATACAAGACTTTTTTAATAGAAAGACAGGATCCCTTGGCCGTCCCAAAGGCCACCTTATTGCATAGGTGTCTGGATTCCGTTAATTATTTCACGTTTAATGGATGCTGGTGTCTTTCTACCAGGCTTCGGTTTCTTTCTACCATATGCTGATGTTTTCCATCAGGCTTTGGCGTCTTTCTGCCACATATGGTGTCTCTATACCATGTTTTGATGTTTCTCTACCGCGTTTTGGCGTCTTTATGCCATTTGAGGAGTCTGGCTCTTTTGGATCGCGTCTTCTGGGCAATTCTTTTGGTTTATTCTGAAGGCTCTAGGACTTGTTCTGATTCTCTGCATTCGTTCTGAAGGCTCTAGGACTTGCTCTAAAGGTTCCGAGACTTGTCTGAAGGCTCTAGGGCTTGCTTTGAAGGCTCTAGGAGTTGCTCTAAAGGCTCCAGGACTCATTTGAAGGCTATAGGTCTTGTCTGAAGGTTTTAGGTATTATCTGAAGGCTCTAGGTCTTGTCTGAAGGTTCTGGGTTTTTTCTGAAGGCTCAGGGACTTGTCTGAAGGCTCTGGGCTTGCTCTGTCATTCTTGGCTGTTCGTCTTCTGAGATGTCTATATCTTTTTCTGTCCGTTTTCAGGATTGTTTGTCATTCTTAGTTGTCCATCTTCTGGGATGTTTTTATCTTTGTCTGTCTGTATTCCTCAGTTGTCCATCTTCTGGGATGTTTGTATCTTTGTACATTTTCAGGATCGTCTCTATTTTTGGCTGTTCATCTTCCGGGATGTCTGTATCTTTATCTACCCGTTTTCAGGATTGTCTGTCATATTTTCGTGTTCATTCTTCTCGATTTGCACCCTTAGAGGTATCTTTCTGGCATATCCTCAAAGGATGTAGTTTTTCGTCTTTTAGTGGCTTGCGCCTTTTTAAGAGAGCCATCCCCTCATTTCTCATTTGTATTTATCTTTCTTCTTTCTATGTTCTCTGAATTTGGGGATTTCAGCTATGGCACTACCCTGGGCTTTTAGGGAGACGTGCATTGATCCTGACCGGTAGGCTGCTTAACTGGAGGCGGGCGAGGAGGTCCCGCTTTTGTTGCGTCTGGAGGGGCACTTGCGTGCAAGGCTCATCATGAGGTGCGTTTTTCATCGTTTTTAGCTTGTAGATAGACTTTTATTGTCTGTATGTTTGAAATACGACCAAAATATTGTCGAAACTCAGTTCAAAGTGGGCCCAGTCCCAAAAGAATTTGTCCCGGAGAGGGAAAAAAAGTGGCGGTGGCGCCAGGTTATAGTGGCGCCGCCGCCACTATGTTCTGGCGAGGCCGCCACTATGTTCTGGCGGTGGCGCCAGTGACACTGGCTCCGTGACGGTGGAGCCTGTGTCTCTGTGGCATGCAACTTCCAGTGCATTTTTTAGCTATTCCGATTTGATTTCTGATGATTCTTACCCCGTTTTTTGATCTTTTCGTGTTTTCAGGAGAAAGATGTGTTCCGTACGTTGGGGAACTTTGTGGATGCGCGTATCTAGTATGATGCTTTGCCTGCTACTGTTCGTTCTCGGGTAGACACTACGGGTTTTTCTGCTGGTGGAGATCTGATGCTTTCCCCGGACTAGCGACGAGGTTGATCTGATTGCCCGAGCTTTCATCTGTTATCTGCGGGGGTCTACTTTGTTTTGTAGTTGAGGTGTGACTCTGCCAGTTTGCGTGTTGCCGGCTTTATAATACTTTGACGTGGTTAGCTAGTATGACTGAGGATCTGTTCCTTTGGGTTATCTATACACCAGCATGGACCAAGTGGTCGGCGGGGGATCCCGTCTTTCTGGGATGTGGCCAGCTGTACACGTGAGTTGTTTTATTGCTTTTAACTGCATCGTGTTTTTGATTTTGTTATCTTAGCTGGTTTTTATTCTGTTTTCATATCTAGGCCATCTAGATAGGCCTTCTGACCGGCTTTGGTGTTCTTCCGGGGTTAGGATACCCTATGCTGAGGTTTTGTGACTTTTCCCGTACTTTGATGCAAAATCAGGGAGCTGAGTGCAGAGGCCGGCTGAACGAGCTGGCATGGACAGATGTGAGTACTGACTCTGTTTTTGAACTACTCTGGGTATTACTTGCAGTGTTGACCACCATTCTACTGATTATAGGTGGATGTTTCTTGGAACACTTCGCCTGGAGTTCGCTGGCCTCGATGGGTACATGGTGCCGTAGAGTGGTCGGGCATGCGTTATCTGATGCATGGCCCAAGTTGTAGATCCTGGTTTCTGGGAGAGCGTATTCTCCATTGGTGGGGTGGCCCACGTGTCTGTATGGTCCAGGTTGGACCTCTTTCGTGGATGCTGTGTGGGAGGGACGTGGTATTGCCTACTCTTCGATTGGATCTGAGAGGTTACCCCGCTACTGGTCTGGTATCTGTCCCTTAGCTGAGATATCTAGACAACTTTGCGAGACATCGTCTTCTTAGGAGGCTTCCATTGGACGGAGTGTCCGTTGTTCAGGTTCAGCAGGCAGCTGCAGGGCTACAAGTATGTGTTACTCTTCTGGTTTTTTCTCTTTCTGGGTTTCTTCATCTTCTTGAGTTCTTTTCTTATGTTCTCTCAGGGAGTTGCTAAACGTGTGTCTCTTTCTGTCCGTGCTAGGGTAGACAATCCCGGGTCTCCTAGTCGAGTCCTGTCTGGTAGGCGAGCTAGTGCTTGTGACATGGTCTTTGGTTCTTTGAGTTAGATGTCGGAGAGATCTGCGCATTACGGTGGCGTGCGTTGGCCTGTTCAGGACTTTGTTCCCTTGTGCTACATGACGCATTCCTTTGCACCTGCTGACTGTACTCACGTGAGTGTTTCCCTTTTCTGTGCTTTTATTTTGAGGACCCGTTTGCACTATTAGAGTGAGCGTCTTCTTCTTATTTTCAGGTACCGGGGTATGACGTAGTTCTGTTGGCCAATGCTGCTTACTACTCGCGTGATCACTTGTGCACTATTTTTGCACAAATGAGGTTAAAAACAATATGCAATATTTCTATCCTATATGCATGAAATCCTATGGCTCTGAATGCTCTATGGCTTCTTCTGTAGTTGCGTATTGAAGATCTGGAGGGGCAGGTTTGTCGGACAGAGCTGGGTCCGGTTGACGGCGATATCCCTCCTAGGTTCCCTGGCGAAGGAGGTGGACTTCGTGCTAGTGATCGTGTGCGTGGAGCTCGTGGTAGACGAGGATATGATATCCGAAGAGGTCATGGAGACTTCACTTTGTCTTCTGGTGGTAAGCAGGCTGGGCGCTATTTCGGTGACACGCCCTCTGGGAGCAGTTACAGAGACTCAGAGACCTTAGAGCAGGATTTGGACTCTGATAGTTAGGCTTGTACTGTATTTTGTCATGTTTTGAACGTTTTCTCTTATTGATGACTGGACGCTTTATTTTCATAGCTTTGTTTTGTTTGCTATATTTGTGTTAGACTTTTCTGGCCTCTCTTTTTTTCTTCTGGTCTCTAATTGGCAGAGATCGGATGCCCCCGGTTTTACTGCTGGTGGAGACCTGAGACCTGATGCCCCCAGTTCTTCTGCTGGTGGAGACATGGTGCCCCCAGTTCATCTGCTGGTGGAGACCTGATGCCCCCGATTCTCTAGTTGTTGGGAACCTGATGCCCCCGGCTCTACTACTGATCAAAACCTGATGCCCCCCGGTTCTTCTGCTGGTGGAAGCCTGATGCCCCCGGTTCTCTGGTTGTTGAGGACCTGATACCCCCAGTTCTACTCTTGGTGGAGACCTGATGCCCCCGGTTCTCTGCCTGTTGGAGACCTGATGCCCCCGGTTCTTCTGCTGGTTGAAATCTGATGCCCCTGGTTCTCTGCTGGTGGAGACCTGATGCCCCCAGTTCTTCTGCTGGTAGAGACCTGATGCCTCTCGGTTCTTCTGCTGGTGGAGATCTGATGCCCTCAATTCTTCTCCTGATGGAGACCCGATGCCCCTGCTTCTTCTGCTGGTGGAGTCCTGATACCCCGGTTATTTTGATGGTGGAGACCTGATGCCCCCGGTTCTTCTGCTGGTAGAGACCTGATGCCCCCGGTTCACTGGCTGGTGGAGACCTGATGCCCCCAATTCTCTGGCTGTTAGAGACCTGATGCCCCCGGTTCTTCTACTGTTTGTGAGGTTAGGGCCCGTGGTTTCTGGGCGTTGTAAGGCTGGCGCCCCTGGTTTCTGGATGATGATGACCTTAAATCTCCCAAATCTTCGGATGAGGAATTCTTTTGTTCCTTTTGTGTGGCTAGGGAAGTCTTCTGCTTCTCTGTTTGAGGACTTTAATGCCCCTGCTATAAAATTTCCGTCTCTGGGTAGCGGAGGCATATCGCCTATTATATAATTCTCTTGGAGGTAGAGGCTTGCCGCCTACTGTGAGAGTTATGGTGGCCCATGTTGGCCGGGCTTCGTCTTCGGGTGTCGTAGGCATGGTGCCTATTCTGGGTATTTCTTTTCGGCCTAGGCATTGCGCCTATTGATGCTTGTCGCTTTGGTGTTTTCTTTGGAAGGTACCAGCCTCGAGGTTATTGTTTCTTGCGTTTCAGAAGCTGATGTTTGAAGGTAGAGGTCTGGCGGCTGTTGTTTCTTATGTTCTAGAGCCTAATTTTGTAAAAATTGGCCCTATTTTCTCCTTTTTTGTGGAGTGGGCTCTGCTCGTTGTGTCGTACTCTGTGTTTCCCCCTCATTAGAGCGTTTAGTTTTCTGATCCAGGGATTTCTTTGGTAAGAGGTTGGAAACCCGTCTTGTCTCTTGGAGGAAGGCCCAACGCCTTTTCTGCATAATTCTGGAGTAAGGGGGCCGGAAGCCCGTCTCGTTTCTAGAGGAAGGCCTGACGCCTTTTCTGGTAATAGGGCCACATTGCATGTTCCATAGTGGAAAGCTTGGTGCTTGTTGTGTGGACTTTTACCCCTTAATTCTGGGATAAAGACTGTGATTCCCCATGTCATTTAGGATAAGGGTTCTGATGTCCCCTTGAGATCCTGGGATTCTGTCTTAGGATAGTGGTGGCATGTCTGCATGAAGCCTACCGAGAGGACTCTGACGTCCACTATCATTCGGATTTCCTTCTCCGGGTACTAGAGGCATGTTGCATGTCTGCGTCTTTCCTTCTCCGAGTCCACTATCATACTTATCTTTGGAGTCTGCTCTGGGGGCCTTTATACCTCTTGCTATCCAGATGTCCTTCGTACGGCGGTAGATGCATAACGCCTAAGATAAGTATGAGGCCTGAAACCTGAGATTAAGGTTTCAATTCCCCCGGCTATCCGGATTTCCGTCTCGGGATAGTAGTGACATAGTGCCTGTTCCGGGTTACAAAGGCTTGTATCATGTGGTTCTTGAGGTGTATCCTGCTTGTGGAGGCTTCTGGCTAGCTCGGGACGTCTAAATTTGCGAAAATTGGCCCCATTTTTTATTTTCTTGAGCTTGTCTGTTGTAGACTCGGTATTGCCCCCTCATTGAAGTATTCAACTTTTCGGTAGGGGACTGGATGGTTCAATGAAGAGTCTTGCTCTCGCTTTGTTCATTCTGGACTTTATAATATGGCTTCGAACAGATCGATCTGTAATTTCCATGATAGTTTATGCGCATTCAACTATTAACAATGCTTCTAGAAAAATATATTGGAAAACTATATTTTTTGAATGGTTTACAAGTTGCAATGTTCCGCTCGGCTGTTCTGAATAGCTGAAGCCTTTTCTACTTTTGAACTCTATGATGCTCAATTTGGTTGCTCTAGATGACCGAAATCCATATTGTCCTATTTTGATTGTCCCAGATGTCGGAAACTCGTCGTCTCGTGAAATCCGATGGTGGTCTTGATGCCCCTAGATTCTGCGCTATGAATTTCTAAGCTTTGCATTTTGTAAAGGTTGGTTATGCTTTCTGTTAGCCTTTCATTCCGGACTCTGATTTGCTCCCTCACTAGAGCATTTTGTTTTTCTGATGGGGGGATTGGATGTCCCAACAAAGAGTCTGGCTACTCTATTCATCTGCTTTTATATAAGGCTTAGCTTTGTAGGACTTCTTTGTTTTTCATTTTTGATAGTATGTGCGCATTTCAACAATTACATGGCGCTACTGGGAAGTGTATAAAAATATGATTATTATTATCATCTCATTATTTTCCATTGTCTCAAAGATTGTGCTTTAGAATTTATGGTCATGTGTCCTTTCTTTCTAGGTACATTTGCTGGTCAATAATCATGGCATGCATGCTATATAAGAGACTTATATTGCAAACTCATTGAATAACCGGTACAATTGAGATACTTTCTATATCAAGGGGCCGTACCCCTGTCGCCAATTAGTCCTTTTTCAATTTTTGTAATTGACTATTTTTATGAGCGTATTACGCGGCTCACAGGCCTCTAGAGGAGGTCTTGTAGCGCACTGCTTTTTCCACTCTTTATATCGTCCCGCTCTCAAAGATAGGTGGGCTGCTGCTTGGTGGTGGACTTCTTTGTTGCTGGTGATTCCTATCCTGGCTAGACGTCCGTTCTAACGTGTGCCTATACTATTGGACGCCTTTGAATTCATCATTGACTCTGGAATTTTAATTAAATTAAAAGTTTTAAAATAATCAAATGCAGAGAAAGCATTGTAAATAGGTCACCTAGGGTCTGAGAATTGGGATGGGTCCCTATATTTGGCTTGCTGGAGATGCGTTCCATCCGGGCGCTAATTCCTCTTGCTTTTAATGCTTGTTCTCTTTTTAAAGTCGGCGTAGGATACTAAGTTTGTAGTTGAGCTTTCCGGGGAATTCTGCTGCTTTATTTGTCTGTTTGAAAGTGGTTGGAACCCTGTGCTATTCCATTCGATTAATCTGGAAAGCTCAAACCTCTGTTCTCCCGCTTGATTGTTCTAGATAGATGGGATCCATGTTGTCCCCTCTGCTTATCCTGGGTAGATTAAACCCTCTCCGTCTCGCTTGGCTATTCTGCATTACTAAAACTTCGGTTGTTCCATTCTGTTTTTCTAGAAAGCTGAAACCTCTGGTATTTTGTCTGGTGGAAACCTTTGCCGTTCCATTTCACTATTCTGGGTTACTGATTTTGAAGTCATGGAAGACCCATTCTGATTCTGTAGGAGGCTGAAAACATGTTATGACGCTGTAGGAGGCCGGAAGCCTGTTCTAACAATAGGAAACCGGAAGCCTGTTATGATTCTTTAAGATTCCGGAAGCTCGTTCTAACTGTATTCTAAAGTCGTGGAAAGCCTGGTAGAAATTAACCTCCGTCTGATCTGTCGGCTGTCTGGGTTGCTGATTTTGGAGTCGTAGTATAGCTGTTTTTGTGGTCCGTCGGATGTCATGGTTGCTTATTTTGGAGTCATGGTAGGACCGTTCCGATTTGTTGGACTGATTACTTGACATTCTGGATGTTAACTGGGTAGCGGATAGAGCAGTCAATAGCATGGCTGCATGACAAGGGGTTAGTGCATGATGCATGTCGCTGCATCCATAAGGGTTTAGTATGATGCATGAGATGCATGATGATATGTAGATGTGTGAGATGCAAGGTTAGTTTTGAACACATAGCACGTAGTAATTTTGGCATATAGAACAGTTTGATATCATAGAGACACGTTGTTCTTTCCAACCTTATTTCTCCTACACACGTGTTCCGAGCGAGGTTTATTCCTAGGTATTTTGTTCTAGACCCTCGCATTGCAATGCAAGAGTCGGCGTTCCTGCAAAAAGCTATTTTCTAGCAATTCTAATGCAGATAGATGGCACTTGTCGATGTAATGACTCTAAATCCCTTTCTGGAAGGAGTTGAAAACATGTAGGGTGGACGTGGAAGTCCGTTTTGGAATCTGGAATTTAATATGGCCTCGCGGCTGTATCTAGTGGAAGGAGTTCCCACTAGACTGTTTATTTGGGATTTTCTTAAGCGAAGGTGTATCACTTAATCGGATTTGTTTCTTTTTAGATCTGGCCTAACAGGGAGTTTTGAAAATCTGGTTTTGAAACTAGAAAATTTGTTAGGCCGGACCTAAGACTAAGATTGAAATGGTAGTTTTTGAAACATTGGATTTAGAATCATTACATTGATAACATGCCTCAAATACAAACATTATATTGAGTATTTTCCTAGAGGGTGGTGTCTAAGATGGAATGCATGTGGGCTGAGTCATTGAGTTTTGGTAGTAGCCGGTTCAAGGCTCCCACGGATAGATATACCTTTGATAGGTCTCCTCAATCACGAGTACAAACGACCAAGGTAGTGGGCTGTGAGTGATACTACTCCGCATAAGACGTTATAAGCAATGGAGTGCAAAGTTAGAGCGTGAGAGCGGCTATGAGTATCGGGGCTGGATAGGGACTCCTAGAGGTGAGAAGAGAAATTTCTAATACAATACAACAGGTGCAGATATGTCTGGAAATAAAGTCGGTGATTGATAAGGCGCAAGCCGTGCGGTTTAGGTCCACGACAACCGTGTTTTAAAAACAATTCTGAAAACGTTTTTATGTTTTTGTTTTAAAAACAGTTGATTTTAATCCCTAATGGAGTCGCCACTGTGAGCGGAGCGGGGTTCGGAGGTGGCTCACCCAAGGCTTATGGCTGACTTTTCGATCTAGAAATGGTTTGAAAAATGGAGTCGCCACCTAGCTCAACTAGGAAATGCCTTTTAACCGACTAGATAGCCTTACTCGCCTCCGATAAGACTATCGTGCATCGGCCCAAAGACTAGGGTTTGTGGACCTCCCCGAGACTCTTGTGCTTGGCTTATCGGTTACCGTCTTTAGTTTCTGGACATATTTGTTTTGTATCTCATCTCAACAGTATATGCAGTTCACAGGATATAAAAGCTGTAAATAAACAAGTGTGAAAGTTTGACGCGCATATGACTCGATCTAGACTGGCATTTAGGCAAGTAGCAGGTACTCCTAAGCATACATCTAACCTTAGAGGTTTCTAGCAAATAGGCATAAGTCTGGCTAGTCTTGATTGATTACATGCACAAAGTCTAAAACCGGATGTATAAGTGTGATTGATTGATTTTATTAGACGCATCCTGAAAAACCTATACAACCGTTACTACTTTTTAGTGGTAGTCCTATGATGTCTAAGTGATGGGCAGGAATTGCATTGATGAGCCAATTTTAGGTGATTAGTCCTTTAACCAGTTATTATTAGATTTGGAATGCTTTTGGAAAGCGATAAACAATGCTGACATGCTCAGAGGCAGTTGGATATACATACAAGGTTAGAGATACTTTTAAACCTCGTTGACTTTGAGTTCCTGGCACTCGCGCAGGTTTTGACCAAACGGGCTTTCGGTCAGATCACGAGAAATGTGCGTCTCGTCGATCCGGTTCTGCTGGTTTGATCCGAAGTTGATTCCGAGTTTGGGTTAGCCCGGAATCGGCTCTGGAAGTTGCTAGTTTGCTAGGCCTCGGGCTCGTGGGCCCGGTTTATACACTATGTTACATATTTTGACTTCTGAGTTCGTTTTACATTGGGTTTGGCCCGTTACATTACAGAATGCTAAACTACATTGGATTAACTACGTCTGGGTGCAAACTGGGCCTGATTTGGAGTCTGGATGAGTCCGGAAACACGTTTTGAAGTTCGGATTGCGTCTGGAAGGATCTGGGAGCGAATCGGAGGGCTGGCGAAGGAGGAACATGGCGCCGACTTAAGTTGCCGACGCCAGCAGGATGACTTGGCGGTGCCGCCGGTTTATCTAGGTGGCGTCGTCGGTTCTTAGGGCGGCGGCGGTTCGATTTGCAGCTGTTTTCCGGGATTTTGTTTTGCTTCGTTCTCACTCGTTTTAACTCCGTTGTTCATGCAAAAATAGTCAAAACAGCAAAAACTTTAACAAAGAATCCAAAAACATATAATCAGAGTGTTTAAAGCTCATCTACGCAAAAAGTTATTTCGGGGCAGCAACTATTGTTCATGGAAAAATAGCTAAAAACATCTAGAAACATGCATTCTAAGGCACCTAATTGAGTGTTTTCTGGGTTTGAACATAAAAGACAGCTAATTACAGTGATTAACATACTTTTTCATCGAATTTTATGGCGGTTTATTGAAAGCGTCGAGTTAATTGATTATAACACGTTTAATAGAAAAAGAAGCAATAAAAACCTAACACATGCATCCTAAGCATAATCACAACTATTATGGAAATCATACATGTAAATTTATGGCAAAATCTAAAAAAATTATTGAGGGTCCTCAGAATTACGGGTCTGAGTCCGTGGCTCGTTTGCTGGCGAAGTGGATGCGGAATCCAGCTTCAAATCCGTGCGGATATTGCGTTCTTGGAGAAGAATATTCTAGGGTGAAAGTGAGTGAAGTGATAAGTTATTAAGTGTTAAGATTAGCTTTAAACTCTAACTTTTTATTTAAATTCGGATATAGGATTGATGGCTAAGTAAAAGATTGCCAAAAGTGTTTTTTGGTGCCCGAAAGTGTTAAAAAAGGTTTGGGCATATAGGTTTGGTTAAGGTCAATTTCAGTCCGTCAAACTTGCAAATTGGCCCATAAACTTTTATGATATGGCAATTAGTCCAATTTCTAGACTTAGATTACAATTTCTTTGGATTTTTTCTGGGCTATTTACGTCTAATCACGTTTTAATCCTCCAAGTTTGCAACTATGCACAGATTACACCGGCTTAGATTCCAGCATGAAAATCGAAAGCTCGTCACCCGGACGGGTTTCTCTGGAAATCATCATTGGACGCTTCAGCTCCTTATCACTTTTTACCTGTCCGAAAAATAGGTATCTACAGAACTATTTTAAGCTCCTAAAGAGTTTTATTGTTTAGATAGAGAAGATACGTAATAAGGTTTGGTGGTGTAGTGAGGAAGGGAAGAAAAAAATCCACTCGACTACTTGGAATACACTTTATACAACATGATGTAATGTGGGTGTAGACACCTATTTTTCAGACACGTAAAAAGTGATAAGGAACTGAAGCATCCAATGATGATCTTCAGAGAAATCTGTATGGGTGACGAGCTTTCGATTTTCTAACTGGAATCTAAATAGACGTAATATGTGCACAGCTGCAAACTTGGAGGATTAAAACGCAATTAGGCATAAATAGCCCATAAAAATCCAAAGAGATTGTAATCTAAGTCCAGAAATTGGACTAATTGCAATGTCTTAGAAGTTTATGGGCCAATTTGCAAGTTTTACGGATTGTAATCGACTATAACCAAACCCGTAGGACCTTAGTAGCTTTTTTGACACTCTTAGGCACCAAAACAGACTTTTAGCACCTTTTTACTTCTCTAACAAGTTAAAATCCGAAAATGAGAATTAAAATCCTAATTAATTAATTAAAGCCAATTCTAAATACATCTAAACCTATCACTTAACACTTCTTCAATCGCTAACCAAACTCTAACTAGGACAAACATCAAAATACACTTAAGCTAACCGTAGACCTAATTAGAGCCTTCTAAATACAGCCTTAAGCCAGTCTGGCTAGAGGTTGGACAAAAATCCTAGAAAACACACATAGAAAATTCAACCCCTCCTAAAAAAGCCATGGCCGAATTCTCCACCACACACACACGTTAAACCGCACCTGGTTTTAGTCCTAAAACACCCTAGTACGTGTTAATTCTCCAAGAACGCAGCGCAAGCACCAGATTCGAAGTTGGATTCCGCATCCACTTCGCTAGTAAACGAGCCAAGGACTCAGACTAGTAATTCTAAGAACCCATTAATTAGTCTCTTTGATTTGTTATTAATTTGTAGGCCATGATTGTTATATTTGATGTAATTGCATGATTTATGGTGTATGTTAGTTTATTTGTCAATTTTAGTCATAGAATTGCCATACTAAGCTTAATTATTTAATTGTCAAATTGTCATGAAATCGATGAATAAGCATGTTAATGACTGATTTAATGTGTTAAATACGTTCAAATCTAGAAACTCAGTTAATTGTAGCTCTTAGGATGCATGTTAGATGTGATTTTGAGCGTGTTTGCCCTGAAAAGCCTATTTTCGAAGTTGCTGCCTAGAAAATATTTTTTGTTTAAACGAACTTTAAACAATCTGTAAATGCTATTTTTGGATTCCTTGTTTGATTTTATGCGGTTTTGACTACTTTCGTATGAAAAACAGAGTTGAAACAAGTGAGAACCAAGCGAAACAAAACGAGCTCTAAACCTGTCAACGAACCGGCGTCGCCGCCAGAATAAGTTGGCGCTGCCACCGGTCCAACCTGCCGGCGCCGGCAGATCAAACTGGCGCCGTGTTCTTGATGATTTATGCTTCCAGATTGCTTCCCAGATCTTCCAGACGACTCCCAGATCATCAATTTAGGTTTCCGGTTTGAGCTAGGAATTAGATTCCGTTTAAACCCAGATTTATTGTTTTTCATGTACATTATGTTTCTGCTTTGTAATGGGTCAAGCCCGATGTAAAACGGACTCAGAAGTCCCAGAATGTAACATAGTGTATATACCGGGCCCACGAGCCCGAGGCCTAGCAAATCAGCAACTTCCAGAGCCGATTCTGGGTTAACCCAAACTCGGAATCGACTCTGGATCAAACCATTGCAATCAGCTTGACGAGACGCACAACTCTCGTGATCTGACTGAGAGCATGTTCCGACTAGACCAATGGTCAAAACCCACACGAGTGCCAGGCACTCAAAGTCAACGAGGTTAAAAAGTATCCCTAACCTTATATGCATACCAAACTGCCCCTCAGCATGCCTGCAACGTTTACCGCTTTCCAAACGCCTATCAAATTAACCGGTTAAAGGATTAATCACATAAATTATACCATAATACAATCCCATCCCATTACCTAGACATTGTAGGACTAAGAAGAAAACATAGTAACGGTTGTATAGGTTTTTCAAGATTCACCTAATAAAATCAATCAATCAAACGTTTACGTCTGATTTAGGCTTTGTGCATGTAATTTATCCCGACCAGCCAGACTTATGTTATTTGCTAGAAACCTCTAAAGTTAGATGTATGTTTAGGAGTACTTGCTACTTGCCTCAAATGCCAGTCCAGATCGAGTCATATGCGCGTCAAACGTGTTTAATGTTTTCATACTTGTTTATTTACATCATTTATATCATGTGAACTGCATATACTGCTGAGTTGATATATAAAACAAATATGTCCAGTAAATAAAGCCGATAACAGATAACCAAACATAAAAGTCTCGGGAAGGTCCAAGAACCCTAGTCTTTGGTTTGATGTATGATAATCTTACTGGGGGCGAGTAAGGTTATCTAATCTGTTAAAAGGCATTTCCTAGTTGAACTAGGTGGCGACACCATTTTTCAAACCATTTCCAGATCGAGAAGTCAGTCATTAGCCTTGGGCGATCGGCCCCCAAACCCTGCTCCGCTCATAGTGGCGACTCCACCGGGGATTAAAATCAACTGTTTTTAAAACATAAAACATAAAAAAGTTTTCATAATTATTTTCCAAAACGGTTGCCATGGATCTAAACCGCACGACTTGCTCCTTATCAATCACCGACTTTATTTTCCAGACCTATTCGCACTGTTGCACTCCAATGACCAGTTACGTCTTATGCGGAGAAGTATCACTCATAGCCCAGTACCTCGGTCGTTTGTACTCGTGATTGAGAAGACCTATCAAAGGTATATCTGACTGTGGGAACCTTAAACTGGTTACTACCATAACCCAATGACTGAGCCCACATGCATTCCATCTTAGACACTACTCTATAGGAAAATACCTAACCTAATGTTTTTATTTAATGCATGTTGTTAATGTAATGATTCCAAATCCAAGTTTTCAAAAAATTGTCATTTCAATCTTAGTCTCAGGTCTGGCCTAACAAATTTTCCAGTTTCAAAACCAGATTTTCAAAACATCTTGTTGGGCCAGCCCTAAAAGAACAAATCTTATCAAGTAAAACTCCTTTGCTTGATCAAACCTCTAATAAATAGTCTAGTGGAAACTCCTTTCACTAGATACAGCCGCTACGCTAAATCAAATTTCAGATCTCAAAACAGACTTCCACGTCCATCCTACATGTTTGTTTCAATCCCTTCCAGAAAGGGATAAAAGAGTCATTACATTAACAAATGACTTCTATCCGGTTTAGAATTCCTATAAGAGAGCTTTTGCAGGAGCGTCGACTCTTGCATTGCAATGTGAGGATCCAGACCAAAATACTTAGGAATAAACCTCGCTCGAAACACGTGTGTGGGAGAAATAAGGTTGGAAGGAACAACATGTCTCTGTGATATCAAACTGTTCTACGTGCTAAACTGCTATGTGCTACGTGTTAAAACTAACCTTGCATACCATGCATCACGCATATCATGCATCACACACTAACCCCTTGTGGATGTAGCACCATACATGCATCATGCACTAACCCATTGTCTTACAGCCATGCTACTGACTGCTCTATCTAGTACGCAGTCAACATCCAGAATGTCAAGCAACCAGTCCAACAAATCGGAACGGTCCTACCACGGCCCCAACATCGGCAACCCAGACATCTGACGGACCAGAAAATGGCTCTACTACGACTCTAGAATCAGCAATTCGGACAGCCGACAGATTCGAAGGTGGTTTCTACCAGGCCTTCCACGACTCCAGAATATAGTTAGAACAGGCTTTCAGCCTTCTAAAGAATAGGAACGAGCTTCCGACCTCCTATAGAGTCAGAATGGGCTTCAGGCCTCCTACAGATTCAGAACGGGCTTCCGGCCTCCTATAGAGTCAGAACGGGCTTCCTTCCTCCTACAGAGTCCGAACAGGCTCCCTGCCTCCTAAAGAATCAGAACGGGCTTCCGCCTCCTACAAAGTCAGAACATGCTTCCGACCTCCTACAGAGTCAGAAAAGGCTTCCGGCCTCCTAACGAGTCAAAACAGGCTTTCGGCCTCCTGCAGAATTAGAACAAGTCTTCCACGACTCCAAAATTAGTAACCCAGACAGTCAAATGGAATGGCAAAGGTTTCCACCAGAAAATAACGACGGAGGTTTCCGCTTTCCTGAGCTACCGAATGGAACAACTGAAGTTCCAATAACAAGGAGACAACTCTCTAGAGCAACCGAACAGAGCAGCGGAAGTTTAAGTACAACCAAAAAGAATTGCGTGATTTGATTTTCTCAGGATAACCGAAAGGGACAACATGGATCATATCTATCAACCAGATAAAACAACAGAGGTTTTAGCTTTCCAGAACAACCGAATGGAACAGCGAGAGTTTCAGTAACCTAGAATAGCCGAGCGAGACGGAGAGGGTTTAATCTACCTAGGACAACTAGAGGGGACAACAAGAATCCCATCTACCGAAGCAAACAAGTAGAGGTCTTAGCTTTTCAGATCAATAGAATGGAACAGTAGAGAGTTCCAACCACTTTCGAACAAAGGAATAAAGTAGTAGAATTCCCGGGAAAGCTGAACTACAAACTTAGTGTCCTACGTCAACTTCAAAAAGAGACCAAGCATTAGAAGCAAGTAGAATTAGCGCCTGGATTGAACGCATCTTCAGCAACACGGATACATGGACCCATCCCAAGTCTCATACCCTAGGAGACCTATATACAATGCTTTCTCTGCATTTGATTATTTTCAAACATTTCATTTGATTAAAATTCCAAAGTCAATGATGAATTCTATTCTGCTCATTTAAGTGATGTCTTGTCTGATGGACATGTTATTTTCAATAGCCATATATGCATGCATTGATGCGATCGAGCTATGTCATTAGCTCATTCAATAATCGGTACAAAGAAGTGAATAACTTCTAGAGATAATTCTGTCCAAGAGAATTTACTCTTGAATCACGAGAAAAACCAGATAGCTATTTCAAAAGGATAGCGGCTTGTGGGGTAGTAACCACAAGAGATCTCTCACAGATCTCTTGGCATAAAATGATTTGGCCACAAACCGGAAGGCTTACGCGACTTAAAGGAATGTAATACCCAAATATTTTAAAGTTATTAGATAATGCCACGTGCCGTAAATTCCGACAAGTTAAGTTAAGATGGATTTAATAAAACTCGAGAATTCAGAATAATTTATGATAAGCGATATAAGCGGAATTTGAGAAAAAGGTTAGAAAATTAATGTAAAATAAAATATAAATCCCGTAATGGAAATTACTTCGCCAAACTCCACGAAATGTTTTATAGTATCTGTGGTAAAAGTTTCGGGTCAATCGGAGACCTTTTAAAATTTGGACGCGGATGCGTTTTGGGCTAAATTACAATTTTTCAAAACTTCAAGGACTAAAGTGTAAATTAGCCAATTAAGCCTTGAAAATTGCACTTAAAGGATTATTGATGGAAAATAATACTTTTCGAATTTGCATTATTTATTTGGATATAAATAACACGTACGTAATTGAATTAAAGTAAATAATGTTAAGTTAAAATAGAAAGTTTAAAATAGAAATGGTTTAAGTTAAAAAAGTGAGGGATCAAAATGACCTTTTGGCCAGAATGATATATATATATATATATATATATATATATATATATATATATATATATATATATATATATATCAAGAAGAGAAGGGAATGATCCAGAGAGGAGAAAGGGAGCAGACGAAGGAAAAATGATGATCATCGTCGATCCGCCGCCGTTTCGCCGTTTCTCGTCCATATCGCGTGTTCTTTATATCGATTTGTTCGGAATTCAATACTCTATCTTATTCGAGCTTCAAAACGAGGTAAGCTCGACATTTTAGTTGCAAGAATTAGAGAATAAATGCTGTTTTAGTTTTAAATGAATCGAACTCGCTAAATCACGTTTTAAGAATCGTTTTTGAAGAGTTTTGAAATGGATATGATTAGAAATGGCATTAGGATCGTTTTAGGACATCGGAGCACGTCGGAATGCCCGAAAATGGATTCCGGGATTGTGCGAGACACCGCACACAAATGTGTGCGGGCGCACACCAGGTTGTGCGCGCGCACGGAAACAGCCAACAGTTTAGGCATTTCCGCCCTGTTTTGACCTAGTTTTCCGACTTCAAGTACGTCGAACATTGAAAAGGAAATATAGACCCCGAAAACGTGAAATTTGAATATCGAACGTGATGTGTTCGATTAGGGTTTCTAGATATAAGGATCCTATGATTGGAAATCGATTAACAAGAGATTAACAAGTATCTCGACTAAGTGTTAGAACACAATCAAAGTTAAGAGACGTATTTAGAATAAGATCGTGTTAACCCAAGTTTATAACTTAGGGTTTTAGTACTAAGTTTACGTTTATGAGTTAAACGTACAGGTAATCTGGATAAGTAACGGACGTACCGACGAGCTACCAGGCCGACGAGCTGGAATAGATTGGTCAAGACCGACGTGGTTGAGTGTGAACACTCTCGGGTCGGACCATTTGGATTGACTTGATTTGAATATTCGTGAGTCGTGTCATGTTTCAGGACTTTAGTTTCGAACGGATTAAGTACTTGCTTATAAGTATTTTCGTATTATTACTTGATTTGAAATGCGATGTTATATTTTTATAATACCGTTAGTAATTGCAAGCTCACTCAGTATTTTCCCAAATACTGACCCCTCACTAATAATTTTCAATTTATCGGAGTCGGATCAGACATACCACCTTCTTTGTGCCAGAAGTCTTCTGGGCTTGCACAAAGTACGAGTCTCTTTAGTGCTGCAGTAGTATACGATGATTATTAGCGACCTAGTATAGAAAGATCTTTTCACTTGGGGTATGTTCCTTAAGTTAGGCTATACTGTTACGATTATAACCCCTCTGTACGAGTTGACAAGTGGGCTAGTACGTACGTGGTACGGAAGCGAGACGCCCTTGTGTATTATGTCAACTAATTGGTATAAATATATACATATATGACGTTGCGTCCGTTTATACATTATATTTATTTGTTTATATTTCCGAAAAATTTATAGTGGTTTTAGACTTGCTACGGGTTCTAGAGCTACCACTCTCGTTTCCTAGCGCCGGTCTCGGCACAATAATTTGGGTCGTGACAAGAATCCAGCAGTAGAGTCACACGCTAGAACGGACGTCTAGCCATGATAATAATCAACACCAAAAGAAGTCCACCACCAAGCAGCACTCCACCTATCTACGAGAGCGGGACGATCTATAGAGTCGAAGAAGGAGTGCACTACAATACCTCCTCTAGACGCCTACGAGCCACGTAAGACCCTCATAAAAATATTCAACTACAAAAATCCAAAAAGGACTAATTGACAACAGGAGTATGGCCCGTTGAAACAGAAAGTATCTCAATTGTACTGGTTATTCAATGAGTTGGAAAGATAGATCTCTTATCAAACATGCATGCCATGATTAGTGCATGTACCTAGAAAGGACAGACAAACGACCGTAAATTCTAAATCTTAATCTTCGAGACAATGGAAAATAATAAAATAATACTCCCTCCGTCCCACTTTAAAAGTCCCATTTGACTTTACACACAGATTAAGAAAACATTAATTATTCTTGTCTTTTCATGTTTTTTCATGTTTTGCCCCTATTAATGATAGTGGAATTTTTCATAGAACTCTTTAAAGATGACTAAAATAAGGGTAAAATAGGGTATTCAATGGAAAAATACTCTAAAAATAGTAATGGGACTTTTTAAATGGGACATCCCAAAATAGAATATGGGACTTCTTAAACGGGACGGAGGGAGTAATAATAATCAAATACACTTCCCAGTAGCGCCATGAAATTGTTAAAATGCGCATATACTGTCAAAATAGAAACAAAATGAGTCCTATAGGGCTAAGCCACATAATCAAAGCAGATGAATAGAGTAGTCGGACTCTTTGTCGAAACATCCAATCCCCCATAAAAAAACGAAATGCTCCAATCAGGGAGCGAATCAGAGTCTGGAATGGAAGGTTAACGAAAAGCACAGCCGATCTTTGCAAAACGCAAAGCTCAGAAATTCACAGCGCAAAATCTGGGGGCATAAAGACCGCTATGGGATTTCACGAGACGACGAGTTCCCGACATCTGGACAATCAAGATAGAACAATATGGTTTTTTGTCACCCAGAGCAACCATATTAAGCATCATAGAGGTCAAAAGCATAAAAGGCTTCAGCTATTTGGAACAGCCGAGCGAAACATTGGAAATTATAAACCATTCGAGAAATATGGTTTTTCAATATGTTTTTCAGAAGCGCTGTTAATAGTTGAATGCGCATAAACTGTCATGGAAATTACAGATCGATCTATCCAAAGCCAGATTACAAGAGTCGGATTGGGCGAAGCAAGAGCAAGACTCTTTATTGAAACATCCAGTCCCCCACCAGAATACTGAATGCTTCAATGAGGGGGTAATACTGAGTTTACAATAGATAAGCTCTGGGAAAATAAAAAATGAGGCCAATTTTGGAAAATTTGGACTCCCGTCAAGGCTAGGAATACAGAGTCCAGATTGGACAAGCACAGAAGGGCGCCCATCAAGGCGCAAAATACCGAGTCAAGAATGGACAAGAATATAAAAATGAAAAATGTGGCCAATTTTTGCAAATTTGGACACCCTAAACAGGCTCATAAATCTCCATAATCAGAAAGTACCAGAAATTCGATGGGCAACAAGCCTCTACTTCAAAACACATCAGGGGGTGGAAGACTTTCTCAGCCAGACAATTAGGGGGCAGAAGAATTTCTCAACCAGACGGCAAAAGGGGCAGAAGATTTCCTCAGCCAGACAGCAGGGGGGTAGAAGACTTCCTCAGCCAGATAGTAGGGGGCAGAAGACTTCCTTAGTCAGACAGCAAAGAGAGCAGAAGACTTCCTCAGCCAGACAGCAGGGGCAGAAGACTTCCTCAACTAGACAGAAAAGGGGGGCCATAAGACTTCCTTACCCAGACAGCAGGTGGCAGAGGAACTCCTCACCTTCTAGATTTGGAGACTTAAGGTCTACACCACTCTAGAAGTACAGCAGGCGGGGCACCATGGCGCCGCTATCCAGTAATGGAAATATGGATAGCAAAGTTAGTATTAGAGTACTCACAACAGGTTTCCGGCCTCTTATAGAATCAAGCACAAACTTTCGACCTCCTATATAATCGGCACGAGCCTAGAAGCCTTCACAAGCAAGACACGCCTCAACAACCATATGCTACAATCCTCTACAACCCGGAACAGGCACTATTCCACTACTATCCTAAAATGGAAATCCAGATGGTAGGGGGCGTTAAAACCCTCGTCACAGGTTTCAGGTACTCTACCCAGCTAAAAGCATTATGCCTCTACCGTCCTACGAAGAACATCCGGATAGAAGGGGGCAACAAAGACCTCGGAACCGGTTCCAAGTCTCCATGAAAGTCAACAAACCTCTACTACTAGGCAGCAGGTGGCATTTGTCATGGGAATAAGGCCTCCCACGACTCAAACACTAATAGGACTACGAGCTCCTAATCATGGAAACATCATAGTGTTATGGCTTCTTATTAGTTAAAAATCACAGGACTACGGGTTCCCATTATTCAATTACTCATGGACTACAGGTTCCCACAATTCAAGAACTCAGGGACTACGACTTCCCACAAACCAAAGGATGACGGGACTACGGCTTCCCACCATAAAGATAATAGGAAGGGCAGAAATTTTTCTCAATCAAACATGGGACTATGGCTTTCCACCATCCAAACATCACGGGACTACAAGTTCCCACCGTTCATATACTCAGGGACTACGGGCTCCCAATTATGAAAACATCTCGGGACTAAGGCTTCTTACAATTCAATCGTCACGGGACTACGGGTTTCTAATAATGGCAACATCTCGGGACCGTGGCTTCCCGCAATTTGATCATCACGGGACTATGGGCTCCTAAAACAAAACAATAAAGGTCGGATTTATTCTAGCAGAAGACAAAGAATCGGATCACTTTTTGCGAATCAGAAACTTAATAAGACGTCCAGAATGCGAAGCAACGATAAAGTTCGGCAAGAAACGTATCCGCGCATAGGAAACAATGTACTAACATACAAGAAGTCAGTGCTAAGGAAAAAATCCTACTTGTCAGAATCCTAGTCCTACACCAGGGTCTCAGAATCTCCATTATCGCCCTAGAGAGCTCACCATTAGCGTCATCGTCGTGCCCAGCCTGCACACCGTTAGAAGAAGAAGCAAGGTCTCTACGACCACCACGGGCTCCAAGTCCACAACCGCCGACACGGAAGTCATATCATCTACTGCCAGAAAATCCAAAGGGAATATCACCTCCACTATCAACAGGAGCCAGCTCCGCCCGCTGCAACCTACGGGCTAAATCGTCCATGCAGTACTGCAAGAAACCAGAGAAAAGTCAGAGCTAAAAATTTCATACATGCATACATATAAAATAGATCATATTTCACTATAGACTTTTTACCCTCATTTGTGCAGATACGCTACATAGTTGATCTCTCTAGGAACAACGGGTCAAAACCTCCATCTCATTTCAGAACCAGCAGGCGCCAGCCCTCTATCTTCAAAAGCTACCACCAAAATCAGCAAGCGCCAAGCCTACACCACCCGGAAAAACCCAGAGCAGGCAATCTACAAGCCAGACAGCGGGCCACTGTGCAAGGAAATACTCCTCAGAAATACCAGACTCCGAACCTCCGTCTCACCCCAGAATGAGAACAAGGCACCAACCCTACTCGAACACCAGAACAAGCATCATATATCAGCTTCAAAAGTAGATGACAAGGAGGCATCTAGTCTCCACCAACCAAAGGATAGGGGGCATCGAGTCTTCACCAACTAGAAAACGGGGGCATCAGGTCTCTATCAGCCAGAAAACCGGGGGGCATCATGTTTTCACCAGCCAGAGAACCGGGGGCATAAGCTCTCCAACAGCTAAAGAACCGGGAGCATCAAGTCTTCAACAGCTAGATAACCAGAGGCATCAGGTCTCTACCAGTCAGAAGTTAGGAAAATAGGTTGTTCCGCGCAAGACAGAAACACAAATGAAAGTGCACTGTCAAGGCAATACGACATCTACATTTCAAGAACGTACTATCAACTCATTGGAGTTCCGCTCCTGTGACAACAAATCAATGTCGCCATCCCAGCTCCCAAGGAGCGTATCAGCATTGTCGTTAACCTGAAGCCCTGGCACGCCAATCAAAGGCAACTCACCTAGAAGACGGGGTAACAGCGGATCCTTCAGCGAGCAGATAAAAATTCAGCCACTGGATGAGCTTTGTGGTCCAAACAGAGGGCAAGCGTCACAACATCCCATCCACGCAGCGTCGATGGGGATGGTTCACCAGAAACCACACGAACAGTGGGTCCAACCCATCGATGGAGCATGCGTTCACCTAAGAACAAAGATCAGTAATTTGGACTATGCATCAAATAACGCACACCCGGTCTCTCGGTAACGCCTTGCAGCCAGCGAAGCCAAATCTCCCCCGAAAGGATGTTACACGACAAATGGATCCGTAAAATACTCCAAGTAAGTAGGCAAGTCAAATACAGTTTAAACATTAACTAGTTTGTTGTGTATTGTGTACACTAATCCAGGCCAGCTCATCCAGCTACTCTTTTCAAGCAACTCCCAGACTCCGAGTCAGAATACAAAACATATCCTAGAATCTCAGCAACGGAAAACCTCTCTCTAGAAAAAGGCTGAAATCTTAAAAGTGTGCTAGACCGAACCACCCAAATTTGAGAAAATATGGATAAAAGTGAATGAGGATGTATCCATTTTCCCCCGAGGCATTTATAAGCACAAGCCTTCTATGGACAGGCTACTTAGAGCCATTTTTCTTCCGATAAACCCGGGACAAAAAGGCTCCACAGTAAATTGAGAATAAGAAAACTCACTGCTGGATCCGGCCAGACAAAGTACAAATCCCCCAAGGAACTTTACCAACGACATGCCAGAGCCCAGAACCTTCAGAATAGACACCCTAGAGGATGGACAATCGGAAATACGGAATCCCCAAAAGATAAAAGTTGGAAATACAGACAACTCAAAAGATCAGAATTCCCTAGAAGATCAGTGAAACCCCAGAGAATCAAAACAAGCTCTAGAGGATCGGAACAAGCCCCAGAGCCTTTGAAACAAGTCCTAGAGGATCAGAACAAGCCGCGAGTCTTCAAGTCAAGCTTAGAGGATAAGAAAAAGCCCCAAGGCCTTCGAGATAAACCCTAGAGGATCAAAAAGATGCCCGTAAAGACATGATTCAAACGACATAGCAGCGCCAAACTCCACATATGGCTCAAAGATGCCAAATACGTTAGAGAGACACTGAAATGCGACAGAAAGACGCCGAAGCCTGGTAGAAAAACACCAAATAACGGTAGAGAGACACCAAGATGTGGCATAAAGACGCCAAAAAAACGGTAGAAAAACACCAACGGATGGTAAAAAAACCAAAGATCGGTAGAGAGACACCGAAGATTGCATAAAGACGCCAAAGGATGGTATAAAGACACCAGCATACGGTAGAAAGACATCGAACATGAGAGAAAGATGCCAAACCCTGGTAGAAACACACCAGCATCCGTTAATTGTGGAATAATTAACAAAATCCAGGCACCTATTCAATAGGACGTCCAAGGGAAAGATGTCCCTTCTACAAACCTAAGAAGGTCTGGAAAGGATAATTACCCGGGTCCGAGCCATCGGGTCACTCTCAAGACGACTAAGTTTATAGCTCCAATCCACGGGGCACGCACTCAGGCAGCCCGGGTTCAACGGCAGCTAAGAAGACTACTCCTGGACAGATGAGGAGTAGACCAGAACCAGGGTGAATGAAGCTAGAGCTATGCACCACGACGGGTAATGCTCAGGCTAGGGAATTACCATACTACCGGGCTAGCGAGCGCCTCTGATGGTGGGAAGTATCCTTGTCGCTTGTCTAACAGCAAGTCTCTTCTTTAACAAAAATTAACTTACTTCGTCAATTCTCGTTAAAGAGGGGGCAAACTGTAGACACCTATTTTTCGGACACGTAAAAGGTGATAAGGGATTGAAGCGTCCAATGATGATTTCCAGAGAAATTTGCTCAAGTGACGAGCTATTGATTTGCTTGCTGGAATCTAAGCAGGCGTAGTCTGTGCATAACTGCAAACTTGGAGTATCAAAACGTAATTAGGCGTAAATAGCCCATAAAAATCCAAAGAGGTTGTAGTTTATGTCTAGAACTTGGACTAATTGCAATGTCTTAGAAGTTTATGGTCCAATTTGCAAGTTTGACGGACTAGAATTGACGATAACCAAACCCTTAAGGTCCCAAGAGTCGTTTTTAATACTTTCGGGCACCAAACAGACTTTTAGGCGTGTTTTTCTTAGCAATCAAGTCTTAATACGGGATTTTCTCCCTTTAGATTAGTTTTCACTAATCCAAAGCACCTTAATTACTTATCTTAAACACATTAATTAAAATTAGAGAAGGGCATAAAAATAATCTGACAAAACCCTAGCTAACCCTAAACCTAACTAACCTCTATAAATAGTACTATTAACTCACTGAGTCAGGGGTCGAACCAGAAAGGTAAAAACCCTATAGAAAAATTCGATCCCGACTTGAAAAACCCTAGCTTTGGCCGAAACCCCTAGCACAATACACACACAAATCACATCAATTCCAGTCTAGAAAACACCTAAGATAGCTTTGATTCTCCAAGATCCCAAGCCTACACAGACTCGAAGCTGGATTCCGCATCCACTTCGCTAGCAAACGAGTCAAGGACTCAGACCGTTAATTCAGAGGACCCTCTATTTTATCCCTTTGATTTTTGTATGTCATGATCGAACTAGGTTGTATGTTTAGCTTGTTTTGCTATTTTACCATAAAATTGCCAAATTTAGATAAGTTGTCATACTATCAAATTTCCATGAACTCGATGAATAAGCATGTTAATCACTGTTAATTAGTTGCGTTAATTTATAAATCCAAAAAATAATCAATTAGATACTTTGGAATGCATGTTTATAGGTTTTTTACAGTGTTTTTGCCATAAAAACACCCTAAAAATAGTTGCTGCCCACCGATATAATTTTGTCTAAATCACTTTGAATCACTTCAATAATGTGTTTTTTGGATTCCTTGTTTGATTTTATACGTTTTTGACTACCTTTGCATGAAAAACGGAGCTGAAACCGTTGAAGAACGACCGAAAAACGAACTGCTGCCCTGTTGCAACTTGACGGTTGTAATGTGTAAATCACCTTTAAACACTCCATGCCTATCATATTTGCATGAAAAACGGCCTCAAAAACGAGCTAAAACGAGCTAAAAACGCTCAAAAACGAATACTGGAAAATTGATATCTCTGCTGCCCGTAGTGGCGTCGCCGCCACAATAACTTGCTGGCGCCCCAAGATCAAACTGGCGCTGTGTTCGTCGTTTGTCAGCTTTCCAGATTTGCTCCCAGATCTTCCAGACTCCCATCCGAACTTCAAAACGCGTTTTCGGGCTCATCCAGACTCTGAATCAGGCTCAGTTTGAACCCATACATAGATAATTTAGTGTAGATAATACTATGTATTGTAAAGGGCTAGAACCGATGTAAAACAAACCCATAAATCCAAATATATAACATAGTGTATAAACCGGGCCTATGAGCCCGAGGCCCAGCAAACCAGCAAATTCTAGAGCCGATTCTGGGCTAACCCGAACTTGGAATCAACTCTAGATCAAATCAGTGTAACCAGATCAACGAGACGCACAACTCTCCTGATCTGACCGATAACCCATTCTCACCAAACTAATGGTCAAAACCTGCGCGAGTTCCAGGCACTCAAAATTAATTGAGGTTGAAAAGTATTCCTAACCTTGTATGTATATCAAATTGCTCTGAGCATGCTTGCACTGTTTACCCCTTTCCAAAAGCATTCTAAATCAAATAATAAACAGTTGAAGGACTAATCACCTATAATTTGCCCATTAATGCAATTCCAGCCCATCACTTAGACATCATAGGACTACCACAAAAATTTAGTAACGGTTGTATAGGTTATTCAAGACTCACCTAATAAAATTAATCAATCACACTTATACATCCGATTTAGACTCTGTGCATGTAATTAATCCAGACCAGCCAGAATTATGCTATATGCTAGAAACATCTAAATTTAGATGTATGTTTAGGAGTACCTACTACTTACCTAAAATGCCAGTCCAGATCGAGTCATATGCGGGTCAAACCTGTTTATACGCTTTCATACTTGTTTATTTATAGTTTTCATATCCTGCGAACTACATATACTGTTGAGATGAGATAAAAACGAATATGTCTAGTAAATAAAGCCGGTAACAGATAAGCCAAGCACAAGAGTCTCCGGGAGGTCCATGAACCCTAGTTTTTGGTCCAATACACCATAATCTTACCGGAGGCGAGTAAGGTTATCAAGTCGGTTAAAAGGCATTTCCTAGTTGAACTAGGTGGCGACTCTATTTTTCAAACTATTTCTAGATTGAGAAGTCAGTCATAAGCTTTGGGCGAGCGGGCCCCGATCCCCGCTCTGCTCATAGTGGGATGTGTATTACAAATCTAGAGTGTTTCAATAAAAGCTTATTAGCCAAGCGAGGGTGGAATATCATAACAAATTATGACAACATGTTAATAAAAGTCAGCAGAGGCACTTTAGGAATAGAAATTTCCTAGAAGAAACTTGTCAAGGGATGGCATGTAATACTTGGAGAAATATAATCTGGGCAAAAGAGGTTATTGGATGGATTAAGATGAACAGTTGGAAAATGAATCAAATTTCAGTCTTCTATGATGAATGGCTGCCAAAGGAAAGAACTTTCAGAGTTATCATCCCTCTTGTTTTGATTCCAAACATGAGAGAGAGTGAGCTCATTAGCTAAGAAGCTGCATGGGATATGGATCTTCTTAAGACAAATTTATTTCCAGAAGTTGTTGAAGCCATTATTGGAATCCATTTAGCTGTTTCACCCTATGAACATGTATTAAGATAGCACTACGATAAGAAAGAAATCAATAATGTAAAGGAGTTGTTATAGGGCGGCTTTGGAGTGTCTGAATAAACTTGGTAGCTCGATTGTTAAAGGAATTCAAAAATCGAAAATATTTCTATAAAAAACAACCATTTTTTTAAGACCAAGTCAACTGAAATATAATTGAATCAACAAAAATAATTAAAGTATTACTAAATCATCATTGATTTTTATCCTGAATTTATTCCGAAACGGCCAATTTCTTCTTGCACCATCTCCTACCGATCGCCGATTTTTTTTTCCACGGTCTTTTCTGACATGTTCTTCCATGGAAGAACAGATCGCTTATGTTCTTCCCATATTTGTTCTTCCATGCGAAGAACAGGATAGAGAAGACCGCCTGAAAAATTTTCGGCAGTCAGCAAAAGGTGGTGGCCGGAAAATATCGGTAGTTCCGAAATAAATTCGGGAAACAAGTCGACGGCGATTTAGAAATATTTTAATTATTTTAGCTGATTTAATTAGATTTAATTAGGTTTAAATTGAATTTCGATTAGTTTAATTGAATATCGATTTATTTAATTGAATTTTAAAATGTTTAATTAGATTTCGAAGTGTTTAATCGAGTTTTGATTGTTTTAATAAATAATTTAATTTTAAATATTATCTAATTATTGATATTTAATTGAAGAAGAGGGTGCAAATGGCTAAAAAAATTATAAATATAAAATTTGTATGTATTTTAAACATTAATGATGTTTTTACACTTTTTTCATATGTGCCATAGACAGGAACAATTAACAAAATTGACATTTTTACATTTTTTTCTTATGTGACATAAACGGGAACAATTAACATTCGGTATATGATGTGAACCATTTTGTGCAAGTTTAAGGTGATAATTGAGCCAACCTTGATTTCAAGGTATTATTTATTCTTTTTGGTCTGATTTCAGGAATTAAAGTGAGCTTTTTGCTAAATATTTTTATTTCAGCAATTTATTCCATCATTTTAGATTTATCATAATTAATTATTTTTATGAATTTTCAAAAACAAGTTTTAATTAAACAAAAAATTAATATATAAACCTTTTGTTTGCATAGAAATTTAAATAGAATATTATCTTAAAAATATAGTTAACTTTCAATATTGTACTTGAGGGTTTAGCCTAATGGCTAAACCTCTCTCCGTACATCCAGAGATTGGAGATTCGAACCCCAACTCTCGCATAGGCCGTGTTTGCTTGATTTAAAATATGGTTAATGTTCCGCTAACCCCGCTAACAACTAACTGGTATGTATAACAATTGGAAAAAAAAAACTTTCAATATTATTTTTTCTTAATATTAAAATAAATATAAATATTGATAGATATGGATTTTTTTTAAATTCTTTTATAATTAGATCTTTCAGACTAGCGCGACTCACCAATTTAATTTGTTTTGCAACAAAAAGAAGGGTTAATTCCATATAAAATTACCACCTTTACACGTTTTTTCATTTTAATCACGTCCTTTAAAAAGTGTCAAATAAAATCAGCACTTTTCATTTTTTTGCAAATCTATCACGAATGGGAAAATTCGGTGTATCTTTAATGACTCGACAACCGGAATCAACAAGAAAA
Organism: Mercurialis annua; assembly: GCF_937616625.2. Lineage (NCBI taxonomy): Eukaryota > Viridiplantae > Streptophyta > Magnoliopsida > Malpighiales > Euphorbiaceae > Mercurialis > Mercurialis annua. The sequence goes on from NC_065570.1 coordinate 40,591,903, forward strand.
GAGTAAGAGGAATGTATTTTGTGTGTTAATAGAACATTAGTCAGATTAAAACATTTATTTGAAAGGAAAAACACATCAAATTTTACTCATCGATGATAGATTTGCAAAAAAATGAAAGGTGGTGATTTTATTTGACACTTTTTAAAGAACGTGATTAAAATGAAAAAACGTGTAAAGGTGGTGATTTTATATGGAATTAACCTTAAAAATAAAGATTAGAATTCTTTTAATTTAATAGAACATGACCTATCATGTTCACTATCACATAAGTCACTTTCACCAACACCGGGTAAGTGTTGCTGTATGTACAAAAACCGTTGCCTTAGGTCTATTGCAACACTTTTGAATCAGTTACATTTGCGGCCGCTGCAGTAGGTTTTGATAGCTATTGCAACAGTTTTTTTATACTACTGTAATAGATATAAAACCGCTGCAATTAATAACAAAAGCAACGGTTTTAAACATATATTGTAACATTTTTCTAAGGCATGTTAGGCAACATTTATTTTTATAAGGCAACGATTTGTATAGTACTTTCAGCAACATTTATTTTTATAAGGCAACGATTTGTATATTATTTTAGGCAACAATTATTTTTATAAGACAACGATTTTTATAGTACTTTAGGCAACATTTATTTTTAGGCTTAATACATTATTTGACCCCTAAACTATACACTTTTATTCTCTGAGACTCTTAAACTAATTTGATATTCTATTGGACCTCTTAACTTTATTTTTTGTTCTATTTAACCCGTCAACTGTAATTTTTTTGCCGATCTGACCTTTTTCATCCAACGTGGCAAAAACGCGTGTTTTCAAACGCTTTGAAGCGCGTGAAGGATAATTAAAATGCATAACTTGTTCTATTGAACCCCCTAACTACACTATTTTGTTCTATTTGACCCCTGAACTTATTTTATTTTCCTATTGCACCTTCAAATTTATAATTTTTACCCATTTAACCTTCTCAAAAATACAATTATTTAACTTTTATCCATTTAATCTTCTAGAAAAATAAAAAAATATTGAAATTTAGTCAAATAATTACATAATATAACTTCTTGTACATGTAAATATTTGTTTACATTTCAATAATGATAAAAGAAGTTTTGTCTGTTTAACGATATTATAAAATATATAAATTTACTATATTGTGATAATATTAAAAAAAAAGACTGATTTTTAAAAAAAATTATAATTGTTAGTGTATTTCACGAATTTTCAATTATAAAAATTTTAATACACCAGCTTTTAATTTTTTGCAATTTCAAACTTTTCAAATCAATTCTGAATTTTTAAAATTTGTGTTAAAATTGGAAAACACGCTAAATTTTATGACTTTTAAAGCCTTAAATGATTATTTCAAATAATATGTAAAGTACATTATTTTTTATTTTAAATTAAAAAAAATATTTAGACTTAATATATTTTTTGACCTCTAACCTTACCCTTTTATTTCATATGACCTCTAAACTATTTTAGTGTTCCATTGGACATCTTAACTATTTTTTTTATTCTATTTAACCCCATGTCAGCAAAGCCATGTCAGCAATTTTATCCACGTCATCGCGCGTGGGGTGCACATTCTGAATGAGGGGTTAAATAGAACAAAAAAAAGAGTTAAGAGGTCCAAAAGAATACGAAATTAGTTTAGAGGTCGCAGAGAATAAAATGGTATAGTTTAGGGGTCAAATGATGTATTAAGCCTTTATTTTTATAAGGCAACTATTTGGATAGTATTTTAGGCAACATTTATTTTTGTAAAACAACAATTTGGATAGTACTCTAGGCAACACTTAAATTTACTATGATGCAACACTTAAATTTAATATGATGCAACACTTAAATTTACTATGATGCAATGGTTTATATTTGAGGAACAAAAAATAAAAGCAGAAATTTAAATTACTCGCTAAATTTAGAAACGAGAAATATTCAACAAAATTGAAAAACGGAAAATATTCATACAATTCAAAATCGGAAAATATATTATCCATCCATTACATCACAAACAAAAAATGTTCACCAAAATATTCATCAAAAATAACGATTATACAGAGCATCTTTTCTGCTACGGAATTATTTTCCACGAATATCATCCTGATATCCTGCAAAACCACAAACAATTATACTCAGAATATGCAAATCTAATACATCGTAAGATAAATGTGCAAAAGAACGAGTACTTGAGGAGCTGTCACTCAAAATACACCAACAAACCAAGAAAGATGAAGTTAAGTGGCAACCGCTGGTAGCCAAAGTAATAGCAGCCAAGTTCCATTTAAGCTATATCAATAATAAGATACTAGTGCAGTCATGTATTCAAAGACACAAGAACAGTCTTGTTTATGAAATCCACCTGAATCGTTTAGTTACTCGGTCTAGTTCAAGTGTAGCTATTGTATTATCTTATAATCATCCAAACACTCACATAATGATTCATGCAGACAAAATAACAGAATAGCAAAAAGAATAGCTGCTTCAGCTTATCTAAACACATTAATACGTCAGTTTACATGTAATCATCATTTCTACATATCCAATTACCCCATTAAAATAATAACAACTAACCATTGTCTAAACGAAGAGTTGCTAATAGGAGATACAACTACAAGGAAATAAAATTGACATAAGTGAAGTCGATGTAGAAAAACTAGTGTTAGAAAGTAAGAGGAAAAGAAAAGATAATGAGATTACTATTACCTGATGGATTTGAACTAGTGAAGTTCTCCTTTCATTTAGGAGAGAACGAGTATCAATCTCTTTCTCGAAAGCAATAAATGCTTCATACTTCGGCTGCAATGTACAGCAAAGCCTATGCCAAGACAAAAATAGATTAACAAGAATCACACCAAGAAAGAGAAGGATAATTATGCACATACAGGGGAAAGAAAGTAAATCTCAATTTCCAAAACCATATATTGCAGCAAGTTCAACTTGCAGTTCACAACTAAATACAAGTTCCTCAACAAGTTCGAAATCAGTAACTTACATCTCCTCTACCAAACAGAAGCTCCTCTTCTTTCTCTGGTTCGAAATCATAAGCAACAACTGGTAATAAGTCGTCTTCTTCGTCGTCTAATTCATCTAATTCAACTATCTCATCAAGTTCTTCACCAAAGAATGCATATGATGCATGAAACACATAAACACCTTCTACGATATTATAAAACAATTTTACTTGTATAAATAATAGATGATACCAAGTAAAATTCTACAATTAAATAATTAAAAGCTAGAAAAACCTGCAGTAGAAGAAGAATCTTCTTTATTTTACTAAATATGGAAAACCTTGATAAGGATATATTAACAACCTACATAACCAACAGATTATACTAAATATGGAAAACCTTGATAAGGATATATTAACAAAATAATTAAAAAATACCTTCACAAACTCAGAACTCCAATACTTGAGCAAAGCCTTAACTGTGTCTCTGGCTATGTGCCTTTAAAATAATCGGTCTTCTTTGTTCCATTGTCTGTGAGTGTACCTTATTTAGTGTAGTTAAGAGATTCATTCAGAGAATGAACCAATAAACACAGAAACAACATAAAGGAAGAATTGCACATTAAGAGATTCATTCGGAAACAAAAATAATTGGCATACCATCTACTTCAAAATCCTCTGCAAGTGAATTTCCAATTTCAGAGAATTGGCTCTGCATTGAAGCTTGTAGGTTGCGTCAAAGTATCATCTTCTGAATCAAATAAGAATCAGAATTTCTCCGAGATGGCAATTAAATTACGAAAAAACTAAAATAATATCAAAAATATAAATAGTTAAACGTCGAGAAGACAATCAAGACTTCGCATTTCATTTAATATATAAAACACCATAGCCTTTCATATCAACATAGAACGAACCATGTCGAAGCATTGGAAGTTTCAGGCTTTTGCCTATTAGTATTGATTTCTTAGCCTGCTTTCGTTATTCAACATGCCCAAACCTCCATTAAAATGTAAATGACATATGCATAATCAGAATGAACCGATAAAGATCTCAGATTTCATAGTATGTGGAATAGAAATTAACACCCCATAATCGGCTGCAACCAGTAAAAAGTAAAAATACATACCAGTTGGTGTTGGCTTGGCAATAGGCACACCTCCCGACTGTCACAAAACCATACCAACTAAGTCCAAAAATTCAGTGCAGTGTTCTAACATAAGTATATATAAAGAGAACAGAATAGATAACTTACAGAACCTTCTTCCTTATCTTGAAGTGACTTTATAAGGGTCTTTCTAAACACCTCCAACTGCAAAAGCAATATGAACAGTAATAATTATTAGATTAACTTCAACTAATAAACCCAAAAACTCTCCAATTTAACCTGGCCTGTGTAAAATCCATCAATTTTAAGCATTGAGTGTAGTTCTAATTAAAATTTTCAAAGTTATAATTATCATTATACTGTAATTCAATTTAAATCAAACTCATTACAGTCACAGATAAACAAATGCAATGAAAATTCAATATAATCAATTCAATTACCTTTGAAACATCTCTTTTTTTTTTGGATAAATGATCAATATATTAGCTCATCCACAAACAATGGATGGCAAAAGAGAAATTAAAACAGAAAATAACTAATAAAAGTTACAAAAGAACTCAAAGCATCTAAAGACATCATTGCCCGAGTAAAAAAATCCTTGATCTTGCGTCTTATGAAACTCAACTGCTTTGCAAACAGTCATGTAAATCAGAGAATTAACATCTACTGTTTCGTCTTCAAATAATCGTCTGTTCCTAGCCTTCCATAAGTGCCATACTCCATAAAACCAAAATAACTTCCAAAGCTTGCGATGCCTACCGACAGAAATTGAAATCCAATGAGTGTAAAATTCATCAAGAGATCCCGGAGCCACCCAACTAACATTACCCTTAGATAATAAAGTCGACCAAAAATTCCAAGCGAATCGGCAATGCAAGATAATGTGAATACCCGATTCTTCCTCAGAGCAAATGGAGCAGGAGACTGAATCAGAATTAAGAACTCTTCGCCTAACTAAATTAACTTTAGAAGAAATGCGATCTCTATCTAGCAACCAAACAAAGAATTGTATCCGAGGTGGAACATTTTCTTTCCAAATATGCTTCAAGAGAAAGCCACAAGGCCTGATGTTGAACTTTAAGTTCAGCAGCTCCACCATTGATGCCGAAGTGTAATGCTGATTTTTGCACCAAACTGGCTTGTCCGGCAAAACACGAAGAACAGCTCCCTGAGGCAGAAGCTGCTGCAATTCTGAAAAGCGTTGCTGCTCCCCAAGACGAAGATGACGGTTCCAGGAGAAGCCCGTGAATTGCAGAGCATCCGAATTGAAAACAGCAGCAACAGTAGCTTCTTTATTGCGGCAGAGACGAAACAGGTCAGGGAAAGTTTGATTCAGCGGAGCCGACGTCCAATTATCCTTCCAAAATCAAATATTATTGCCATCTCCCAAAATCATAACTGTTGAATCCTTGAAACAATTCCAAAGGTCACTGTTGTTAACACAAGAATTAACAATTCCCTTCCAAATGTGTGAGACATGAGAAGGATTAGCCAAGTCTATATCAAAACCGGAAACAATAGATGAGCTATTAGAAATAACAGAAAAGCAAATCGAGTTCCTATCCGAAGTCAATAATTTCCAAATCCACTTCATTAATAAGCACTGATTTTTGAGACGCAAAGAAGTAATATTTAGACCTCCAGAAGAATAAGGAACACAAACGTCTGACCAAGCCACTTTACTGAAACCTTTGTTAATAGAATTCCCAGTCCACAAAAACCTTCTCATGATCCGCTCTAAAGAAACAATCACAGACTGAGGGATTCGAAAGGTGCAAAGGAAATACACAGGTAAACTGCAAAGGACAGATTTAATAAGAGTTAATCTTCCCGCAGGAGACAATAAATTACCTCTCCATGAAGACAGCTGAACTGAGAAATTCGAAATTACAGGATCCCACTGTTTAGAGCTAACAGCTCTATCCGAAAGCGGAAGGCCAAGATAAGTTATCGGCAACTCATCTATTTTACACTTAAGGATGTCAGAAGCTTGAGCTAGAGAAGCTGCATCAACATTAATACCAATAATAGACGATTTTTGATAATTAATTTTCAAACCGGAGATCAATTCAAAACAACGCAGAATACGCAGCAGATTTGCAACCATGTCCAAGTCACAAGGAACGAATAAGAGAGTGTCGTCTGCAAATTGAAGGATGGAGAGATCCTCAACTAGACCATCTATCCGAATACCAGAGAGCATTCCCAATGAGCAGGCTTTTGCAAAAATTGCTCGAAGACTTTCCACAGCTAAAACGAAAAGCATAGGAGAAATAGGATCTCCTTGGCGAACACCTTTTTCCATGAAAAAATTTTCCGTCGGACAGCCATTGAGGAGAACAGAAAGTTGCGCAGAGTCGAAACACGAGGTAATCCAACTATTCCATTTACTATCAAAATTCATTCTCCTGAGCATCAGCAAAATAAATTGCCAAGAAATAGAATCAAAAGCCTTTTTGAAATCAAGCTTAATAAGAAAAGCTTTTTCCTTTCGCCGTTTAATTAAGTGAATAATCTCTGAGGCAATCATATGGCAATCATGAATACTCCTCCCTTTAATGAATCCAAATTGATTTTCAGAGATAACTAGAGGAAGAACCGGAGATAGTCTATTAGCTAGAGCCTTCGAAATGAGCTTAAAAACTCCATTAATCAAGCTAATTGGTCGAAAATCTTTAATATCCGTAGCACCATGGAACTTAGGAATCAACACAAGAAAAGCCGTATTAATTCCAATAGGAAAAGCTGCCGAAGTAAAGAAATCACCAAAGAGGGCGATAAAATCATTCTTGAACGTCTTCCAAGCTTTTTTGTAGAAAAAATAATTAAATCCATCCGGTCCCGGCGCTTTATTGTCATCACAGCTCGTGAGCGTGGAAAAAATCTCTTCCTCAGAGAAAGGTATCGAAAGCGCGGCAGCCTGCAAGTCAGAAAGTGACTTGATAGGAAGACTATCCAAAGTAAATCGAATAGAAAACGTCCTTTTAAACAAATTCTTGTAGAAGGAATGGATCTGATGTTTAATGTCTGCAGGAGAAGTATAAACGACACCATCAATAAGAAATTCAGAAATCAAATTACTCTTCGAATGCATGGTAGCCACCGTATGAAAGTACTTGGTATTTCTGTCTCCGTTTAAATGCCAGTTTAGCCTTGATTTTTGATGCCAAAGAGACTCTAAATGTTTAGAAATCTGATTGAACTCAAACCGGAGGTCTGCTAACCTAGCACCGTCTGCTTCAGACAGGCTTTGAGAATCCGAGCCTGCTTCCAAATCCACAATTGCTGCCTGCACATCAGCTAGACGATTATCTAGATTGCCAAAGATTTCCCTGTTCCAAACTTTCAGCAACTTTCGGAACTCCTTTAGCTTAATCACAATATTCGCATGAGGCTTTCTAAGGGTGATAGAAGACCAAGTATCTGCAACAAAAGAACTGAATTCTTTGTGACTCCACCAAGCATTAATGGATTTGAATGGTTTAGGACCCCAATCAGTAGACACTTTCGAGCTGAAAAGAATAGGAACGTGATCCGAATACGATCTAGGCAAAGCTTTCAAGATGTGATTTGGCCAAGAAGAAAAAGCAGAAGAAGATAAAAAACACCTGTCAATTTTTGATCTAGCAATACTGTTCTGCCACGTAAATAACCTGCCTTGTAACGAAGCTTCTAACAAGTTAGAATTGGATATAAATTCCGAAAATTCCAGCATAGAAGAGGAGAACCCACTACAGTTAAAACGCTCTGAAGGGTCTAGAATGTCGTTAAAATCACCAACAAGAATACAGGTAAAGTCCAGACTCAACTCCGGAAGAATGTCAACCCACATTGATGCTCGCTCTCTTGGGCAATTGCTCGCATAAACCAAAATAAATCTAACATTCAAACCACCCCAAATAAAATCCAAACTAATCCATCTTGTACTTTTAACAATTCTCGACGGAGAAATAGATTTGGAATTCCAAACACATAACAAACCACCCGAAGCACCAGTAGATGGAACAAAACAATAATCAAAATCCAAGTGCGGCCACAGAAAACGAATACTAAAATCATCAAAAATCTCTTTTTTTGTTTCGATAAGACCCAACAAATAAAGATTATTAGAAGACACGAGCGAACGAATAAAGCGATGTTTTCTTGCAAAAGACAAACCCCCTCGACAGTTCCATGAAACGAAATTAAAGTTGTCTGACATAAGAAAAGGATAAAACCTGGAGAAAAGAAGCCGCAAGCAGAGGGCTAACCCTCTGAAGCGATTCCCTGAGAAAGAAGTTGGACGATTCCTTCTTCCTGATCTGGAGAAAATAACCCCAATTGCAACCCGACAAGCCATGTGTTACGAGCTTCCATCTCCTTTCTCTTTTTTTCTGCTGCAGCTGAGTTCACAGTGTTCATATTTCTGATGTCCGGACTGTCAGAATCCGTGGAGCAAACAAGACCCGTATGGTCTATTTTTTTGATTTTACGCTTCTGCTCTATAAAACCCATGAATGACACTGGTGTATGATCAGAAGAAGCATTCACTCTAGCTTCTAAGTATGCAGTTTTAGTTGTTGCTCCTAAATCAGAATTATGATGAGAAGGCTTCATGATAAAAACTGGAGATGACACGGCTGAAGTAACACGAACTGAACGGACCTCATCTGTTTGGGCATCAGATTGATCAGCTCGGCAATCCTTTACTGAAAAAGAACTCTTGACGCTACCCGAATCATCAGAGGAATCTGATGAAGGATGATCCTCCCATTCATCCAAAGCAATCGGAAGGTCAGATTCTGAAATATTAAGCATAAACTGTTGTCCTTCAATCAATAAAGGAAGTGATTCCTGAATTAATCCCAGCGTTGTCGAAATAAGAATCGAACCCATATCAAGCCTGTCTCTTGATAGAACCATTGGGTGCACTGTGATTGGGGCACCAAATCTTTTCCCAATTTGCATGAACAAACTCTCTTCCCATGCACAAAGGGGTAGTCCCATAACGTTGATCCAAACATATCTCCCATTGCTTCTAGAAAAACGATCACAGGGCCTGAAGGAGATAAAAAAATCTGATAAGGAAGGGAACGTGATAATTTTATCAAGAAATTAAAAGCATAAACCCTAACATATATACAAAATATGATTTAAACTTACTTTTTTTTATGTGAAGACATTAGAGTGATCTTCAAATTATCTGTAATGAAAATGAAATTGAGAGCAAACGGAAATGAAATTGGCGAAGAGAGCAACGAAAATGAAAATTGAGAGCAAACGAAAATGAAAATTGAGTTTCGTTTATGAGTTTGAATTTGATTTTTATGAGCAAACGAAAAAGTGAAGAGAGTTGGCTTACTTTAAATCGATGGCGAAGAGAGAAATTTGAGTTTCTTTATGAGTTTGAAAATGAGATGAAAATTAAACTATGCTTCATCAATGAAAATAACGACTAAATTATGGAAAACAGTTTTTAAAATTTTCTTAATTATCCTTAATTACTTTTACTAGTATTATTTTTTATTTTTGTTTTTGTAATTTTTTTCATCAATTTCAGGGTCTAACAGTAACTGTTATTATCACTATTATAATTCCAAAATAAATTGTTATTTTTTTTAGCAGAGATATAATTATTTTGTGTTAGCTGTTAGCGGGATTAGCGGAGATTAATTAGCACTATTGTTCACAATTGACCATATGAAGTTGTAAAAAAAATATTTATAATAATTTGAAGGTGTTGCTTCTATAATTTGGTATGAGATAATAAAAGACATCAGTTTAAAAGTGTTGCTATAGTTAAAAATATAATTTAGTATATGTAATAAAAGGCAGCAGTTTAAAAGTGTTACTAGATTCAGTCAAACTGTTGCATTTTCTTAATCTAATGCAACAATTTTCCATATTTGTTGCCTTATGTTGTAATTTTTAAATTTTTTTTAATTTCTTTGCAACGGTTTTTCACCGTAACCTTTCTGTTGCCTTACATATACTATTGCAACAGTATTAATAGTGTTGCTGTGCTAGTGTTGCTGAAAGTCACTTATGTGTTAGTGCTTTAATCAATTTACATCATTCATTATAAAATGAATGATGTAGATTAACTTATCATATTTTATCGTTTTTCAATTTACATCGTTCATTTTGTATTTAATGGTTTAGATTGATTGAATATGATAAATTCAATCACTTTGAGAGGTTCTTACACTAGAAAGAAATATAGAATTGAAATCTAGATTTAATAAAATAAATAAAATTGCCCAATTTGAATAGGTTACATTACTAGCACCAAAAACTTTAACAATAAGTATTAACTTCAACTTATATCCACATAATTTGATCAAGTGAAGAGGAATATAGATAATTTGTGTGCAATACACACTCCTATGAGGACACACATATAGTTTAAAGGAAAGAAAAGGTGTATAAGTCCATATTAGAAGGTTAATTAGAAAAAGATCAAACCTAACACCAACACAAAGCATCAATTGATAAACAAGTAATCAAAGATTAGAAAAGGAAAAAAAGGTTCCCATCAGACAAGTGGGTAACTAAGCCATGTGCCTTCATGTGGTGGTTGGACCCTCTCAAGCCCTTTGGTGGGTCCACTAACCCACTTCTCCAACCCTATTCCGTGAAAAGGATTATTTTATTTTAATTGTATATTATATAATTTTTTTTTTCGAAAAAAGGAAATAAATAAATAAATGAACAAAATGTTTCTTTTCCTGCTATTTAAGGCGCGTGTAATACACGTACCCTCTAATACGATTACAAACATTGCACGTCTTACATATTCAGGTGGGCTTTGTTATCTTTCCCTAAAACAAAGCAACAAGGGAGGAGCAAAATCTTACATGACTTTTATCATAAATTGGTATTGCGTGAATGTCACGCTCTTTAAAAGAAATAATGTCCAGCTTTTTTAATGGCAATCCGAAAATAAGGATTTCACAGAAAGGGCGTAATTGTTAAGATTTTTCCGTGTGAATTCAGCACATTCGTATAGGATTATAAATTTTGATAATTTACAGGCTTAATTGTTTAAAAAAGACTGATCTTTCATCCCTTTTTCAATCCTATTCTGACGTTATAAATCTATCAATTTTATCCTATTTTATATTTTTTCATTTCAATTGTACCCTGAAACATAAAATTGACATTTTTTATTTGATAAAAAATTCTCTAAATTGACCCTTTTTGCATTAGATTAACTTTTTATATTAAATTGATTATTTTAAAAAAAATTATTGAACTTTTGTCAAATAAATAAAGGTCAATTTATACTTCAGGGTACAATTGAAATGAAAAAAATGTAAATTGGGATAAAATTGACAATTTTTCAACGTCAGAGTAGGATTGAAAAGGGGATGAAAGGTCGGGATTTTTAAACCATTAAGCCTAATTTATATGGCATTTATTATTATTAAATAAAATATATATTATATTAATATGGTATATGATATTTACAAAATAATTAACTTAATTCAACTTAAATATAATTATCAAATGTCATTACCCAAAGACAGAACTATCTTACATTAGAGTAAACTTCAACTCGGATTAAATTCAATTTTTAACGAGTTGTAGATAAAAAAATATAAACGCTGGACATTAAATTGTTAGGATTGTTGGTTCAATTTTTTTCAGAAGCGCTACCCTCTTCCAAATTAATAAAAAAAATCAATTTTTTAAATAGAATTTATAGTGAATTTTAGATTAGAAAGAGATTAAATTTATATTATCAAAAAATTAAAAATAAACTAAAAAACACTAGTCATTCATATATTAAAAAAATTCATTAATTATATGGCCTCACATATAAATGTTTTTAGGGATAAACATTAAATAATATATTTCTAATTCTTTTAGTATTTTATTTAATAATTTATCACTAATGATTTAATGTGGCAAACCTAATTTTTTTTTCGTAAACTATAATAATTTCTAGTAAAATAATATCAAAAGGAGTTAAAATAATTAGAAGCATAGAAGCATTTTGGTGATTGTTGATCCCTTAATATATTTAAAAATTAAATTACATAACTTTTAAATTATAAAAATTCAATGAAGCTCTTCTTAAAACAAACAAAAAATTCATAAATAAATCGATATAAATTTATAAGGAATTTGATTTTGTGCCTTGCAAATATTTATAAATATAAGTGAAATTGTATTTAAAAAGAATATCAAGATTGTTAATATTTATTACATAAAAAGGGTTAGTAGTGTCAATATAAGAAATATTAGAATTAGCAGCAAATATTTTTGCTGTTAATAGTGCTAATATTGTTATTGTTAATATATAGTAACAAAGAAAAAAATTATGAATGTTGCTGCTTATAAAACGTTGTCTTAAGTTATTGGTAACAAAATTTGCTATAAAATGCTGTTATAACATAATAAATGGAAGCAACTTTTAAAATTATTGCTGTGAAATGTCTTTTAGCAGTAAAAAAGAATAGCTGTAAAAGTATTGTTGCCAAATATAGAATTTCTTACCATGTGTGTAATTTTACAACTACATAAAAAGAACATAATTTAAAGAAAACTAAATGGTTGTTGAAACTAAATAAGCAATATAAGGATTAAATTAAAAGGAATATTATGAATAATTATCTAATAATTTCAGAAAAGAAAAGTCTAAAATTCTCTACAGCCGTCCAAATTCAATCCCTAGTATCACTAGTTCTACTACCCTCCATCTAAATATTCCCTTCTATATTTGCGCCATTCAAGAATTCACAATTCATCTCTGTAGACTGTACCATTACCCAGAAATTAACAAATCAATCTTTCTCTAATTTAGGGCTTAAAATAGCTTTAAAATTGGTCCAAGAGGTCCCCTTTGTGTCAGAACCAAAATCTCAACTTCCATTAAACTGACTTGTGTCAGAGTTCGTTAGTACTAGGATTTTACTTCCTCTCTTACAAAACCCTAATTTCATTTCTTTTCTTGAATATATGGTTTTTCTTCAGTCATGACTTCTAAGAATGATAAGCTTATTAAATCAAAGAAACAATCTATTACTAAAACTAGGTTTACCCGTAAGTTTATATCTTCACTTTTTAAGATGAGAAGAGCTAGTAATAGAGTTGTTGCTTCCTCTTCTGTATCTTCTTCTAATCAGCGAATTCGTCGGACAAGCCGTAGAATAAAGATTTCTGCTTATCTATCTATGGCTCGTGCCGTCGGGTCGAAAAGGTTTTGGAGCAGAGCTCTTCTTTTGAAGCTTAGGAATCGAACGGGCCGGATATCAAGAAATAAATGGTTGGTTTCAAAGAAGAAAAAGAAAGTTATAATAAAAAATAAGGGTTTGAGGGAGACGAGTAAGGTCGATAAGCTTCGGAAACTTGTTCCCGGCGGGGAAAGTATGGACTTTTGTAGGTTATTGGAGGAAACTGCACATTATATGAAATGTCTTGTTACTCAAGTTACGGTTATGCAAAGCATAGTTGATCATATTTCAAGATAATCAATTAAGCAGAAGACTACATGGAAATCCGTAAGTATGATATCAAACTTATATAAAGTAATATAAATATCATAGTAAAGGTAAAGGCATACAGTTTTTATTGATCATAGTTTAGATTTATTTGTCTATCGAAAGACAATTTATATGTCAAAAACTCATATATTGAGTTTTTCTGTTTCTATTGTACATAGATAAAATTTCAATCTGACTAAATACAATTGCTTTCAGTACCTCTTTTCTGCATCAACAAAAGTAAGATTTAGAAATTCATTAGGAACATTATAGGATAGGGTTATTTGTTGTGATGCAGGTGTGCATAAATAAATAACATAGATGTCAATAATTTGGTATGTTTCATCATACAAGTAAAAACATAATTATGAGAGATCTATGATAAAATAAAATTGTAGTTATTTGGTACTAGCTAAGTTTAATGTTTATATGAAGAATTCCAGGGTTAAATATTTTTGCAATAGAGTTTTTACAAAAACAGTTATTAACGTTCATGTTTTTTTTTATGAATAAGATGTATATTAAAAATCACGAGAAGTGGCAAGTCCAATTCTCAAATCTTTCGCACAATAAGTGGCACATTCAAGCTGGCACACTAGAGGATACGGAAAAGAGAAATGGCAAAAAAAAAGGTTAATATTTACCTACGTGGAAGATAAAATATAGTCACGTAAATGACACTATATGATTTAATATTTTTTATTTAATTATCAATTGAGTAACCATAATATTATTAACATCCACATAGAAACAAATTGGCTTAAAATTATAGGAAAACCTCCCGTTGTTATTATTGTTGTAACACTGATATCAATTGTTGAATATTTGGTACTAATTGTTATGATCAGTTCGTGACAGGATTGTATGCGCAGCCGAATCGAAACCATACGGTAGATATTTAATTATGAATTTGATCAACAAATAATAATATAGCAAAATAAATAAATAACACAAGAGATTTACATGATTTGGCATTAAATCAAACATCCACGGGCGAAATAATCGATCCATCCACTAATCATCAAAAGGAGTACAAAAATCGGAGGAGATTCACCAAATAGAGAACATCTTTACTAAATATGCTCTTATAAGAAAAATTCAAAAAAAGTGTTTCTCTCTTTACAAGAAGTAAACCAAAAATGTTAGGATTAACTTATATTTCTCAAATCACACGTCCCCCTGTTTTTCCCTTATTCACATTAATATCTATATTGTGAGTTAGGTTTTTCTTTTCTCTTCTAAAAGATGAATAAGGTAGGGTATTTATAGGGGGTTTTGACGAAACAATTGCTCGTAGCAAAAATATTTCTAAATTTATACCTTTTCCGAAGCATTCCTATTTTTGTGCCTGGGCGCACCCAATCTGCAGAACCATCTTACAGATTGGTAACCAATCAGCAAGATGGTTATGCGAATTGGTGGCTAATCAGCCACATGGTTGATTAGCCACCAATCTGCAGCAATCCACAGAACTAGTATGCAGAATGTTGCCTCCCTGATGATTAGGGAGTGCCTTTGTCTCCCAATCTTTAAAGAGATGGTTTACCTAATGATTGGGCAACCATTGTCCAATTATTAGACTGAAAATAAAAATAATTAATTCTTTAAATAATATATAAATGTATTTTCTTTCATCTTGTAATAGATGTTGTTTTCGCAATTTTTACAAATATTATGAAAGCAAATAAATATATTAAATTTATAAACAATTATTATAGTGTTTTAAGAAACAAAAAAAAGTGATAAATAATTGTAAATTTTTTTATTAATGCAAATGTTGTACAACAAGATAGTGTAAAATACAATTAGTCATGATATTGTCTAGGCCTCTGCATATGCAACCTCATATCGTAAACATAATTGTGTCACAACCCGATTTTCACCCCGAACTCGAGCCTAGACCGGTGTTAGGGAATGGGAGTTATTTCTCCGAAACCCATAGCAAGCCTAAACAGCTTGACAAATTTTTCGCGTTTAAAACATAAAAAGGTTCGCAACCTCGTTGCAGAAACACTTTAAAACCTTTACTGAAAACGCGTTCGTAAACTGTGATTGTATCTCTAGACATCAGGCCAATTGTCATTACACATAACATATTAGCACTGTCTGAATACAATGCCAAAAGTATATGAAAAATGGATCGTAAAGCCCTTATTGTATTTCAGAAACCAGAGGCAAACATCAATATCTTATGACACAGCTGCTCTATTTCTAATACAATACTAAAATGATAAAAACATAATACCAGTGTATTTTAGAACATAGATCTTATATAGTAGTTAAAATCAGAATTTATCCAAATAAGATGAACTATTGTAAATAGAAAAACAGACTTTCCAGTACCCAACAACTTGCAGCTCTAGAGATATGGTTGACATTGACTTGTGAAATTATTATGGAAGTCTTACCTCATAACTTGATAACTTGAAAGGGTAAACATTGGGGGGGGAGGGGTAAGAAATATATATATATTCCAAATTAATCGATCCAGAAACCCTATTTGGATAAAATATTTAAAATAGTTTAACCATAAAGATTCAAAAGTAAAAACTACAAAGTAAACTCACAAAATTGATGTCCCCCTAAAAGAGTATGCTCCTGATAACCCACTAGTCAAACACCATAGTGTATTAACTTGGCACATCGATACTCGTAGTATCTAGTTAGAATTCAATATCAAAACAATATGAGACATCGAATTCATAACCTTAGTCATATCGTATAAACGATTGACTTTAAAATTATCTTCTATAAACGACTCCTTTATAATATCTAATTCTATTAGATATAAACTTATAATCCCTTCCATTTATCGATTTAATCGATCAAAAAATTCATTAAAATGTCATTATGTTTTAATAATTCGAATGCCTTTACTTTAATAAACGTTTTACTCTTAATACGTCCCAGTTCACTTTTTAATAGTCCACTTAAATGCTTTTCGGATCGACTAGAACGAACTAGATCAAATTGAACCAATTTCATCGAACCGAAACAAACTGAACCAAATTAATAAAACCAGATCAAACTGAACCAATTTAATCAAACCAGATTGAACCAAACAAAATCGGGTAAAACGTCAAAAAATCGTCCCATCAGTTAACCCACTAAGCGTTCGCACAGTTTGGCGACTGTGCATTTGCATAGTGGGCGACTTGTGCGTGCGCACAAGTTGATGCACAACCCCGTTCTCTCGGTTCCGAGCCTCTCGACCTATTTTTGACTCCCAATTTCAATTAAAACATCAATATGACACTCAATCCTACCCGTTTCTGCAATTTAAACTTTAAACTGATACAAATTCGATCGATTCGACACGGTTAACTTTATATATTCGATTATAAACCGTTTAATATATAACTGAATTCAAAATAACAATTATTATTTCGTAGATTATCGTATTCTCGATGAAATTTGAGTTAGGATCAAGAAATCGACCGAGAAACGAGCTAAACTTACTTCTCTAAACCATCCCAGCCTCTAAAGCATGAACTTAAATTTTATTTTCTAAAAATCTTTAACGATATATTGGGTCCCGCTTAGTCCCAATTGATAAAGTAAACTATGTCCAAATTTTATGAAACTTTACCCAAATATTCCATAAAATATAAAATGAATAAACACATAATTTTTATTCGCATGAGACTTATATTTTATTTTTAACTCAGTGGAACTATCCAGGGACTCATCGATCATTGGATTTGAGTAATGGTACTAGTTAACTCGGTTGAACTATCCTAGGACTGTACCAGATGGTTTTGGTTAACTCAGTTGAACTATCCCGAGACTGTACCAGATTGTATTGGTTAACTCGGTTAAACTATCCCGGGACCTAACCATCAAGATTAAGTTAATCGTCTCGATTGCAATGAAGAATGTTGTTCAAAAGATTCGATGAATTGAGGATTAGGGTTTCAATCAAAAGTTATATTTGGATGCATACGAATGAATGAATTGTAGCATCATTTTGTTTTATAGAATACTCACTTGTAAATTTATGAACTCACTTTGTTTTGACTGACCCCGTTGTTATAACTACTTTTCAGGTAAATAGTCCTTTGACGTGACAGTCTTTTATCATTGTTTCAGAAGTATGTATTTTGAAGTATATACAAAGAAGGTTTCGATCGATAGCGTTGCACTAGTCAAGTCTTAGATGTTTATGTGGTTTTTGTCAAACAGTTTTATGTATTGTCTATACTCTGATGTTTTGTAAACTTGTATAGTTTATCTGTGCGTAAACCGTTTTCTTTTGATCTGCGAAACGAGGCAATGCTTGATATATGGCATCGCATTATATGACCCTAGTTTCTATGTATCGTTTTTAGAATGTGAATAGATGTTTGTAATCATATCTTTTTAAAATCTTTTCTGAAAACGTTTTGCATGATTACTTATTTTATTTGACCGCGAAACATTTAGAGTGGTTTAGGCTTGCTACGGGTTTCGGAGCTAGCACTCTCATTCCTTAGCGCCGGTCGCGGCTCGAGATTTCGGGTCGTGACAACCGTCATCACGGTTTTACCCGCGACCGTAACTGTATTACTGCCATCTCAGGATTACCCATTAAGTCAGGGCATGCACTTTTCCAATGACTTAACAACGACAGATTACCTCTATACCCACGATAAAAGTAATTCTAGAATTAGTGCTGGTGATCATGCAGCCCTATTGCTGCCCAATAGGTAGCTCATTCCAGTGGATCTCTCTTGGCTAAGTTCATAATAATGCGATTATGGATTTAGAACAGTTGAATACTGATATTCAAAAGTAAACACGTAAACTCACAGTACTACTAACTTTACTACTTAGCCCTGTCGCATGTGTGACAGACTCCCTCGAGTCCTGGTCTGACTGCTTGACAGTTGGTCAGATCAAACACACAAGACAAACACATCATCATTTGGTATAAATATCTAGGTCCGGAAACCTAGTTCCAAACAAAGCATACAATTCACATAACACATAGCACTTATAGTCTCGTTCTTTTAAAAACGTTTGAACTGTTCACACCCTTGAGAAAATTTTCAAACTTCACTTTAAAAGTCCTTTTAGGTATATCAATACCTAAATAAAATCATTTAATAGTATAGACTTGATTATCAAGAAAATTCACAGTCAAATACTACTTAATTAGCAAAGTTGATTGTTAACTTTTTAAACTATTTAAACGTCGACTTTAACTCTATTAAAGTCATTTTTAAGCGTTTGGTTTTACATTTTAAAACCCCATTTTAAAACCATTTTTGTTTAGGTTTAAACCCCTTTCGTTTTACTTAATAAAACATTTTCAGATCAACAAAACTACGTCGAACTAATAGGGCAAAAGCTCCCAAAACTTCTCCATCCTCCATGGTTTCAGACCTGTTGTGCATGGCTCAGCAGGTAGCTGCACGTTCATGGAAGCATTGCTGCACTTGCAACTCTGTTACTAGCCATGGAAACTTGATTTCCGGGGCATTTCTGACGTGCTCGGAACGCTCGAAACGCTATAAACATGTAATCTAAAGTGCTAAATCAAATAAACACAATCCAATCACAATTCGGACGTTTAAATCGATTGTTCGGATCGATAACCGTTTTGAAACGAATATATATTCGAATATATCAAAATAAATGTTTCATACGGGACTAATACCTCGATTAATCGAGTAATCGTCGAAGAAACAAATTTAGAATTGAGAAACAAACGAACGGATCGAAACCCTCAACTTCTTTTCAATATACATATCCTCCTTGTTCACATCTAGCAGTTATCCTAACTGTACTATAGCTGTTACTGTCGTATTTATTTAACTGACTATCAACTTTAGCTCCGTTTCCAAAATATTTCACATTGAAAACTAAATTTTGATTAAACATTTCCACTTTAGTCGGCCATACTTTACACATTTCTATCCCGACATTTAAAATATATGTACATTACATGTATATTCCTTTACCAGTCAGTCAAGACCTCACAGTCATAATGCTCGGTTATCGAAATTTTTGCCTTTTGAAAACTACTGTCTTATCACATTTTTTAAATTCATTATATACATATATGGAGCTTATATTGATAATTCCAAGTTAATTAAAGTTTACACTTCTCATCCTTGTCACTTGCACTTTTGGCTCACTGCCAAAACTCATGCAAGTTCCATAACAATATCTCCATCATCGTGCATCGTCTAACTCTCCGTTTGACGATCGCAACGGTTAAAACTTAGATAACCATCTAAGGAATATGACATTCCAGCATCAAACTGATATAACGGTTTGATCAAAAGTTATTAGAGTCATACTATACCCCACTAGTTTCCAGACGATATCTGAAACTTACTCAATCGATTCAGTATCTCCATCTCCGTTACACCTTGTTAACATCTTCATCTAATATTTTTAAGTATCTTATTTAGTCGTTATATGATTTATTAATCATTTTCTAAATGAATATCTGTTAACAAGACTTAACAAACTTCGTCAGTCGTTAAAATATTCATTGATCCTCTTAATTCACGTCAGAACTAGTAGTGTACCTACTCGGTTATGAGAATACTTTATTCCCTTTTACCATCTTTCTTTTAGATGTTTCGCTGTTGTTTATTGTTTAAGTGTTGAGGTTTACTCCTCTAAGACTTATAGATTTTGGTTTATCTAACCACACGTATGGATTCAAGAGATATTTCCATTACTGACATCTGCGTTGTCTGTAAGACTGATCTCCAATCCCTTTTAATTAAACACGTGGGTATGACTTTGTGCACATATTGTTACTTGAAGTCAAACAAATCGAGTCGTGTTCAATTAGATCTTACTCTCTTATCTTAATCGTGACAATTTTTGTATTGTCTACTCTCGAACTTTTATTTATTTTAAAAGTCCATCACTAGACTTATATCAGTCTATCCTTGGGTAAGAATATATATTCTCACTCTACTCAACCATGTTTTCATTAATCTCTAATATCTCGGTATGAAACATTAGAATTTAGACCTTTATTATTTATTCTTTAAAATAAAAAGGCTTAATTACTTAAAAACCACCCACCTTGTAACTTTTTTTCATTTATACTATGACCTAGGAAAATTTTCAATTGTACCCTATTTTTAATTTTTATGTTTCATCTCTACCCTAATGAGTTCAATTGACCTATTTTCTTTTGAAAAAAAGTTTAAATTAGTCCTTCATTTTTAACCTATATTCTAATAAAACGTTAATGTTAATCATTTATGTATCTTATTTTTAATATTTTCATCTTTAAATTAATTAAATTATTAAAAAAATTACTCTTGGGGTATAAACGAAACATAAAAATCGAAAATAGGGTACAATTGAAAATTTTCCTAGGTCGTGGTATAAATGAAAAAAAGTTACAAGGTGAGTGGTTTTTAAGTAATTATGCCTAATAAAAATCGTTATTCTTTAACCCCTTTTCCCATCTAGCTTATCACTGTCACAAAGTTTTTGTTTGAACAAATACCGTTTTGTCTCGTGTATACTTATGCTTAACAAATACAAATATAATTTGTTTCGCTTGTAAGCATTTCATTAAATCTCACTTTTCAAACAACTTGTGAATTCTCAAATTCACAGTTCAAAATCTTTTTTATACAATTGTGCTTCAGGGTGATGACATCTCTGATCCTTAAGGAGTTGCTATCTCGATTCACTTTTCTTTGATATACTGATATAACAATATATATGGTGCATGCCCTAATTAAAATCATTTTATGTATATATTTAATGTATATAAAATTCAGGTATGCTTCTTCTATAGTGATTATTGCAATATGCATTTGTGATGTATCTGAGCACACTTATACGTTTAAACTGTAAAACAAAACTTTAACAAGTTTCTTTCAAACTACTTCTCTATGTCACTTAAAGGTTTCCTAATCCTCACATTATGCTTTATTATTCCTTTTTAACATTTATCTTTTATGTTATTGTTCATCTTTAGGCTGTTTATCAACAATTATTGTTCCTTAGTATGTGTGTTCTTGTTTTAGGATACTCTTTCTATCTGTAGTTTATGTTTCCTAGTTTTAGTACTTCATACTAAAACACTTAAACATACTTACTTAAACGTAAGGCACGTAACTAAATAAAACATAAGGATGATTGTTGAGGAGGTATTGTCTCTCGAATCATCGGACCTTTTCCTCATCTGCATCGGGGTATTAACTTTCCTTTTCCTTTCCCTCCTCGTTGTAGAGAGAAAGCGTTGTTCCACTTGGCAGCATGCATTAAGCAACTGGCTCTAGGAAACATATAGGTTGGCTTGTTGGGTCTGATATAATAAAATGGCTACAAATGTTCATTATTACTCACCAAACATTGTTCGATCTGTCTGGAACGTCCAGCCAAATACATAACAGAATTACATCGCTCTGCCAATAGTTCCTCAAACTCTGGATCCAAGCCTCTCACAAATATCCTACCAACCTAGATACCATCTCTCATTAACTCAGGAACCTCTACACATATCCTTGTGAACTCTATGGCATAGGCTCCTACTGGTAGATCCTCTCTCGTAAACATACTCAAATAATACCTCAGCCTACCTAAACTATGTTCCTCCTGTTCCTCATTGGCACATACATCTTCCCTCCTTTGATTTATGGAATGGCTTATCCTCTGTTGAATCCTTCTCAGATGGTTCACCTCTGCTAAATATTGATCCAGCCTGAACCTTGTATAGGCTGATGTGGCTGTAGAATTAGATACGGATCCATTACTCTCATCAAAACTATCCTCATCCCCCACATATCTGATAGCATCAATATCTGTGTAAATCTCATAAACTGAAGCAGAATCTCCAGCTTCTAATGGAATAGACAAGTCTGGCATAACCGGCTGATTTGGCAAACCATGTGGATCCGACACAACATGTGGCTGAGCTCGACTAGGTCTAGACATGCTGAAACACATGTAGCCATAACTTTAGTATCCGATATAATAGTTATTGAAAATACAGTTTCATATAACACGTATCACCCTATACACACATATAAACAACCACATAACAATTACACATATAGTTCAAAGAAAATCTAACTATTTTCCCGAACAAACAATTCTCCTGGAATCTTCGCTTTGTTCTGTATTTGAACATAATTAACTTCCTTGAATACTAGTCAATTAATGTGACCATTCAGTACTACACTTATAGCGTGTCTCAAACACAGGAATATCTCACATGTTTCTTCATTAGCAACATGTCTCAAACACAAGAACATCTCATATATTCCTAATCAAACATCAATATACACTACACAAGTGAACATATTGCTACTTAGAGCTGAATGTATTCAACAACTGAAAATTGATCAAGACATGACTCGAATCTTATGTTATGTAATAGTCTACTAGGAATTCCCACATTTCCTAACATAACTTATTTAACAGTATCAGCAATAGTACTTCGGACATTCGAGTACTTAGAATGTTGCTCTGCTACCAACTTTGTCACGACCCGATTTGCACCCTAAACCAAGTCACGACCGGCGCTAGGGAATGGGAATGGTTGTTCCAAAACCAATAGCAAGCCTAGAACCTCTAGAAATTGTTTGCAAATATATTACAGGACCATACCTCGCGTACGATTTGTTTTTATAAATTATCGTTTAAAATCTTACTCGTTTAACGTAAACACTTTTCTGAAATATACATATAAGCAAAATACATTTTCATAAGTACTGGTTAGATAACCCTGTTATCTCAACCCTCGTTTCCTTCTAAAAACCTGGCGTGGTAAACACTGGAAACCAGGGGCTTATATCTCTTTTGCCTTAACACATAGGCAGCGCTGTTTCAAACTACACACCACTCTTTTCAATAATTATTATGTTTTATAAAATAATGCAAACACTTTTGCATCTTAAAATTGTGGTATTAAACATATTAAAATATACACAGCGGACCGGTTACGCATAGCCGCCGTATATAAAACATATTGTTTTTGTATTTCAAAAAAATGAGGCCGACTCATATGTAGAGGATCTATAACTATATACAGATCCTCTACTAGATCCTATCAGAGTATATGCATAAAGGACTAGTGACACGGCTGCTGGCATATCACACTCATACTATTGCAGCATACTAAGAGTACAATTCTATATGTACATATAAAAAAGAAGAGCTTCCCTGAAGAAAGAATGTGGAAGCTCGACTAACCCCGAAAGCTAATCACCTGAAAATGGGAAACAAAAACGGGGTCAGAAATATAAATATTTTATAGTGAGTAAATAGGTTTTCAGTTAAATACCAAAATTGCATAATATATAAATCATTTTTATATATATATATATATGTATAAAATATTACCAATTTGTCGATCCATATGAAACTGTAGTCCATAAACGTCCTCACAGACAAACTCACACCACGAGCTTATAGACTACAGAATAAAGACCGTGAACTGAATCACTGCCGTCTAATTTTGTATCTTTGGTACTTGGACCGTAATCATGTCACTGCCATAACTATTTTACCCGCGACCGCAACTCTATTACTTCCATCTCAGGATTTACCCGTTAAGTCAGGCATCCACTTTTCCAATGACTTAACAACAATAGATTACCTCTATACCCACGACAGCAGTAATTCTAGAATTAGTGTCGGTGATCATGCAGCCCTATTGCTGCATAATAGGTAGCTCGTTCCAATGGATCTCTCTTGGCTAAGTTCACACTACTACAATTATGGATTTAAAACCGATGAATACTAATATTCAAAAACAAACACGTAAACTCACAGTAGTGCTAAGTTGACTGCTTAGCCCTGTCGTATGTGTGACAGACTACCTGGAGTCCTGGTCTGAATGCTTGACAGCTGGTCGGATCAAAAACACAAGACAAACAGATCAATACCCATTTCTTGTATAAGCATCTAGGTCCGGAAACCTAGTTCCAAACAAAGCATATGATTCACATAATACAGCACTTATTGTCTCATTCTTTTAAAAACGTTTGAACTGTTCTCACCCTTGAGAAAATGTTCAGACTTCATTTTAGAAGTCGTTTTAGGTATAGCAATACCTAAATAAAATCATTTAATAGTGTAGAATTTATTATCAAAACAATTCACAGTAGTATACTACTTATTTAGCAAAGCTGATTGCTAAATATTTTAAACCATTTAAACGTCGACCTTAACTCTTTTAAAGTCCTTTTTAAACGTTTGGTTTTACGTTTTAAAACCTCTTTTTAAAACCATTTAGGTTTAGGTTTACACCCCTTTTGTTTTACTTTAAAAACATCATTTTTGAACATTTTCGGATAAACAAAACTACGTCGAACTAATAGGAGAAAAGCCCCCGAAAATTCCCCATCCTCCTTGGATTCAGACGTGCTATGCATGGCTTAGCAGGTAGCTGCAAGTTCGTGCAGCTGTGTTTGCAGCCCTGGAAACTAGATTTCCGGGGCATTTGCGACGTGCTCGGAACGTCCGAAACGCTGCAAACATGTAATCTAACGTCCTAAATCACATAAACACAATCCAATCACAATTCGGACATTTAAATCGATCGTTCAGATCAATAACCATTTGAAATATATCAAAATAAACGTTTAATATGGGATTAATACCTCGATTAATCGAGTAATCATCGAAGAAACTAAGATGGAATCGAGAAATAGACAAACAGATCGAAATCCTAGCTTTGGTTTAGTCTCTGGAGCTAAATAGCTTACTTTCTTCTTCTGATTTGAAGAAATGAATTTTCTCTGTACAATTCTTTCAATTCAAATTATATATATAGTAACGGTTAAAGTGTAAAAAAAATCATGCACTTTAAACTAACTTCTTAATTAGTCGTCCGTAGCTCAAACGGAAACGACTTCCGAATTTCATGAAATTTTACCAAAAACTCCAATAAAATATAAAACAATGAAGATATAATTTTTATATTCATACGACTTATATTTTATTTTTAATAAATCCCTTTCAATTTATTAGGTCTATATTGACTGCGCTTGATAAAATTTCTACTTCCAATTTTTTTCAAATTCTCACGATAACCTTTTTTAAATTATTTCTCGAATATTGGCACAGAAAATATTCGCTCGGGACTTATGAATTATTTTGCACCTATTCATAAGTTTGTTTTATTCCCGTTAACTCTTTAAATATTAAAATTTAAATTTTCCAAATTTTAATTTTATCTCCTAATATCTTTATACGTATTTTGGGGCACTTGTAAATTAAATTTAATTTAAATTTAATTCACCTCCTTCTAGTCTTAAGAATTATTCTCCGAGTCATTATTAATGACTTAAAATTTTACGGGGTGTTATAATGTTTACCTTTCGAAGATGCTGACACAAAGTTATAACATGGGTATGAGAAATCATGTGATCAGAGAATGATTCTAGCGAGGATAAGAATGAGATTTTGGCAAATGATGATAAAGTTATGTATGATTTAAGTGAGAAAAGAGTTCATGTCACGACCCAAAATCGAGGGCCGTGACTGGCGCTTGGAAACGGGAGTGGTTGCTCCGGAACCCGTAGCAAGCCTAAAACCACTCAGAATTTTTTGCGAAATCAAACATAGCATCAAGCATAAAATGTTTTCTGAAACTTCTTTAAACATTAACTTTGAATATACTTTCTCAAATCAGTTGCATAACCATAGGCACCAGGGACTTAATGTGCTTTAACTCTATCGAGCATTGCCCTGTCCAATATACATCCCATACTTAACCAACTCCAACACAGGCAATTGGTAAAACATCAAACGATTAAAAAGCGCAGTTTTCAAATTAAACTTTATTCATATAAAATAATGTAACAAACTAAATAACATGAAAAATGTTTGAGACATAACTAAGTCTACTACTGATGACTACGATAGCTCTACAGAGGAACAAAGCTTTTCCACAAATGCTTTGACCAGAGACTTTCGGGAAAAATAGAGTGAAAGCTCGATCACGTAACGTTGAGCAAACCTAAAAAACTTGTCCCAACACGATTTTGGAATCGCAACCGGCACTAGGGAATGGGAATGGTAGTTCCGAAACCCGTAGCAATCTTAAAACCCACTAAAAGGTTTTCGCGAATATCATATATACATTGGCCTTACAAACGGAATGTCACGACCCAAATTCGAGGATCGAGACCGGTGCTAGGGTATGGGTATAGTTGTACCAAAACCCGTAGCAAGCCTCGCGGATAAACCAATAAATATATATACTTGCAGAATACCACTGCTCGGGGAAACCGAGACTCCAACCTAAGTCTAACAGTTTATATAAATAGTTCTAATATTAAATACTCAACTCAAAACCGAGATTTCAAAACATGACTCATACATATATATAATTAATCCAAAGTATAACATGCCAAAGATATAATAAAACAATCGGACCAATCCGACAATCCAAAGTATGCTACTAAATAATACACTAGTTATACTGCGGTCTAAGAGTTTAAATAGTTGACTAGTTTAAAATAACATAAAACCTCCGAGGAATCAAAGAATCGGAGATGACTCAAGCTTTCAAATCATAAACCTAGAATATTGGGAAAACAACGGGGTCAGATATAATGGGATGAGTTCATAATGTTATTTACATTTATTAAGATTAAAACCTTTAAAATTTGAAATCCGTTTATACTAATATACTTATATACTTGACTATGGAATAATAGTATTGAAATGACATCCTAAAGTATAGCACAAAGTAGATGGGAACAAATCCTCATCGATTCCAAAGTAAGCCAGACGTATAGTCAGCCAATCCCAAAGCACTTACCGCTGCACACAGTCTCGATAATGCCTATCGAGTAGCTCGTTCCAATCCAGATGCAAAATCAATAAAAACAGTTCACAAACAATTGTAATACTAAAATGATTTGTTGTACTAAATAAAACGATAAATAACACTACAAACCCACTGCTTGCCTATCCATGTGATAACCTTGGCAAGCAAGCTAACCCTGCACAGACTCCGAAGCACAAGCAGATGACTGGTCTAAAAACAAGGTACAAGTTAAAAAACATACAACCCCTAACTCTAAGAATATTAGACACCACATAGGACTAGCGTCTCAACTCACAACCAGAGTACAAACCAAAGAATCCATACAATCCATAGCAAACAAATAACAAGTTAAGCTTAGATGAGCTCTTACTTTTGATGTCAAATATGAAGTTCTTAAATACTTAAATAATTATATTAAAACATTTAGCATTCCTAAAGTAGTGTGTTAAACATAAACCCCATTTTGGTTTAACACAACATGTCGTGCGACCCAAGTCTAACCCAATCCAAGTATAAGACAAGTGTATCCCAAAGAAATAATCCTTCAATTCAAGACCAAAGTAAATCAAATCCTTTAATAAACCAAAGTTAATTTGAAAACAAGAACTTATACTAAACTTAACAACACCAAACCATAATGAGCAATAAGCCATTTACCTTACCAACACTTGACAAGTTTCACCCAAAGTACATACCACTTAAACAAGCCACCTTAAATGAGATCTCAAAGGATTCAAATGCTTTTAAATATCTAAATTCAGATCTGAATATAGCAACTTAACACCAAGTAAGCAATGGCAAAAACCTAACATAACTAACAAGTAATCCAACCAATTGATAACCCATCAACCTAAGAATATATGAACATCTTTTTGTTTATCAAAAATAGTTTATGAAACACAGTTTCCAGCCCTTAGTAATTGATCAAAACCATCCTAAGTAATCCACAAAGGCTTGGCCAAACAACCCAAAATCATCAAATAAATTATCAATCAATTGGGCACCCAAAGTACTTATTTTAACTCTTTAAAATAAACTTTTGAAAACATTTCCAGCCACGTTAAACAATTCAAAAACAACGAATTAATCTTGTTAAAATCATAATTAATCATCATACCTATCCTAGCCAAATATTTAAAACCACCCAATGTATTAGCAATCTCGTGAAGCCAAACTTAATCCATGTAAATCATTTCCATATTTTTAAGCCTAAAACAAAATTTGAATCAAAGACTTACGACAATTCAGTTTACCCATTAATGTAATCAATCATATCAATCCACCAAAAATATAATGAACATTCAAAAGCCAAATTCAATACCAAATCAACATTTCCAGATTTATAAAACATAGTAAAACATAATATAAATCCACAACACCCAAGGTATATAAGCAATACAACAATCTAACAATCTCTATGCATCATAACAAGAGATTAGAACCACATACCTTTGAAATAGACTAAAAAGAACCAAAATAGAAGAAACCCAGAAAAATAATATATCCAAATCAGTTTATAAACATATACAAATAGAGCTATTGAATCCACAAACTACATAAATGATGAAAGAGAGACTAAACCACTAAAGAAATGATTAGAATTCTTACAAATGATCAATATAGGTTAACGAATTGATAGGAAGTTGTTTTCAGAGAGTAACAACCATTTTAGGGGTTTTAGAAGAGGGTAAAGTTATTTAGGTCGAATAACGGGTCTTTAAATAGAAAAACAGCGAATTGCACAGTGTAGCGTCGCGCCCGCTACACCCATGTCGCGTTTGCGAAATCCTTCTGTTTTTGAAAAAAATTAAAATTTTGAAAACAAGCTCGGGATCACTCTGAACCCCGAGGCCACACCCAAGATATCTTAATACATATATAAAAAGGTTTGGAACTCGAAAACCACAATTCCAAGTGGTCGAACCACTCAAACGAACCAGAAAGTAAACGATAAGTTTAACTGAACTAATCGGAAAAGTACGGGATTTTATATTCTCTCCAACTTAAAAATGAAATCGTTATCGATTTTAACACAAAGCAACTAAGGACAAAACTGTCACGACCCAAAATCTAGAGCCGAGACTGGCGCTAGAGAATGAGAATGGTAGTTTCAAAACCCGTAGCAAGCCTAAAACCATAAAAACATTTTCACAAAACATCAATCATACATTTTCATATAGGCGGAAGCATTTACACACACATACATCTTTATATGCTAGTAACTTACTCATACAAACTAAATGGGCTTACTGTTTCCGTATCCTGTATGTACTAGCCCGATACATACTAGTGTTCAAAACCATATTATCACGAGTATTCACCTTTTGTGTAAAAAATATTTATAACTACAAAGACATCATATGAAAACCGACGTCGTATCAAAATATTGTACTAGACCATGACTCTGGTTAGACAAGACACTACTGCAGCAACTACGGAAGTCCGGACTGAACACGTCAAGAAAAAATTCTGATCAAGAATGAACTTCTAGACAAGTCTAGAGTCTACTGAAAGAAAACATTGTGGGGGGGGGGGGGGGTTCAGCTTTAAGCTGAGTGAGTTATACGTTACTCACCCTATTATCAAAATAGCATCGCATTTTGAAAACATTTTGTGCAAACACAATCATCTCGTATAAATATACTTTCAACTAATTCAAATAGGAAAATAGGCAATTCAAGAAAGTATTAATCTTAAACTTATATCGCTCTAGGTAATTGCCTAGTCTTAACGAAGATAATGCCTTTTTGGTTCATCACAAATTCTGGGCTAATTCCGCTAGAGACAAAGTCTAGGAATCAATCAATCAGACATAAATTCTGGGATAATTCCACCAGACACAAAGTCTAGGATCAATCAACCAGACACAAATCTCAGGACAAATCAACCGAGCTCACACCATACAACTTCACAAATACAAGAGGTTCCATGGTAAGTTAGTTGGGTTCGTTCTATGTTTTTCGTCTACATTTGACTCGACTCTGTGATCACATTTCTAATTCAAATCGTACACACATTCACAATTCGCATGTACAAACCAATACAACTAATACAATACAAGCCAAACCCTTCAAGCCAATACAATTAAGTCATATACAAACGACACAAACCAATCCAATCAATTAAATCCAAAACAATATAATCCAAATAAATTCATATACACAACCAATTCAATCCATATGCAAACAATTCATACGATACATATATGTGATGCATTTAAATACTATTCATATTGCATATTAATTAACATTTAATAGGATAATGCGAGTAAGTAAAATATACTCACAGTATGTTTATCCAAAAAATCTTCGATTACTATAGCGTAAGCTCCCTGAGCTCCTTGTCCTCTAGTAGGTCGCCTTATCGGACCTAGGGCATTTATCAAATGGATCTCGAGTGAGATTCTAATTCAATAGACGCATAGACTTGAGATTAAACAAGTACATAACTTGTTGCATTATCAACCCCGTAATCGCCTAGGTTTGCTAATCGTAAAATAGTCCGACCTTTAAACGAAACCGACATTCTTAAAGTTCAGAATGTCCTCTACAACCTCTGTTTAGGTCTCAGACTAATACTACCACCCAAAAGTGTCGGAGACTAGCCCGGAAGTTGATAACTTGGGGCTGTCCTGATTTCATAACTGTTACACGGAACTTAATGTTCTTCTTTGTTTGGGCCACGTAGAGGCCGAATCTGCAGAAATTCAAACCTAAAAATTTGCAGATAACACCTTTAAGTTTTTATACCAACAAACTGAACTTAATTCGGAGCTGTATAGCTCGAGATATTGCCCTCTCAATATCCTTGTTCTACAGCGCAACAATTCCAGCAAACACTCAATCCAAAACTTACCAATCTCAATCAACTTAAATTCAGCTCTAATTACCCAAATTAAATTAAAGTTCATTACTAGCACTTGATCCTCACATTATCATCTCAGCTCCATGGCCGAATGATCTTAGCCAAATCCATTTTACAATTTCATTCAATAATGAACATAATTCTATGTCATACATCATTAAACAATCAACATCAAAATCTCTAAATAATGACCAAATTCTAAACCCATTTCTCATTGAATCTCCTTAATCAAAAAAATTCAGAATTAATGACTCACCTTTATTGATAGGTTCTAGGCCGAAGGTTCAACATCAAATCCTTCAAACAAGCTCCATAAATTCTTTACAATCATCCATTACACAAATTAGCATCAAAATCACCAAAACCGAATTGAAACAGCAGCAAAACTAACTGTATCTGCTCATCCTTACCTCAAATTGAAGCCACAATCTAATATAGGATCCGTTTCTCATTTTGTGGCCGCAAGAATCGCTCAATTCCGTTGAGAAACGAAAGAGATATGGTGATTTGAAGTTTTAAGGGTTTAAGGAAGATGAAGATACGGGGTTCTCTTCATTTCAACTGAAGAAATGAGTCTTTTGCTGATTTAGAACTCATTTTCCTTGTATTTATATTTATGGCAAAGAGCCATCTCTAGTCCTTGAAGAAATTGACTCAAAACGCTTCGATTTCTAGTTTAAAACTCGTTCGATTTCATCGATTAAATACCCGATTTTTACACCTCGATAAATTTTATATTATTTACTGTCCAAATAAATAATACTACCTTAATATCTCATAATTTCATTTCCGATGATTTATTTTGGCAATATTTGGCCAAAAACGCTCAATTTCCAAATTTAAGCTAACTTGTACTTTTTCTCACTTTCTCGTCCAAATTTCATTTTAATAACTATCGATAACCATTTAACGATATTATTTCTATACATATTAATTCCTGTCTATAATCTATTTAATTTCTGTTTTCCGGAAATTAAAATCTTATTTTCCAATTTTAGGCTAAAGTATACTATTAGCCACTTTCTCTTATATACCTTTTCAATACAATTCCATTTCTCTTATGGAATATTATTATTGAAATTTTCTTATTAAATATTCAATGTCGACCTAATCGGGTCCTCTATCCCAACCTACTTGGCCTAAATTCCATAATTTAAGACTCGTGGCACGATCCAATTACCGTATCATTTTTAGGGTTATTACAAAAACACACATAAGCGCACAAAACAACCAATGTAAAACAAATAACACAAATCCAAGTACTAACATAGCATCAAAACACTCGAAACAACATCAAACCCAATGTACCTCAAAGAAAGAGGAAAGGATAACGATTCCGCATATCGGACTCCGTCTCCCAAGTGCACTCCTCAAGAGAGTGATTCCACCACAGAACTTTGATCATCAGGATCTCCTTGTTCCGCAACTTACGCACCTGCGTATCAACAATCTCAACTGGCTGCTCCTCATATGACAGCTCTTGGACAATCTCAACACTCTATGGTACAATCACGAGAGAAGGATCAGAAATGCACTTCCGCAACATCGAAACATTGAACACTGGATGCACCAAAGACATGTCTGGTAGTAGAACCAAATGGTAAGCAACTACTCCAACTCTCGCTGTAATCTCATAAGGACCAATGTATCTCGGTACCAATTTCCCCTTAATACCAAAACATACAATGCCTTTCATAGGCGAAAGCCGAAGAAACACATAGTCGCCAACCCGAAACTCAAAGTCCTTCCGCTTATGACCATCATAACTCTTGTGCCGACTAAAAGTAGTCTCAAGTCTACGCTTGATCAAAGTTACCTTCTCAGAGGTAATCTGGATGATCTCAGCTCCAGAAAATTTACGCTCACCGACCGCTTCCCAACAAATAGATCAACATTTGTGCCCATACAAAGCCTCATAAGGTGCCACTCGATACTAGCGTGGTAATTATTGTTATACAAAAATTCAATAAAAGGCAAATGAGTATCCCATCTACCCTGAAAATCAAGCACACACATCCTGAGCATGTCCTCCAAAGTCTAGATAGTCCTCTCAGACTGACCGTCAGTCTGAGGATGAAAGGCAGTACTGAAATCCAACCTTGAACTCAGAGATTCCTGTAACGCCTTTCAAAAGTGAGAGGTTAAAACTGAACCTCTATCCGAAACAATCGACACTGGTACACAATGGAGACTAACAATCCAATCAATGTACAACTATGCCAACTTTGAAGCTGCATAGGTAACCTTGATCGGTAAGAAGTGAGCTGACTTGGTCAAACGGTCAACAACCACCCATATCCAAGCATACCCCTTCCGGGTACGCGGTAAACCAACCACAAAGTCCATAACGATTCGCTCCCACTTACACTCTAGAATAGGTAGCGGTTGCAGATTTCCAAATAGTCTTTGGTGTTCCAACTTTACTTGCTGGCAAGTCAAACACTTTGAAACAAACTTTGCAACATCCTTTTTCATTCCACTCCATCAGTACGTACCCTTGAGATCATGATACATCTTGGTAGAACATGAATGAACACTGTAAGCTGACTTGTGCGTTTCTTCTAGAATTTAGAACCTCAAACCATCTGAATCTGGAAGGCATAGTCGAGAACCATACCTGAGAATCCCATGCACAAACACAAACTCAGAATTCACATCTAAATGGATCTCATCCATAATCTGTTTCAATTGCGGATCCTCAGCTTGTAAAGCTTTGATCCTATCGATCAGAACCGGTTGCACCTGCAACTGTGCCAACAATCAGCCACTCTGAGAAATCTGAAAACTGAACCCTGAAGCCAACAAACTATGCCACTTCGCAAACCATGGGTCTCCGCCCAACGTCAAAAATATGAGCCAAACTGCCCGAAGACTTTCGACTTAAACCATCGGCTACCACATTAACCTTACCCGGATGGTACTGCATCGAACAATCAGAGTCCTTCAGCAACTCCAACCATATCCGTTGTCTTAAAGAAGTACATAAGACTCTTATGATCAGTAAACATCTCGCAAATCGCACCGTACAAATAGTGCCTCCAAATCTTAAGAGCAAAAACCACAGCTGCTAACTCCATATCATGGGTAGGATAATTTACCTCATGCTTCTTCAATTGACGGGAAGCATAGGCAATCACCTTACCATGTTGCATCAACACGCAACCCAAACTGATACGAGAAGCGTTACAGTACACAGTGAACCCCTCAATGCCAGATGGCAAAGCTAACACAAGAGTTGTAGTCAAAATCTCTTTGACCTTCTCAAAGCTCACCTCGCACTTGTCAGTCAACTCAAACTTAACAGCCTTCTATGTGAGTTTAGTCAACGGTGCAGATATTCAGGAGAAATCCGGCACGAACCGACGATAGTAGCCAGCTAACCCAAGAAAACTTTTGATCTCGGTAACTGACCTCGGCCTCTGCCAATCAATAACAGCCTCAATCTTCTTCGGATCAACCTTGATACCATCCTTCGACACCACGTGTCCTAAGAAGGTAACCTGATCTAACTAGAATTCACACTTTGAGAACTTAGCATACAACTGATGCTCACGCAAGGTCTGTAGTATAGTCTTCAAGTGGAAAGCATGCTCCTCCTCACTCTGAGAGTAAATCAAAATGTCATCAATGAACATGATAACGAATTGATCCAAAAACGGCTTGAAAACCCGATTCATCATGTCCATAAACGTTGCTGGTGTGTTAGTCAACCCAAACGACAGGACCAGAAACTCGAAATACCCATAACACGTTCTGGTCGCCGTCTTAGGCACATCGATATCCCGAATCTGAATTTTATGATACCCAGATCTTAAGCGAATCTTAGAAAAACACTTTGCACCCTGCAACTGGTCGAACAAATCATCGATAAGAGGAAGAGGATATCTGGTTTTGACAGTAACCTTGTTCAGCTTTCTGTAGCCAATATACAGCCGAAAGGAACCATCATTCTTCTTGACAAACAGAACAAGAGCACCCCACAGAGAAGTACTCGTCCTGATAAAACCATTGTCCAACAACTCTTGCAACTGATCTTTCAACTCATTTAGCTCGGCAGGAGCCATCTGATACGGAGGTATCGAAATAGGAGCTGTTCTAGGAACAATATCGATGTTTAAATCGATGTCACGATCAGGTGGTAATCCAGGTAACTACTTTGGAAAAACATTAGTGAACTCATTCACTATTGAAACACTATGCACATAACCACTGACAACCTCCACATCACGAACCACATCTAAGAAACCATGGAAACCCTTGCCAAACATACGCTTGCCTTGATTGCAAATATGCGATTCTTAGGTGTCTCTGCCTTCTCCCCTTGGAAAGAAAAAGGCATATAACCTAGAATCCCAAACACAACCGACTTCCCTCGACAGACGATCGAAGCATAATGGCGTGAAAGCGAATCCATCCCCAAGATAACATCAAAAGATAAAACGTCAAGCACAATCAAATCAGCACAAGTTCCCTACCATGAATAACCACCGAACAAGACAGATACACAACGTCTACCACAACATAATCAGACAAAGGCGTAGATACATATAAAGGCTCAAAAAATGTAGATGGTGCCACCCCAAACTTAGCAGCAAAGCTCAAAGAAACAAAATAGTGGGATGCACCCGCATCAAACAACACCAAAACATCTACGAAAGAGATTGCAATAGTACCTTGCACCACGGCATTGGATGCACGAGCATCTTGAGGAGTCAAGGCAAAAACTCTGGCCTGTCCCTTACCCTGCTGCGGTGTTTGAGCTAAACTGAAACTACCCGAACCTTTACCACCATTACCACGGCCACCAAAACCACGTCCTCCTGAACCATGGCCCCACTACCCACCAAAAGAAGCGGCAGGTTGAGATTACCCTACCAAAGGAGCGAAAGTAGGCCTCTACTGCTGAAAAGACAACTGAGCAACACTAGCCGACAACACCTGTTTCCCAGATGCCGGACACTCTCTAGCAAAATGGCCTGGTTGGCCACAAGCATATCAACTACCCGGTGCTACCAAACAAACCCCGAAGTGTCTGTGTCTGCAGTTCTGACAAAAAGGAATGCTAGAAGCTCCACTACTAACGCGTCCAGAACCACGGCTACTACCACTATGACCTGAACTATGCGAGTACGGATGATACCCTTTCCGATCACCTCCCTTCTTACTCTTGTACTGAGAATACTTGGAATGATAGCTGCTGCTACCACTCTGTTGCCCACCACTTGGAACAACATTGTCCTCCTTCTTGGCTTCAGGCATCTTCCCAAAATGCAGTCTCCAACTGACGAGCACTGTCTACTACACTGGTGAAATCCCTGTGCATCTCATTCAGAAGACTAACAAACTGAGGGCCTCAACCCTTCACATATTGGTGGTTCATCCTCATCTGTTTGGTCTGCAAATATGGGACAAAGCGACTAAACCGCACAAACTCAGTCGTGTACTCCTGTACTGACCTATCTCCTCTAGTCAAGGTTAGCAATCTGTCTCTGTGACCCTCAGTCACCGAAAATGGCCAGAAAAACTCTCTAAACTGTTCCATAAAATCCGCCCAAGTCGTAGTGGTCATCTCAAGACGAATGACCCTACGAAACCAATCCTTTGTAGGACCCTTAAAGGAAATCTCCACAAGAACAATGGTTTTCCTCTCAGTAGCCTGCAATATCTGAGCATTCTGCTCAACCTCCTCCAGAAAATCCAGAGCATCACCGTCACTCTCAAACTGAGTCGGCTTCATTCTAATATAAGCCAACACCAAATCTTTGTCAATGGTTCTGACACCACCAGCTTGTGGTACATGCTGCTGCACAAGCTGACCCAACATAGCATACTGATTCTGCATGGTCACTTGACCCACCTTCATGTGCACCTGATTGTTCTAAAGTGCAGCGATCCTAGCCATAAAAGTCGTGAAATCAAATAGATCCATAGGAGCCTATGGTTCACCGGGTGCCTGAACACCTGCACAACCACGCCCCTTGCCTCTGCCTCTACATCTACAAGCCTAGCCTCTTCTAGCATGTCCTTTTCCCTCTTGTCCTCTACCAGCATGAACCCCAGGTTCATGTTGATCAACCTCAATGGACATAGTGTCATCAGCCTCAGCATTCGGCTGAGTTGCAGCATGTGCACGAGTATTCATTTCTAAGAATGAAACAAACAAACCTTAAAACATAGCCATATGGAAACACCCAAAGTACACAAGGCAAGGCACAACATCCAAATATCATCCAAAGTATAAACAATAAATATTCCAAAGTAAAGAATCAGTTAAATATAAAACAGATGCACAACACTCCTAAAGGTGAAGGTAGAAGGTTTTCAAAACAAAAGATGACGTTTCAAAAGACAAGACTTGAATCCTAATTCCGTAGTAGACCCTATGACACAACAACATATATCATGCTTCAAAGCAGTAAACACATAACATGCGAAAATGGTCTTTGTTTGAAAACAAAGTTTGATACCAATTTTGTCACGACCAAAAATCGAGGATCGCGACAAGCGCTAGAGTATGGGTATGTTCGTACCAAAACCCGTAGCAATCCTTGCGGATAAACAAACAAATATATATACCTATAGAATAACACTGCTCGGGGGCAACCGAGACTCCAACCTAAATCTAACAGTTTATATAAACAGTTCTAATATTAAATTCTCGGGTAAAATCTGAGATTTCAAAACATGCCTCATACATATATAATCAATCCAAAGTATAACATGCCAAAGATATAATAAAACAATCAGACCAATCCGACAATCCAAAGTATGATAACAAAATAATAAGCTAGATTTACTGCGGTCTTAGAGTTTAAACAATTGACTAGTTTAATATAACATAAAATCTTTGAGGATTCAAAGAATCGGAGATGACCCAAGCTTAAAATCATTACCCTGGAAAATTAGAAAAACAACGGGGTTAGATATACTGAGATGAGTTCATAATGCTATTTACTTTTATTAAGACTAAAACCTTTAAAATCTAAAATCCTTTTATATTAATATGCTTATATACTTGATTATGGAATAACATCATTGAAATGATATCCCAAAGTATAGCTCAAAGTAGATAGGAAATAATCCTTATCATTCCCAAAGTAAGCCAGACATATAGTCAGCCAATCCCAAAGTACTTACCGGTGCACACATTCTCGATAATGCCTATCGAGTAGCTCGTTCCAATACAGATCCATAATCATTAAAAACAGTTCGCTAACAGTTCTTTTTTTTATGCCAATGTTGGTAACTGGAGATAACTCTCTTCAATGGGATGATGCTTCAGTGAGAAGGTCAATATCATTGCGGTACTTAATAAAGTGGTAAATAACACTACAAACTCACTGCTTGCGTATCCACGTGATAACCTTGGCAAGCAAGCTAACCCTACGCATACTCCAAAGCACGAGAAGACGACGGGTCTAAAAACAAGGCATAAGTTAGAAACCATACAACCCCTAACTCTAAGAATACTAAACACCACATAGGACTAGCATCTTAATTCACAACCAGAGTACAAACTAAAGAATCCATACAATCTGCAGCAAACAAATAACAAGTTAAGCTTAGATGAGTTCTTACTTTTGAAGTCCAATCCGAAGTTCTTAAATACTTAAACAATAATTTTAAAACAATTAGCATTCCCAAAGTAGCGTGTTAAACATAGACCACATTTTGATTTAACACAACATGTCAGGCGAACCAAGTCTAACCCAACCTAAGTATAAGCCAAGTGTATCCCAAAGTAATAATCCTATAATTCAAAACCAAAGTAAATTAAATCTTTTGATAAACCGAAGTTAATTTGAAAACAACAACTCATACTAAACTTAACAACACCAAACCATGATGAGCAATAAGCCATTTACCTTACCAACACTTGACAAGCAATACAAATCAACATTTCCAGATTTATAAAACATAGTAGAATATAAAATAAATCCACAACACCCAAGGTATACAAGCAATACAACAATGTCGCAATCTCTATGCATCATAACAAGAGATTAGAACCACATACCTCTGAAACAGACTAAGAACAACCAAATAGAAGAAACCTAGAAAAATAATAGATCCAAATTAGCCTACAAACATACACACATAGAGCTATTGACATAAACCATAGAAATGATGAAAGAGAGATTAAGCCACTACATAAATGATTAGAATACTTACAAAGGATCAAAATAGGTTAAGAAATTGATAGGAAGTTTTTTCAGAGAGTAACAGCCGTTTTAGGATTTTTAGAAGAGTTTAAAAATGATTTAGGTCGAATAAGGGCTCTTTCAATAGAAAAACACCGAGCTGCACAGTGTCGCCTCGCGCCCGCTACACCCATGTCGCACCCGCGACACATAAGTCGCGCCCGCGACCCATGCCTGTCGCGCCCGCGGAAACCATATGTTTTCGAAAATAATTAAGTTTTGGAAAACAAGCTCGGGATCAATCTGAACCCCGAGGCCACATTCAAGACATCTTATAACATATATAAAAAGGTTTGGAACTCAAAAAACACAATTCCAAGTGGTCGAACCACTCAAATGAACCCCAAAGTGAACGATAAGCTTAACGGAACTAGTCGGAAAAGTACGGGGTGTTACACGAAAGCATCATATAAACATATATACATACACTAGTAAATACATAAAAAATACATGGACTTATCGTTTCCGTATCATGCAGGTACTAGCCCGACACATACTAGTGTTTAAGGTCACATCACGGACATCTACCTCCATGGAGTAAAGTATATAATGAACGTAGCCTACAAAGTACATATATACAAGACATCAAGTATAAACAAATATCATATCACATTGTTGTACTGGCCACGACTCGTTAAATCATTACACTACTACAACAACTATGGAAGTCGGGAAGTGTACATGTAAAAATCGACTATCGGGTCAAAAGGATGAACTTCTAGTCAAGTCCAGAGTCTAGGTACCTGAAAAAAAATTATATCAATAGGGTCAGACTATGCTGAGTGAGATATACGTTACTAAAGGTATTATAAAATAACATCGCAATTTAAACATTCATATAAGCAAAATACAATTTTTCACAACAAGTATTTGTTCCGGAGGAAGCCTTAATCCTAAAACAATTCCTGAACTAGGTACGTCCCTAGCTTTCGCGAGTACTGCTTCTTTAAATCCTTTTTGATAAGGTCCCTCAATAGTTCGATCTAGTTCAACCTATACCAAGTTGTATAGTCCCAAGATAGTTTAACCGAGTTTAACTCGTACCATTATTCATATCCAAACAAATCGAGGTGAATCCTGGGATAGTTGCATGAAGTGTAACTCCCAAGACACAGGTCCCAAGATAGTTCCACGGAGTCATACACAAAGAAGTTAGTCTATTTTTAATTTCTAAGACATAATTGACACTGGTGATCACACATCGTATCGACACCCAAAAGGTAGTTGTTTCCTTGGATCGCAAATAATATTCATGAACAATATAAATAAACCACAAAGAAGCATAAAATATGCAAGTTTGTTTATCCACAAAACAGTCAATCTATATACATCTCATTTACCAATTCCTATAATCGATCGATACGTCATTTAATTGCCAATGCAATAATCAATCAAGCTGTGTCTACTTTATGTATTAATACATATATGATTCATATATATATATATATATATATATATATATATATATATATATATATATATATATATATGTGTGTGTGTGTGTGTGTGTGTGTGTGTGTGTGTGTGTGTGTGTGGGTGTGTGTGTGTGTGTTGTTACATTTAGCTATAGAATAAATCATATGTCGTTGATCTCACGGTAAAATAATCATTTAAATCGTACATTTTCAAATCACGATAAACTATCGTATTAAGCGATGTATTTTATGATTACATACAAAATATTACTAATATATTTATAACGTAATAATACGCGAGAGTAAAGTATAACTCATGACTTGCTATCCAATAATCACGATAATTATACGTTGGCCGAACCTTGCTAAGCCAAACACGTCAATTCCGAAGTTTGTCGATTTGTCGGTCATAAATACGTTTAATTTCATAAATGTAGACCATATATTATAATCCTAAGTTATAAACTTAGGTCGACGTATTTCATTCCTAATACATTTCTTTTTAACTTGATAGCTTTTTCATATTACCTCAAATTCAATAGCCGTATCTTAGAATTGATAACATCTTTTACGTGTTAATTCTCCAAGAATACAGCGCAAGCACCAGATTCGAAATTGGATTCCCCATCCACTTCGCCAGCAAACGAGCCAAGGACTCAGACTGGTAATTCTGAGGACCCACTATCAATTTCCTTTGATTTTCCATGAATATATGCCATGACTACCTCTATAATTACTGTGATTATTTGACTTAGGGTGTATGTTAGATTTTGCCAATTTTAGCCATAAAAGTGTCATGCAAGACTTTATACCAAATTGCCATGAAATCGTTGATCGTCGTGTTAATTAGTTGTAATTAATTATTTTTATGCTCATATCTAGAAATCCAATTGATTAAAACCCCTAGGATTCATGTTTCGAGGTATTTTTAATAATTTTTACCATGAAAAACACCTAATAATAGTTGCTGTAAATTTTATATTTTTTGATTAAATCAGCTTTAATCATTCTGTAGTTGCAATATTTGTATTCCTTATTCCATTTTATGCATTTTTGACTACTTTTATACAAAAAACGGAGCTGAAACAAGTGAGAATCGAGCTAAAAACAAACTAGAAAATTGCAGAAAAACAGATTGTCCAGAACCGACGCCGCCACTACCAGTGGCACCGCCGCCAACCACAACTGGCGGCACCGCCGGTTGCTAACTTCCGGCACCGGCAGTACTACCGGCCGTGTTCTTGATGATTTGTGCTTCCAGATTTCTTCCCAGATCTTCCATACGATTCCCAAACTTCCAAAATTAGGTTTTCGGGCTCGTTTAAGCTCGGAATTAGATTCCGTTTACACCCATATTTACTGTTTTCCATGTACTTTATGCATATGCTTTGTAACGGGCCAAGCCCGATGTAAAACGGACCCAGAAGTCCGATAATGTAACATAGTGTATAAACCGGGCCCACTAGCTTGAGGCCCAGCAAACCAGCAACTTCTAGAGCCGATTCTGGATTTGGAATCGACTCTGGATCAAACCAGTAGAGCACATCAATGAGACGCATAACTCTCGTGATCTGACCGAGAACCTGTTCCGACTAGACCGATGGGCAAAACTCACGCGAGTGCTAGGCACTCGAAGTCAATGAGTTTAAGAAGTATCCCTAACCTTATCTATATACCAAACTGCTCATGAGCATGCCTACAA
This sequence comes from Mercurialis annua, assembly GCF_937616625.2. Lineage (NCBI taxonomy): Eukaryota > Viridiplantae > Streptophyta > Magnoliopsida > Malpighiales > Euphorbiaceae > Mercurialis > Mercurialis annua. The sequence goes on from NC_065570.1 coordinate 40,634,362, forward strand.
TGTATATCTCTTTCCAAAAGCATATCAATTAACCGGTTAAAGGACTAATCAGATAAATTAGCCAATTAATACTATTCCAGCCCACCACCTAGACATCGTAGGACTTCCATAAAAACATAGTAATGCTTGTATAGGTTTTTCAAGACTCACTAATAAAATCAATCAATCAAATGCTTACATCCGGTTTAGGCTTTGTGAATGTAAAATATCCAGACCTGCCAGACTTATGCTATGTGCTAGTAACCTGTAAGGTTAGATGTATGTTTAGGATTACCTGGTACTTGCCTCCAATGCCAGATCGAGTCATATGCACGTCAAATGTGTTTACCTCTTTCATACCTGTTTATTTCCAGCCTTCATATCATATGAACTACATATATTGTTGAGATGAGATTAAAACGAATATGTCCATTAAATAAAGCCGATTACAGATAAGCCCAGCACACGAGTCTTGGGGAGGTCCACGAACCCTAGTCTTTGGTCCGATGCACAGTAATCTTACCCACATAAGCGAGTAAGGTTACCTAGTAAGTTAAAAGGCATTTCCTAGTTGAACTAGTTGGCGACTCCATTTTTCAAACACCTTTCAAGATCGAGAAGTCAGCCGTAAGCCTTAGGCAAGCAGCCCTCGAACCCCACTCCTTTCACAATTTCCTTAGTATTTTAAATGTTTATAATATCCTATATACTTCATATTCCATCAATTTTAATTCGATATATCCTTAGTCCAACACTCGATTTCAAATTCTTTTTACCTCAAAACTGGTTTTTAGTTCCGTAGCGTTTTGTTAAATGCAAATCAACATGTTCGAGCTACGGGGGAAGGGGTGGTTCAGTCCCCTTTACTCTTCCTACTGCCCTCACCTGTTCAGCCAATGGGAGGAGCACCTCATGGCCTTCCCTGGTGCGTCGCACCAGAGCTGTTTTAGGCTCAGCATGGTGGCAGCGCCTGCTGGGCGGCAGTTCAGCAGGTTTAGCGGTTCATCCACCTCTAGCCAGCTAACCTAAAACCCTAGCTCACATATACAACTCTCACAACTCACCAAACAAATAAATTCTCAGCCCTACTCATCAATTCCATAACTTAAACATCATTTTTAGCTTTAAAATTCATTGTCATCATCTTAACTTATTAACAAGGCCCCTAATTACTAAAAACCCTAACCATATATTGAGATTTTTACCATGAAATCGTTGATCGTCGTGTTAATTAGTTGTAATTAATTATTTTTATGCTCATATCTAGAAATCCAATTGATTAAAACCCCTAGGATTCATGTTTCGAGGTATTTTTAATAATTTTTACCATGAAAAACACCTAATAATAGTTGCTGTAAATTTTATATTTTTTGATTAAATCAGCTTTAATCATTCTGTAGTTGCAATATTTGTATTCCTTATTCCATTTTATGCATTTTTGACTACTTTTATACAAAAAACGGAGCTGAAACAAGTGAGAATCGAGCTAAAAACAAACTAGAAAATTGCAGAAAAACAGATTGTCCAGAACCGACGCCGCCACTACCAGTGGCACCGCCGCCAACCACAACTGGCGGCACCGCCGGTTGCTAACTTCCGGCACCGGCAGTACTACCGGCCGTGTTCTTGATGATTTGTGCTTCCAGATTTCTTCCCAGATCTTCCATACGATTCCCAAACTTCCAAAATTAGGTTTTCGGGCTCGTTTAAGCTCGGAATTAGATTCCGTTTACACCCATATTTACTGTTTTCCATGTACTTTATGCATATGCTTTGTAACGGGCCAAGCCCGATGTAAAACGGACCCAGAAGTCCGATAATGTAACATAGTGTATAAACCGGGCCCACTAGCTTGAGGCCCAGCAAACCAGCAACTTCTAGAGCCGATTCTGGATTTGGAATCGACTCTGGATCAAACCAGTAGAGCACATCAATGAGACGCATAACTCTCGTGATCTGACCGAGAACCTGTTCCGACTAGACCGATGGGCAAAACTCACGCGAGTGCTAGGCACTCGAAGTCAATGAGTTTAAGAAGTATCCCTAACCTTATCTATATACCAAACTGCTCATGAGCATGCCTACAATGTATATCTCTTTCCAAAAGCATATCAATTAACCGGTTAAAGGACTAATCAGATAAATTAGCCAATTAATACTATTCCAGCCCACCACCTAGACATCGTAGGACTTCCATAAAAACATAGTAATGCTTGTATAGGTTTTTCAAGACTCACTAATAAAATCAATCAATCAAATGCTTACATCCGGTTTAGGCTTTGTGAATGTAAAATATCCAGACCTGCCAGACTTATGCTATGTGCTAGTAACCTGTAAGGTTAGATGTATGTTTAGGATTACCTGGTACTTGCCTCCAATGCCAGATCGAGTCATATGCACGTCAAATGTGTTTACCTCTTTCATACCTGTTTATTTCCAGCCTTCATATCATATGAACTACATATATTGTTGAGATGAGATTAAAACGAATATGTCCATTAAATAAAGCCGATTACAGATAAGCCCAGCACACGAGTCTTGGGGAGGTCCACGAACCCTAGTCTTTGGTCCGATGCACAGTAATCTTACCCACATAAGCGAGTAAGGTTACCTAGTAAGTTAAAAGGCATTTCCTAGTTGAACTAGTTGGCGACTCCATTTTTCAAACACCTTTCAAGATCGAGAAGTCAGCCGTAAGCCTTAGGCAAGCAGCCCTCGAACCCCACTCCTTTCACAATTTCCTTAGTATTTTAAATGTTTATAATATCCTATATACTTCATATTCCATCAATTTTAATTCGATATATCCTTAGTCCAACACTCGATTTCAAATTCTTTTTACCTCAAAACTGGTTTTTAGTTCCGTAGCGTTTTGTTAAATGCAAATCAACATGTTCGAGCTACGGGGGAAGGGGTGGTTCAGTCCCCTTTACTCTTCCTACTGCCCTCACCTGTTCAGCCAATGGGAGGAGCACCTCATGGCCTTCCCTGGTGCGTCGCACCAGAGCTGTTTTAGGCTCAGCATGGTGGCAGCGCCTGCTGGGCGGCAGTTCAGCAGGTTTAGCGGTTCATCCACCTCTAGCCAGCTAACCTAAAACCCTAGCTCACATATACAACTCTCACAACTCACCAAACAAATAAATTCTCAGCCCTACTCATCAATTCCATAACTTAAACATCATTTTTAGCTTTAAAATTCATTGTCATCATCTTAACTTATTAACAAGGCCCCTAATTACTAAAAACCCTAACCATATATTGAGATTTTTACCATGAAATCGTTGATCGTCGTGTTAATTAGTTGTAATTAATTATTTTTATGCTCATATCTAGAAATCCAATTGATTAAAACCCCTAGGATTCATGTTTCGAGGTATTTTTAATAATTTTTACCATGAAAAACACCTAATAATAGTTGCTGTAAATTTTATATTTTTTGATTAAATCAGCTTTAATCATTCTGTAGTTGCAATATTTGTATTCCTTATTCCATTTTATGCATTTTTGACTACTTTTATACAAAAAACAGAGCTGAAACAAGTGAGAATCGAGCTAAAAACAAACTAGAAAATTGCAGAAAAACAGATTGTCCAGAACCGACGCCGCCACTACCAGTGGCACCGCCGCCAACCACAACTGGCGGCACCGCCGGTTGCTAACTTCCGGCACCGGCAGTACTACCGGCCGTGTTCTTGATGATTTGTGCTTCCAGATTTCTTCCCAGATCTTCCATACGATTCCCAAACTTCCAAAATTAGGTTTTCGGGCTCGTTTAAGCTCGGAATTAGATTCCGTTTACACCCATATTTACTGTTTTCCATGTACTTTATGCATATGCTTTGTAACGGGCCAAGCCCGATGTAAAACGGACCCAGAAGTCCGATAATGTAACATAGTGTATAAACCGGGCCCACTAGCTTGAGGCCCAGCAAACCAGCAACTTCTAGAGCCGATTCTGGATTTGGAATCGACTCTGGATCAAACCAGTAGAGCACATCAATGAGACGCATAACTCTCGTGATCTGACCGAGAACCTGTTCCGACTAGACCGATGGGCAAAACTCACGCGAGTGCTAGGCACTCGAAGTCAATGAGTTTAAGAAGTATCCCTAACCTTATCTATATACCAAACTGCTCATGAGCATGCCTACAATGTATATCTCTTTCCAAAAGCATATCAATTAACCGGTTAAAGGACTAATCAGATAAATTAGCCAATTAATACTATTCCAGCCCACCACCTAGACATCGTAGGACTTCCATAAAAACATAGTAATGCTTGTATAGGTTTTTCAAGACTCACTAATAAAATCAATCAATCAAATGCTTACATCCGGTTTAGGCTTTGTGAATGTAAAATATCCAGACCTGCCAGACTTATGCTATGTGCTAGTAACCTGTAAGGTTAGATGTATGTTTAGGATTACCTGGTACTTGCCTCCAATGCCAGATCGAGTCATATGCACGTCAAATGTGTTTACCTCTTTCATACCTGTTTATTTCCAGCCTTCATATCATATGAACTACATATATTGTTGAGATGAGATTAAAACGAATATGTCCATTAAATAAAGCCGATTACAGATAAGCCCAGCACACGAGTCTTGGGGAGGTCCACGAACCCTAGTCTTTGGTCCGATGCACAGTAATCTTACCCACATAAGCGAGTAAGGTTACCTAGTAAGTTAAAAGGCATTTCCTAGTTGAACTAGTTGGCGACTCCATTTTTCAAACACCTTTCAAGATCGAGAAGTCAGCCGTAAGCCTTAGGCAAGCAGCCCTCGAACCCCACTCCTTTCACAATTTCCTTAGTATTTTAAATGTTTATAATATCCTATATACTTCATATTCCATCAATTTTAATTCGATATATCCTTAGTCCAACACTCGATTTCAAATTCTTTTTACCTCAAAACTGGTTTTTAGTTCCGTAGCGTTTTGTTAAATGAAAATCAACATGTTCGAGCTACGGGGGAAGGGGTGGTTCAGTCCCCTTTACTCTTCCTACTGCCCTCACCTGTTCAGCCAATGGGAGGAGCAGCTCATGGCCTTCCCTGGTGCGTCGCACCAGAGCTGTTTTAGGCTCAGCATGGTGGCAGCGCCTGCTGGGCGGCAGTCCAGCAGGTTTAGCGGTTCATCCACCTCTAGCCAGCTAACCTAAAACCCTAGCTCACATATACAACTCTCACAACTCACCAAACAAATAAATTCTCAGCCCTACTCATCAATTCCATAACTTAAACATCATTTTTAGCTTTAAAATTCATTGTCATCATCTTAACTTATTAACAAGGCCCCTAATTACTAAAAACCCTAACCATATATTGAGATTTTTACCATGATTAGTTAATTTAGATCAATTGATATTGCTTCCCTCGTTGCGTTGCCGTAAGAATCACTCAAATCAGATGAAAAATGAAGAAGTTGTGGCAAAATGAAGAATTTGCATGTTCTTGAATTCAAATGGAGAAGATGATGATTTATGGTAGCTGAGAATAATTCCTTTTTTGTGATTAAAATCAAATACCCTGGCTATTTATATTAATGGCAAAAGTCTCTACTTGGTCCTTTGAGCTGTCACCTTCATCCATTGGTCGCTTAATCTTTTAAACTCGAATTTTTTTTTATTATTTATAACCAAATAAATAATACTATTCCAATATCTTATTATTTTATTTTCCGATAATTTATTTTAATAAATGTCGGCTAAAACGCTCAATTTTCTAACGAGTCGAAATGCTTATTTTTTTTACTTTTCCCTCATATTTTGCTGTAATAAATATCGATATCCAAATAATTGATATTATTTTTATAAATACTAATTCCCGTTAATAATCTATTTAAATTATAATTCTCGAGATTTAAAATATTATTTTCCAATTTTGGGACTTAAACATACTTTATTCCATTTTCCTTACGATCTTCTTTATTTCCGTTTTCATTTCTTTTATGGATCTATAATATTGAAATTCTCTTATTAAAACTTTAATATCTACCTAATCGAGTCCTCTTTTATTTAATTCCTCCGATAGATTCTTTATTTTTATCATTTTGCGATTCAAAATGAGATACGTTGCTTACTTTTACAATGACAATCTTTCAGGGTATTACAACAAAACACTATGGGGAGGTCAGTCGACACTGAGTGATTTCGCAATTACTTAATGTACTACAAATACAAATTTCATAAACATAACTCAAAGCAATTCAGCATTCAATTCAGTCGAAACCCTAATCTTAAGAATGTTTACTAGACTCATAGCCCCTCGTACCAAATCAACTTTTTCCTTGTACCTCATCCACCTGACACTGATAGCAAAGCCAACTGATGTAACTTATTAACCTGACATCGATAGCAAAGCCAACCGATGACATCGATAACAAAACCAACCATGTAACTTATACACCTGACATCGATAGCAAAGGCAGCCGATGATATCGATAGCAAAGCCAGCCGATGACATCGATAGCAAAGCCAACCGATGTATACTTTTCGTACCACAACTAGCTATACTTTATTAAAACAAATCTAATTAGTACGGTCCCGAGATCATTCTACCGAGTTAACCGCTACCATCACTTAATCTTAAGTTGTGAGTCCCTAACTGTCACGACCCAAATTCATGGATCGCGACCGGCGCTAGGGTATGGGTATGTTTGTACCAAAACCCGTAGTAAGCCTCGCGGATAACATACATTCAATATAAACTTGTAAGAAAACCAATGCTCGGGGGCAACCGAGAATTCAACCTAAGTCTAATAACTTGTATAGCAGTTCTAATATAATAACTTGATAGCAAATCGAAACTATGAAACATGCCTCACATATAAATAAATGTAACATGCCAAAGTATAATAATATAAAAGTCGTACACCTACGACAAACCAAAGTATAATAATAGAGACAACTAGTTCTACTGCGGTCTAAGAGGTAAAACAATTAACTAGTCTAATAATATAAAAACAACTCTGAGGAATCAAAAGATTGGAGATGACCAACGCTCTCTAAATCACAAGAAGGGAAAAATTTGGAAAACAATGGGGTCAGATATATAGAGATTAGTTCATAATGCTATTTACATTTATTAAGTCTAAAATCCTATAAAACAAATCCTTTTATACTAATATATATTTGATTATGGAAAACAGTATTGAAATGAAATCCCAGAGTATTTAATCCAAAGTATTATCCAAAGTAGATGGGAACAAATCTTTATAGATTCCCAAAGTAGGCCAGACATTGGTCAGCCAATCCCAAAGTACTTACCGGTGCACGCAGTCTCGATACAAGCCTATCGAGTAGCTCGTTTCAATCGAGATCCATAATCCTTAAAACAGTTCATAGACATTTGATATGCTAAAATAATGTGCGGTACTTAATAAAGCGGTAAATAACACTATAAACTCACTGCTTGCTTATCCACGTGAATCTTGGCAAACAGCTAACCTTGCGTAGACTCCGAAGCACGAGAAGTCGACGGGTCTAAAACATTATATAAGTCAAAATCCGAACAACCCCTAACTCTAAGAATACTAGACTCCACATAGGACTAGCATTTCAAAACACAACCAAAGAATCAAACAAGGTAACCAAAGTACAACCAAAGTATCCATACAACCAATTAACAAATAAGGCAAGTTAAGCTTAGGTGAGTTTTTATCTTCTAAAACGAAACCAAAGTACTTAAATACTTATATAGTCTTTTCAAAACAATTACAGTTCCCAAAGTAGTGTGTTAGCCTTACTGCAGTATAGCTCAACACAACATGTCGGGAGACCACGTCTAACCCGACCCATCCATAAACCGAAGTTAAAAACCAAAGTCTTAAATCAAACCTTAAATGAAACCAAAGTTTTTTTAAGGCAAAACCCATCCTACGACCCCTCTACTTTACCATTTTGACTCGAGAAGCCCTTATTCCAAAGTTCGTCACGACCGAGTCCTTTTACTTTCAAAAATGGCATTTTTAGGCCCTTACGTGGATGGAAAATGGCAAGTGAAGCCCACTCTCCGTTAATTAACGGAAAAAGGTGACGTGGCGCTTCTTCATATTTATTGATACCCACGTGGCATATCAATTTAAAGACTTATTTTATATAAAATTATAATTTAATAAAAAAATGGTAAAACACAATAATTTTGATGGCAAAACTATTACTTCTCTATCATCTTCATAAACTCACTCCATCGCTGATCCTAAATAAAATAACTTGCTGAAACCCTAATCCATCTCCACCACCACCGTCTCCGCCGGCCTGTCTTCACCACCACCTGCCTCCGCCAACTACACACCATCATTTTTAATCATCATTCATTAATTTACTACCAGGAATCACATGTAATTATCATCATTTATTCACTAGGTACCAAAATCTAAACCAATAATATACCACAATCAGTTATCCATGGGATGAAAGGATTTTAATTCCATAATCAGTTCAGAAGAAGAGATCTCATATCCATTTCATAAAGGCCTTTAACTCCATAAGCACACGATCCACATGACAACTTCTTCAATTTTAACTGCACAAGCACACGATCCAGATGCCTTTAACTTATCTCAGTATTGTGTTCAATGGTGACTCGCCTCTTGAATTTTTTAGCCTGATCAATTTTGAGGAGAAATAATAAAATAAGGTTATAAACTAAATAAGAGCAAGAAATGAATAATTGATAACGATGATTAAGTAATAAACAAATTAGGGATTTTAAAGGTTGACTAAACACACCTGTTCCTCATTTACAAAATTCAATTCTCCTACATATTTTTATTTCTTGAGTTCGAAAATTGATTAACATAGTAAATAATCAAAAGCCAAAGACACAACTACTTCAGAATATTGTCTGTGTAGTCTGCATCAGTTTTTTTGAAAACTACGGTAGAAATAATCGGCTGCGGTGGAAGATGAGGTGGAAGGCGATTGGTCGCTGAAAGGTGAACGACGATTGGTAGATCCAAGAAAAGAGAAATTTGCAGAGAATTTGGAGTTGATGAGCAGTTAACTTGTGCATAATGTATAAACAGTGCAGATTTTACACACCACGAACTAATTTATTGCACTTCTACTATTTATTGAATTAATTTATTACCCTTATCTCTCATGGTCACAGAGGCCCTTATACTTATCCCTATTCATACATTTTTTATTTTTCCGATCATACATAATTATTGGTGTTTTGGTTAAGAAGATGAAGTGAGGAAGATGAATGAAACTCACTGTTTTATTTGAATTAGAATAAAAGGAAAATATTATGTAAAGGTCCATTAATTTTATATGTAATTTGTCCATTTTGCATATGGACTAAAAGTTAAAAATCACTCAAATTTTGTTTCTACACTCTCACATAACGGAAAGTGGGCTTCACTTGCCATTTTCCATCCACGTAAGGGCCTAAAAATGCCATTTTTTAAAGTAAAAGGACTCGGTCGTGACAAACTTTGGGGTAGGGGCTTCTCGAGTCAAAATGGTAAAGTAGAGGGGCCTTAGGATGGGTTTTGCCTTTTTTTTAAATAAGAACTCATACCCTAACTTAATAATGCCACGAAACAATATAAAACAACAATCCAAATAAGCTTGCCATCATTTGACAAGTAACACCCAAGGTACACTTAACATTCCACCTTAAATAGAATCAGTACGATTCGATATCTTTTAAGTATCAACTTGAAACTAAAATAGTTCAATCAACACATAACAAACCATATAATCCTTTCATGCCTTATAACTCATTTAACCAATGTTAAACACAACTTAGAATAAGACTAACATCCTTTAAATATGTTTAAACCACATATTAAACAAAGAATGAATCACTCTTATATTTGATAAAAACAATCTTAAATACGCCTTAAACCTTTGGTCAAAATGTTTGGTTAATCCCTTTAATCCAACCTCACCCAAAGTAGCATCTTAATTACTTATAATCAACTTCAAAGTAATTTCAAGCAAAGTTACTTATTCGAAACAACGAATTTAACCTTTGTAAAAACCTTAATTAATCTATGATTTAGCCTTAGCCAATTACTTCAAAACACTCAATGTATTAGTTGCTAGTTATCAACGTATTACCGCTTTCAAAGAAATTTCCAGATTTTAGTGTATAACCAAAACTGAATTTTAAGTCAAAAACATTAGCCAAACGATGCCTCAATCCATTCACAACATCCCTCCAATTCACCTAATGTACATTTGATATCAAAACAACCTAAGATCAATTTTTATGAAATTTCCATATTTTAGAGAATGTCAAAAACAACATTTTTAATCCAAAGTTATTAACAAATTGATAAACCTTTCATTTGTAGAATCCATTCCCAATTCACCCAAGGTACAAGTGATAAGGACAATCAAATTACAACACTAAACAACATTTACAAATTTCAAATCACGGTAAAACATAATTATGAATCGAACCACCCAAAGTATTTAATCCAAAGATCATATAACCATCTCAACGCAATCAAAACATGGGATTAGAACCACTAACCTCTTGAGATAGATTAAGGACAACAATCAAGAGAAAACCCAAAAAATATAGATCCAAAATCAGCTTACAATTAATCCATACAATAACTAATGAATTTATAATTGATAGGAATGATAAACAATGGATTAAACCTTAAGGAGAGGATTAAAAATACTTACAATTGATTAAAATAGGCTTAGGAATGATAGAGAATAACTAAGAGAAGTGCTATTGCCGTATTAGGGTTTTAGAGAAAGTGTAAAATCAGTTTAGGTCGAATTAGGAGAGTTTAAATAGAAATCAGCAAACTGAACATTGCACGTGTCGCGCCCGCTACACCTCCATCGCGCCCGTGATACATGAATCGCGCCCGTGATTCAGGCATGTCGCGCCCGCGAAATGCTATTGCCTCCGATGAAAAATTGAGATTTTGAAATTGAAATCGAAAACGTTCTAAACTCCGAGACTACTCCTAATACATCTTAAAACACATTTTAAAAGGTTTATAACCTACGAATCACGATTCTAAGTGGCCGAACCACTCAAATGAACCCAAGGTACCGTTTTGGTTTAATGGAACGAGTTAGAAAAATACGGGGTGTTACATTCTCCCCAATTTAAAAACAAAATCGTCCTCGATTTTACAACAATAAAACTAAGCAACAACTCACATAAACACACCAAAGTAATGCACATAATGCAATGCCCAAAGTATCAAATACCAAAGTAACACATAAAATGAACACATAACCCAAGGTACTAACAAAGCATAAAAGCAAGTAACAAATTCAGCATACCTCAAGGATAGAGGAAAGGATAACAGTTCCTCATGTCGGATTCTGTCTCCCAAGTGGACTCTTCTACAGAGCGATTCTGCCACAGAACCTTGACCATTGGAATCTCCTTGTTCCGCAACTTACGCACCTGCGTGTCGACAATCTCAAAAGGCTGCTCTTCATAAGACAGCTCTTGGTCAATCTCAACACTCTATGGTACCATCACTTAAGGATCGGAAACGCACTTCCGTAACATCAAAATATGGAACACTTGATGCACCAAAGACATGTCTGGCGGCAACGCCAAACGATAAGCAACTGCTCCAACTCTCTTCGTAATCTCATACGGACCAATGAACCTCGGTGCTAACCTCCCCTTAACACCAAAACGCCAACGCCTTTCATAGGCGAAACCTGAAGAAATACGTAGTCGCCAACCTGAAACTCTAAATCCTTCCACTTATGATCAGCATAACTCTTGTGCCGACTAAAAGCAGTCTCAAGCCTACGCTTGATCAAAGATACCTTCTCAGAGGTAATCTGAATGATCTCAACTCCAGAAAGTTTACGCTCGCCGACCTCTTCCCAACAAATAGGAGATTGACACTTGCGCCCATACAAAGCCTCAAAAGGTGCCATTTCAATAATATCGTGATAACTGTTATTGTAGGAAAACTCAATCAAAGGCAAATGAGTATCCCAGCTACCCTGAAAATCCAGGACACACATCCTGAGCATATCCTCCAAAGTCTGAATCGTCCTCTCAGAATGACCGTCAATCTGAGGATGAAATGTAGTACTTAAATCTAACCTCGAACCCAAATATTCCTGCAATGCCTTCCAAAACTGAGAGGTGAAAATCGAACCTCTGTCTGAAACTATCGACATTGGTACACCATGGAGACTAGCAATCCGATCGATGTACAAATGTGCCAACTTCGAAGCCTGATAAGTAACCTTAATCGGTAAGAAGTGAGTTGACTTGGTCAAACGGTCAATAATAACCCAAATCGAATTATACCCCTGTCGGGTACGTGGCAACCCAACCACGAAATCCATAGCAATACTCTCCCATTTCCACTCTGGAATAGGTAGCGGCTGCATATATCCAAACGGCCTCTGATGTTCCAACTTTACCTGCTGGCAAGTCAAACACTTAGACACAAACTCTGCAACATCTTTTTTCATTTCGCTCCACCAGTACGTACCCTTGAGATCATGATACATCTTGGTAGAACCCGGATGAACACTGTAAGTTGACTTGTGTGCTTCCTCCAGAATCTGGTCTCTCAAGTCATCCGAATCCGGAACACACATTCGAGAACCGTACTTGAAAACTCCATCCGCCATAACAAACTCAAAATTCCCATCCATAATCCGTTTCAATTGTGGATCCTCAGCTTGTGAAGCTTTGATCCTATCAATCAAAACCGCTTGCACTTGCAACTGTGCCAACAAACAACCCCTATGTGAAACCTGAAAACCGAATCCCAAAGCAAACAAACTATGCCACTCACGAACCATGGGTCTCCGCCCAACCTAAGAAATATGGGCCAAACTGCCCAAAGACTTGCGACTCAACGCATCGGCTACCATATTAGCCTTACCCGGATTGTACTAAATAGAACAATCGTAGTCCTTTAGTAACTCCAACCATCTCCGCTGCCTCAGATTCAACTCACGTTGATAAAAAATGTACTTCAGACTCTTATGATCAGTAAATATCTTGCAAGTCGCACCGTAAAAATAATGCCTCCAAATCTTAAGAGCAAAAACCACAGCTGCCAACTCTAGATCATGAGTAGGATAATTCACCTCATGCTTCTTCAGCTGGCGAGAAGCATAGGCAATCACCTTACCCTGTTGCATCAGAATGCAACCCAAGCCAATACGAGAAGCATCACAATACACCGTGAACCCCTCAATGCCAAATGGCAAAGCCAACACAAGAGCGGTAGTCAAAATCTCTTTGAGCTTCTCAAATCTCGCCTCGCACTTGTCAGTCCACTCAAACTTAACACACTTCTGTGTTAGTTTAGTCAACGGTGCAGATATTTTGGAGAAATCATGCACCAACCAACGATAGTAGCCAGCTAACCCAAGAAAGCTTTTGATCTCGGTAACTGACCTCAGTCTCTGTCAATCCATAACCGCCTCAATATTTTTTGGATCAACCTTGATCCCATCCTTCGACACCACGTGTCCTAAGAAGGTAACCTTATCCAACCATAATTCACACTTCGAGAACTTAACATACAGTTGATGCTCACTCAAAGTCTGCAGTATCGTCCTCAAGTGAAAAGCATGCTCCTCCTCACTCTGAGAGTAAATCAGTATGTCACCAATAAACACGATAAAGAACTGATCCATAAACGGCTTGAATACCGATTCATCATATCCGTAAACGCTGCTGGTGCGTTAGTTAACCAAAATGACATGACCAAAAACTCAAAATGCCCATAACGCGTTTTGAAAGCAGTCTTAGGCACATCGACATTCTAAATCCGAATTTGATGATACCCGGATCTCAAGTCAATTTTTAAAAAACACTTAGCACCTTGCAACTGGTCAAACAAATCATCAATGCGAGGAAGAGGGTATCTGTTCTTGACAGTAACCTTGTTCAGCTTTCTGTAGTCAATACAAAGCCAAAAAGAACCATCCTTCTTGTTGACAAACAACACAGGAGCACCCCACGGAGAAATACTCGGTCTGATAATACCACTATCCAGCAATTCTTGTAACTGTTCTTTCAGCTCTTTCTACTCTGCAGGAGCCATCCGATACGGAGGTATCGAAATAGGAGTTGTTGCAGGAGTAACATTGATACAGAACTCAATGTCACGATCAGGTGGTAATCCAGGTAACTCCTCTAGAACCACATCAGTGAACTCATTCACTATCGAAACATTATGCACATCACCACTGACAGCCTCTAAGTCTCGAACCACCGCTAGAAAACCCTAGCAACCCTTGCCCATCATGCGCTTGGCCTTGATCGCTGAAATGAGATTCTTAGGTGTCTCCGCCTTCTCCCCTTGGAAAGAAAAAGGTACATCACCAGGAATCCCAAACACAACCGACTTCCCTCGACAGTCGATAGAAGCAAAATGGCGTGAAAGCCAATCCATCCCTAAGATAACATCAAAAGATAACACGTCAAGTACAATCAAATCATCTCTAAGATCCCTACCATGTATAATCACAGAACAAGACGGATAGACCAGATCCACCACAACAAAATCAAACAAAGGTGTAGATACAGATAAAGGCTCTAACAACCTAGATGGTGTCACACTCAACTTAGCAGCAATACTCGAAGAAACAAAAGAGTGATTTGCACCCGCATCAAACAAAACCACTGCATCTACAAAAGAAATCAGGATTGTACCTTGCACCACGGCGTTTGATGCACGAGCATCGTGAGGAGTCAAAGCAAACACTCTAGCATGACCCTATCCCTACTGCGGTGCCTGAGCAGAACTGAAACTACCCGAACCTCTACCACTGTTACCACGACCACCAAAACCACGTCCTCCTGAGCCACGGCCCTGCTAGCCACCAAATGAAACGACATGTTGAGAATACCATGCCGAAGGAGTAAAAGCAGTCCTCTGCTGCTTAAAAGACGGTTAAACAACACTAGCCAACGACAACTGCTTCCCAGATGTCGGACACTCTCTCGCAAAATGGCCCGGTTGGCCACAAGCATAGCAACTACCCGCTGCTACCGTACAAACTCCAAAGTGCCTGCGCCTGCAGTTCTGACAAAAAGGAACACTGGATGTTCCACTGCTACAACGCCCAAAACTACAGCTACCACCACTGTAACTAGAACTTTGGGAATACGGCTGATATCCCCTCCGCTCACCCCCTTTCTTACTCATGTACTAGGAAGACTTGTACTGATAGCTGCTGCTACCAATCTGGTGCCCACTACTCTGAACAACACCACATGCCTTCTTGGTTTTAGGCATCTTACCAAAGTGCATTAAAATACTCTCAATCCGACGAGTACAGTCCACCCAACACTAAACTCCTTGTGTGTCTCAGTCAGAAGACTCACAAACTCAGCGCCTAAACCTTTCACGTACCTGTCGTTCACCATTTGCTGTTAAGTCTGCAGATCCGGGGCAAAGCGACTCAGCCTTACAAACTCAGTCGTATACTCATGTATCGACCTATCCCCCTGTTCAAAACTAGCAATCTGTCACGGTGACCTTCTGTCACTGAAAAAGGCAAGTAGAAATCTCTGAATCTAGTCACAAACTCTCCCCAAGAAATAGAAGCCATATCAATACAAATTTCCCTTCGAAACCAGTCATTTGCAGGACCCCTCAAGGACATCTCCACTAGCATAACTGTTTGTCTGTCAGAAGCCTGCAATCTCTGAGCATTCCTCTTAATCTCCTCCAGAAAGTCTAGGGCATCACCGTCGCCCGCAAACTCAGTCGGCTTCAGCCTCGAATAAGCCAACAAGAAATCTCTGTTAGTGATTCCCACACCACCAACCGCAACACCACCTGCCTGTGGTACCTGCTGCTGTACAAACTGCCCCAGCATAGCATACTGGTTCTGCATGGCGATCTGCCCCGCCTGCAGTTGCACCAGATTATCCTGAAGTGCAGCGATCCCAGCTAGAAATGTCATGAAATCAAACAGATCCATAGGAGCTTGTGGTACACCTGGTGCCTGAACGCGTACATCACCACGTGCCCTACCTCTGCCTCTAGTAGCCTGACCTCTGCCACCCCATCCTCTGCCAGCTTGACCTCTGCCAGCCTGACCTCCGCCTGCACGTCCTCTACCAGCTTGAACTACAGGTTCATGCTGATCTACCTTAATAGACATGGCATCATCAGCCTCAGCATTAGCCTGAGCTGCAGCATGCCCACGAGTATTCATTTCTAAGAATGAAACAACAACCTTTAACAAAGCTACAAGGCAGCACCCGAAGTATATCTTAAATAAAGCACAAAATCTAACAATTCACCCAAAGTAATAACGATAAAATAATTCGAATAAAGCATAAAATTTCCAAAGTAAAACATCAATAAAACATAAGACCGACACAAAAACTCCTAAAGGTGGAGGTAGAAAGTTTTGAAAACAAATGATGACGTTGCAAAAGATAAGACTTGAATCCTATATTCTGCAGTAGATCGTAAGACACAACCACATATAACATGCTTTGAAGCGGTAAACACATAACATACAAACTTTTGGCCTTAGTTCGAAACTAAAGCTCTGATACCAACTTTGTCACGACCCAATTTCATGGATCGCGACCGGCGCTAGGGTATGGGTATGGTTGTACCAAAACCCGTAGCAAGCCTCGCGGATAACATACATTCAATAGAAACCTGCAAGAAAACAAATGCTCGGGGGCAACCGAGACATCACCCTAAGCCTAACAACTTATATAGCAGTTCTAATATAATAACTTGATAGCAAATCGAAACTATGAAACATGCCTCACAAATAAATAAATGTAACATGCCAAAGTATAATAATATAAAAGTCATACCACTACGACAAACCAAATTATAATAATAGAGACAACTAGTTCTACAGCGGTCTAAGAGGTAAAACAATTAACTAGTCTAATAACATAAAAAGACCTCCGAGGAATCAAAAGATCGGAGATGACCAACGCTCTCAAAATCAAAAGCCTGGAAAAATTTGGAAAACAACGGGGTCAGATATTCTGAGATGAGTTCATAATGCTATTTACATTTATTAAGTTTAAAACCCTTTAAAACAAATCCTTTTATACTAATATTTATTTGATTATGGAAAACAGTATTGAAATGAAATCCCAAAGTATTTAACCCAAAGTACTATCCAAAGTAGATGGGAACAAATCCTCATCGATTCCCAAAGTAGGCCTGACATTGGTCATCCAATCCCAAAGTACTTACCGGTGCACGCAGTGTCGATACAAGCCTATCGAGTAGCTCGTTTCAATCCAGATCCATAAACCTTAAAACAGTTCATAAACATTTGATATGCTAAAATAATGTGCGGTACTTAATAAAGCGGTAAATAACACTATAAACTCACTGCTTGCTTATCCACGTGAATCTTGGCAAACAGTTAACCCTGCGTAGACTCCGAAGCACGAGAAGTCGACGGATCTAAAACATTATATAAGTCAAAATCCAAACAACCCCTAACTCTAAGAATACTAAACTCCACAGAGGACTAGCATTTCAAAACACAAACAAAGAATCAAACAAGGTAACCAAAGTACAGCCAAAGTATCCATACAACCAATTAACAAATAAGGTAAGTTAAGCTTAGGTGACTTCTTATCTTTTAAAATGAAACCAAGGTACTTAAATACTTATATAGTCTTTTCAAAACAATTACAGTTCCCAAAGTAGTGTGTTAGCCTTACTGCAGTATAGCTCAACACAACATGTCGGGAGACCATGTCTAACCCGACCCATCCATAAACCAAAGTTAAAAACCAAAGTCTTAAATAAAACCTTAAATGAAACCAAAGTTATTTTAAATAAGAACTCATACCCTAACTTAATAATGCCATGAAACAATAGAAAACAACAATCCAAATAAGCTTTCCATCATTTGACAAGTAACACCCAAGGTACACTTAACATTCCACCTTAAATAAAATCAATAAGATTCGATATCTTTAAGTATCAACTTGAAACTAAAATAGTTCAATCAACACATAACAAACCATATAATCCTTTCATGCCTTATAACTCATTTAACCAATGTTAAACACAACTTAGAATAAGACTAACATCCTTTAAATATGCTTAAACCACATTTTAAACAAAGTATGAATCACTCTTATATTTGATAAAAACCATCTTAAATACGCCTTAAACCTTTGGTCAAAATGTTGGTTAATCTCTTTAACCCAACCTCACCCAAAGTAGCATCTTAATTACTTAAAATCAACTATAAAGTAATTTCCAGCAAAGTTACTTATTCGAAACAGTGAATTTAACCTTTGTAAAAACCTTATTTAATCTATGATTTAGCCTTAGCCAATTACTTCAAAACACTCAATGTATTAGTTGCTAGTTATCAACGTATTACCCCTTTCAAAGAAATTTCCAGATTTTAGTGCATAACCAAAACTGAATTTTAAGTCAAAAACATTAGCCAAACGATACTTCAATCCATACACAAGATCCTTCCAATACACCCAATGTACATTTGATGTCAAAACAACCTAAGATCAACTTTTATGACATTTCTAGATTTTAGAGAATGTCCAAAATAGCGCTTTTAATCCAAAGTTTTTAACAAATTGATAAACCTTTCATTTGTAGCATCCATTCTCAATTCACCCAAGGTACAGGTGATAAGGACAATCAAATTACAACACTAAATAACATTTACAGATTTTAAATCACGGTAAAACATAATTATGAATCGAACCACCCAAATTATTGAATCCAAACTTCATATAACCATCTCAACGCAATCAAAACATGGGATTAGAACCACTAACCTCTTGATATAGATTAAGGACAACAATCAAGAGAAAACCCAGAAAATATAGATCTAAAATCAGCTTACGATAAATCCATACGATAGCTAATGAATTTATAATTGATAGGAATGATAAACATTGGATTAAACCTTAAGGAAAGGATTAGAAGTACTTACAATTGATTAAAATAGGCTTATGAATGATAGAGAATGACTAAGAGAAGTGCTATTACCGTTTTAGGATTTTAGAGAAAGTGTAATATCAATTTAGGTCGAATTAGGTGAGTTTAAATAGAAATCAGCGAACTGAACAATGCACACGTCGCGCTCGTTACACCATCATCGCGCCCGTGATACATGAATCGCGCCCGCGATTCAGGCATGTCGCGCCCGCGAAATGCTACTACCTCCGATGAAAAATTGAGATTTTGAAATTGAAATCGAAAACGTTCCAAACTCCGAGACTACACCTAATACATCTTAAAACACATTTTAAAAGGTTTTTAACCTATGAATCATGATTCTAAGTGGTCGAACCACTCACACGAACCTAAGGTACCGTTTAGGCTTAACGGAACAAGTTAGAAAAATACGGGGTGTTACACTAATTATACTGAATAAACCTCATATCTATCATGCATAATCCGACTTCGTATAATACAATCAAAATATTAAACTAAGATTGAAATATAACATAATAATATTCAATGCATCCACATCCTAAAAACACAGAACAACAATTTATAAAAATAATATGGAAAGTAAATAGCAAACTCACGACTTGCTATCCCAAAATAATATAAACCCGTAGATTTTTAAATAATTATACCCAAAGTAATTTAAAATATTATAAACAATTATATTATTAAATTGCCAAAATATTAGTCGAATTAAACCCGTAGATTACAATTAAAATTTAATTAATAAATGTCAAATATAATTAGTTAACAAATTAACCTAAGTAGCTAATTTATTCACTCATAATAAATTAGTGATCAAAAGATCCTTTTAGCCCAAAGTAATTCCAACCAAGCCAATCATGCATAGCCACCTACACCTTCTTCTCCAATTCATAACTCAAGCAATCCCATCATTCAACAATCTGCAGAAACCGAACACCCTAACTCCAAGCTATGAATTCAAAGTAAAATCTCACAACCATTTCCTCTACAATCTATTGTTTTAGCAATCATTAATCATCTACTTAAACAATCAAGAAGAATCCAAAATAAGGGATTATAAATCAAATTTTTTTAGAACTCACGAAGAATGGAAATTAAAAGAGAAATCCATCGTTTTGAATTTAATGATCCCAAAGATCAAAACACAGGAGTCTACAACCTTTATATGCCATAATCAAAACCTAAAAAGAACAAAATCATAGCTAATAGCCTTAATGAGTTCGGCAGAAACAATCAAACAAATAGAACCAAATAGCACGTGAAAAACGATAAAACGGCATCGATTGTTACGGGTTCGTTTACGTACCATTTAACGAACGAAAGGTGTAGAAACGTAGATGTGTGAGTCTACTTTCACGGGAAATAAACGAAATTGATTTCGACCTCTGAACGGGTGTGGAATGAATTAAATTTCAGAGAGGTCGATTAAACTTAAAACAGAAATTTCCAGAAAACGGTAAAACGGCGGCGATTGGTACGGGTTCGTTTACGTACCGTTTGACGAAACAAAAATTGGAATTTATAGATACGCGAGTCTTCTATCTTTGGAAGGAAGCGGAACCTATTTCGGTTCTGAAACGAGAGAGCAATCAGTGATGAACGGAGATGTCGTTTTTGAACAAAAACTGAAATTTGAAACAAACTTACCGATTATTTTTCACCAACTTGGAGGCAATTATTAGCGATTTCTCTCAAGGAAAAACGAGGAAGATGGCGGCTAGGTTTAGTATGAAGTGTGGTGAGTATTTTTGATTTGGAGAGCGTTTTAAAAACGCGAATGGATTGAGATAAATCAGGGGGCGAAATTACCCCCATGCATTCCCGCAGCAGGTCTCGAACGAGACCTGCTGAGTTTGAAAAGGTCTCGTACGAGACCTGTGGGTCTCGAACGAGACCTGCTAAAAAAAACGCAGGTCTCGTACGAGACCTACATTTCCCGTACGAGACCAGGTCTCGTTTGAACTTGGTTCAACGAGACCAGGTCTCGTTTGAACTTGGTTCAACGAGACCTGGTCCAACCAATTTTGGTTGGACCGAAACCCAACCCGGATTAATTAATTTATTTATTTATTTTTATACATTTTCGAAACCCGGACTTTAATTAACCCCTTTCGAAACCCGGAATAGAATTAAACCATTTTCGAATCCAATCACAAAACAAGTTATTAAAATGTTACCGGAACTCGCAACTTAAATTTTTAAAATTTTACGGGATATTACATTCTCCCCAACTTATTAAAAAATCGTCCTCGAATTTAACACAATAAACACATAGCACAAAAAAAAACACAAACTACCACTAAGATTCTTAAAAATCAGATAACAATCAATTTCCTTACCTCAAGGAAATAGAAAAGGATAGCGATTCCGCATATCCAACTCGGTCTCCCACGTGCACTCCTCAACAGAATGGTTCCGCCATAAAACCTTGACCATCGAAAATCTCCTTGTTCCGTAACTTACGAACCTGCGTATCAACAATTTCGACAGGCTGCTCCTCGTAAGATAACTCATGGTCAATCTCAACACTCTGCGGTACTATCACGTGAGAAGGATCAGAAATACACTTCCTCAATATGGAAATGTGAAACACTGGGTGAACCAACGACATATCTGGTGGCAAAGCTAACTTGTACGCCACTGCTATAATACGCTCAATGATCTCATACGGACCAATATACCTCGGTGCTAACTTCTCCTTAACACCAAAACGCACAACGCCCTTCATAGGCGAAACCCGAAGAAACACGAAATCTCCAACCTGAAACTCCATATCTTTCCTCTTCGGATCAGCATAACTCTTATGCCGACTAAAAGCTGTCTCCAATCTCCGCTTGATCAATGGTCCGAGAGCTTGCGCTCGCCAACCTCCTCCCAACATATAGGAGATCGACACTTGCGCCCGTACAAAGCCTCATAAGATGCCATCTCAATACTAGCGTGGTAACTGTTGTTATAGGAAAACTCAATCAAAGGCAAATGAGTATCCCAGCTACCCTGAAAATCCAGAACACACATCCTGAGCATGTCCTCCAAAGTCTGAATAGTCCTCTTAGACTGAACGTCAGTCTGAGGATGAAAAGCAGTACTGCAATCCAATCTCGTACCCAAAGATTCATGCATCGCCTTCCAAAACCGAGAGGTGAAAACTGAACTTCTGTCTTAAACTATCGACACCAGTACACCATGGAGACTCACAATCCGATCGATGTACAACTATGCCAACTTCGAAGCCTGATAAGTAACCTTGATCGGTAACAAGTGAGCTGACTTGGTCAAACGGTCAACTATCACCCAAATAGAATCATACCCATGTCGGGTACGTGGCAAACCAACCACAAAATCCGTAGCGATTCGCTCCCATTTCCACTCTGGAATAGGTAGCGGTTGCAGGTATCCAAACGGTCTCTGATGCTCTAACTTTACCTGCTGGCAAGTCAAACACTTAGACACAAACTCTACCACATCCTTTTTCATTCCGCTCCACCAGTACGTACCCTTGAGATCATGGTACATCTTGGTAGAACCCGGATGAACACTGTAAGCTGACTTGTGCACTTCCTCCAGAATCTGGTCTCTCAAACCATCCGAATCCGGAACACACAGTCTAGAACTGTACCTGAGAACTCCATCTGCCAGAACAAACTCAGAATTCCCATCCAAATGGATCTCATCCATAATCCGTTTCAATTGTGGATCCTCAGCTTGTGAAGCTTTGATCCTATCAATTAGAACTGGTTGCACCTGCAACTGTGCCAACAAATAACCCTTCTGCGAAACCTGAAATCCGTATCCCGAAGCTAACAACCCATGCCACTCACAAACCATGGGTCTCCGCCCAACCTCAGAAATATGGGACAAACTGCCCGAAGATTTGCGACTCAACGCGTCAGCTACCACATTAGCCTTACCCGGATAGTACTGAATAGTACAATCGTAGTCTTTCAGTAACTCCAACCATCTCCGCTGTCTCAGATTCAGCTCACGCTGATAAAAAATGTACTTCAGACTCTTATGATCAATGAAGATCTCGCAAGTCGCACCGTACAAATAGTGCCTTCAAATCTTGAGAGCAAAGACCACAGCTTCTAACTCCAGATCATGAGTAGAATAATTCACCTCATGCTTCTTCAGCTAGCGAGAAGCATAGGCAATCACCTTACCATGTTGCATCAGAATGCAACCCAAACCGATACGAGAAGCATCACAATACACAGTGAACCCCTCGATGCCAGATGGCAAAGCCAACACAGGAGCTGTAGTCAAAATCTCTTTAAGCTTCTCAAAGCTCGCCTCGCACTTGTCAGTCCACTCAAACTTAACACCTTTATGTGTCAGTTTAGTCATCGGTGCAGATATTCTGGAGAAATCCTGCACGAACCGACGATAGTAGCCAGCTAACCCCAGAAAACTTCTGATCTCAGTAACTGACCTCGGCCTCTGCCAATCCATAACTGCCTCAATCTTTGTCGGATCAACCTTGATCCCATCCTTTGACACCACGTGTCCTATGAAAGTAACTTGATCCAGCCAGAATTCGCAATTCGAGAACTTAGCATATAGGTGGTGCTCACGCAAAGCCTACAGTATCGTTCTCAAGTGGAAAGCATGCTCCTCCTCACTCCGAGAATAAATCAGTATGTCATCAATAAACACAATAACGAACTGATCCAGAAACGGCTTGAATACCCGGTTCATCATATCCATAAACGCTGCTGGTGCGTTAGTTAACCCAAAAGACATGACCAGAAACTCGAAATGCCCATAACGCGTTCTGAAAGCAGTCTTAGGCACATCGACGTCTCGAATCCGAAGTTGATGATACCCGAATCTCAAGTCAATCTTCGAAAAGCACTTAGCACCCTCCAACTGGTCGAACAAATCATCAATGCGAGGAAGAGGATACCGGTTCTTGATAGTAACCTTGTTCAGCTGTCTGTAGTCAATACACAACCGAAATGACCCATCCTTCTTCTTGACAAACAACACAGGAGCACCCCACGGAGAAGTACTCGGTCTGATAAAACCATTATCCAGCAATTCCTGTAA
Source organism: Mercurialis annua (assembly GCF_937616625.2). NCBI lineage: Eukaryota > Viridiplantae > Streptophyta > Magnoliopsida > Malpighiales > Euphorbiaceae > Mercurialis > Mercurialis annua. Next base: position 40,658,290 of record NC_065570.1, read on the forward strand.
CTGTTCCTTCAACTCTTTCAGCTCTGCAGGAGCCATCCGATACGGAGGTATCGAAATAGGAGCTGTTCTAGGAGCAACATCGATACAGAACTCAATGTCACGATCGGGTGGTAATCCAGGCAACTCCTCTGGAAGCACGTCAGTGAACTCATTCACTATCGGAACACTATGCACATCACCACTGTCACCCTCTAAATCGCGAACCACCGCTAAGAAAGCATGGCAACCCTTGCCCATCATACGCTTGGCCTTGATTGTCGAAATTAGATTCTTAGGTGCTTCTGTCTTCTCCCCTTGGAAGGAAAAAGGCATATCACCAGGAATCCCAACACAACCGACTTCCCTCGACAGTCGATAGAAGCAAAATGGCGTGAAAGCCAATCCATCCCCAAGATGACATCAAAAGATAACACGTCAAGCATAATCAAATCAGCCCTAAGATCTCTACCATGTATAATCACAGAACAAGACGGATAAACCATGTTCACCACAACACAGTCAGACAAAGGCGTAGATACAGATAAAGGATCTAACCACCTAGATGGTGTCACACCCAACTTAGCAGCAAAACTCGAAGAAACAAAAGAGTGTGTTGCACCCGCATCAAATAAGACCAAGGCATCTACAAATGAAATGGGAATAGTACCTTGCACCACGGCGTTTGATGCACGAGCATCCTGAGGAGTCAAAGCAAATACTCTGGCCTGACCATGTCCCTGCTGCGGTGCCTGAGAAAAACTATAACTACTAGAGCTTCTACCACCGTTCCCATGGCCACCAAAACCACGCCCTCCTGAACCACGGCCCCGCTGCCCACCAAACAAAGCGTCAGGTTGAGAATACCCTGCCAAAGGAGTGAAAACGGGTCTCTGCAGCTGAAAGAACGGCTGAGCAACACTAGCCGACGACATCTGCTGTCCAGATGCCGGACACTCCCTAGAAAAGTGACCCTGCTGGCCACAAGCATAGCAACTACCTGGTGCCACTATGCACTGTCCCGAATGTCTGCGCCTACAGTTCTGACAAAACGAGACGCTAGAAGTACCACTGTAACAGCGACCGGATCCACGACTACTCCCACTGTAACCAGAACTGTGAGAATACGGCTGATACCCTTTTCGAAGACCCCCTTTCTGACTCTTGTACTGGGAAGGCTTGAACTGATAGCTGCTGCTACCACCCTGCCGCCCACTACTCTGAACAACACTGCTCGCCTTCTTTGTGTCAGTCATCTTCCCAAAGTGTATTAAATTTGCATTTATCCAACGGGCACTGTCCACTACAGCAGAAAATTCCTTGGTCGTCTCAGTCAGAAGACTAATAAAGTCAGCACCTAGACCCTTCACGTACCTGTCGTTCACCCTCTGCTGTTCAGTCTGCAGATCTGGGGCAAAGCGACTCAGTCTCACAAACTCAGTAGTATACTCATGTACCGATCTGTCTCCTATCTTCAGAATCAGCAATCTGTCTCTGAAACCCTCTGTCACTAAAAATGGTAGATAAAATTCCTTGAATTGAGTCACAAAATCCGCCCAAGTAATAGTAGCCATAACTGCGCGAATCTCCCTGCGAAACCAGTCATTTGCAGCACCCTTCAAGGACATCTCCACTAGCATAACGGTCTGTCTCTCAAAAGCCTGTAGTCTTTGAGCATTCCGCTCAACCTCCTCCAGAAAGTCTAGGGCGTCGCCGTCGCCCGCAAACTCAGTCGGCTTCAGCCTTAAATAAGTCAACACCAAGTCCGTGTCAGTGATTCCAGCACCACCAATCGCAACACCACCAGCCTGTGGTACCTGTTGCTGCACAATCTGTCCCAGCATAGCATACTGGTTGTGCATGGCGATCTGTCCCGCCTGTAGTTGCACTTGGTTATTCTGGAGTGCAGTGATCCCAACTAAAAACGTCGTGAAGTCAAACGGATCAATAGGAGCTTGTGGTACACCTGGTGCCTGAACGCCTGCACCACCACGTCCCCTACCTCTGCCTCCAGCAGCCTGACCTCTGCCACCCCAACCTCTACCGGCTCGGCCTCTACTAGCTGGAACTCCACCTGCACGTCCCCTGCCAACTTGAACCTCTGGTTCATGCTAGTCAACCTCAATTGACATAGCGTCATCAGCTTCAGCCTCAGCATGGGCTGCAGCACGCCTATGAGTATTCATTCCTAAGAATGAAACAAATAAATCTCAAACAATGCCCACATGGCAACACCTAGTGTAAAATTTAAATAGCTCACAAATCAACAATTTATCCAGAGTAATAACGATAACATTCCAAAGTAAAGCAAAAATTTCGCAAAGTAAAACATCAATAACACATAAGACCGACCCAAACATTCCTAAAGGTGAAGGTAGAAAGTTTTGAAAAAAAATGATGACGTTTCAAAAGACAAAACTTGAATCCTAATTCCGCAGTAGATCCTATGACACAACAGTAACACTTAACATGCCTTAAAGCGATAAACACGCAACATGCAAAAATTTGGCCTTAGTTCGAAACTAAAGCTCTGATACCAACTTTGTCACGACCCAATTTTGTGAATCGTGATCGGCGCTAGGGTATGGGTATGGTTGTACCAAAACCCGTAGTAAGCCTCGCGGAAATCAAATACACATTTAAACTTGCAGAAAATTGCTCGGGGGCAACCGAGACTTCAACCTAAGTCTAGCAATTTATATTACAGTTCTAATATAAATAAATTAAATATCTTAAATGTTCAACAACATGCCTTATATATAACAATATCGTAATCCAGAGTAATTATGCCAAATATAAATAATCGAATATATCGACAATCCCAAAGTGTAATATCAAATGTAATAAATAAACTAGTTCTACTGCGGTCTAAGAGTTTGAAAACATAAACTAGTTTAATAACATAAAAACCTCCGAGGAACCAAAAGAATCGGAGTGGACCAGCTTTCAAATAATAAACCTGGAAAATTTGGGAAAACAACGGGGTCAGATATACTGAGATGAGTTCGCAATACTATTTACATTTATTAATATTAAACCCCTTAAATCAAAACAGTTTATACTAATATTGTATTATTATGGAAAACAATATTGAAATGATCCCAGCGTAAGTATGACATAGCATACTGATAAACCCAGAGTAGACGGGAACATATCCTCGTCATATACCAGCGTAAGTAAGACTTTAGTCTGCCGATCCCAGAGTACTTACCGGTGCACACAGTCTCGATACAAGCCTATCGAGCAACTCGTTTCAATCCAGATCCATAATCCGTAAAAACAGTTCAAAAGCATTTATAATATTAAAATATGATGCGGTACTTAATAAAGCGGTAAATAGCACTACAAACTCACTGCTTGCTTATCCACGTGATCTTGGCAAACAGCTAACCCTGCGTAGACTCCGAAGCACGAGCAGTCGACGGGTCTAAAATAATAAATAGGTTAATATCCAAACGACCCCTAACTCTAAGATTACTAGACACCACGTAGGACTAGCACAATTGAATAACCAGATAAATCACCGAGAAACATAATTCTCAAATAAACTATAATGTCGTAATTAAATCAAGACTATTGAGTTCGCACTTAAATCCGATCCGCAAAATATTATTAAAATAACATTTAAATGATAAATAAAATTCATTCCTCAAATAGTGGGTAAGCCGAGTTTTTCAAAACTACCAAGCTAAACCCACATGTCGGTAACCCAAGTCCAAACCGACCCAACTGATATTCCAGGATTATAAACCACAGTTAATAATTAATATTAAATAAAATATTAATCGATATTAAATTAGAACTCAATAGCTTGAAATCCAAATAATTAAATTATCGGCAAAATATCTCCTTAAATAAATAAATAGAAGGCTAAATTACAAATTTGGCTAAATTGTCACGCTAAACCAAATTTTTCAAAAATTTAAATATTAGATGAATTATCAAATTCCCTTTTTATCAAATAAATAATTTAAATCCAATTCGTTTAAATTATAATAAGATTAGTATATACTCTAGATTTTAAAATAATTATACCCAAAGTAATTTAAAATATTATAAACAATTATATTATTAAATTTCCAAGATATTATTCGAATTAAACCCGTAGATTACAATTAAAATTTAATTAATAAATATCAAATATAATTAGTTAACAAATTAACCTAAGTAGCTAATTTATTTCACTCATAATAAATTAGTGATCAAAAGATCCTTTTAGCCCAAATTAATTCCAACCAAGCCAATCATGCATAGCCACCTACACCTTCTTCTCCAATTCATAACTCAAGCAATCCCATCATTCAACAATCAGCAGAAACCGAACACCCTAACTCCAAGCTATGAATTCAAAGTAAAATCTCACAACCATTTCCTCTACAATCTATTGTTCTAGCAATCATTAATCATCTACTTAAACAATCAAGAAGAATCCAAAATAAGGGATTATAAATCAAATTTTTTTAGAACTCACGAAGAACAGAAATTAAAAGAGAAATCCATCGTTTTGAATTTAATGATCCCAAAGATCCAAATACAGGAGTCTACAACCTTTATGTGCCATAATTAAAACCTAAAAAGAACAAAATCATAGCTAATAGCCTTAATGAGTTCGGCAGAAACAATCAAACAAATAGAACCAAATAGCACGTGAAAAACGATGAAACAACATCGATTGTTACGGGTTCGTTTACGTATCGTTTGATGAACGAAAGATGTAGAAACGTAGATGCGTGAGTCTACTTTCACGGGAAACAAACGGAATTGATTTCGACCTCCGAACGTCTGTGGAATAAATTAAATTTCAGAGAGGTTGATTAAACTTAAAACAGAAATTTCCAGAAAACGGTAAAACGGCGGCGATTGGTACGGGTTCGTTTACATACCGTTTGACGAAATAAAAATTGGAATTTGTAGATACGCGAGTCTTCTATCTCTGGAAGGAAGAGGAACCTATTTCGGTTCTTAAACGAGAGAGCAATCAGTGATGAACGGAGATGTCGCTTTTGAACAAAAATTGAAATTTGAAACAAACTTACCGATTATTTTTCACCAATTTGGAGGCAATTATTAGCGATTTCTCTCAAGGAAAAACGAGGAAGATGGCGGCTAGGTTTAGTATGAAGTGTGGTGAGTATTTTTAATTTGGAGAGCGTTTTAAAAACGCGAACGGATTGAGAGCAATCAGGGGGCGAAACTGCCCCCCTGGATTCCCGCCGCAGGTCTCAAACGAGACCTGCTGAGTTTGAAAAGGTCTCGTACGAGACCTGCTAAAAACAACGCAGGTCTCGTACGAGACCTACATTTCCTGTACGAGATCAGGTCTCGTTTGAACCTGGTTCAACGAGACCTTGTCCAACCAATTCTGGTTGGACTGAAACCCAACCCGGATTAATTTATTTATTTTTTTATATATATTTTCAAAACCCGGAATTTAATTAACCCCTTTCGAAACCCGGACTAGAATTAAACCATTTTCGAATCCAATCACAAAACAAGTTTAAATTTCATAAACTACTAAAATATTACCAGTACTCGCAACTTAAATTTTTAAAATTTTACGGGATATTACAATATAAGAACAATTCTTATTCTATAGCTAATTCTAACGACCAAAACATAACGTTTAATAAATAAATGTAACTCGTCGTACTCGTATCAATTTTTTTTATAAAATCTTAAAACATCCTTCTTATTACCTTTAGTAAAAATCAAAAATCATATTTGATTAGTTAAAGACAAACCAATTATTATAGCTTAATAACCAGCTCCTTATTAATACTCATTTTCATTGTTAACTTAACCTTTTTAACCTTTAAACCCAACCAACTTAAATAGCCAACTTTCAATGACTCGTTTTATTTTGTTTACTCTTGAAACGATGTTTCAAATGATTTTAAACTCGTCTCGTTAATAAACTATAGCAATAGTATTTTGAAAATATACTTTCATTTTTAAGTTTTTAAACTTGATTTTTAATACATTTCCAATAATTTTTTAACATACTTTTAATCATATTTTTCAAATTCCGGAAATTGCATTTTGGACTCGGACACGCACACACCAGCCTTGCACGGCTTCCTGAGCACACCAGAATCCTCTCTTTACGTTGCAGCGGTTGCTGGATATTGCAGCAGTAAACTGCTGCATTCTGCCGCAGTTTACTGTTATTCTTGAACATAGTCGGTCCCCGTTCCACATCGGTTAAATAAACTCCAAAAAATATTCGATTCGATGTTCCAAACCCCCTGAAAACATCTCTGAAGAAAAGATTCTAAACCTATCAAAAGTCCACCTTAAAACACCTAAAAATTCACTTTAAAATTAATGGAAAATATCAATTGAACTTGTTCTTTATATGTATCAAATATCTAATCTTTAGACACCAATTTCCACCCTATTTTCAGATTTCTTACCTCCAAAACAATAACTCAAACCATAGCTTCAAACTCTAATGTTTAAAATATAAAATTCTTTCTTTAAACTCAACAAAATCAACTAAAATCATAGCCGAAGACAAAACAGAATACGTTATCTTAACTGCATGTGAGTTAGATTTGTAACCGAGCTTGAATTCATGAAATTGGTTGTCGGAATCTAAAGATATGCTCACCACCATACAAGTCGCTCATGAAAACAAGAAGAAATGTTGAAGTTGATGACGGTGGTGGCGGGATTTATAACACCTAGGTTGGGGTTTTGATTTCTTTACGTCAAATGGTGAATATGGGTAAGTAGAGGTGATGAATGTGTATTAATAGCTTTGGAAAAAGTCTATTTTAACTCAAGCATTAATACTCTTTTAACTCAAATCTTTACTTATCATTCAAATCAATCCAAAACGATTTCGCAAATTTACGAAATTTTGATGATAATTTCTTAAAAATAAATAACAGACTTTGCCATATTATTTATTAACTCGAGACCTATATTTTATTTATTTTTCTTCCGATAATTAAGGTCCTATTTAATTGCATTTAATAAAATTATATATGTCAAAATTCCATGGAATTTAATCATAGCTCCTTAAATTATTTTACGAAACTTGGCATAAAATTTATTAGCTCGGGGACTTTTCATTTATTTTATTTTAATTTATTGACCTTTCTTTAGTCCCGTTCAAATCCAATTTAATGAATAATAATTTTCAACTTAAATTATTATTTTACGATAATTTAAATATACTCGCTTTGGCCAATATCTAACTTATATTAACTTAATTTAACATCATTGACCTAAATTTCACAGTTAACCCACGTGCCACTGTACTTAGTACTTTAAAAAGTACGGGGTATTACATTCTTCCCCCTTATAGAATTGTGTCCTTGAATATTCATAATTACAACAATACTCTTAGCCATCAATTATTACACTCTAGCAATTATCACATCTCCTTATAAAACTTAAACTCCTACTTTTTACCCTGTTGTTACCTGGATTATAAGGTTTTTACAAATTCGTCTGCTACGAAAATCATATACTATCACCTTTGCAATCCATCGCGTTTTAGAAGTTCATCACGTCGTCATTCCTTAGCTGTTTTCTACTTACTTTATGGTACCAAAGTTCCTTACTTGCGTTACCCAAATTACTTACTTGAAGTAATTGCTCATTTATGATACTACTTATCTCGATCCTTTCTTTACTATAGGCCATTTAACCATATAATCAATCATCTTCACTTGCCTTGACCTTATGATAATCGTCTTATCGTTACATCCCTTTTTGTGATATTTAATTTCACCCTAGCTGATCGTAAACAAATAATACGTCCTCACTACTTGTCGTTAAACTTGCTATGTTGACTTGTCACTATCATGATTTTTATATCACGAGTTAAATTTTTCATGAATCAAATCAAATCTTTATTTTTCATGAATCAAATCAAATCTTTGTTTTTCCCATACCATTACTGACATGTTTTTCTTATCCAATTATCTTAATGTATGTCTAATCTATCTTTATCTTTGAGAAGTCTCACATTCCTCACGTGTAGTGATTTGACCTTTTGAATCCAATCACAACGAAACATCAGCTTAGTTAAACCCCTTACGTGTAATGATCTCAATATCTAGTTATAATTCTCTTAATCTTACTCTAAAATGTACATTTAGCAAAATTCTTATAAATCTCATGTATCCCCGTTTACTTCTATATCAAATTGTTTGATTAGACCATTAGAATATTCTTATAACGTTTTTCGCTTCTTCGTTGTTTTCACAGGTGTTCCCAAACGTGTGAAGTCTAACTTAGTTTTATATGCGATACTCCTTTTTCATTTAAGGGTATACCTTTAACTTCCAATTTTTGAGTAGTCTAATCTTTTTAATAACACGAGTGCCCACTTTATTACTTCGACCCGTCTCGCGGTGTACTGTTGTTCCAGCTTGTTTCCTGAATAGCTCTTGCATTTGTAAGCTATAGTTTTCATTAGCTATTCAATTATCTAACAACTACTTACTTTAACTTGGTCTGTTTCTTCAATCTTTTATACTCCCGTATCGTTCATTGAGTCAACGATGTTGAGATCCTCGAACGGTCTCGTCCTGATTCCTGGTAATGTTTTTCAATTCCAAGATGCATAAAATTTAGCGAATTAAATTTGATTATCCCTCTATTGATGTTTCTTGATTTATACCTTAATGATATTCCACCTCGATAGCTTCGGAGAATTATTCCATAATTTATATTTCGTTATCGTAGGTCCCCTTTAGAAGAAATTTCCATGGATACGTTTGTTTACGACTTGTCCTTGTCATAATTCCCTAAACAATTTCTTACCTCTTTGTCACATTTACTGACTATATCTCTCTTTTAATATTCACCACTTAATCTTCACAATTTCGTTCATTTTCTTCATCGTATACTTCTTTAATGTCATCTTTCATTTCAATTTCCATTATCGCAATTCTAGTCGTTGATAATAATCTTAGACGTTGATTTCCTTGCATTACTTTAATGTTCAATGCGTAATTCTCACTTATGTTGATGAGATGTATCCGTTACCAACATCTGTTCTATCAGTAAGACTAATCTCAACATCTTTAAAAATGTACTGATGACCTCATTCGCTTACAGATACTTAAATTCAAGCATAAACTATGACATTTACTTAAAACATTCTAATTCACTTGCGTGAAGGTCTATTACAAATCTTGTAGTCGACATTTCCCAGAATCATCGAATCTTAAGAAATTATCAATTTCTTCCTTTGCACTAATACTCCTACATCTATTGCCTTAATCTTTTCGTCTGTCTCTTAAGATTTCCTGGATCTTAAAACAGACATCATTCTAACCAGGAAAGCTTGACCTTATTTTGTCAATCTCTCAAAAGTTAAAGCACTGGTCATTAACATTTCTCATGTTCTTTATTCTTTATCGAATAAATTTATTGACCATTAGCAACTTTGGGAATAATCCATGATATATATACATGAATAATTCGTGTATGGTTCCTATATACTTCTTAACTACAGTCGAAGTACTTGTTAACTTCAATGATGTACAATGTCGAACTCATTAAGTCGTGCATTGATAAAAACATCTTCGTTTTTGCTTTGAAATCGACATACTTCGTATCGCGGCTAATGTCCGTATAACATAGTCTTGGTTTTGATAACGTAATCGTTATTACTCATTTTTCCTTTCTTTATGCTACTCCCCTGGCGTAGATCTACTTGTTGTTAATAGATCAATAAGAGTATTGTTCCGATAGATATCTCTTCTATAGAGTTCATTAATTGATTGTCGTGTTTCTGTTTTATGTCTGGTTTATCTCTTAGGGAGAAGATAGGCGTAGAGACCGTCTTGTCCGGGCTAGGATGGATGTTCCTGGGTGTCCTGGCCGAGTCCCTACTGATGGGCAAGATGCTTCTTCTGGTATAGTTCCTGGTATTCTTAGTAAGATGTTGTAGATGACTGCTCGTTACCGTGGTGCATAGGGATAGGTGCACGACTCGGTTCCTATTGTTTATATACTGCACTCGTTTGTGCCTGCTAACTGTACCCATGTAAGTGTTGTTCACTATGTTTGTACTTTTGTTTTGGCTGGGATTCTTGTCTGTTTATCTGAGTGATTGATTTTCTGTTCTATAGGTGCCGGTGTCTCAAGCCATTTAACTGGGTGAGATCAGTTGTACATTGTATCTGCACAAATGGGGTAAAATGGAAATATGCAATATAATCTATCCTATTAGCATGCATGAATGTAATTCTAGCCTTGACTGCTCTCTGGTTTCATATTGTGATAACAAGACAAATAGACCAAACTCAACAAGAGACAGTCCACAAATATAATCGAACAACGACATAAATACCGAACCGAGACACATCGAATCGAGCAGACAGGCAAACCCGAAGCAAGCCAAATCACATAAAGCTCAGAGAAAAGGCCTAAATCGGACTCACCAAATTAATCACATCTCGGATTCACCGAGCACAACCACTCTGGACACCCTGAACAAATTTGTCAGAACGTACCCTGACAATCCAGACAAACTTCTGCACAGACAAAGAGAATGAGGTCAGACTTGTCGGCCCAAACAAAGAGAAACAAAGACATAGTGTAAAAGGCTAAAGAAAGTAGGTGAAAAGGTTAATTCTCTTGTTCTCTCAACTCTTAACTCACTTTCACTTCTTATTCTTTCTCTCACTAAAACATCTATTGACTAGACCGTCGGAGTGGTTTGCCGGAATCCCTTTCCGGCATCCTTCTTACGGTTGTGTTGTGCCTTTCAGGTACGATCTTGAATGACCCGTTGATCAGAGTGTCGCCACCATCCCACAAGTTATCATTTGGCGCCGTCTGTGGGAATGAAAGTAAGAAAGTTTCCCCCTTTCTATCCTATCGGAGGGCGGTTGGATGAGCAGAGTAGAGGGAGACGATCCTGCCATCGGAGAAAATGATACACACAATAATAGAACAGGAGAGGGACTCAACGCGCCACCACGAAGAGCCATGGGTGAAAGCTCGTTCTGCCCAGCTACAACGTCAGGAGGAGGCATTCACCCAGGCACTACATCGGGGGTTACCACTCATTACCCATGGGGAATGCCACTGTCGGGAAATATTCCCCCAGCATCATACTTCACTCCTATGCAGCAAACCACTCAAAATTTTTCATTAAGGCCGGGCGTAACACCCATCAACCTCACATTCACTCCGAGTGCCACCCCCACTCCCAGGCCGACCACAATCGCAGAAATTCAAAGCCCCACACCAGCACAAATCCAAGAATACATCGAGTTTCATGCTCGGCAACTGGCTTTCCTTCAACAGGTGCAACAAGCCCACACTCGGCCAACCGCCGCCACCACATCTCAGGGCAATATTACCACCCCGCCATACATACCGACCGCACCACCTCATCCACAGGAGTTCTACCAAGGCGAAACAACACCCGAGGAAGTAAACCACGAGAAAAATCCGCGCGAGCAAAACCCAAAGGAAGGGCAGGGGATACAAGCCGGACATAAAACACCCGAAGGACTGAAAAAGACGCCAAAATGGGTTGAAATCGAAGAAAGCGTGCATAGCTCAGGTGCCGATTCACCAAAGAAAAAGAATCTTGAGCAAGAAATTACCGAAAGGGTCAGGACCGAAATGGAAAAATTCAGAAGAAAAGAGCCGAGAAACACAAGCTTCTTAAACATTGGAAACCCACTGTCGGCCGAGATACGAGATGAGCCCTTCCCATTAAACTATAAAACACCGCAGTTGGACGACTACAATGGAACAGGGGATCCGATCACACACTTGAGCTGTTTCCACGTGGTTATGATGGAACAAAGCTTGTCCGAAGTCGCCGTCTGCAAACTCTTCCCAACAACCCTGAAAGGACCAGCTGCAATCTGGTATCAAAGCCTGAAAGAAGGATCTATTCGAAGCTTCGACGAGCTAGCAAAAGCTTTCCGAACTCATTTCGCATCGAGCATACAGCGGAAGAAAAAGTCCAGTGATATAAAACTTTGCTACCAGAAACCAGGAGAAAGTTTGCAAAGTTATATCGGCTGATTCAATGTCGAAGCTGTCGAAGTAGGAAACTTGAATGACGATATCGTGATAGACGCAATGAAGGATAGCACAACGATGATGGAATTTAGAGATAACCTGATAACGAATCCGGTGAAAAATTACTCCCAGCTCATGGACAGAGCCTGGAATTATATAAATTTGGACGAAGAGCAACGACGAAAGGCCACACAGACGACAACACAGTTTCAAGCACCAAGGCCTACTTTCAGTCAGACGGCTAGGCAAGACAGGTTCAGGCCAAGAAACCAACAGCAATCCGTTCCACCATGAATGGAACCACACCGACCAGTAAAAGAAGAAGATCAAGCCTTCATCCCACTCAACACGACAAGATCGCACATCCTAATGTGGATACAGAACAATAATGAACCAATAAGATACCCACCAAAGCTTCAGTACGAGGGAGATAGAAAAAAATACTGCCAATTCCATGATGGCCACGGCCATGTCACCGATGAATGTCGAATTCTGAAGAAGGAAATTGACCGATTGGTGCAAGTCGGTCGTTTAAAAGACTTTGTCGCACAGAGCAAAAATTATATCTCGGGAGGAAGCTACTGAGGAGAGCATAGTGGGAAAAGAGAAGAGGCACCACCATAGAAAAGGCAAAATGTATCGGGGGTAAGTAACACCATAGCAGGCGGAATGGCCGACCCAGAATACAAACGAGGAAGGTGCAAAAGGCAAAAAATGGTGATGAGCATATCGGTAGCTAAACCTCTACCCGAGGTCAGTTTCGGCCCAGCCGATGGCGAAGGAATAGATTTTCCTCACCAAGACCCCTTGGTAATCTCGGGATCAATAGAAATTTTTTGGGTAATGAGGCAGTTGGTGGATGAAGGAAGCTCAGTTAACCTCATCACAAAGCAAGCATATCTCGGAATAGGGTGCTCGGTTCTAAATCTCAAACCAGTCAAAACTCCTCTAATCGGTCTGGGGGGGAACATCGGTACGAGCAAAAGGAGTGGCAGAACTAACGGTGGAGTTAGGAAAAGAAAACGGTTCACCAAAAGGAGGCCTGATCGGCATTATAAAGAAATTCAAAACACTTTTTACGGTTTTCGACATGCCACTTGCTTACAACGTCATACTCGGCAGACCAATGTTATACAACACTGGGGCTGTCGTATGAAAATACCAACCGAAGAAGGAGTGGTGACGGTCAAAGGAAGACAGGACATAGCTAAACAATGCTACTTGGTATCAATAAGAGGAGTATCAGAAACCCTGGCTATTGAAACAATGGAGATACCAGACTCGGATGAAGGCAAGCTCGAACCACATGGAAAGTTAGAAAGGGTTAATCTGACAGGTTTAACACCAAGATCGGTCCAAATAGGCGCAGCACTGCCCAAACCAATAAAACAGGAGATAACTGACATGCTAATCAGGAACGAGGTCGAATTTGTCAACACCTCGGGTGAGATAGAAGGGGTTGACCCGGCAATAATATCACATAAACTAAATGTTGATCCGAAGCATAAACCAGTCAAACAAAAGAAAAGAGCCTTCGCGGTAGACAGATAAATCGCCATCAGAGCCGAAGTAGACAAATTATTAGCAGCAGGTTCCATCAGAAGAGTGTATTATCCGGAGTGGCTATCTCGTGCTCATAAAAAAGCCGAATGGAAAATGGAGATTGTGCATAGACTTCACAGACCTGGACCGAGCATGCCCCAAGGACAGCTACCCTTTGCCAAACATCGACCAACTGGTCGACTCAACCAGCGGCTACGAAGTCTACTCGTTCATAGATGCTGCCCAAGGATATCACTAGATCCCAATGCACAAAGAAGATGAAGAGAAAACAAGTTTTGTGACCGATAGCGGCACATACTGCTACAAACAAATGCCCTTCGGATTAAAAAATGCAGGGGCAACTTATCAGCGGCTAATGAACTTCGTGTTCAAGGACCAGATCGGTCGTAACATGGAAGTTTATGTTGACGAATCGTCAAATCCAAAAAAGTAGAAGATCATGCGAAACACCTGGAAGAAGTCTTCACTAAGCTAAAAAAATACAAACTCAAGCTAAACCTAGACAAGTGCGCATTCGGAGTCCTGGCAGGGAAATTCCTTGGTTACCTCATCTCGTAAAAAGGCATCGAAGTAAACCCGGAAAAAACAAAAGCAATCTTAGACATGAAGGCGCCAAAATCAGCTAAAGAAGTTCAGAAGCTCAATGGTATAATCACGGCCCTCGGACAATTCGTGTCTAACTCGGCCAAAAGATGTATCCCATTCTTCAAAACATTAAGAAACGTGAAAAAATTCGAGTGGACCGAAGAATTTCAACAGTCTTTTGAAGAGCTCAAAAAATTCCTAAGTTCACCACCACTACTCGGAAGACCCGAAACAGGAGAAGTGTTATACCAATACCTAAGTGTCACTAATGAAATAGTTGCATCTGTACTGGTAATGGAAGAAGCATCCGAGCAAAAGCCGGTATACTACACGAGCAAGGTGTTGAAAGGGCCCGAGCTCAGATATAGCAAGATCAAAAAATTCGCATTAGCATTGGTCTTAATAGTGGAAAAACTAAAAAGGTATTTTACAGCTCACATAGTAATAGTCCGAACAAACCAACCTCTGAGAAAAGCGCTCGCAAGACCAGAAACATCAGGACGATTAATCAACTGGTCGGTCATGATAGGGTCGTACGACATCAAATACGAACCAAGAACAGCAATGAAAGCTCAAATCTTTGCCAATTTTGTAGCAGAAACAACAACACACGATCAACCTACCGAGGTAGACAAGGGCCTAGTCAGTTGGACGCTACAAGTAGATGGGGCATCAAACATGACCGGAGCAGAGGCATGCATGATATTAAGAGGACCACATAAGATAAAAATGCAAAACTCGATCCACCTAAATTTTCCGACAACCAACAATGCAGCAGAGTACGAAGCCTTAATAGGTGGGTTGAGAATGGCAACAGTAGTCAAGACCGAGTACATCAAAATTCAGAGCGACTCTCAGCTGGTAGTTAACCAGGTACTTGGTTTATACAAAGTAAAAGATCTTGAAATGAAAAGGTACGTAGACCGAGTCAAAGAGCTGCTCGCAAAAATTACCGAAGAAGGCGGAAAATGGGAATTAGAGCAAATACCCAGAGAAGAAAATACAGAAGCAGAAACATTGGCAAAGGCGGGAGCAGCCAAAGAAACAATACCGGGCATACCTTGCTCAATTCAAAACTTCAGCAGCATCCAAAATCCCGAGGCAACGTTCCTTATCAACCCATTGGATCAATGGATGGAACACATCATATCATACATAGAGAACGGAAGCCTTCCCGAAGACAAAAAGGAGGCAAAGAAAGTGAAACGCCGAGCACCACACTTCTCCTACCGAGACGGCACCTTATACAGAAAATCATTCTCACACCCATGGTCCAGATGCCATACAGTAGAAGAAGGAAACTATATTTTGGCCGAAATACATGAAGGAATGTGCGGAAGCCACATCTCTCACCTAGCACTCTGTCGAAAAGTAATACTACAAGGCTACTACTGGCCGACACTGGCACAAGACGCAGCAAATTTGGTACAAAAGTGCGAGAAATGTCAATATCACCAGAACGTACATCATCAACCCACAACCGAACAAAGGCCGATAATAAGTCCCTGGCCATTCAGCACTTGGGGCATAGACATCGTGGGCCCTTTCCCAACAGCAAGTGGGCAAAGGAAATTCTTGATTGTAGCTGTTGATCACTTCTCGAAGTGGGTAGAAGCCGAAGTTGTTTCCACTATAACAGAAGCACGAGTGCGAAGTTTTGTCCAAAGGGAAATCATTTGTCGATTCGGAATCCGAAGAATTATCATCACCAACAATGGTAAGCAATTCGACAATAAAAATTTTAGAGACTTCTGCGCAGAAAAAGGAACCGATCTAAAGTTCACATCAGTCACCTACCCCCAGACCAACGGGATGACCGAAGTAACCAATCGAACCATTGTCAACGGTTTGAAGAAGCGCCTGGACGAAGCAAAAGGTCGATGGGCCGACGGGTTACATAGTGTGCTATGGTCATACAGAACCACGCCAAAAGCTGGCACAGGAAGAACACCATACAACTTGACCTATGGGTGCGAAGCAATGGTACCAGTAAAAATCGGCATGCCTACCATCAGAGTACAATACTTCGATGAACAACAAAATGAAGAAAGCACCAGACTTTGGCTTGATTTACTAGAAGAGAGAAAAGAACAAGCATTAATGCACATTGAACCTCTAAAGTTTGAAGTAGGTGACCTAGTACTACGAAGAGTCGATATAGCAAGAGGCAATGCAGGCGTATCTAAGCTCGGAGCTAACTGGGAAGGACCCTACCAAGTAAAGAAAATAGGAAAAGGAGGAGCCTATTACTTAACCTACATGTCAGGACGAGACCTACCAAGAACCTGGAATGCCAGAGTTCTCAAAAGATTCTATCAGTAGACAACATTCAGGTTATCGAATCTGTCAGGGGTTTTTTCACTTGCATTTGGGTCAAAGTCGGTTGTAGGCAAAAATGCAAGTTTTTCCCCTATCGATAAAAGAAAAAACAAGAAAAAAGCGTGCCAAAAAACAGTAAAATAATTCAAAGCAATTGCTTTAACCGAATTAAGTCATTGCTTAAAAACAATTCAAAGCAATTGCTTTAACCGAATTAAGCCATTGCTTAAAAACAATTCAAAGCAATTGCTTTAACCGAATTAAGCCATTGCTTAAAAACAATTCAAAGCAATTGCTTTAACCGAATTAAGCCATTGCTTAAAAACAATTCAAAGCAATTGCTTTAACCGAATTAAGCCATTGCTTAAAAACAATTCAAAGCAATTGCTTTAGCCGAATTAAGCCATTGCTTAAAAACAATTCAAAGAAATTGCTTTAACCGAATTAAGCCATTGCTTAAAAACAATTCAAAGCGATTGCTTTAACCGAATTAAGCCATTGCTTAAAAACAATTCAAAGCGATTGCTTTAACCGAATTAAGCCATTGCTTAAAAACAATTCAGAGCAATTGCTTTAACCGAATTAAGCCATTGCTTAAAAACAACTTAAATCAATTGCTATACCAAAGGTATGACAAACTATATCCCAAATTACACTCACAAAATACCGAAGACAAAGTTGAGCATATAAAAATAAAGATAAATACCAAACAAGGAAAACAAAACAGCCGAAAAAACTGATATACATCACCAGATAAAAATTCACAAACAAAGTTACAAAGAAATGGGAGGAAAAAGAAAGAAGATACAACTCCTAATCTATTACAGCCCGAGAAACATCATCGGGCAAATTCAGACCATTGCCCGACATAGAACCGCCACCCTCGCTCAACCTAGCTTCCTCGTAATGACTCACATCAAGCTGACCAGGCACCGAAGGAACAACAGGAAGATCGGTCCTTTGATCACCAACAAATTGGGCATTCTCCCGTTCCATCTGATCAAACTCTTTGCTCAGCTCGGCCTCCAACTCAGTAACAGCATTAGACATCTCAGTCTTTTTCTGCAACAACAATTCATACATACCAGCCGCATCAAGATAGAGACATTCCGGATCAGCATCGGGCAATAACATATGACCCACCCTCTCTTTCAGATCGTCCTCTAGTAAACGGTCAGTTGACCGAATTCAGCAGCCACCTCAGATCGAACGGCCTTAATAGCATTATCAAGCTCCTCCGAGGCCACTTTCTTCTGCTCAGCCAAAAGCAAATCTTGCTGCTCCCTTAGTTTGATAAGATCCAGCTCATGTTTTCGTTTAAGCTCAACACGCGTCTCGGTCAAAGTAGCCACCTCCTTCTTCAGCTCGGCAATCTGTGCATTATACTCCTTGATATGATTATCAAGCACAGATTGAACATTCGCCCGAGCAATCTGCTCAGACTCCAAAGTAGCAGCAGCAGCCTCGGCTTTCTCTCGATCAGCGGACGCTTGATTAACCAAATCATCCTGAACTGAACGAGCCCCGAGCAGATGGTTGATTAACTATCACAAATAAATTACAGTCAGAATCATAAACAAAATATATATATAATAATAACAAAAATAATAAATGAAGAATTTTTTTTTACCTGAAACGCCAAAGAACAACCCCCATCAATAAAGTCCCGAGGATGGACAATCTTCAGACTATCCACGTCTTTGTGCAAAGAGCAGAGACGGGCCAAAGAAAGGGCAGTAGGATAATTCTCAACAGTATCTGCCGAAGTTTCCCTCTTCCAAAACCGAGCAACGACTGAAGAAGTCAAGGAAAGATCAGCACCAGTGTCAATGGGGACTTCGGCATAATCCCAAACTTTATTCTTCCCTTTCCGAGAACGACCCTGGTCAGCCTGAGACACACCAACATTCACATTCGGGACAGACCCCGTCTCGACCCCAGGTCGAGCAGCCCCCATACCGGCATTCAAAGCTAGCACTATAGGCTCAGTTCGCCCCTCTTCGCCAGACACATCTTGAAAGGCGTCGATCTCGGCCGACAAATGATCAGCACACAGATCGGAGGGCCTCTTACCAATAGTTTTTCCCCGTTTCCTTTTCTTCTTGGCAGGTTGGGGCGCCGCATCTGAGGTTACACCTTTATCATTTGCCTTCAGAACGTGAGGCATCTTCGGCTGAGATGCATCAACAGCTCGGGACGTTTGCCCTTTATTGGGCCTGGCTCGCCGACCAACAGCAAAAGCAGCCATATCCATCGCTGCATAAAAAAGAAAAAACCGATATTGGTCAAACACACACAAAAAAAAAACAAGTAAAAGCACAAACAAAATAATAATCGATAACAACCTTTGCGATTGGGGTTAAACTTTACAATCCTCAATCGAGGAAGGACTTCCTCGGTAATAACAGGGCCAGTTCGTCCCAGTAAAACCTGAAGACGGGCATGTGCCTCTTCTCGGACCTTATCCCTCCTAATATAAGTATGCTCCGGAGATACACAAGACCAGGAACAGGGTAACTCGGCAAAAGCAGAGGGATGTCTAAGTCGGAACCAGTCTACTCTAAATCGTTTGAGAGAAGTCGTGACATTATCAAGTACTCTCCTAGGCTCCGACTTAAGAATCTTAAAATAGGCAAAATCATACTCACCGTTGAACACTAGACCATACATACTAGCGAATAACTTAACCGAGGAAGGAATTTTATTTTTTAAGCAAAAAGCCCGAACGGTAAAGAAATGCCTAATACCGTTCGGATGAAACTGACTCAAAGGAATGTTATACCACCAAAGCAGTGCAACAAGATCAGACTGAAAAGGAATCCTAACACCGGAGTGAAGATGCTCTACGCAAAAAATCACATACTCCGGGTCAACAGGGGCGTTTATGGTTATACCCGGAGGAGACAACTCTAGAGTATATCCATCTGGAATTTTAAGTTTCGAACCTAGGTAGTCCAAATAGTCCTAACAGTAGTAGTTTTAGATTTTCTAGGTCTAACCCGCCTAGGCCGAGCATACGAAGTCGCTTCCGAACATACCAAGTCATCTAACCTATTCTCACCAACAATACCATCTACGGTATCCTCGACATGGTCACTATCACTACCACTAAGGTTTTCATCAATATTAAGATCTAGGTCTTGCTCGGACAGGTTCTGAGAATCTTCTTCGCTCGACATTTATTCACTAAGGCCAAAAAACAGATTATCAAAAGAAATAAACCCTAAGTATACAAGCTCAACATACAAACAGGAAAAAAAAGAAACACGAAAACCAAATAAAAGATCAAAAAAGGAAAAAGTTGGAAAACTTACGTTTGATCCTGAAGAAAGAACTTGAAGAAAAAGGATGAATGAAAGAAGAACAACAAGAACAGCAAGAACAAGAAGATTGAGAGCAAAAAAACGAGAAAAAGGAAAATGGGAAAACAAACAAATCAAGGTTTATATAGAAACCGAACAAAGACAACTGAAGAGTCACCTCAATAAACGAGCCAAAACCAACAAACACATCAATAAATGCGCTAGTGGGGGAAAACGTCAGTTACACAACAGCAAATAGGCGACATGTGTAACAAAAACGGCAGCAATAAATACATACAATAAAAGCAAAAAACAGGCTGTCAAAAGTAAAAAATATAGTCGGACATAAATATCCGACACGCTAGGGGGGGGACTTGTGATAACAAGACAAATAGACCGACCTCAACAATAGACAGTCCACAAATAAAATCGAACAACGACATAAATACCGAACCGAGACACATCGAATCAAGCAGACAAGGCAAACCCGAAGCATGCCAAATCTCATAAAGCTCAGAGCAAAGGCCTAAATCGGACTCACCGAATTAATCACATCTCGGATTCACTGAGCACAACCACTTTGGACACCCTGAACAAATCTGTTAGAACGTACCCTGACATTCCAGACAAACTTCTGCACAGAAAAAGAGAATGAGGTCAGACTTGTCGGCCCAAATAAAGAGAAACAAAGACATAGTGTAAATGGCTAAAGAAAAGTAGGTGAAAAGGTTAATTCTCTTTTTCCCTCAACTCTTAACTCACTTTCACTTCTTCTTCTTTCTCTCACTAAAACATCTATTGACTAGACCGTCGGAGTGGTTTGCCGGAATCCCTTTCCGACATCCTTCTTATTGTTGTGCTGTGCCTTTCAGGTACGATCTTGAAGCTTCCACCGGATCAGAGTGTCGCCACCGTCCCACAAGTTATCAGTACTGCGTGGATGAGCTGAATCGCAGACTGCAGCGGACAGAGCTTACTTGAGTTGAGAGTGGCATTGTTCTCCTTGGCTTTACTGGTAGGAGAGTAGGTCATGGAATCGGAGGTCGTGGTGGTCGCCGGAAATACGATTCTTCTTCTTGTTACGGGCTCGGAGGCCGAGGTGGACGCGGGGACCATGGTTCTTCTTCTTGTTAGGTGCCTGCTGGCCGCGATAATGATAGTCTCTCTAAGAAAAAGTATGGCGACACCGAGCCGTTATCCCTGGAGTCGGACTTTGATTAGTAGACTGTACTTTTTTTGTACTTATATTTATTTGACTTTTTAGAAGTTATTGTATTGACATCGCATTTCTATGTATTTCGAATACATGTTTGCATTTTTAGTTTTTCAAGGAGTAACCTATTTTCCTTGTGCTTTTTGTTTATTCTTGTAATTCGGAGTCCACAATCATTTGGGTGTTTGATTTGTGGGAAATTGTTGTCCCTTATCTTCTGGCTGGAGACTTGATGACCCATGTCTTCTTTCCGGTGAAAACCTAATGCCCCTTGTCTTCTGGATGGTTGACACTTGATGCCTCCTGTGTTTCCGTCTAACGGAGACCTAATGCCCCCTGCCTTCTAGTTGGTGGGGAACCGAGGCCCCCTATTTTTTGGTAGGTGGAGACCTGATGTCCCTTGTCCTCTGGTTGGTAGAGACCTGATGCCCCTTGTCTTCTATTTTTTAAGCTGATATTTGAGGCTTATTCTGGTATCGGAGTAGGGCTGGCGCCTTGTCTTCATTTTGGGGTAAGATGGAGGCTCGGAGCCTGCTGGTTTTGGGGAGTAATTCCTTGAATGGTGGCCCGCTGTTTGGCCTATAGGTTATCCGCTATGGGCATTTCTGGGTAGCGTGGGCTTGGCTCCTGTTGATTCTGGTGGTGGCTTTTGAAGATGGTAGGCTGACGCCTACTGGTTCCGGTGTTTGTGGGGCACAACTTTCCAAAAATTTGCCCTATTTTCCATTTTCCTAATTGAATGATCTCTTCTACCTGTATCTATGCTCTGGTTCTAATATTTGTGAGGCCCGTTTTGCAAAAAGTAGCCATATTTTCAACTTCCCTAACGGAGTAATTTCTTCTACAAACGGAGTAAGTTTTTCTACGGGTATCTGTAATCTGTGTTGCCCCCTCATCAGAGCATTCTGTTTTTTGGTTCGGGAAACTAGATGCTTTGATGAATAGTCTGGTCGTCTATTTGATTTGCTCTGGGCGCTGCTATCTGTTTTGGGAGAATATGTTTGTTTCTATGACAGTTGGTTCACATTTTAAAATTTTGCTTGGCGCAACTGGAAAATGCATGATGAAATTTTGAAATTTTAAAAAGTTATGTTCCATTGTCTCAAAGATTTTGCTCTAGGGATTCATGATCCTATGTCTGTCCTTTCTATGAATATGTGCTAGTCAATGATTTCGATATGCATATATTATAAAACATTTATTGAACCTGTTCATTCAATAGTTAGTACAATCGAGATATTTCCTATTTCAAGCGGTTTACACCTATTATTAATCAGTCGCTGCGGATTTTTCGTATTGGATATTTTTTTATATGAGTGTTCTACTCGATCGTAACCGATGATCCGATGAGGACTTCTAGTGAGTGTTGCAGCTCACTACTTAGACCGTCCCGCTACAAGATAGGATGCTGGGAGGCAGAAGCTAGGCAATGGAATTTTTTAACCAATGGGCCGGAACCCACTAGCAGACCGTTGTCCTTTTTGAGATAGCTAGATCAACTCATATTTTTAGAGGGGTATGGCTTATTAAAATAGGAGTATCTAATAAAGTGTTTATTTTCTTATACCGGTTATTGAATGGACCGGTAAAATAGCTCAATTTCATCGTATGTATGCATATTGAAAAAATTGAAACTAACATGCCCATCAGGCGAGACATCATATATATGAGCAAATATGGTGTCATCATTGACTCTGGAGAAAATAAAAAACAAATCGTTCAAAATATATGGATGCAAAAATAGAAACTAAAGCTAATCTAAACAATTACATAGCTGGATTGTTTAGGAAAATAGATCTCCAAATGCTCCAAACATGGGTGGAGCCACAACTTCTGTCTCACCAACAGTGTCAAGGATGCTGAGGTTGACAAAGGTGGACAACTCTATGATTGTCTTGATACTGGATGCTTCGGCTGTCTGGTAGAGCAGGTCATCGATATCTCTCTGATTTCTTCATCTTTTCCATGATGATATCCCGAAAGATTTCAAATCTTGGGAACATGCTGCCCATGATCATGACTAGTTCTGCTTGGCCCTAATACTGGTGTGCCTTGTGCACTTCTTCGACGAAGTCGTCGGACAATGTATTTTCTGAAGTCCTATATGTCTCAGTCTATGGATCAAAGCCTAGACCTGCCTTAGTGGTCTGTCCTTTGAAGTCTGGGAGCTCTGATAAGCCCTATAATGATTTTCCGATTCCCATTCCGGGCATGTAGTTGGATTTTTGTCACCATGAGGATTCCTTTAACATCCATGAATTTCTCTTACTCCTCCCATATGGTGTATACATGGAACCCTGGTATTGGCATCATCTCATTGCCGGCTAATTTAATCATGTTGATCATTTACCCTGATTCGCCTTCGATTGTGGTTATTACACCTTCGTATGGGAATTTGATCTTCTGGTGCAGTGTGGAAGGTACACCTCCAAGCTCGTGAAACCATGGCCTTCCTAGTAGTAGTGAGAAGGTGACGGGTATGTCCAACACGACGAAATCTACCCATGCTTCGATGGGTCCGGTTTTTATTAAGGCTTTAAAGGTTCCTTCTACCCTTTGTTTGGTCTCATCGTAGGCCCTGATGACCAATTTTGACGGCTTCAGAGTTGCTAGAGTTAGCCCAAGCCTTGGTAGGATGAGAGTCGGACATATGTTGATGGCAGATCCATCGTCAACCATTACGGTGTTGGTGCGCTTTTCCAGAATTTTAGCCATGATGTACAGAACTTTGTTGTGATGTCTTCCTTCCAGATGTAGATCTTCTTCTTTGAAGACGATGGCACCAACTTTCTGTTTAGTTTGCTGACTAAGCATGACTGCAGTAGTCACATTTGATTCAATAGGCATTGCAGGCAGAGCCTTTACCATTGCTTTCTTGAGTTCGTCGAAATGTAATTACCAGATCCCATATGGTATTGCTTGTACTTGACTTCCCAAGCTGCCTTACTTGCAGTTCATCCACTTGTACTAGCTTCTCTTCCGGAATGTTTTCCTTTTCCGGCTGATAATGTAGTAATAGATACACATATTAGGGGCGAAGCAACCTCACCGAGATAGAGTATCACTAAGTCAAAAAATAAAAGAAATGATTCAGCCGCGATATGAGTAGCTCAGAAATGCTTTGACATACGAACAAGCTCAAAACTCCACAGTCCATTAATAACTTGGAGCACTAGTACCTCGGTATGAGTATAGCTCAGGTTTCCTAAGCCCATTTGGAACTTGGATTATCAATACCTCGACATGGTAATAGCTCGGAACCCCTAGTTCCTTAAAAGGTTTGAAACATGCACATGACATTCGTTGTCTGCTCACCCGAGATGTCGAATACTTGACATTACAAGTGAATAAAAAATTTGGGGGGACTACATAAGATTTTCTGACACACGAGAATGTTCTCCACGCGGTTCGCACCTGAGACACCACTTGAGGTGTAACTAAATTTGCCACCTAAGGCAAACAGAAAAGTGGGGATCAGAAAGAGAGAAGAGGAGAAGGTTTGCATAAATGACTATATAAAGCACCTTATGTGCAAACGCTAAGGTACCACTCTTTTTTACACTTAAGGAATTTTTTTTCTTCTCTCTTCTTTCTCTCTTCTTTCTCTCTTCTTTCTCTCACTTAAACTGACTTGAGCGTCGGAGCAAACAGCTGGTGAACCCCATTGGTGTTCCTTCTGACCTATGTTTTCTCTTCCTCTTCAGGTCTTAGAGCGTAGGTCAGAGCGTGATTTATCACTTAGTGCTTTCATTGAGAGCTTGATACTTACTTGCTCTGCAAGTTTTCTTAGTTTTTGTTAGTTTATTGTGAGTAAGATAAATTGTTATTCAGATTGAAGGGTAGAAACCAATAATTGAACAAATAACCCCTCCTAAACCCTTGAGAGGGGATGGTGCAAAAAATGTCATGGGTGCAGATGAATAGAGGCAAAATGGGCCATTACCTTTTGGATTATTCTTTTCGCCGCAAGCGAATACTCACATGGTTATTTTAAATATATTTATCTCTAAAGCAACATTTTAAAACATGTTCTATAAATAATTAAGCATAAATATGTGAAAATATTCTATACAACATATTATTTAAACCACTGTATGAAAACAAATTGTTGTTACAAACTTTTATACATATGATTCAAAATATATATATTTAGGTACAAATAAGTTTATTCGAAACAAAAACATCAAGGCATCTCAAAACTCGGAGATGTGGCCAACCTCTATGTCTCAAGCCCAAACTCTAAGACCAACTCCATCTTTCGTCAACTGTACTATAGAACGCCCTGCTAACTGAAAAGGTTTTAAAACAACTAAAATGAGCGAAAGCTCAGTGAATAGACATAACAAGCATAAAACATTTATATACTTAAAGTAAGTATATTATATAATAACGAATACTAGAAAACACTTCAATAGAACTCAACATACTTGTAAAATTCAACATGGAAGCATTTGCAAATATAAACAGTATCAAAGTAATTTTTAACTTCAAATAAGAAGCATCGTTTGTATCCATCATGCACTATAAAAGCTATATATTACCCTGTAATAATAATATCAACCATAGACCTGTAATCAGGAACACAACACTGATCTACAATCTAACGAACATATCTAGGTACACTTGATAGCTAATCCTTCTTCGTCATTAACACGGCACAGCCCTTCCCCTTCACTGCCATCAATCAAGTGCCATGTGTCAAATACGCATAGACACTCACAATATTTCACATATGCATATCACTAACTCAGCACATAACCAGGTGCATATCATATCTCACAACCTCGCAACTACGTAACATTACATAGTAGGCATATCATATAAAAACAAATCTCAAATTATTTCATCAAAACGCAATACAATTCAATAGTAAAACTATTTCAAATTCTCATTCAAAACTTAACCAAATCAAACGATTGTTGAATTGCCGAAAGGCATTATACATTCATAAACAAATAATCACTATATCAAAAGCATCAAGCTTTACTAAAATCAAACACTTATATAGATTTAAATCAATACTTCTTTCATTATAAACAACATATGCAAAAGATAGTATTTGAAACATTTAAACAAGACATTTCATCGAACACCTTTCATGCATTTCAAAACAACCATATATAACCATTTAAAACACAATAAACCTTGTCATTTTGAATATCAAAGTAACATATTGATTTCAGTAGCAAGGGCTAGTACATCTACTCACCACACAACAACCTAAACTACTCCAAAATCACGTCACAAGCTTCCTTACTTTCTACTTGAACCGTCGTTGCCAAAACGAGTACCTAAATCAGTAATGTAAATCAAAAAACTCCATCACAATCACATATAAATACTTATACAAATATATAATACTCATTTGACCTAAATTCAGCTCCTAAAAATTGATTTCTATATGATTTATGCATGATTATGAACTTGGAAACAAATTTGTCTTAGTAGGCAAAACATTAAGCATGTAAATAGTATTGACATAATATTAATAAACCCTTCATTGAACTTTTATCACATTGGGTCTAGAATCCAAATCAAAAAGAATTTCATAATTTCGATATCTGAGTAATGAATTATACCAATTTTAGTGAGGTGAGGTCAAACTGCTTTTACAGTTAAAGCAATAAAATGTCAAGGTCATTTTGGGTATCAAAACGACAGAATCAGAACAAACGCAAAGAACAAAAGTTGTAGGAGACACTCTAAAGTTTCTGTAGAATCAAGAATTACGCAATTTGGATTTATAAAACTGAACACACATCACTCGCAATAAGCTGCAATTTCTGGATTCAAAAACAGAACATGCTATTTCTTGTGTAAACCCTAGATAAACAAGTTAAAACGATGAATAACTTACCAATTGATCTTGATTTCCTTCTTAGACTTCAAGAACTCAGAGAATTGGATGTTTTAGGGTTTAGTTTAGGTCTGAATGAATGAAATTTCGTTTGAATATCTTCCATATTTTGTATACATATACTAATTAAAAAATTACTAAAATAAGAATAGGTTATTAACCTAACTTGGACACATAATCAAAACATAAGGGCATTATTGACATTTAGACTATTAGATATACTCCAAATATAAAGTTCTTTTAGGCCCTTAATGATACATTTATCATATCTTTTAATCCTTGAGTCTTTTCATTTGTTCAGTTATACCGATTCAATTAAACTAATCGTAACTTTTGTTTTCCATTTAAATTTTGACATCTAAAATGCCTACGTCCTTATTTCAATTTCTCCTTTATAATAATTAGACATGATATGAAAATGCATAATGAATCCTAAATTAAATTACTTAATGAATTCTAAATGAGATTAGATTACGGTTATGACAATTCTCCCCACCTTAGGAATTTCGTCCTCGAAATTTGACTAGAACAGTTGAGGGTATTGAATCTTCCTATCCTCCTCTCGTTCCCAAGTTACTTCCGCACTTCTGTAATTTTTCCACAATACTTTTACTAGAGGAATAACCTTATTTCTTAACTGTTTATCTTCCTTTGCTCAAAAAGTAACTGGTTCTTATTCATATGATAAATCATCCATTAACTCTATAGGCTAAACATGTAAGACGTGACTAAGATCACTCATGTATCTCTGTAGCATTAAAACATTAAAGACATTATGAATCTGTGATAACTCTAGAGGTAAGGCAGATTTGTAAGCCACTGGACCAATCTTTTCAATTACTTCATATGGACCAATGAACCTTGGACTTAGTTTTCCTCGCATGCCAAATCTTAATATCCCTTTCCATGGCGAGATCTTGAGAAACACTTTATCACCCACACTATACTCAATCGGCTTTCTGTTCAAATCAGCATAGCTCTTTTGTCTATCTTGGGATTCCTTGAGGATCAACTGTACTTTTTCTGTAGTGATTTGAACAATTCTGGGCCTATTAACTGTTTTCCCCAATTTCATCCCAACACACTAGTGTTCTACATCTTCTACCATACAGTGCTTCATAAGGAGCCATTCCCAAAGTTGAATGATAACTATTGTTGTATGCAAATTCCATGAGTGGCACATAATTATCCCAACTGCCCTGAAATTCAATAATGCATGCACGTAACATATCCTCTAATGTTTGAATAGTCTGTTCTGATTGCCCATATGTCTGTGGATGAAAAGATGTACTGAACTTCAGTTTAGTACCCAAAGCTAGTTATAAGCTTTGCCAAAACCTCAATGTAAATCTCGGATCCCTATCAGACACAATAGAATTTGGAACACCATGCAGTCTAACTATCTCCTTAGTGTAAATCTCAGCAAGTTTATCAAGAGGATAATTTACCTTTATAGGAAGAAAATGTGCTGATTTTGTTAAGTCTATCAACAATAATCCATATCGCATCATGTCCCTATTGAGTTTTAGGTAACCCAACAACAAAATCCTTAGTCACATGTTCCCATTTCCATTCTGGAATAGAAAATGGTTGTAGCAAACCTGCTGGATGTTGTTGCTCTGCTTTAACTTGCTGGCATGTTAAACATCTAGACACAAAATTTGCAATTTCTTTCTTCATTCCTGACCACCAGTAGTTTTCTTTCAAAGATCGATACATTTTTGTACTCCCCAGAAGCATAGCATATGCTGAATTGTGTGCTTCCTCCATTATTTTTCTTTTCAATATATCAATATTAAGAACACTTAATCTACCCTTGTATAGTAGAGTTCCATCATCAGAAACATTAAAGTAATTTTTATTATCCTGTTGGACTTCACCTCTGAATTTCAGTAATTTGTCATCCTGATTCTGAGCATCCCTAATTCTTTTAATTAAAATAGGACGGATCCTCAAAGTTGCTATAAAGCTCCATTTTCACTTTCACTTAGTTGCAGCTACTACATTAGCTTTTCCTGGATGATACTCTATAGTAAGATCATAATCCTTCAGAAGTTCTATCCATCTTCTTTGTCTCAAATTCAATTATTTTTGACTCAATATGTACTTCAAACTTTTATGATCATTGTAGACAAGACATTTCTCAGCATATAGGTAATGTCTCCATATCTTCAAAGCAAATATCACTGTTGTAAGTTCTAGATCATGTGTAGGATAATTCAATTCATGTGGTCTTAATTGCCTTGAAGCATAAGCAATTACCTTTCCCTGCTGCATCAATACACAACCCAAACCATTCTTCGAAGCATCATTGTATACAACATACCCCAAAACTGTAAATGGAAGTGTCAAAAATGAAGCTGAAGTTAAACAATCTTTCAAAGCATCAAAGCTATTCTGACATTGTTGACTCCACATGAACTTCACATGTTTTCTTAGTATCTTTGTTAATGGTGAGGCAATAATACAAAAGTCTTTCACAAACCGTCTGTAATAATCAGCCGAACCTAGAAAACTGCATACCTCATGTACATTACTCGGAGAATTCCAGTTAGTTATAGCTTCCACCTTTTTAGGATCAACATAACTTCCCTCTGCTGAGATGACATGGCCAAGAAATACAACTTTCTCTAACCAGAACTCACACTTACTAAACTTGGCGTACAACTGTTTTTCTCTCAAAGTCTGCAAAACAAGTCACAAGTGCTCTGCATGCTCTTCCTCAGATCTAGAATACACTAAGATATCATCGATGATACAATCACAAAGCTATCTAGATAAGGCTTGAAAACTCATCTTGCCTTTAAGACATGACTCGCAAGTTGAAATTGATGCGGAATCCAGATTGCTCAAGATTCCAATCTTATCCAACTTGTTAAGTTTATCTTCTGCAATATGTCCTAATCGTAAGTGCCATTATTGTTTCGAGGTTTGATCACTTATGGTATTTATTTCAAAAACATAATTTGTATTGCTAACATCTTCATTTATACAATAAAGATCGTTTTGTACATAACCATAACAAATGATTTTATTATCATAGATAATTTTACAAACATCCTTTGTAAATAGGAAATCATACCCTAATCTTGTCATATAAGAAATGGACATGATATTTTTATAAGCGTTTGGTAAGTAAAAAAACATTATTCAAATACAAAACACGTTTATACAACAAAATAGAAGATGATCCTATAGCTTTAGCCGCAACGCTTGCGTTATTTCCAAGCTTCAAGATCACTTCGTCCTTGTCCAACTTTCTCTCATTTGCTAGATCATGTAAGGATGAGAAAATGTGAGAACTAGCTCCGGTATCTAATACCCAAGCTTTGGACAAGCTATCGTTATTGGAATTGAAATAACAAGAAATTGACATACCCTCACCGGGATTTTCAATCTTCTTGTTCTTGCCCTTGGATTCCAAATACTTGGGGCAATTTCGTTTCCGATGTCCCTCGTCTTCACAAAAAAAAAACACTTTCCTTTGTTCTCCGAGGTGCCCTTCTTTTTTGCAATGGCCTTTTGGGCCTTCAAAACATTCTTCTTATTTTTCTTCTTCTTAGTCTTACTAGAAGAAGGAACCACAAGAGAAACTTCCTTTCCCTTAACATTATTCTTTTCAGTAGTTATCAACATGTTTGATAACTTGGCAAGTGTACATTCTATCCGATTCATATAGTAATCCATGATAAAATTACCATATGATTCCAGAAGGGATTGAGGGATCATATCCGTTTGGAGATTGAAGTCCATGATGAAGTCTAGACCTTCTAGCCGTTCGATACATCGAATCATCATGTTCACATGTTCTCCAACATCCTTTCCCTCGGAGTGCTTCGCCCAAAATAATTGCTTAGATATCTCATATCTAGCAAAATAACTTGTTTCACCATACAATATTTATTAGTGAAACAATAGTTCGCGAGCTCCCGGATATTTCTCGTGTTGCTTTTGCAACTCATTATTCATAGATGCCAACATATAGCACTTGGCTTGTTCGTCATCTAACTTCCACTTGCACAATGCCTCATGTTCCTCGGGAGGTGCCTCAATCGGCAATGGTCCCGGAACATTTGTTTCAAGAACATATGCTATATGTTCACTTGCAAGAACTATTTTGAGATTTCTTAACCAATCAATAAAGTTAGGACCCATTAAGCGATTATTGTCGAGAATGCTACTTAACGGATTCGATTTCATCTTATCTTATCAACCTATGGATAGCAAAGATCCCTAATTAGTATCATTGTCTTGTATATTTAAACCATAATGATTTGGTCTTTATCAAAATAGCCTCCCACTATCTTTTTCCGAATCCTACACTTCCAAAATAGGAAATGTAAATCTTTGTTGAAAAAGATTTCAAGCGGGTGATTGAATTGTTATAGCCATTGTTCTTTCCCTCAGGTACGTCTAATTGTCGTTATTGGGATCACAATGTACTACAAGTGAACAACACTTGTTCATCATATCTCATATGAGGTTTCAATCATTTTCGGCTCCTAATGCTTTCACCCTCAAATACCCATTATCGTTATTGGGTTTTTGCATTAGTTAAGTTTAACCCATTGAATCAACTAAGATGTATCAATTTGAATAATACACGACTCAAGTACGCCTAATTTCCGTTATTGCCGTGTACTATATCGATACACTCGTAACATCTCATGCTTAACAATAAACTCAACAACGGCCTCTTAATGATATCATCTCACCCCTATGTATCCATAACTGACAAGATGATTACTCAAAGCGTATTAGTTTACTGCTCCAATGGAGAGCCATTGATAAATCAATTTAATAATTAATCAATATAAACTTAATCTTTTAAATTTTAGGAAGATTCTTAGGGTTTTCAGTTACTCCGGTCTCACTAAGTACAAAACACATTTTAGCATGCATCTCATACATATTAAAGTTAAAATGAATCATGCAATCACACATGTAAGATCATGGACTTCCTAGGTCTCATTCTTTAGCCACAAAAGAATGAGCAAGCTATTACTTGTTCCGCATGTTTTGTTGATGACAACATAATGCACAAGCGAGTCACGTATGGTGTTAAATAATCACATTAGAAAAATTCCCAGGATAGATTGGAGGGTCACGAGCGGACCACCTAAGTACCAATCTCCTAAACATAAATTAATCAAATATAATTAATGTCACAATGGCATTTGCTCGTTTTTGCAAACAAGACCTAAGTCCTCGAAATTATAAATTACATGCCCAATAATTATTCCTAAGTCTGTGATTTTTAATACATGCATTCAATCGTAAAGCTTTAATACTTGATGATACGGTGGTTCTGATACCACTATTGGTGCAGCGGGACGCGAGGGTCCAGATCGTATGTTTAAATTGAAAATCAAAATTCCAACAATCCGGATCCAGAAATTGATCATATCAATAACAAATGGATCGTCGTATCATCTAGTGATTACAACACACATCTAGAAATTGTATGAAGAATACTTATGTCGATTCTCCAACGATTCTTGTAGTCCCGATAGTACGGCGACCTAAAGCTCGTCCATACGAGTATGCGTCCGATTGAATCCTCGCCTTGAAGTAATCTGCAAGAGTTTCTCTTGCCGAGCAACCCTGAGCTCAAACTCTCGCCTCGATTACGTCTTTACTCGGATGTATGAAAAAACTTTCTCCAAGATTTTCTGTGATTGATGACTACTTGAACTCCTTCAAATATGCTCTCTTAAGTGTGGTGTGTATAGAATGAGCAAAGGCAAGCTCTATTTATAGGCAAGAGTTTATAGGATACTCTGACACCTCACATGCTAGGTGTCACACACCAAGCAAAGGTGTTGCCACCATTCGACACCTCACATGCTAGATGTCACACACCAAGCATAGGTGTTGCCACCATCTAACACATCACATGCTAGGTGTCACACATCAAGCATAGGTGTTGCCACCTTCTGACACGTCGGATGCTAGGTGTCACACACAGAGCCATACATGACATCACCATATGACATCATCACATGACATCATCGCATGACATCATCATGACATCATCACATGACATCATCACATTAACCTAGATAAAATACAATTAGGTTCCTACTAATTTATAACTCTTACAAATTAGTCCCTAATTTATACTTGTTTTTCATCTTAAATTAATTTCCGAGATATACTATTATCTATATGAAATCGATCTCTCGTAAACTCAATCGGTTGCACACCCTATTGTGTGTGACTAACTAGGTTCACATCTATATGGCAACGAGAGTCATAAGGAACGCCTTTCTTATATTAAATAATTAAATCCCATGAATTATTAATTCTCGTAGATCATGAGTGACGTCTAGCAACATATCACGACCTCTAGATAGATATGAATGTTTTGATGCATTATTTATGAACCAATGTTCATAATTACCGTACACTCTACATTCCCTTCATCTAAGATTCAGATCTCGACTAGTGTCACGGTTAAGTAAAACATTGTTTGTCTTGAGCATATAACCTCATCTCAGTTCTTATTCTTGATAAATATGACTTCCACTAGAAAAAACTTTCTAAGTAAGTCATATACACCTGCGCAAGTTTCCTCATCCATCAAGAACAATTTGAGATAGCATAGAATCTTTTCTCCGTTCATCCGAGTGATAAATCCTCTCTTGGTTAAACCCCTGTCTACATATACAACTAACTAGAGCTAACACATCCCGCGACCCTAGCTCATGAAAGATCTAGGGATAAGGAGTATAAAACTCTAATCACCTATATAGAAGATAGTGTCACCGCAAGTCAAAGGACATATGTACCATTCTGAACTAGATGACATTAAATTGACTTTGATAAAATACCATGTTTAAGTCATCTAGCGTCACTTGTTCGACTCACTCAAACCCTTTGAGTGTCCACATGTTTATTCTTATCCCCATCAAGTAGTATGAGACTCACCACTTCCTTTAATTAGTAACTCTTTACTAATCAGGAGAATAAACAGAGGTGACGATCTTTTCAGGTTAATGCGATGCGCTTATTCGTAGGACCCCATCGATCGTGAACGTTTATTTAGATCACTTGTATAGTAGAATCTATCACTCATATTCTTAATACCTTAAGAATATATTCTATCACAATGTGATAAGGACACTATGTAATAAATAAACGCTTAGTTGATGAGACACTAAGTTCAAATAAAACATATATATCATTGCATTGGGATTTATCTATACAAATATACAGACAAAATGGCCCTATGGCACATACTAATAACAGTAATACCCGAATATTTTAAAATTATTAATTTGTGCCACGTGTCCAGAATTTTCATAAATTAAATCAAAGTGGATTTAGTTTAATAATATTGGAAATTTGAAATATTATTTATTAAGCGGATTTGTCGGGATTTGGAGATAATCAAGAAAATTAATATTAACTAAAATATAAATCCCGCGACAATAATTATTCCGCCAAAGTTCTTATAATAATTAATAGTATTTTTGGTAAAAGTTTCGTATTGATCGGAGACCGTTTGAAATTCAGACGAGGACGTGTTTTTCGACCAAATCGTAATTTTAATAGAATTAGGAACCAAGGTATAAATTGGCCATCATATTTAGCCATACTCTGCCACTAAGGAAATTCATTTCCCCTAACAAAAGAACCATGCAGAGAATTGAAAGAAGGAAAGACAGAAACCTTCACTTTTCTCCATGTCTTTCACCGTTCATCATCGACACCTCCGTGCTTCGTCGTCCGTGATCTAATTTGCGAATTTTTTGCTTCGATTTCTTCGTATCGTTTAGTAGAACAAGGTAAGCTAGTCGTTTTGCTTTACTTTTGTATGATTTGAACGGATTATCAATTTGATCGTTTAGGGGTTTTTATAATAATTATCGTATTAAATCGAGATTAAGGTTTCTATAGCATTTTGATTACATTTTTGGTAAATTGGAGGTGTTGTTGAGATGGGTTATCGAGGGTTTTCTGTTTTGGGATCAGAAGCACGTAGGAAAAGTCGAAAATTGGCCTCGAGATGCGAGCCTGCGACTGTGTGCAGCACAGCTTGGTTGTGGGAACGCACAACACACTCTACGAATGCACAATAGGACTATGCGCACGCAAAGTCTGGAGAGACTGTGAAAATGCACAGTCTGTTGAGGACTGTGCGATCGCACAGCCTGTGTTGGAACGCACAGTCCACTATGCGAACGCAAGAACGGACGTGCGAACGCATAGTGAATCGTTCCACCGTTTTTGCTTTCGAAAGTTCGTTCCGTATTCGCGTATCGTAATTGAAATTAATTACTCTATCGATTGGTTTACATAAGTATACCTAAAGTCTAGATCGGAGATCAGAATCGAGGATCGAACTGAAAGATCATAGGAATAGAATGAATTATAAATCGTTTATCAGAATTGATACGTGGGAAGAACGACGGTCTATAATTTTAGAGTGTCGTGTCGTGATTCTAGAGTCAATTCTGGAACAGGTTCCTGATTTTAGTTTATCTAATATCGTTATAGATCCGTTGAATCATCCACCTACTGGACCCAGAGCTCTAGGAACCTGATCGAAGAGTTTGCTTTACTTTTGTTGTTAATAGCACGATCTGTGAGTTTGCTTATTTACTTTTGAAATATTTAAAAAGTATATCGTTTTTAGATTGCAAATACTATTATCATTTATTTATACCGCACTTGTTTATATCGTGAATATTTATGTGAAATTGCATTCATACTTGAATTTGAAACTAGTATAGATCCGATGGAACGTGTCTTCCTATTAGGCAGCAATAGGACTGCGTGATCACTAGTTTTGATTCAAGATGATTATAAAAAGGGCCCATATTATCGAATATTGAATGTCGAACATCGAATATCGAATATCAAAGTTGGAATATGTATCGAATTGGATACGAGGTTTAACTCGGTTGAAATATCTAAGGACCCGTATCCAGTGGGTTTAACTCGGTCGAACTTTCTCGGGACCCAAACCTTTGGATTAAGTGATGGTATCGGTTGAATTATCTCAGGACCCTACCAATTGGATTGATCGAATTGATTATAATCGTATATGAATAAATATTTGGAGAATAGAGTTTCATTCGGATCAGCTACTTGGCTACTTTGATCGAATTATTCACATTATCGATTTCATGTTTTCTTTAAATGCTTATTAGTAGATATGCAAACTCACTCAGTATATTCCCATATACTGATCCCTCACATGTTTACATTAGTATTTTTTAAGAGTCGGACTTCTATCCTTACTCCAGAAGAGTACCTATTTTGAAGTATGTACATGAGAAGTATTTTGATCATAGAGCTGCAGTAGACAGATGTCCTAGTGTTATATGTTGTAATTAAAGTTTTAATACTTTCGTACTCTGATGTTTTAAGTATTTATCGTGTAAATTATATATGCGCATTATTGTTTGATCGTTTTTGGCATGACACGTATGTATAACTTCCATGCATATTGTTGAATCATTTTTGAATTATCGATAGATCGTTAGGCTTGCTACGGGTTCCGTAGCTACCACTCCCGTTCCCTAGCGCCGTTCCCGGCCCATGAGATTGGGTCGTGACGAAGTTGGTTGGTATCAAAGCATGGTCCAGCTACCATTGCTCATATCGGTTATATGTTATGTGATTAAAGATTGTTTGACCCTAGGTGTTCCGTCATTAAAAAAAACCTAGGATTCTACTGTAGCACATAGGGATCAAGTCGTGTCCTTGTCAAGTATTCATTTGAATTTCAAACTTTCAGCTCTCCCTATAGGATGTGTGAGTCTGTTTTGTTTTTTTGATTGTATACGACGGAATACGTGGAATTATACGTAATACGCTTTACATATGCAACAAGATGCGTTTATATGGATATATAACGCTGTTGGTCTTGGTCAGGATGTCTGACCAACGACAAGAAGAAGAACGAGTTGTCGCTGCAACACCAAATGTTATCAAGGGAGCACAGGATGTACTTTGAGAAGCTCATGATGAGTCTTTTGTTCATGGTGGGCTCAACTTACCACCCGAAGCGGCAGGTGGTGGTAGAGGCCAACAGGCCAATGCTCAGGCACAATGAGTGCCACTGCAAGATCAACAGCATGATGCTCCAGGCTTTAATCTGAAGCAATTTCTTACGGGAGTTTCAGCTATGCAAGCTAATCAAGTTGAAGTGCAAGCTATGCATCGAGAACAGCTACAGCAGCAACAAGCTCGTAACGTTGCTAATTTGGACCGTGAAATCGTTTTAGCTTACATGAATCTTAAGCCAACTAAGTTTGATGGAACATGAGATGCTTTAGATTTCCTGGAAGAGTTGGAACAAAATGCCAGACGTATGCAAGCTGATGGAAGAGAATCGATTATTCTGTAAGAAATGTCTATGCGACTATATGCCAAGGATTGGTTTCAGCGTAATATCCAACCGATGATGGACCAGATGACATGGGCAGAATTTGTAAACCATTACAGTGGATTCTTTTTACCGTTTGCTGTAACAGAATGTCATTGTAACAGATGGTTGATTTTGAATCGAGATGGAAGGTCAGTACATGAATACGTGACTGAGTTTACAAGACTGAGTAGGTTCGCACCAGATTTAACAGCGGATCCAGTAAGGACGAACGCAAGATTTGTTCAGGGCTTAGGGCCCGAGTTTGTGAGATTGACATCGGATGTGAGTAAGCTTTTGGAACAACTTATCGACAGTGCCAGGCAGATGGAGCTATCTTTGATTAAACAAGGAAGGATTCCAGATCCTTCTAGTTATACGCCTGCACGAAGTGATACCTATCGCACTATCCAGAGTGCTCCAGCACAGTCATATGCTGGGAATCATCCAAGACCATCACAGCGCCAGCGAGATGGCAAGAGAGGTCGACATGGACCTCGAGTTGGAGCGACTAGCACAGGGTTCGGTGCTAGATCTACCAGTAGATTAGGAGGCGGAGCTCCTATTTGTTTGACATATAACAAGAGGCACTATGGAGTGTGCCATATTGCTAATGGGGCATGTTTCAACTGTGTCCAACAGGGTCACTTTGCTAGAGATTGTCCAAGATCAGGACCTTCAGGATCGACTGTTAGTGTGGCGCAGCCAACTTATTAGCAGCAGAGATCTGTCTATCCAGCTGCATCTGGGCAAGGCAGTATGTTTACTGGGCAACGTGGCAGAGGTTATGGTAACCGAGGAGGTCGAACGAATGGAGGACGCGGAGCTGGTGAGGCTTCAAGAGCTGGTGGAAATCAAGCAAGAGTATTTGCGTTGAATCCTTAGGAGGCTCAGGCTTCCAATGCTGTCGTACAAGGTAAATTCCCTATTGCTTCACAAGACGCTTTAATATTGTTTGATCCGGGTGCTACGCATTCGTTTGATTTGCTTAGTTTCGCAACTAAGTTAGGAATGCAACCAGCGTATCTTAAGAATCCTTTATCGGTAGCCACTCCAGTTGGTGAGAGTGTGGAAGCAAGTATCGTTTACCCCTCTTGTCCTGTGAAGGTTCAAGGACGAGACTTATTGGTCGATTTGATTTTGCTCGAAGTGTTAGTTTTTGGCGTTATTCTGGGTATGGATTGGCTAGCTCAGCACTACGCCAATGTTGATTTTCAGAAGAAGATGGTAACGTTCAACACGCCTGGAATTGAACTGATTTCAATTCAGGGAGATCAAACATAATATCATACGAGCATCCTTTTAGCTATCAAAGCTTCTCGTATGTTAAGGAAGGGATGTCAAGGATTTCTAGCTACAGTTCACAATGTGGAAAAGAAATCTGGGGGTGTAAGCGATGTGATAGTAGTATCAGAGTATCTAGATGTTTTCCCAGAAGAATTACCAGGATTTCCTCCGGATCGCGAGATTGAAATTTGTATCGAATTGGCTCCTGGCACGAAGCCGATATCGATACCTCCTTACTGTAAACGG
This sequence comes from Mercurialis annua, assembly GCF_937616625.2. Classification (NCBI taxonomy): domain Eukaryota; kingdom Viridiplantae; phylum Streptophyta; class Magnoliopsida; order Malpighiales; family Euphorbiaceae; genus Mercurialis; species Mercurialis annua. Next base: position 40,697,025 of record NC_065570.1, read on the forward strand.
GCAGAATTGAAAGAACTGAAAGATCAATTAGAACAATTGCTCGATCTTGGCTTCATCAAGCCATGTGTGTCGCCGTGGGGTGCACCATTGTTGTTCGTCAGAAAGTAAGACGGATCGCTTCGACTTTGCATAGATTATCGACAACTGAACAAGGTGACGATTAAAACAAGTATCTGTTACCTAGAATCGACGATCTGCTCGATCAGTTACAAGGAGCGAAGTATTTCTCCAATATCGACCTGAGATTGGGTTATCATCAATTGAGGATTCGAGATAACGACATATCGAAGACTGCTTTTCGAACTCGATATGGTCATTATGAGTTTCTAGTTATGTCGTTTGGACTGACCAACGTACCATCGGCTTTCATGGACCTGATGAATAGAATATTCAAGCTATTCTTGGATCAGTTCGTGATCGTGTTCATCGACGACATTTTGATTTACTCACGTATAGAAGAAGAGCACATGCATCATTTGCAGATAATACTTCAAACGCTGAGGGAGCATCATCTTTATGCGAAGTTTTCCAAATGCGAGTTTTGGTTAACGAAAGTAGATTTCTTGGATCACATAGTATGTTAAAGTGACATCAAGGTTGACCAAAAGAAAATCAAAGCTGTTTCGGAATGGAAACGACCTGAATCGGTTACGGAAATTAAAAGTTTCCTCGGTTTGGCAGGATATTATCGACGATTTGTTCATGAGTTCTTGAATATTTTTGTACCTTTGACGAAGCTAACTCAAAAGAACGCTAGATTCAACTGGACGGATTAGTGTGAACTCAGGTTTTTGAAACTGAAAGAGTGTCTGACAACGGCACCAGTTCTAGCACTACCAGAAGGAACAGAAGGATTCACAGTATACTGTGATGCATCGAGAGTGGGACTAGGCTGTGTCCTTATGCAACATGGTCGAGTGATTTCATATGCTTCTCGAAAACTGAAGAAACACAAAATGAATTATCCGACTCATGATTTGGAATTAGCAGCAGTGATTTTCGCGCTAAAGATATGAAGACATTATCTGTACGGCGCTACGTGCGATATTTTTACCGATCACAAGAGTTTAAAGTACATCTTCGATCAACGAGAGCTAAACCTCAGACAACGGAGATGGTTAGAGTTATTACGAGATTACGACTGCACGATACAGTACCACCCGGGCAAAGCCAACGTAGTGGCAGATGCCTTATGCAGAAAGTCAGCAGGGAGTCTCGCGCATATTGCAACAACGTGGCGGAGACTATTAGTCAAAGAAATTCATACGATGTTTAATCAAGGAATCAAGTTCGAGGTTTCATCTCTTGGAAAACTGATGGCTCAGCTAACTATACGACCGATGTTGATAGATCCAATGAAGGAATTGCAAGCAGACAACCCTCAAATAAAGCATTTGATCGATGAAGTCCAACAAGGAAAGTGTCAACATTTCAGTATCGTTAACGGAGTGTTGAGATATGGTAATAGGTTGTGCATACTAGACATGGACAACTTGAGAGAGCAAATCATGCAAGAGACACATGGATCGACTTACAGTGTCCATCCGGGTTCTACAAAAATGTACCACGACATCAAGGAAACGTATTGGTGGAGTGGAATGAAGAAAGACATCGCGGAGTTTGTGGCAAGATGTCCGACTTGTCAACAAGTCAAATTAGAGCATTAGCGACCATATGGATTTCTTCAGTTGTTACCCATTCTAGAATGGAAATGGGAGCGAATCACGATAGATTTTGTTGTCGGATTACCAAGAATGCAGAAAGGATTTGATTCCATTTGGGTGATCGTAGATCGCTTGTCGAAGTCAGCGCACTTCATTCCCGTCAAGACGACTTATTCTGCAGCGAAGCTAGCCCAAGTGTACATCGACAAGATTGTTAGCTTACATGGAGTACATGTATCGATTGTTTCAAACAGAGGTTCCGTATTTACCTCTTGATTCTGGAAGAGTTTACAAGAGGCATTGGGCACACGATTAGATTTCAGCATTGCTTTCCATCCTCAGACAGACGGCCAGTCTGAAAGAATAATTCAGACTCTGGAATACATGCTTTGATTGTGAGTTCTGGATTTTGGAGGTAGTTGGTATCGAAATGGCTTATACGGATGCAAGTGTAGATATCCTGTTTGTTGGGATGAAGTTGGTGAGAGAAAGTTGAGTGGAACAGAGATTATCCAAATTACGTTCGAGAAGGTACCGTTGATAAAGCAACGTTTAAATACAGCCTTTAGTCAACAGAAGAGTTACGCAGTCCGCAAGAGAAAAGATGTAAAGTTTCATATCATAGATTATGTTTTCCTCAAAGTATCACCAATATTGAAGGGAGTAGTTTGTTTCGGAAAGAAAAGCAAATTGGCTCCGAGATACATCGGACATTATCAGATCGTGGAGCGTGTAGGATCAGTTTCCTACAAGCTAGACTTGCCACCGGATATGTCGTAGGTTCATCCTGTCTTCCATATTTCCATGCTTCGAAAGTATATATCGGATCCTTCTCGCGTGATTCAACCGCAAGCGGTGGATGTGAATGAGGAGCTATCATACGACGAGGAACTAGTGCAAATCATTAATACGCAAGTAAGGAAACTGCGGACGAAGCTGATTCCCATGGTGAAAGTTCTTTGGAGGAACCACTCAGTGGAGGAATGCACGTGGGAAACAAAAGAGGATATGAGGCAAAAATACCCATATTTGTTTGCTCAAGGTACGTAGCTAAAGTTTTAAATTCGAGAAAAATTTATTTTAAAGTGGGGTGAATGTAGTACCCGAAAATTTTAAAATAAGTAAATCGTGCCACGTGTTGAGAATTTTGATAACTTAAATCAAAGTGGATTTAATTTATTAATATTGGAAATTTGGAATATTATTTATCAAGCTGATTTGCCGGGATTTGGAGATAATCGAGAAAATTAATATTAAATAAAAAATATAAATCCCGCGACGATAATTATTCCGCCAAAGTTCTAAGAATAATTTATAGTATTTTTGGTAAAGTTTCTATCGATCGGAGACCGTTTAAAACTCGGACGAGGACGTGTTTTTGGACCAAATCGTAATTTGAAAAGAATAGGGAACCAAGGTGTAAATTGGCCATCATATTTAGCCATACTTTGCCACTAAGGATATTCATTTCCCCTAACAAATGATCCATCCAGAGAATTGAAAGAAGGAAAGAAAGAAACTTTCACTTTTCTCCATCTCTTTCACCGTTCATCATCGCCACCTCCGTGCTTCGCCGTCCGCGATCCAATTTGCGAATTTTTCGCTTCTATTTCTTCGTATCGTTGAGTAGTAAAAGTTAAGCTACTCGTTTCACATTACGGTTGTATGATTTGAACGGATTATCGATTTGATGGTTTATGAGTTTTTATATTAATTATCATTTCAAATCGCGATTAAAGTTTCTATAGCATTTTGATTAAGTTTTTGGTAAATTGGAGGTGTTGTTGAGATGGGTTATCGAGGGTTTTCTGTTTTGGGATCGAGAGCATGTCAGAAAAGTCAGAAATTGGCCTCGCGATGCGAGCCCGCGTCTATGCGCAGCACAGCTCGGCTGTGCGAACGCACAGCACACTATGCGATCGCACATTGTTGTGCGAACGCACAACAGGACTGTGCGGACGCACATTCTGGAGAGACTGTGTGATCCCACAGCTTGTGTGCAAACGCACAGTGAATCGTTCCACCGTTTTTGCTTTCGAAAGTTCGTTCTGTATTCGCTTATCGTAATCAAAATTAATTACTCTATCGATTGGTTTACATAAGTATACCTAATGTCTAGATCGGAGATTGGAATCGAGGATCGAATCGAAAGATCGATAGGATTCGAATGAATTATAAATCGTTTATCGGAATTGATACGTGGGAAGCACGACGGTCTATAACTTTAGTGTGTCGTGTCGTGAGTCTAGAGTCAATTCTATAATAGGTTCCTGATTTGAGTTTATCTAATATCTTTATAGATCTGGTGAATCATCCAGCTACTGGACCCGGAGTTCTAGGAACCTGATCGAAGAGTTCGCTTTGCTTTTACTGTTAATAGCATGATCTGTGAGTTTGCTTATTTACTTTTGAAGTATTTAAAAAGTATATCGTTTCAGATCGCAAATGCTTTTATCATTGATTTATATCGCACTTGTTTATATCGTGAATGTTTATGTGAAATTGCATTCATACTTGAATTTGAAACCAGTATAGATCTGATGGAACGTGCTTTCCTATTGGGTGGTAATAGGACTGTATGATCACCAGTTTTGATTCAAGATGATTATAAAAAGGGCCCAAATTATCAAATATTGGATGTCAAATATCAAATATCGAAGTTGGAATATGTATCGAATTGGATACGAGGTTTAACTCGGTTGAACTATCTCGGGACCCGTATCGAGTGGGTTTAACTCGGTCGAACTATCTCGAAACCCACACCTTGGGATTAAGCGTTGGTAGAGGTTGAACTCGGTTGAATTATCTCGGGACCCTACCAATTGAATCGATCGAATTGATTATAATCGTATATGAATAAATATTTGGAGAATATAGTTTCATTCGGATCAGTTACTTGGCCACTTTGATCGGATTGTTCACATTGTCGATTTCATATTTTATTTAAATGCTTATTATTAGCTATGCAAACTCACTCGGTATATTTTAATATACTGATCCCTCACATGTTTACATTTCAGTAAAGAAGTATTTTGTAAGAGTCGGACTTCTATCCTTACTCCATAAGTCTACCTATTTTTGAAGTATGTACAGGAAAAGTATTTTGATCATTGAGCTGCAGTAGACAGATGTCCTAGTGTTATATGTTGTGACTAAAGCTTTAACTTTCGTACTCTGATGTTTTAAGTATTTTTCGTATAAATTATATATGTGCATTATCGTTTGATCGTTGTTGGCATGACACGTATGTGTAACTGCCATGCATATTATTGAATTGTTTTTGAATTATCAATAGATCGTTAGGCTTGCTACGGGTTCCAAAGCTACCACTCTCATTCCCTAGCGCCGGTCCCGACCCATGAGATTGGGTCGTGACAGCCGATTACATCGGAAGGAATGGTTGAATTAGAGTTGGAGCTCAGCAAAGACCTATCTCAGGAGGATGTCACGGAGGGCATACTGGAGGAGCTGACAAGGAAGGTAAAAATGCTTTTTATGATACTCGATATGTCTTTTGCATATATTGGGATATTGGTTAGGACGATATTGTACAATATGTGAGTTATAACCTGTATCTAATGCCTGATGAGGAAGGTACCCACAGTTAAGGGCGTGATTACCATCTAGGGCAACCAAAATCTGGCCAAAAAATATAATATGGCTGCCATGGTAACATCGGGATAAGTTTCTAAAGTACCATTTGTAACGCCGAGGAAAGAAAGTGAAATCGGGGAATGTTCCAGAACCCAAGGAAAGGAAATAGTAAGATAAGTACTCTGGGTTTTTTTCATTCATCGTCGAGCCTAAGCCCGTTGTAAAGGTCGGCTCTAAATTTTTCCCCACAATGAAAAAAAAGAGATTTTGAGAAGAAAAGTTATTTATTTTTTGGCATAAGAAAAAGATAAATCAAGACTATGAGTCAGGATAATTTAGAAACAATCAAGGCTATAAGCGAGGATAATTTAAAAAAAAATCAGTGTTATAAGCTAGAATAAAGTGAGATATATCAGGGCTATAAACTATGATAAAACCAGATAAATTAGGGCTATCAGCTAGGATAAAAAGCCAAGATAAAACCAAATAAATCAGGGTATAAACCAAGATAACCAAGGAAGCTAGCCCGGTTAAAAAAGAGTCATAATCCATAATTGTTAACAGTAAGACACCAAGATAAACAGGGCTACAAGCCAGGTTTAACCAAAAACAGGATAACAAAGTAAGCATAGTAAAAGAGAAAAGTACAGAATAGATCAAGTATAAAACGAACAAAGCTCGTGGCCAAACTAACTATGCAATATCACTCGAATCACCTACTAAAGGCAAGGCAACCTAAAAAAATAGAAGTAAACTGAAACATAAAGCCATAAGAAAAGGAAAAAAACCAAAATACTTGGAAAATCATGAAATACAAGAAAGAATGAAAAATGCACATGACATAAAGATAACAAATGTAATATATAGAAGATATCACCAAAGGTATTACAAAATGAATTTCACATAGAAATTCTAACATACTAGTCTAAACAAGTCTGCAACTAGGTACACCACATCTTAAAAACTTAGATAGTCCAAAAAACAGTATCCAAACCCAAGCACTAAGAATTTTCTTTCTCACATAACTTTGCAGGAATAATCGTTTTCTTTAACACTAAGGAGAACTTAATTTTAGAGTTGTGGAATCGCTTGGTGCTCTCTCTCTCTCTCTCTTGCAAAGCTTGGCAGGAATGGCCACTGTCTTGATGATCTGAATACAGGGACCCTCATCCTTGCATATATTATGATACCCAGCCCAGAGAAGGTTCTAATTATTAGTAGAGTTGTGCCCGCCTTCCTCAAACATCTCCTCTTCGACTTATTCTCCCTCTAGCTCGGAATCTTCCACGTTTTTAGAACGGGAGCGGGCAGCCGGCAAATCAAACTTGCAAGGCCTCAGGTCGGCATCCGGACCATACACCTTCAAGATTGTATCATGCACAACGAGCTGAAGGGCTTTCAACATATTTCAAAAACCGGAATAGGTCCCTTCCTCCTAGATCTCGAGTTTGGTAATCTCAGCTCGAGCAACCTCGGAGCTCTGTCTGGAAGTTTTTGTTGAGGTCTGCAGTGCCTGAACACGAGACTCATACTCGACAGCCCAGTTCTCTATGTCTCGAACATGTTGCTCCACCAAACTGGTCTTTTCCAGGGAAAGAGACTCCACTTTCTTTAGAAGCTCATCCAGACTCATCAAGTCTGCGGCCCTTTTCCCCTCCAAGTCAGCAACTCAATCTTTGAACTTGCTTAGCTCGGAGGAGGATTGCTCCACATGTTTGGCTAATTTGGCTTCAACAGCTACAGCCCGGGCAACTTTGCCATTTAGCTATATATTATAAACCTCCAGTTGAGCTCGGTCCTAGCTAGATTTATCCAATTGGGCCAACTCAGCCAGATGTGAAACTTGGACCGTATAAACAAATAAACACGAGGAAGTCAAGATAAACTTAATTGAGCCAAGGAAGGAAAAATGAAAATGATAAATGAAAAAAAAAAGAGGAAAACAATACATACCAGAAGAGCCAAGGAAGTGGCGAGATGATTGAGATTCCCAGGAACCATCCTCTCATAAGACTCTCGATCCTCTCACAAAATATTGACCTTAGCAACCATGGAAATCACTAATGGGTTCTCCAAGCGGATTTGACTTGAATGGCGAGAACTTACCCAGTCCTCAAAACGACCACCTGATAGCCCAATGGTCCCATCTAAGCCTGAAGAAATGCAAAAAGGCACTCTAGAATAGGGATCGGGACAAGGCCTTTTGGCAGCGGGCTCGTCCCTAAGAGGTCCTTCCACATACTAGGACGAATCCACGTTTATGATTAAATTATCAAAAGGATGAGGAGGAGGAACCTAATCGTTCCCGATATTCACGGGATTAGAAGAGGCCCCAGGGGCTGAAATCTGCAGAGGGACAGGAGCTATTCCCATGGAGGCATTAGCTTTTGGGGTGGTGTCAAGAGTGGCTCCCTTAGCTGGAACAGGAGGTTTTTAAGAGCCAACTTTAAAACTCTTAGGGGGATGACCCACCCTTTTTCTCTTGACCTTGGTCTTCTTCCCAGCTGGCTGATCCACATTCAAGCCTTCCATTGAACAGAAAAGAACAGATAAGTACTTAAGCATATGATAAAAGGATAAATCACATCAAACCATTTGAGAAGAGGTATAAATGAGAAACATAACATACTAGCAGAAGTAGGGGCAACTTTTGTCTTTTTCCAACAGTCAAAAGGGACTAGAGGAATAAGAAATTAGGCACTAGGTATCCTTGAAGAAAACTCGGCATTAGCTAATTTCTCTAGGGCTAAGATCTCGAGAGCACCCGGTGTACTAAGGGTTTTACCCACCTTCGTTCCTTAGTATACCCAGTTGTGGTATACTTCATTAAAGCCCTCCGCGTGGGAAACTAGGAAATAATCCTTTTTCAGTCCTTGAGTGAAGAGGTGACCCCCCACTAATAACTTCTTCAGATACATCGACTGTTCTTGTAAAAAATGGACAGAAGCATACAATTGTCTCCCCTCAAAATACATCCATTACAATCAAGAAAAGAGCTTCATTGTAGGCTCTATATCTAGACTACGACACCTCGCTAAAAAGCAACTATAGTGATGAAGAGCATTGGAATGGACTTGTCCTAGAGGGATCAAATAAAACTCGATAAATCTCTCGTAGTCCTTATAGATAGGGAAACATAGACCGAACTAGAGATGCTCCTAGGTTATTGTGATATGATTATCCGGGGGCACATCATTCACCCGAGAACCCTTAGGGACCGTAAAGAGTTTATACTCCTCAGGAATAATAAAGGTCGCCCAAATAGCCTCAAGAAAGCCTTGGGTACACCGAAAAGCAACCATATTGGCATCAATGTACTCTGAGCTTTTTTCGACAATTTTTTCTTCTTCTTCTTCTGTCTACGAGTTAACTCGGCAAGGGGAATCTCACCACTGTCATGGTCAGACTGCTCATCCACTAAGGCTACAGGCTTAGAAGTTTCCCCTCAGGAATTGATGAATTTGAGTGCTCGTCCTCATTAGTTGAAGACCCAGAGGTAGACCCCTCGCTCCCCTCATCTGAGCGTTCCTCATAGACAAGGCCCTCTTGAGTCAAACAATCATCTTCTGACATACCTAGGGACATGATAAAGGAGCCTGTTACAAAACAGGGTATCCAAGAACAAACAGGGGTGTTGATTGGAATTTCAAATTCAAGGGATCAAAAGAAGGAAAATGAAAAGGGAAAAAGAAGTCATAATTGGGAAATTTAATGCACCTACAACATGAAGAAACACAATATAAAAAGAACACACAAAAAAATGTTGTGGATTGAGAATTGGTCCAGTCGAAGATATTTAAGATGTCACTTAGAAAAACCGAAAAATGACTCAAAATTGAGAAATACACAAAGAAATTTACAACAGAAGAGTTTTTCTCAAATTACAAAAACCTATTAGACTAATAACTATAGGAATGCATCAACCAAATGCGCATAATCCAGAAAAGAAAAGATAAACTAATCGCATGCATATGATTGAAAAGCAAATATCAAAATCAAAATGATCCTAGAAAAAAGAATAATAGGTAAAAAGTACGAATTTAGAGATAAATTAAATTATAGACTTATACTTTAAACTTGAAAATAGAGAAGACACACAGAGCGCAAGGCAGAGAAAAGGAAGATAAAAAGTTCGGAGAAATTTTTAAAATAAGGAAGTGTAGAAGTTGTGAAGAAGGGAAAGATAATATAAACAAAAAACAGAGGGAAAATTAAAGAGTCCCAAAATTAATTTTTCTCGCATAGATAAACAAAATGACACATTGATTGAAGCGTTAAAAAGGACAAGATGACACGTGATAAAGTCATAATGAAAAAAACTAAAAAAGATAGCCGTCAAAAAGACCCAACAGATACACTAACCTTGACAGCTCGGCCACAGCTGTCAACGATAAGATATACCAAAATGATTCATAAAAACCTCTCACAATACCCAAAGTAAGCGAAAGACTTGACAATCATCACGTGACAATAAAACCCAAATATTGAAACCAATTACAATATTCTGAAGAACACCACGAACATAAATATATGATATACTTAAGGGGACTATTGATAACGTAGTAATAATAACACATATTAGGAGAAGCGACTTCACCGAGAGAGAGTATCACTAAATCAAACAATAAAAGAAATGACCCAACTGAGATATGAGTAGCTCGGAAATGCTTTGACATACGAACAAGCTTGGAACTCCACAGTCTTTAATAACTCGGAATACCAGTACCTCGGTATGAGGATAGCTCAGGGCTCCTAAGCCCATTAACAAATCGGAATATCAATACCTCCATATGGTAATAGCTCGGGACGCCTAGTTCCATAAAAGGCTTGAAACATGCACACGACATCCGATGTTTGCTCACCCGACATGTTGAACACTTGACATTACACGTGAATAATAATCTTGGAGGGACCACAAAAGATTTGTTAAGACACGAGAATGTTCCATGTGCGGTTCGCACCTGACACACCACTCGAGGTGTAACTGAATTGGCCATATAAGGCAAATAGAAAAGTGGAGATCAGAAAGAGAGAAGATGAGAAGGGTTGCACAGGCAACTATATAAACTACCTTATGTATAAACCCTAAGGTAACACTCTTTTCACACTTAAGCAATTTTCTTTCTCTTCTCTTTTTTTTCCCTCACTTAAAATGACTTAAGCGTTGGAGCAGACAGCCTGTGAACCTCACCGGCGTTCCTTCTAACCTCTTTTTGCTCTTCCTCTTTAGGTGTTAGAGGACAGGTCCGAACGTGATTTATCATTTATAATGTTTGAAATTTAAAAAAAATCAATTTTGTTTTAAGCAATCTTAAAATATAAAAACAAAAAAATTTAAAAAAATTAAGAAAAAATCAAGAAAAAAATAGATTTATTGATCTAGTTGATCTCATAACATTATAATATTTAGATATGCTTATTGTATAAATAAATTTAAAGACTAAATTAAAAATTAATTTTTTTCATCTAATTGTCTCGCATCAAAAACAAATTAATTAATAAAAATATTAATAAAAATTAAACTAAAGAATTATATCATTTAATTTTAAATAAAAAATATGAAACTACAAATCATACATAAAGAGAGTTGAAATAGTTTGTTATATTTAATTATTAGAATGTACTAAGAAAATAATAAAATTTTGACGGGAGAAACTTAAATTCAAATTGTCCACCTTAGAAGCACTGAAACTTCAATGAAGTTGCGTGTCCCGTTTCAGAAATATTTTGATAATCATAAACTCTCGAAATTTCATAAGGAAACGTTTTAGGCCATTCACTACTAGAATTCCTGGTGTTAGCGACGAATTATTCCGTCGCTAACACCAGGAAATCCATTGGTAAACAGTATTACCGTCGGTACAATTGTCGTCGCCAACGTTTGGCGACACAAAGAAATCGAATGTTTGCTGACGGAAACCTTCCGTCGGTAATTCCTGGATTACGTCGGTAAGCGTCGACTAGCTTACCGACGAAGTCCCAACATATTACCGACGGATTTTCCCTCGGTAATGATTATCCTTCGGCAATTTCTGTCGGCAACTGTTTTATTTGCCGACGGATAATCCCTCGGCAAAGTGGACTTCGGTCGTAAATTGGGATGCATTTAGCGAGGGATAATCCGTCGCTAAATTCAGATATTCTTTCGGCAACAAAGGCAGATTTCCGACAAATTTTTGCCATTTCCCTGCAATGTTTTATGTTTTTCCTGTTAAATCAAACCTGTTACATACATGCTATTATTACATATAAACACGCTAAATATGAGTCAATAACAAGTATTATATACAATATATAAAACAAACATATGGTATAAATTTTGTCGAGCACGTTCAGTCCAGTTGCTCAAAATGGTACCATTCGCACCCGCTTACATTCAGCACTGGAAAATTTTTCGGTAGCATAATACTGAATCTAAATACCTACAATCTAGTGATGTCCTCGTCATCCGGCCTCGTGGGGGCTGCGGCGGGCAAAGACATGGAGGCAGAAAAGTCATCATTTTCGCCAGCTTCGAACGGACTCTATCGGCAATCCGCTCGTCCATGGTAGCCTCTATGTCCCTTTGAACCTGCCCTCGCACCCGCTCCTCCATCCCTTGCACTCGTGTCTTGCCCTCTCTCTGGATCCTCTCCTCTATTTCCTCAGGCGTCGGAGTCTGCTGGGACGACGACGAACCTCCACGAAAACGGGTGGTCTGTGACGATGCGATGTATGAAGCCGCAGCTGAACAACCTCCGTAAAAATGGTTCACGTCGATGGTATGCAGAGTCGATGAGCTGCCCTCACCCGGCGAGGACTGGGTCGCAGCAGCACGCTCAGTAACGAAACAGTCCTGAAAAAAAATATGAAACTACAAATCATACATAAAGAGAGTTGAAATAGTTTGTTATATTTAATTATTAGAATGTACTAAGAAAATAATAAAATTTTAACGGGAGAAACTTAAATTCAAATTGTCCACCTTAGAAGCACTGAAACTTCAATGAAGTTGCGTGTCCCGTTTCAGAAATATTTTGATAATCATAAACTCTCGAAATTTCATAAGGAAACGTTTTAGGCCATTCACTACTAGAATTCCTGGTGTTAGCGACGAATTATTCCGTCGCTAACACCAGGAAATCCATTGGTAAACAGTATTACCGTCGGTACAATTGTCGTCGCCAACGTTTGGCGACACAAAGGAATCGAATGTTTGCTGACGGAAACCTTCCGTCGGTAATTCCTGGATTACGTCGGTAAGCGTCGACTAGCTTACCGACGAAGTCCCAACATATTACCGACGGATTTTCCGTCGGTAATGATTATCCTTCGGCAATTTCTGTCGGCAACTGTTTTATTTGCCGACGGATAATCCGTCGGCAAAGTGGACTTCGGTCGTAAATTGGGATGCATTTAGCGAGGGATAATCCGTCGCTAAATTCAGATATTCTGTCGGCAACAAAGGCAGATTTCCGACAAATTTTTGCCATTTCCCTGCAATGTTTTATGTTTTTCCTGTTAAATCAAACCTGTTACATACATGCTATTATTACATATAAACACGCTAAATATGAGTCAATAACAAGTATTATATACAATATATAAAACAAACATATGGTATAAATTTTGTCGAGCACGTTCAGTCCAGTTGCTCAAAATGGTACCATTCGCACCCGCTTACATTCAGCACTGGAAACTTTTTCGGTAGCATAATACTGAATCTAAATACCTACAATCTAGTGATGTCCTCGTCATCCGGCCTCGTGGGGGCTGCGGCGGGCAAAGACCTGGAGGCAGAAAAGTCATCATTTTCGCCAGCTTCGAACGGACTCTATCGGCAATCCGCTCGTCCATGGTAGCCTCTATGTCCCTTTGAACCTGCCCTCGCACCCGCTCCTCCATCCCTTGCACTCGTGTCTTGCCCTCTCTCTGGATCCTCTCCTCTATTTCCTCGGGCGTCGGAGTCTGCTGGGACGACGACGAACCTCCACGAAAACGGGTGGTTTGTGACGATGCGATGTATGAAGCCGCAGCTGAACAACCTCCGTAAAAATGGTTCACGTCGATGGTATGCGGAGTCGACGAGCTGCCCTCACCCGGTGAGGACTGGGTCGCAGCAGCACGCTCAGTAACGAAACAGTCCTGAAAAAATAAACGAGTGACTTAAAGTTAGTACAATTTTGATAAACTGCAACAATTAATTATGAATATTCCTAACTAAAATTCTGCAGCATTTCCTCTATAATACAAGCATCACCCATTTTCAGGAACTTCCTGCAAACACATATGCACTATATACAATTCACAATTCAAATTTCGCAATTCACAAATCACAGTTTCTAATTGAAATCAAGTTAAAACAATTCAATTTCAACTTATAGCAGACTTACATGCTTATCCTTGGACCTATTGTCCACAAACTTGCTCCGATCATTGTTCGTCGAGTACATACGAACATGCAAGTCAGCGTAGGTCGGTGTACGACCGATCTCCTGACCTTGAGAAACAAAAGCGAATATTATATTTACTTATATGAACATAATTCATCAACAAACACTATAATTACTTAAATAAAGAATAGAAAGAAGACTTACCAGAACGGTCATATGCTTCACGCCCGAGCGAGATCTTGCAGTGTGGCGCATCGGTGTTGTCACTGGCACTGACGGCTCACTCATCCGGTTATCTCGGGCGATATCGGACTTCTTCTTTTCCTCCACCGTAGCCCACTCCACCTGCCATGCATCCGAAACAGTATCGTTGACGCTGTAATCCCTCTTTCCCTTCAGTGTATAGAGAGTGTCCTTGTACCGATTTGCAGCATGCTTCTTAAACACATCTCTGATCAATTGCCCGGGGTAGATCGAGTCCCAACAAAACTTATTCTACACATTTTTAACAAATAAGTTCATAATTAGTAAATTTGCAGAATACTAAACTTAATATTGATTAAATATGCATTTTATTACCTTGAACTCCTCCCAATAGAACGTTTTCTGCTCCGCCTTCAATTTCTTCCAAGTTGAACCCTCCTGGAACCAGGAGAATCGGAAGATGTCGAGCAAGCCTCTGGAGACCTAGCCACTATCATGTAGTCGCTCCCTACTAGTTGAATATATAAAGTTAGTTTGAAATAGTTTTTTCGAAATAATATATATAATAGGGATAACAGTGATACCTCATAGCGCTAGGTGCGACCTTGAGCCTCCCCGAGCATCATACTCGTACTCGGCTTGCTGCTATGTCGGTGGTGCCGCCTCCAGCAGGGGATCTCCCCCCTAAGGTAGAGCGTCTGTGGGGAGGGTGCATGTCGGATCCCCCTGTCCACGGCCCTGTACCTGCCTACAGTCAACTAGACCTCTCATGTCTGAAAATAAGTAGGGATAAACATATATACAACAACTTTTTACCTAAATATAACAAACATTTATAATTAATTAATCAAATCATCAATAATCAGATAAATCAATAAACAAAAATATCAGTCAAAAAGGCACATAAAAATGAAGTCATAATTAAGAATTCTATTACATTAATTAGCCCTATACTATAACTCATCGTCCTCCTCATCTGACGAGGACGGTAGAAAATCATCAGATGTCTCTGTTGTGGGCGGAATTTGCAACGCATCTTCATCTGCTTCCCCGTCCGGATCCACCAAATCTGTCGGATCATCAGTTGTTTCCACATTCAAGGGATGTTCTAGATTGTCATCATGGAAAGCCGGAACAGCAGACTCTGGCATGTCAATCTCAGATCGGGCCTTAATCTTGCATACTATCCACCAATCCTTTTTATCCCGTCGTTTGCTTGGGTATGACATGTAGTGGACTTGACCGGATTGTTCCGCTAAAATGAAAGGTTCGTACTTGTTATACCTTCTTTTGTGATTAACCTCCACCATGTTGTATCGACGATGCACTCAAATACCCACATTTGGAGTTGGATTGAACCAATCACATTTAAATAGGATATTCCTTTTAATTGGCAGCGCTGGATACTCTATCTCAATAATGTCAGTCAGCACTCCATAGAAGTCGCTTACGGCCGGGCCAAAGAGAGACCCTTTCACACAAACCCCACTACTGATTGTAACTCGATCCTCGCCATAATCCTGAGTAATGAATTTAAACCCGTTTACACGATATCTCTTATATGTTCTGACCGATCTACGCGGTCCTTTAGCGAGACTTAAAATATAGGGTTTTGTATAAATAACTGGATCCTTCACCTGCAGGACAATTAACAATTAGATGAGTCAACAATTAATTACGAATGACAAATACAGGAAGAATCTTCTATACTTACATGGCGTTCAAACCAGGAGGCAAATTCCTTTTCTAACATCCCTTCAACTTCACTCTGCGTTATTGCAGGGTTGATTGCATGCAATTCGTCTTCGAACACACTTTCACAATAATACAAATGATCAATTTGTGAGCTACACATTTTATAATATAACTCAACAATACATTGAAATGTATATAAGGAAAGCTTACTCTCAATACGATTTGATTTCCGCACAAATCAATAGAAATTAGAGCGGCAAAAAATTCAGATTCGTCTAGATATCTTTTCCGCCAGGCGCCTACGGGTTCCCCATTCGGTATGAAATGGAAAGTCGGTCGACATCATCGTCCATCTCAGTATCGAATACCTCATTTCCTTGCATCCGACAGGGTAGCTTAGGATCGCCATCCGTAAAATAAAAAGATGCAAATTTAGCCGTTTCCTCCATTAGATATCCGCTACTAATGCTGCCTTCTACCCGACCCTTATTGGATACCTTCTTTTTTAATTTCCTCATCTGTTCAATCATGAATGAATTTCTACAATTAAGCACTTTATACAATTACTGATCGATGTGGAAGAAAAATAGATCGACATTACCTTTCGAATAGATACATCCACAGATACTGAACCGGTCCAGCCATTTTAGCTTCGTAAGGCAGGTGTTGTCACGACCCAAAATATTGAGCCGCAACCGGCGCTAGGGAACGGGAGTGGTAGCTTCGGAACCCGTAGCAAGCCTCGCAAATAATAAACAACTAACATTAAACAACGGAAGCAAACAAACATATTTATAACATGTAACCAATTATTTACACTAACTGTTTAAAACCTCGCGGGCTCTAGTTACCGTACCCTGTACGAACTGGCCTCGCGGTACTATATACACCAGTTAGCGTTTCAGACTTATCACCGGCATCTGGGGCCGTGAACAAAACATAATACATAGCTTGCAAAAATATAAACAATACAGCAAGTAATTTGTACAATCAAAATGTACTGCTGTCTAGGCTTATACTCCGTCGACACTGGACTACTACTGCAGCGCTCACAGAAGTCAGAAAACTATACATACACAGCTGACTTCTGGACTTCAAAACTGGCTTCTAGCTAAGTCCACACACTAAGCACCTGAAAGACATCAAAGGTAAGGGGTCAGTATTTGGGAAAATAATGAGTGAGTTTGCATTTTACTAACGATATTATTATAAAACATAGCATCGCATTTCAATAAAACAATATTATAAAATAATACATATAACAGGTATTTGATCCGTTCGAAACTAATATTCTAGCATGTCACACAACTTTCAAATAATCAAATCATACTGATCTTGATAGTCCGACCCGGGAGTGTTCACACTCTACCTCGTCGATCGCGACTTATCTCTTTAATCCTAAAGTATGAGTCCAACTCACTAGATACGGGGACTCCAGACTACACCGTAGCCGAGTGCTCACTCGTACCGAATTCATTGTCCAACTTCGAAATTCATATTCATGTCATTTCATATCATATCATATCGTACATGTATATCAAAACATTAATCATATGCAACACACTAGACCGACTCGATACTGGTGATCACACAGCCTATTGACACCCAATAGGTAGCTAGTTTCTTCGGATCGCATACTAGTTCCTTGTATATAAACTTGATAGAAACATATAACATATAATCAAATCATATGTAATGCGATGCGTATAATCAATACACGTATATATAAACTATAATATTAAATAACTTTAATATGTAATACACGAAAGTAAAGTGCAACTCACAGTGACCGTTATCCAATCAATGAGGTGATCTATGTAATGATATGCTCGCACTAGACCTCGTCTGGTGCCCTCACTGCTTGCTAACGCTTCTAACACATTTATAAGTCAAATACGTGTTTAGTACATAAATGTGAACCTTATAAATCTAAACCCTAGGTTATCATTCTTTTACTTTGAAAAAAATGATTTGCATGTCGTTAAGCGTTAATCAATATCACGTATACGTTTAACACCCTTCGAGATATATTACTAATCGTTTATACTTTGGTTAAAATGTCAATTTGAAATCTTGATTCATATCGTTAAGTTTGTCGCTCGTTTCATATGTTTTCGGAGTCCATATAACGTTTCTGGGTCGAGCTAGGTCGTGTCGGATCTCGACTCGACCAACAGGGGTCGGCGACGGCTAGGCACATCGTGCCTAGCTTCTCTCACGTCGTGAGAGGGGGTCTCACGACGTGAGAGCTCGTCTCGCGTCGCGAGATGTGTCTCACGTCGCGAGACAATGTCTCACGACGTGAGGCACTCATTTTCAGCCTCCTCCGTCGATTTTTATACCGTAATCCATCCAAAACCATCTCGACATGCTTATATACGCATAAACCTTAAAACCCAAGTCCGAAACGTTCAAAAACAACGATTTTAACATGTTTTACGTGAATTAGATCCGAACCGAAACGGCACAACATCAAACAGCCACCTATTATCCATTTCTTACCATAAAAACGTTCAGCTTACCTTGTTTAAATGCTCGGGGAAGATAAGGACTGAATTCTGAAGAGATCGACACCAAGAACACGTGATTCCGACGAGAAACGGCGAAACCGTGTTGATCGCAAGATGATCGTCAAAAACCCTCTCCTGAAGCTTCTTCACTTCTCTGTTCTTATCATTCATATCATTTTCTTTTATATATATATTGGCTAAAGGCTCGTTTTAATCCCTCATTTCTTAAACTTAAATTATTTATCTTTTAAACTTGTATTTTAACGTATCTCTTAATTAATTAGTATCTTAATCTTTTCGTATACGTATTATTTATATCCACTAAACAATACGAATTCCAATATTAATATTTTCCCGTCAAAACCTATAAATTTTCATTTTTGAAACATAGTGGCTAAACTACCACTTTAGTCCCTGAACTCTACTTTGTGGCTTTTCTTGACATTTTTCCTCTTAATTCCAATTCCACTTTAGAATTGAAGTATAATCCGCATAATTACTTTTCAACATCGACCTATTAAATTTTTATTTAGTTTAATTTCTCAGAAAACTCTCTGATATCGCCACTCCGGCGTCTCAAAACTGGACACCTGGTCCAATTAAATAATTAAATCTTTTGGGGTATTATAAGTGTACAGGGAGATGTTCCATTGAATCAAAAAAGCTGGGCGGAAATATGCGTTCCAACTTGCAAAGTATCTTCGGGATTTCTTCTTCCATATGTTCTAAATCTTCCCCCTTAAGCGGTGCGGAAGTTAACTCCTTGAAGAAGATACTCAGCGCTGTTATATGCTCCCATATCGCTTTCGGAAGAAGCTCTCGTAGAGCAATTGGTAGGAGACGTTGCATAAACACATGACAGTCGTGACTTTTCATGCCCATCATTTTATGTTTGGTGGAATCAACACACTGGGACAAGTTTGACACGTAGTCATCCGGGAACTTTATTTGTTAAACCCATTCAAGCAGCAATTTTTTTGATTCCCTGTCCAAAGCATACAAAGCCTTCGGATACCTACCTGCGTCGGGTCCTGTGCTAGTTCTGGATGATCACAAATATCATTTAACTTTGTCCTAGATTTTACATGGTCTTTAGTCTTAAGGGGGACATTCATCACTGTATTAAAGACGTTGTCGAAAACATTTTTCTCAATATGAATGACATCCAGATTATGCTGAATCACATTCGTCTTCCAATACGGCAAATCCCAAAATATACTTTTTCTGTTCCAACCACAAGTTTTTTATAGTTGCGAACTAATAGCTTTAGCATCGGGCTCGTATGCCCTCCTGAACCCCAGGTGATCCACCTCTGCCAATAATTTTCTTCGGTTTTGACCCTGCTAAACTGCTTTTTTTCTTGCTTGCCTTTTCGAAAATCAGTGACATTTCAACGGAAACGGTGGTCCGGAGGTAAGAACTTTCTGTGGCAATCAAACAACAATTATTTTCCACTCTTGTTAAGCGTGAATGCATCAGTATCTTCCATGTAATGCAAACATTCCAGTCTGCCTGATGTGCTCCAACCGGACATCATTGAATAAGCGGGAGAATCATTAATCGTCCGTATAAGTGCCGCTTTCATCTAAAAGTTCTTACGCTTGTGAATATCATAGGTACGGATTCCAGATTCCCACAATTGGTTCAACTCTGCTATCAACGGCTGCGGAAAAATGTCCATTATGTTTTTTCGATTTCGGGGATCCGGGACAAGTATCGTCAGAAACATGAACTCATCCTTCATGCACATACCCAGAGGCAGATTATACGGCGTCACAATTACTGGCCATGAAGAATAAGGTGACCTAAAATTTCCAAACGGTTGAAACCCATCAGTGCATAATCCGAGTCTAAATATTTCAAGTTTCGTTAGCAAAATCCTTATACAACTCACTAAACTGTTTCCAAGCTAGAGAATCAAGCGGATGACACATCTTCCTGTCTTTCATTTCATGTTCTGTATGCCAGGTCATATGCCCAGTCGTGGCTTTCGAAGCATACAACCTCTGTAGCCTCAGAGTAATTGGAAAGTAAAACATCTTCTTATACGGCACTTTGGCCTTTCCTGTTCTGGTGGAATTGCTTCTGGTAACAGGTTTCCACCGTTCGTGACCACAGACTTTGCAGGACATTAAAGCCTTGTCCTCCCCCCAAAAAAGCATACAATTATAGAAACAACATTCAATAACCTCTACCGGCAACCCCAAACCTTTCACCAGCTTCTTAAGTTTAGTTGGCATCTTGTTCTCCCCCGGTAACTATTCTTGCGTGAATCTGCAGATGTCGTCAATCAAAGAAACTGAACTCTGATGGCGACACTTAATGTCTAGCAGTGCAGTTGATGCGGATAAAGGCGAGTGTCTACTATTCCCGGGCCATTTTTCTTCTTCCGCCGAACGCATCATATTATAAAACTTCTAGGCTTCTTTATTCGGAGGCTCTTCGGTAAACATATCCGAACCAGCTGCATCGATAACCATTCTCTGAATAGCATCAAAATCATCCCCCACATTTTCATAGTCAAATTGATCATAATTAACAGGTGGATGTGCCCAGGCATGAGGATTCAATACACTCCCCTCACCGTGGTGAACCCACACTTGGTAATCTTGAAAAAACCCAGACTCCAACACATGTAATTTCACATCTTCGGGATCTCGGTAATTTGTGTTTCTGCATTTTTTCCTAGAGCACAGACACTTGATCTTCACCCCACTCATGCACTCAGAGCAAATTCGACAAACTCCTCAACCTTATTAAAAAATCCTACCGGTAGCAAGCCATTCCTATGTCTAGTATACATCCAACTGCGATCCTGATTCATGTCTGTTGCACTAACAATTAGGTGGTTCACAGGCTCGACGGTCGCAAAGTCAATGTAATTGACTGCTAAAAAGGTATGAACCTATCCCATTCGCAAAACTGGCACCACGTAACCCGACCACGATATATGCGTAAAAACAGAGAATAATATTCGGCAGCCTTCCGGCGCCATTCTCCTTAAGTGCGCTATCTAATATATGCCGAGTAACGCTGATTACATATCACGTGAGGAACAAGCATTACAAAACATGTATCAATAGCCACCCGGAGAACAAACGCTAGAAAAACACCAAATATGTTTCTACCGTAATTACGCATATATGTTTTTCGTGATCGGATTACAGAAGCACGAGTTTTGCAAACTGTACGAACTGTACAATCCCGTGTCGTTCAAAGGGTTGAACACACGGGACGGGAAATCAAAGGCTAGGAATACGATTGTATTCGGTGGGAATAAAATCGAGGTTAATTTATGTGAAGTGCATGTTTGTAATCTAACTACCACAATTAATAACAAAAAATGATAAAACCTATTTGTTGTAGGGCAGAACCGCACGCGAGCTCTGAATCCGGCCACACAAGTCGGAACAAACATCTACTGCTCTCACCGTCTATCATGAGCCAACAACGAATATAAGTCCAAAATAAAAAATTTAATTAGTTTTCAATTACTACAAATTATGTAATTAAAATAATATAAATGTTTTTTCTAATTTAATTGTTATTATTTTTTTAATAAAAATCGGGCAGCATTTCCCCTAAAAATGAGCATCACCCATTTTCAGGGAAAGCCTGCAAGCAAATAATACAGTTTCAAAAACATCCTACAACACCATTCAAGTTAATTTTATCCAATTTATATCAATAATCAAATTTGTAAATAACCAAAATTATACCAATGTAATACCCCAAAATATTGAAGCATTTAATTGGACTACGTGTCCAGTCCTGTTTCGCCAGGGTGGCGATATTGGAAATAATTTTCGAGAAACTTAATATTTTATTTCAATTCTAAAGTTAGAATTGGAATTAGAAGGAAAAATGTCAAGAAAAGCTCGAAATAAGGTACAGGGACTAAAGTGGTAATTTAGCCACTACGACTTAAAATGGAAATTATTTCGCCAAGGTCCGCGAAATGTTTTATAGTATATGTGGTAAAAGTCTCGAGTCAATCGGAGACCTTTTAAAATCTGGACGCGGATGCGTTTTGGGCTAACTTGCAATTTTGTAAAGTTCAAGGACCTAATTGTAAATTAGCCAATTAAGCCTCGAGAATAGCAATTGAAAGATTATTGACGGAAAATAATAATTTTTAAGTTAGTATTATTTATATGAATATAAATAATACGTATCGACTCGAGTTAAAAGGATAATTTAACCGTTTGGTTAAATTAGAAAGTTTAAAAGAGAAATGGTTTAGATTAAAGAAATGAAGGATTAAAACGGCAAATTTTCCAACTCATTTATATGTTTCCTTAAGCATAAGGAAATGAGAAAAGGATCAGAAGAAATGATCCAGAGAAGAGAGAAAATGACGATCACCGTCGTTTCGCCGCCGTTTCGCCGTTTCTCGTCCAAATCGCGAGTTCTTTATATCGATTCGTTCAGAATTCGATTCTCTATCATCTTTGAGCTTCAAATCGAGGTAAGCTTGACGTTTTAGTTGCTGAAATTGAAGAATATAGGGCTGCCATGTCGAGATCGAATCGTATCAACCGTAGTCACGTTATTTTTGACGTTTTTGATGATTATTGAGTTGAATATTGTGTTATATTGATGTAGAAACATGTCGGAATGAGTTAGGGATGTCGGGAGCATGTCGAGATGATATTTGGGGCTGTTCTATGGTGTCGCACGACGTGCGACAAGGTCTCACGACGTGCGACATAACCTCGCGACGCGAGCGGACTTGCGATTGGCATAATTTCTTCGTTCGGACTCGGAATTGAGCGATTCTCGTTGCGTTGGAAAGAGGAAAGGATTTTCTATCAATACTAAGCATTATATCAAGGTAATATTGCTGATTTGGATGTTAAAATTTGAGGTTATAGGCTGTCTCAACAAAAATGTTACGCTCGAATCGCGTACGTCGGAATTGAGACGTTTACGGTTGGTTTCGAAGTGATAAAAGTGTTTATAATGTGTTTAAATGATCTAAGTATGTGTTGGAATGAATTTGGAGTAATTTAGAGCTTTGAAAAAGGTCTAGGAGCCTCAAAAACGCTGCTTCCAAAGTGCGCACGACGTGCTGCACTTCAGCACGTCGTGCTGGTGCGCGACGTGCACCACAAGGGTGCACGACGTGCACCAGTGAAGGGCACGTCGTGCCCTTCATGAAAAATGAAGGGAACGATGTGCCAAGCTGGCACGACGTGCCCTACTTCGATTGTAACCTCCCTAGGACTTCCGGGAGCGAAAACTGGCTTCTGGTGGCATGATACGGGTGTAGAACTCTGATAAATGTCTTAAAATGAATATTAATAAGACATTATAGCAATGAACATTAGCATGATGAATAATCAAGAAATGAATAGAGATCTTCAAAGAAAGATACGTTTAGAGAACGACAATTATGTTTCGTTCTTTTGTCGTGTTAGGTATCTAGTGCAGTTTTTAAGAATAGGATTCTCTAAGTATATGTTTTAACGATAGAATCCTATGATAGATGTAACGGACTACGAGTATAACGAACCAAGAAGCTCGACGAGGATTGACGGACCAGTCTCCAGGAGCTTACGTTCGGATATAAGGAATAGCGGTCACAGTGAGTGGCAATTTACTTTCGCGTATTATTATTACAAAAGTTATTTTCATATATTATGAATATTATCATTAATACATCGCGTTTACATGATTTGTTTGTATGAGATATTATGTTGATGAATTAGACTATATGAATGCCATTATATTCATTGTTTGAATATGAGTATCTAGTATGCGATCCGAAGAAACCAACTACCTATTGGGTGTCAATAGGCTGTGTGATCACCAGTATTTGAGTCAGTCTAGCGTGTCTAGATTGTCTATGAGATTACGAAATGCGCATACGATATGAATGTGATACGAGTGAGAACTCGGTTACGGTGTAACCTGAGCCCCGTATCTAGTGGGTTGGACCCACCAGTGAGTTGGACTCACACTTTGAGATTAAGAGATTGGTCGCGGCTGACGTGGTTGAGTGTGAACACTCCCGGGTCGGACCACTTGGATCAGTTTAATTTGAGTATTCGGAATGAGAAAAGTTCAGAGTTTAAGATTTGGGTTTCGGTCGGATCTGCTATTTATGAATATTATGTTATTTTCATATTATATCGAGATAAATATATATATGTTTGAGTATGCGATGTGTATTTTGATAATACCGATAATAAGTTGCATACTCACTCAGTATTTTCCCAAATACTGACCCCTCACTCTGATGTTTGCAGGTATTAGAAGTCGGATCAGACAAGCCATCTCCATTGTGCCAAAAGTCATTGGACTTGCACAAGTATGAGTTCCTAGAGCTGCAGTAGTCAGTAGGTGTCAGTATAAGGATAGCGATTTAATTTCAAATAGTTTATTTTGAATGTAAACTCTAATATAATACTTTGATATCTATAAGTATGTTATCTAAAAGAGTTTTCTGAAAATATTCTATATATATATAATAATATGTTTTTAAATGCGAAAAATTATTAGTGGTTTTAGGCTTGCTACGGGTTTTGGAGCTACTACTCCCATTCCCTAGCGCCGGTCTCGGCTCAATAATTTGGGTCGTGACAACCAATAATCAAATTACTAAACTTAACTAAACTACTCTTTCAATTTATACCAATAATCAAATTTCTAAATTTAAATAACCACAATTATACCAATAATTAAATTATTAAATTTTAATAACCTAATTAATTTTAATTTAACCTAACTAATCATAATTAACTAATTATTCATAATTAACTAGTTATTGATTATTAAATCTTTTAATTAACATTAGATCGTAAGCATTTGTCTAATTAATTAAATGCGACTAATTAATTAAATTAGCGTAATTAATTAAATTAGCCTAATTAATTAGATTAAGCCTAATTAATTAAATGCGACTAATTAATTAAATTAGTCTAAGTAATTAAATGAGCCTAATTAATTAAATGAGCCTAATTAATCAAATTTGACAACTAACCTAAAACTAACCTAATTAATTATGATAAATTTATCTAAATAAAATAAAATTACAATAACATACTTAACAGTGGAGGGCGGCAGTGGAGGGCGACGGCAGTGGAGAGCGGCAGTGGTGGTGGAGAGCGGTAGTGGCGGTGGAGAGCGGCAGCGGCAGTGGAGGGCAGCGGCAGGGGGGGCTGTTTAAATTAATTAAAAAAATTAAACATATTTAACAATTAAAAAAAAGAGAGGAAACACATTTACCTTTACCGAACAGCGGATGAACGGCCGGCGGTGGAACGAGGACAGCGGAAGGCGGCAACGGAAGTGGAGTGGGGAGTGGAGGAGAACGGACGGCGTTTGTGGGGAGTGGAGGAAAACGGCGACGGCAACAGGAGGAGGAAGAATTGAAAAGGACGGCAGAGGAGAAGGGGAAGTGAAATCGCCGGCGGCAGACAAAATTTCAGATAAAGAAAATGAAAGAGAAGAAGTGGGGGGAGCGGGTGATTAAATTAGGGTAAAAGATTTACCATCAGATATATCCGTCGGTGAAGTTTTTAAATGAAACGCATCGTTTCATTTAAAACGTTACCGACAAATTACTATATCCGTCGATAAATTTACCGACGGAGTAAACAATCCGTCGGTAAATTACTCGTGTCCCTTGGCGGAAGAGTTCCCACCAAGAGGGCCAATAATTTTTTACCGACGGATAGCAATATCTGACTGTAAATTTCCCGACAAACTATACTAGTCCGTCAGGAAATTGTCCGCATTTCTTGGCGAGAGGTGTTCCGCCAAGATTTAGCGACGGACACATAATCCGTCGCTAAAATCCGTCGGGAAAGCAAGATTGCTAAAACCGGAAATTCTAGTAGTGGTTTCCGTAAATAAAAAATTATCTAGTTATAAAACAAATCTAAAAAATTCTCAATAGATAACTTTTTTGAATAAATTACCTGGAATTTTTATTATTACTTATTTACAATAAAATTTATTTTTTTATTTTTATTGGATTTAATTATGTGCGATTTATTTTATTAATTGGTATAAATATATGAAAATAAATTTTTATATATAT
This sequence comes from Mercurialis annua, assembly GCF_937616625.2. NCBI lineage: Eukaryota > Viridiplantae > Streptophyta > Magnoliopsida > Malpighiales > Euphorbiaceae > Mercurialis > Mercurialis annua. The sequence goes on from NC_065570.1 coordinate 40,723,111, forward strand.
AGCATTTTATAATTTTTAATATTATAAATATATCCCTATTATTTTATTATTTACATGTTTTCCTACGTCTTGTATTTTTCATTTTAAAAATTTGCCGTTTTTCTGTCTGTTTCGTATTATTTATGTTTTCCGTTTTCGTTTCCGTGTTACGTAATTGTCCACTAATTCTTAATTATGTGAGAATAACTATTAGAAGGGTCTTTCTACAGATACTTTATTTTTAACAAAGTATGTTTTTTGGTTTTAATATTGACCATTGATTTCAGACATTTAATCTACACCGTTAAAATGTAAATCAACTAGTGACCTACTACCTATTAAACTTGTAATTAACACATCTCCCTAATTACAATCAGATTTCTTCAACATGTTTTATCCAATTTATGTCAGACTTTCCACAAAGCAGACTTCCAAAACTTCAATAATGCAAAATAGTTGTTTGTATTCATAGATAGATAAGAGAAAGTGAAATTTCGGTTATAAATCACTCATTCATCCTTTCTATTCCAACAATAATCCAGCATCAAATTCTTATTGCAGTGTGAAAAAATCTCCAAAATTGACAATTATACAATTTGATTCCAGGTATATTTTGTTTATTTTTGTTTGTTATTTAGTTGTTTATTAAGTCAAAACATATTGGTAGTCAATCTTAAATGTCAATTGCAATCAAATTGGGTGTTTAAACTCTTTATATTATGTTTATGCTATTTTACTCGACTTGAAATATTACTGGAATAGTTTCTACTCGAGTTAGGGTTAAATTAGTTGTTTATTAAGTCAAAACATATTTGTGTTTCCTTTCCTGCCTGTTGTTCTGCCGACTGGTAAGCTAGTCCTGCCAAGTAATCCTGAAAATCATAACACTTTTCATTACTGCTTCATGATATAATGGTGGCAATGGTACGCCTTGCGGTACATATGGCGGGACAGTCGTAGTCGATGTCACTGTCCCTTCTGTGTCTAACGACGGGAAAGGAATTAGGTGGACTGGTCTTTGGTATCCTTGGTAATTGGGATGACTCCAAGGAGGATATCCTGGGTACCATCCTGATTGCAGATACGTCATTGGCGCTTGATATTGGGGGGTGTAATAACCCCACGGTGACTGCGTCTGCCCCGGGATTCCCCTGCTTAGGGGCGGTGGAGTAATGTCATACGGCACTCCTGTTGTCGGTGGGACAAGGTTGATTCCTGGTGCAACTCCTCCTTCGGTGCTGGCTATGGGGGGAAGAATTGGGCCGCTGCTTATGGGCAGGGCTCCCGTCGTTACCACCACTCCTGGTGGCGGTGGTTCTTCCTCGTTATTCATCCTCTCGGCAAAAAACCAAAATTAAAAAATTTTAAGTGCGTAGAAAACGAACTAATCGTTCCCACAGACGACGCCAAATAATGGTTCTTGAACTGCCGGTCTGAGTTTGATCCAACCTACAAAGGAAAATAGGTTAGAAGGATTCGAGCCGGTGTTGGCTCGAATACCCTCCGATGCCTAAGTCATATAGATTGGAGTAGTGTTGAGAGTGAATATGAGTGAAATTAGGGTTTACCTGGCTTAGGGCTCGGTTTATATATACCATCGTCATTGTAATGTGTTAGGAGTCTTCTCCTTTATTCCGATATCATCTTCTTTTTATGATGAGATATTCTTTGTCATTGTCCATGATCTTTAGGGAAGACTGACTTATCCGTGTTACTAGTTAGTTACTATTGGGTTCTGGGTCAGGGACCTGAGACTGGTCTTACTATTCGTGACCTGCATCTTGTTGCAGTCTTCTGGTACTGTTTCGGGTGTGATATCCATCAGTTACCCAAAGTTTTAAATTTCACTACTGAATGCTTTAACTCCATTAAAATCATTAGAAAGAGCTAATTTTGTAATATTTCCGCAATTTTTTACGATCGGATTGAATTATGAAAACCACATTAAGATACATTTCACGTAAATTGAGGGACATTTCACGTAATTTGGGCATATTTCACGTAAATTTAGGCACATTTCGCGTAAATTGAGGCACATTTCGCGTAAATTTTAAGTTGTCCTAATTTTTACCCAAAATAAAAAAAATGCTTATCGATGCTAAAACTCTACCAAAAACGTTATAATAAGCTAGTTTCACAATTTTCCTTAAATTTTGGACGGACGGTTTTCAAACTACGAAAAACGTATTAACAGTATTTTTTACAAATCAATAGGTTCCTTGTGTTTTTTGCTCAAAAATCAATTTCACGGAAATTTGGGCACATTTCACGTAAATTGAGGCACATTTCGCATAAATTTTAAGTTGTCCTAATTTTTACCCAAAATAAAAATTTTACTTATCGATGTTAAAACTCCACCAAAACCGTTACAATAACCTAGTTTCACAATTTTTCTTAAATTTTTGACGGATGGTTCTGACACTACGAAAAACGTATTAACGGTCTTTTTTTACAAATCATTAGGTTCCTCGTGTTTATTTGCTCAAAAATCAACTTAGCGGAAATCGGGGCACATTTCGTGTAAATTAAGGCATATTTCACGCAAATTGAGGCACATTTCGCGTAAATTTGAAATCGTCCTAATTTTTACCCAAAATAAAAAAATGCTTATCGATGCTAAAACTCTACCAAAACCGTTATAATAAGCTAGTTTCACAATTTTTCTTAAATTTTAAACGGACGGTATCATACTACGAAAAACATATTTATGGTATTTTTTACAAATCATTAGGTTCCTTGTATTTTTTGCTCAAAAATCAACTTCACGGAAATTGGGGCACATTTCGCGGAAATTTAGACATATTTCGCGTAAATTGAGGAACATTTCGCGTAAACTAAGAGTTGTTATAATTTTTACCCAAAATAAAAAAAAAAGGCTTAATCAACAAAAAATGCCAAACCTATACGTCTTGTGTCAATTATAGCCAAACCTTTAAAAATCACCAAATTTAGCCAAACCTTTAAAAATCACCAAGCCAAACCTTATATGTTGTGTTTCTTTTTTAGCCATTTTTGAATCGAACCGGATTTATTGCCTATGTGTCATTCATGTCACTTACAACTCATCAAAATTAATTGACATGGCAATATTCCAAACCACTAACCCAACTAAATCAAATCAAATAGTAAACCAAACAAACTATATCAAACTAAATCAAATCAATTCAATAATTAATTAATTTTTAAATTAAATAAAAATTAATTAATTAAAAGAATTTATTAAAATTAAAATTGTATTTAATTAAAATAAACCTTAATTCTCTCAATTTTTAATTATTTTTAAAAGTGTATTATTTTTTTATAATTTCAAAAAAATAATGTAACTAAACCCTAACAAAACCTAATTTGTTTGATGGACATTTTTAGTAATTAACCTAATAATTAATCCCACCATCTTCTGCCATCTTACCCCATCGCCGCCGCCACACCTTGTCTTCTCCTATGAAGGAGGTCTGCTCCGGTGAAGGCCATTGAAAGCTTACAATAACAACAACATCTCTATTGATTCAATCTACCTAAAATTAATGGAGAAATGAAGACTAAATGAAAAAATGGTGGAGTATCCTTATAAAGAATGGTCGGGTTCTTGATGTTTCTTCCTCTCATCGCCATTGAAAGATTTTTGGAGCTTCACTTCTCTCTATAACTTTGCAAATCTGTAGGAACAAGCAGCAGCAGCGATCCGTCGCGAGGAAGAGAAGAGGAACACGAACAGGCGCAAATAGAGATCCATCCTCGTTGAGCTGCTCGTCCCGTCCAGTGTGGCGGCGGCGATGGTGGTCAGATGGCATAAGAATGAAGAAGAGGGTGGGATTAATTATTAGATTAATTACTAAAATTGTTCATCAAACAAATTAGGTTATGTTAGGGTTTAGTTACATTATTTTTTTTGAAATTATAAAAAAATAATACACTTTTACTAATAATTAAAATTTTCCGATGATTTATCTCCCGAATCTATTTCCAAATTTAATTTAAATAAATTTATTAGTCTGAGTGAATTTTAGTCCGAATAAAAAAAATTGAGAGATTCTAAAAAAATTGAGAGAATTAAGGTTTATTTTAATTAAATACAATTTTAATTTAATTTTAATAAATTCTTTTAATTGATTAATTTTTATTTAATTTTAAAAATTAATTAATTATTGATTGATTTGATTTAGTTGATTTGATTTAGTTTGTTTGGTTTACTATTTGATTTGATTTATTTGGGTTAGTGATTTGGAATATTGTCATGTCAGTTAATTTTGATGAGTTGGAAGTGACATGCATGACACATAGGCAATAAATCCGGTTCGATTCAAAAATGGCTGAAAAAGAAACACAACATATAAGGTTTGGCTAAATTTGGTGATTTTTAAAGGTTTGGCTATAATTGACACAAAACGTATAGGTTTGACATTTTTTGGTGATTAAGCCTGAAAAAAATGCTTATTGATGCTAAAACTCTACCAAAACCGTTATAATAAGCTAGTTTCACATTTTTCCTTAAATTTTGAACGGACGGTTTTCACATTACGAAAAACATATTAACGATATTTTTTACAAATCATTAGGTTCCTTGTGTTTTTTGCTCAAAAATCAACTTCGCGTAATTTTGGCCACATTTCGCGTAAATTGAGGCATATTTTGCGTAAATTGAGGCACATTTCCCATAAATTGAGGCACATTTCGCATAAATTGAGGCACATTTCGCGTAAAAATTTAAGTTGTCCTAATTTTTACCCAAAATAAAAAAAATACTTGTCGATGCTAAAACTCTACCAAAACCGTTATAATAAACTAGTTTCATAATTTTTCTTAAATTTTGGACGGACAGTTTCAAACTACAAAAAACGTATTAACGATATTTTTTACAAATCAATAGGTTCCTTGTGTTTTTTGCTCAAATATCAATTTTGCGGAAATTTGGGCACATTTCGTTCATATAAATTGAGGCACATTTCGCATAAATTTTAAACTGTCCTAATTTTTACCTAAAATAAAAAAAATCTTAATGATGTTAAAACTCTACCAAAACCGTTACAATAACCTACTTTCACAATTTTTCTAAAAATTTCGACGGACGGTTCTCGCATTACGAAAAACGTAACGGTATTTTTTAAAAAGCATTAGGTTCATTGTGTTTTTCCGCTTAAAAATCAACTTCGCGGAAATTTGGGTATATTTCACGTAAATTGAGGCACATTTCGCGTAAATTGAACTACATTTCGCGTAAATTTTAAATTGTCCAATTCTTTTACCAACTTTCTATAAAAATTGAGTGACTAAAATAGATAATTATTCTATTTTAGCCTATTCTACAGGTCAACAAGTTAACTCTTTAAACAAAATAAAAAAAAAATATTACATGGCATATTTATATGGCCAAACCCATATAGAGGTCTCTGTGCTGTACACTTTTTTTTCTGTAGGTCTTTATACTTCATTTTTGTATTATCTGGTCCTTTTACTTACCTATTTTTGATTTTCAGATCCTTTGTGAGTTTTTTCCAGTCCTTCTACTAACAATTTTTGTTTCCTCCAGTCCCTCTGCTTATAATTTTTGTTTCCTTCAGCCACACAAAAGTACCGGAAAAAATTCATAAAGAACCTGAAAATCAAAAATAGATAAATAGAAGGATCAAATAATACAAAAATGAAATATAAAGACCTACAGAAAAAAATATGTAAAGCACAGAGACCTTTTGGATTAAGCCTATTTATATTGGTTAGAAAAATAAAGTAAGTTACTACTCCCTCCGTCCCGTTTAAGAAGGGAAATATCTCAATTTTTTTTGTCCCACATAAGAAGGCCAAATCATGAATTTTGTGCCATTTTACAAAGAATTCTCTCTTATACCCCTATTTTCTCTTTCTATAATTAAAGCTAATACTCTTGACATAAACTACAAGACAATAATTAATAGGGGTAAAATAAGAAAAACCAAGAGTAATTAATATTTTCTTAATTTATGTGTAAAAGGGGTATGTCCCTTCTTAAGTGGGACGGAGGGAGTATTTTATTTTAAAACAAAGTAACTGTAGCCAAACCCCTATTAGAATTATTGAGAAAGACCACAAATGTTATTGAGGAAGACCTGTCGGTTTCTGTAACCAATTAAAACTAGTTTCCTATAACTTGTACATCGGGCGAGAAAAATCAAGTGAAGTTAATTTTTCTACACGTAAACGTAACATTACAGTCTGGCTCTGGAATCCGCAGAATTTCCAATTAATGTTCATGGGTCACCTATCACTTCACTCGGTCCAATGCATAGTTATTTCGTTAACAGTATAAATGAACAGAAACTGCAAAAGTCATGCTTCAAGGTTCACCCCATCTAACAAGTTAACTTGAACTTTTATTTTTTTAGACTTAATTATTTAAAAAACCTACACCTTTTAATATTTGCACTATTCTTCTAATACAATACTGATGCAATTATTTAAACTTTAAAAAAATTTATTTTGTTTTTTCATTATAAATTAACTAAGAGTATATTAAGTTTTTTTATTGGATAGATGAGTTAGATAATAAATTATATGACTTTATGGGCTGAATTCCTAAAAATATATATAATAATTTATGTAAATAATTTTTATAAATTTTTTACAAGTCTATCTATTAAATTAGTAACTTTTTATATTATATGCAATATATTATTAATTAGAAAAAAGGTCCTTCCTTAAGCTATATCTGCCATTGGTCTCAACCCCAAATGAACAGTTCCTAATAAGCCCCTGACAATTGTTTCATAATTTTATTTATTAGAACTTTTTTTTGGTTAAAGATAGCCTAACTCTAATTGTTAGCGGGGTTAGCGGAGTTAATGTTAGACATTTTTAAAATAAACACACTGTCCGTGAATATTGAGGGTCGAACCCTCAACCTCATACACATATCAGAGTTTGGCCAACTTAGCCAAGTCTTCAAGATATTATATTTAAATTTATATTAAAATAACATCATAAATTAAATTTATATTAAAATAACATCATAAATTAAATTTTTATTTTAAAATATTATATTTAAACAAATCTAAATTGATGATATACGTCAATTGAATATTATTGTTATCTGTGAATGACATATAAGCATAAATTTATTCAAATATAAAAATAATATCATAAAAATTCATCAATTTTACACGTTTTTTTAAAATTTAATTACTCCTTTCAAAAACGTTATATTTATACACTAACTTTTATATTTTGTTTCCTAAATCGATATATGGAGGTCATAATTTGTAGAGATGGCACACATTCTCCCTATAATTTGCTGCGATGTAAGTCATTTTTCAGTAGCCACCTCAGCAAATACAACGAACTATGACTCGGTATATCGATTTGAGAAAAATAAAAATAAGGGTCCAAATAAAACACTGTTTAAAAAGCATGTTTTATTGATAAAACCTGTAAATTTGGTTAACTTTAATCTGAAACATAAATGAATTTTTTTTTTTGTTAATTTGGAGAGGGGGAGTTTTTGTGAGAGGAATCGAACCCACGACCTAGCAGTTTGCTGCTCAACGTTTATACCATTTGAACTATACATTATTGGTAACATAAATTAAATTTACGGTATCATTTTCATACAAATTACAGTTTTGATATGAAATTGAAACTAAAGGCCAAGATAGGGTACCACATGGGACAATAATCCAAATATTTATCTATAAAACCACCCCAACCCCATTACATATCCAACAACCTAAATTCAGCAAATAGCAACAACAAGAGTAGTTAGTTATCAATGGAGAAAGTTCAAGTGTTTGGTCTGGCTATGATATTGGTTATCGCCATAGGCGTCGAGGTTAGTGATGCGCAATCGAGCATATGTAATGTGCCTATTTCTGGGCTGATGGCATGCCAGGGTGCGGTGACTCTTCCGAACCCATCCGCGCCAACAAGGGCATGCTGCTCGGCGATCACTCGAGCTGACATTCCCTGCCTTTGCAAGTACAAGAATTCAAGCTTGCTTCCTACCTTTGGAATTGATCCAAATCTTGCCTTGCAGCTTCCTGCCAAGTGCAACCTTCCTGCTCCCAATTGCTAGATCCATCGCTCATAATTACCTTTTCTAAAAGTTTGAATAATAAAGTATGTGGTATAAATATTGTTGTTCTAATATAATCCTATCCCCACTTTGTTGTAATACTTAAGAGTAATAATACAATCTATGTTTATGTTATTGGCGAATGCTTTCCAAATAATTATTTACTTCTTTTCCATGTTTTTATTTCTTTTAAAAAACCTAGTGATGCCAAAAAGTTAGACCTTCATTTTTTATAATTTATTCAAGTTTTCAAATATAAATTTATTCAAATTTGGTTAATTTACTGAAAATTTATATAAATTATTCTTAGAATTCTAATTGATTTAAAATTTTAATTATATATATTTCTCCTGATATGTTTTGAATAATTAATTATGCTTATTACATTATTCTTTTGTGAAAGAATAGGAAGTATAATCATATTATTTACATCTGAGAGTTATATTGTATTTATCACCACGAATTAAGAACAACATCGCTAAAATGAAATATAAAAGAACGGCGGAGCGACGGTAAAACGATGGCGGAGCGATAAAAAAATAAGAACAAAAATGGAGAAGAAAAGAAAAAGAAAAAGAAGAAGAAAGAGAGAGAAAAAAGTGACAGTTGGTATAATGAAATATAATTAGAGTAAAAAATATGATTAGAGTAAAATAATAATAATAAATAAATATAATTATATTATAAATATGTTTTAAAATAAAAAAAATAACTATATTAAAAAGGTCAGATATTTTCTCTATCTTACCCTTATTAAAATAAAAAATCATATAATTTAAAAAACAATTATCATAATTTTTTTTTTAAATAATGCGGTTATGATTTTGTTTATGAAAGTAAAAAGAAAAAATATTTCTCTATGTTTTTCAAATCCATTTTAATATTTGACATTTAAATAAAATGACAAAAATAGAAGAAGTTAAATATTATTTTAATTAGATTTTAAAAATCTAAATAAATTTGAATAAAATATATGAATTCAAAAAAAAAGAATTCAGATAGAAATAGCTGAAATCTGAAATAACATTTTTTTTAAATAATACTAACAGATTGTATTTTAATAATTCAATCAGTTTTTAAAAAATAAATTCTATTATTTTTATTAATAATAGATAAAAATGTCATTAGTATATTATTTTTGTTCAGTGGAAGAATTGAATTGTGCCATTCACTTAACCTAGATAGAGGCGCCAAAAATGCCAATGACCTCTAGCTCAATTGGCTAAGAGTGAGGCATCAAGTCCAAGGGGGCGTGGGTTCGAATCCCCTCATGGACAAAGAAGATGAAGATATTGAAGATATTTGGAGGAAGGTTCGAAGCGTCAGAAGCGTCAGAAGCAAGCGGCTGCGGCATCGTTCGCCATGTTTGGCGAGCTCGGGATAGCGATGTATTCAACGTAAACGATGTGGATGGCGTGGATGGCGTTTAAATTTGTAAATAGTAGTGTATATCTATAGTTTGTTTGTAATAGTGTAGTTCTATCTCTGTTAAAAAAAAAAAAAAAAAAAAGAAAAAAGAAAAAGATAGAGGCGCCAAATTTGTATATTATCGCGGGACCATAGTACATTGCTGATATCATTGACCATAGGCTATAGCCATCCCTATTTTATACACCATGTCATTATCACAATTAATAAACTCCTTTTGTCACGAGTAATAACTCAATATGTAGTAGTTTTTGTTCATCACATCATTCTTCTGTATATAACTAATGATATTAGCCGACTTCTCCTCTATTTCTCTCTAACAAATCCTAACCGTTTAGAATTTTTTTTTTCGGCAGCTATAAATAGCTTAATTTTTCTATTGAGGGTAGCCACCTCTTTTGTTTATGTTATTTTAATTTCATAAAATATAATAAATAGCCAATTCTTTTTCATTTTTCTGACGGATTTTATCATGAAGCGCAATTCAATTATCAAGAAGCGACGATAGATTGAAAATTTTTCAGTAATAAAATGGATTTGTCTATGAGCTATACTAGTTTTATTTATTTTTTATTATTTGTTTTTTTTATGAATGTTTGACTTTGTCCTTTATCTGTAAAACATTTGTTGTCTCCTTTTTAAGAGTTGTTGTCTCTTTTTTAGAAGGAGTATCAATCGGATGCTGTGAGTTTGCGGGTGTTTGGAGAAATTTGAACGAAAAGTGATTGAAGACTGCACTTAATTCACGAAACAGTTAGTAATTTATTTTTATTTTCGTAAGTAAGGTCTGCGAATCAGGCAGCATGTTGTCTGTTCCATGTCAAGTCATCGGGTTTAATTTTCAAATTATCCCGAGTTTCTTACAAATGTAACCGTTTCATATTCAATTTAATGAGATCCGATGAATTCAAAAAAAAAAACTCTTTTTGTCATTTACCATAATACCCATTTCTATTTCAACTGTCATACCCAAAACTAGACCAGACCTCCCATATCCAAATTTAAGTGCATTTATTACTTAATCTAACTCAATTTTAAATCCCAATAAAAAAACTCAATTTTAAATCAATTACCAAAAATTCTTGAAAAACTGTTTAACCAGCTTCAATCCTCTTAACATATCTAGCCATAGCATTGTGTATTGTTGAGATTTGATAGTATAGTTTTATTTTCTCTCCTTTCATTATGATTTACTTTTTTTAAATATTTATTTATTTGAAATTTGTATACATTATTTAATAAAATAAAGTTATTTATATTTGTGAATTTTTAAGTTAGTACAAGACATGATAAATAAAGTTTATATATTTTACGTTTTATTTTCAATAGTATTTGGAAGATTGAATACACCATTAATTGAAAGAGAAAAAGATACAAAGACAAATAAAGCATGATATTAGCATAGAAAAGTTTTAACCCTAATACTAGGGGAGAGCATCGGTTGGTTCAGTTCGGTTCAATTGTCAAAAGTCCAAAACCGACGGTGCCATAATATATTATATTTGAAACCAAACCGTTTTAAAATTGACCAAAAATCGAAAATAATTTTCACCGAAATAATTTGTCGGTTAGGTTCGGTGTCGATTTTTTATCTCGGTTTGGGCTTATAACGAAGCCCATTCTATAAATGCCCAAATTGTAAAAAAAGCCTTTTAAGATTTTAAAATCAACTTGAATTGAGAATATAAAACTAATATGATACACTAAATATAACAAGTATAAACATGTTACTTAATAAATTACAGACTTGATTTGAGCATTTAAATAACAGTAATGCTATCTAATCTGAATATCTATTAACAAATTACAGACTTGAGGAAACAAATGAATACAAGTCTCAAAAATGAACTTGTATGCAAAAAATAATAACCTATAATTACTATTACATACAATTTGTGTCCTGAACTTTACAAGTTAATAAGTTAACTTATATGCAAAAAAAAAAACTGAAACTGAATACTAAAATGTCCAACAGTTTAATTGCTTGCAGAAATCAAGCATTGCCATCCATAATGTAGGCATTAGGCAACCATCAGCAGCAGCTAAATACAAGACTTGATTCCTGAAATTTAAACAAGTCCCTTTTCAGGTTTAATATCTACTATGTTTTACTATTTACCACTAAAACAATTTAAAAAATGGGGCTCAGATATAGTTTTTTCTAATCAATATAAGGCGATTTGATTCGCACTGTTGCAATTAGCCTCATCATGCAAATCAAGAGGCCTTATGTGTTAGTTAAGGTGGAAGCATCATCATAACCCAAAAGAAGATCTTAAAATTGAAAAGGAGATGTTAAAATTGAAATGAAGCTGTTCAAATTGGAAAACAAATTGCAGAGGATAATTAGCAAAGTAAGCAATGAGTTTCAAACTGAATTGAAAACATCAACATGAAGTTTTTAATGATGTATTAAAACCAACTAGAATTAAAAGCATCAATGATATGTTTTAATGAATTATTAAAGAAATCGAAAAAAAGAGAAGTTTGAAAATGATTGAAAAGCAGCTATTAAAAGTTTTAATGAACTATTAAAACAGAAAAAAAGATAAGGTAAAAAGATTGAATAAAAAGAGTAGGAATAGAAAAGATTTTAGCTTCCACCTTTTTCAGTTTACCAGTACTCAGTAGCCTCCCAAAATGATACTTCAGAAGGGACAGAGACTTCAGAAGTGTCACGATCCAAAATATTGAGCCGCAGCCGGCGGTAGGGAACGGGAGTGGTAGCTCCGGAACCCTTAGCAAGCCTTAAATCACTATTAATTTTTCGCAAATAATAAACAAATAACATAAAGCAACAGAAGCAAGTATAAATAACATGTATACACAAACATTTACACTAACTGTTCAAAAACCTCACGGGCTCTAGTTACCGTACCCTGTACGAACTGGACTCGCGGAACTACATACATCAGTTAGTGTCTCAAGCATATCACCGGCATCTGGTGCCGTGAACAAACATATTATACGTAACCTATCAAAACGTATAAACAAGACAGCAAGTAATATGTACAATCAAAATGTACTGCTGTCTAGGCTACGACTCTGTCACACGGGACCACTACTGCAGCATTCACAGAAGTCAGATACTGAACATACACAACTGACTTCTGGACTTCAAAATTGGCCTCTAGCTAGGTCCACATACTAAGTACCTGAAAGACATCAAAGGTGAGGGGTCAGTATTTGGGAAAATACTGAGTGAGGTTGCATTTTACTAACGGTATTAATATAGAAACATAGCATCGCATCTCAAGAAACACAATAATATAAAACATATAAACATGTATTTGATCCGTACGAAACTAATATCCCAGCATGCGACACATTTCTCGAATAACCATATATCATTCAACCCAATCGTAAATCTCAAGCTGTAAGTCCAACTCACTGGTGGGCCCAGCCCACTAGATACGGGGACTTCCAGACTACACCGTAGTCGAGTTCACTCTCGTATCAAATTCATATCATATCATACGTATCCAATCATTTCTCAAATGCACTAGACTGACTGAGTACTGGTGATCACACAGCCTATTGACACCCAATAGGTAGCTAGTTTCTTCGGATCGCATACTAGTTCTCGTATATAGAAATTAATAAAGCATATAACATTTCAATCAATTATATATAATGCGATGCGTGTAAACATTATATATATATATATATATATATATATATATATATATATATATATATATAAAATAACTTTAGTATATAATACACGAAAGTAAAGTGCAACTCACAGTGACCGCAATCCAATCAATAATGTGGTCGATGAAATGATATGCCCTCGCTATCCCACGTCTACTGACCTCTCTACTCGCTGACACGTCTGATAAATAATTAACGTTTAATGATTAGACGTGAATCTCGTATTCCTATGCGTATAATATGTTTGAGTTTTAGGGTTTAGTTTCATTCTTAGTGTTATCCGTGATCTCGATATTCCTTTATCGTATTCACGATATATTAAATCTTGTTTCTCGTATTCGAGAAACGTATACTATCCTTAGTGTTTTCCATTATCGCAGCTCACGTAAAACGTCGAGCTAAAACCTCACTTTTTAAATTATTGGAGTTCTTAATCGTTTTTAGGGTCTAATATAAAAAATATTGAAATACCGCTCAATTAGGGCTAAAAGCCCAATTTGGTCCCTATGGACCCACTGTGCGGGCGCATAACTTGACTATGAGCTCGCATAGTCTGGCTATGCGGGCGTATAGTTTGGCTATGCGCTCGCATAGCCATGCCTGGCTATGCGGGCACATAGCCTCAGCTATGCGGGCGCATAGCTTGAGCTATGCGAGCGCATAGCCCCCGGCTATGCGCTCGCATAGCTTTTGCTATGCGGGCGCATAGCTGCTCGCTATGCTCGGCCCGGAAACGCCGTTTCCGGGCCGTTTCGCCGCACCCCGACCTACTCCATACGTCAATTATCTCATTTCTCACCAAACCCGTCATTTAGTTTTTACCAAAACGCTCAAACCGAGCCAAAAACGTCAAATTCACATCCTTTACCCAAAACAGCCCATATATTGCAATTTTGACACCAATTCTTGAAATCTTACCTTGAAACTAAGCTTGAGATCGATAGAGTTTTCGATTTCGAAGAGATTGACGCGAAAATCGCTTGAATCGGACGTCGAACGGAGAAACGGCGGCGAAACGACGTAATCGGCGATTACTTTGCCTTCTCTCGATCCTTCTTCTGTTTCCTCAAATTCAATCTTCATCTTATTATATAACATGGCAAAAATTCCACTTTAATCCCTGTTCTTTTTGTTTATTATCATTTATCCTTTAAACTTTTCTTTCGTACGATTTAGTCCAAAGCTAAATCGACAAATTCTTTTATTATGACTTATACGTATTATTTATATCCGATAAATAATACAAAACTTGATATTAACACTTTCCCGTCAAAATTCAATATTTCTATTTCCGTCACTAAGTGGTTAAATTACCACTTTGGTCCTTGTACCCTATTTTGGACATTTCTTGACATTTTTCCTTTTAATTCCAATTCTAACTTTAGAATTGGAATATAACCTTAATTTTCTTATAATTAATTTCTCAAAACTGACCTACTTAAAACTTATTTTTCTTAACTTTATCAGAAATCTTTCCGATTTCGCCACTCTGGCTAATCTAAACTGGACATGTGGTCCAATTGGATAATTAAATATTTTGGGGTATTACATTCTTCCCCCCTTATAAAAATTCGTCCTCGAATTTTCATAAATCTTCTTGGGATCTTAACTTATCCTTACAATTTCCTTGACGTCCATTAATACGTTTTGATCGCAGCTTTTCCTTTTACTTAACTCCTAGTTTTTCATGCCCAGCCATAACTTCATAATCGATTGTCTACTCAACTCTTGATAGTTGCTTGCTGTTACGTCGTTGAGAATTCTCCTATTGGTACCTTCGTCTCATTTATTATCTTCTCCGAAATAGAATGGTTCTTGGACGTATTCTTAATATTGTAGTCCTTGCGTCATTGCTACCTGGTTGTCGTTAATCACAATCTAATGTTTTCTCGTTTCATCATTTCATTCTTAGTAGCTATAGGTTGCTACTAGTCTTCTTTCTACGTGAATGGTCACGACGCGCCAATTTCATCCTTACTGACGTACTTACTTTGTTTATCTTTCTATGAATGTTTTGTCTCGTAATCATAACCTGCAGTTATGATCTTTACTATTGTCTGAGCATTGGTTTCTTGCAGGTTTATGTAATTGTTGGTTATCTGCAAGGCTAGCTACGGGTTTTGGTACAACCATACTCATACCCTAGCGCCGGTCGCGATCCTTGAAAATGGGTCGTGACAAACTTGGTATCAGAGCTTCAAGGCCTTATGCATGTTATGTGTTTATTAGTTTGGCATGATAAGTTGATGTCGTGTCATAGGAACTACTGCGGAATTAGGATTCTTGTCTTGTCTTTTAAAACGTCATCTTTTGTTTTCAAACTTTCAGTCTGCATCCTATAGGTTATGTCTGTCAGTCTCTATTTAGTATTGATGCTATGATTGACAATTAATTTCACCTGGATTTTACTTGTTGTGTTTTATCATGTTGAGGTTACTTCACTTGGGTGATTATAATTGCTTTCGATTTCTCGGGAAATCTTAGGTTGTTAATGTTTTTCTAAAACTCATACTTGGGTATGATGTTGTTTGATAAACCTTGGCGTTTGTGCCTGATACAATTTTGAGTATATGGCATAGTTACAACTATTTTTACATGATGCATTGAATTGCTTTTGCCTTATTTATAAAATACATCTTGGCTTTGGCCTCGATTGTTGATTTTAAATGTGATCGTATGTTGGACGTTAGCCTTATTTTTCTGTTAAAGAGATTTTGGGTTAAACTTTAAAACGCGTTTTGTGGTCATATATGGATTGACCACATGTTGCTTTAAGAGTTTTCATTAATTAGTACTTTCCTTTCTTTATAATTGCTATGCTACTGCTGTCTATTTTGATAATCCTTATTACATATCTCTAGAACTCTTCATTTCTCTAATCATCTTACTACATTTCGAGGGTATATGAGTTTCTTCATTATACTTTCTTTCATATTATCCATCACTCTTATATTTACTGGCACGTATGCCTATATATGTGCCTTTCCCCTTATATTATCATTTTACAACTTAACTTTTCTCTTTTCTGTTACCGCAACTTATAACTCTTAAGCATAATTCATTTTTTTGTCCATTTGATAGTAATAAAGTATCATCTTGTCTTTTACTTGTTGTATCTACTGTATCTTCCATCTGTCCATGACAGCTTTATTGTTGCTGTACTTATTCTGATGACCCTTTTTAACGTATTTCTTAAATTTTCACTTCTCTATTCATTCCGCGAAATCTTTTATTTATATATGTATCTCACTATACCTCCTTCATATTTCTCGTCATCTTTACATTTACCGATGTATATATGTTTGTATAAGTTACCTCTATCTTTACATTGGGTTTTCATAACTTAATTCCTCTTCTTTCCGTTTCTGTGTCTTATATCTCCTAAAGTTGACAGTCATAAGGTTACATATCCTTAGAATATTACTTGATATTCATTCTACATATTATCGTCCTCATTGTCCTTTATACTCTTACTCTCTTTCCTCCGATATGACTCTTGATCGTTATATTACTTATCTCGACATAAAGATAATTATTATATTCTTCGTCCTTTCGTATCCTTTACTTTTCTTTCGTCTAATATGACTCTCTGTCATTTCATCATTTGTTCTAAAATGAGGATAGATATTGTATCCTCGGACATTGCCAGCGCATCGCATCTAGACCGCGTATGCTCTCCGGCGATAACCCCTTATTCGTTCCTCCTTTATCTTCATTAGGTTAGTTGCAATTAATCGCTAACATGGCTTTATTCTGTTATTGGGGTTTGTTTTACAAGTCTTATTCTTACTTATTAAGAATCTTTTATTATTCGTCGCAGAGTTTCACATCTGAGTTCACTTACTCAACAAATGATTTCAAAACATTCTTTGGCTAGCTAGCACTTTAAATCATTTTTCTAAAATCGTTTGAAATCGATAATACAATTGTAGCTCAGAGTGATGACACCTCTCATCACCAAAGAGTTGCTCAAAATCTCATTTTCTTCATCATTGCGAAAATATGATGCATGGTCTATGCTTTGAAAATCATTCTTTTATGCACTTCTATCGTGATTATGTGATGTCATATGCGATGACTGAGCACAATTGTACTTTGAAAAATCTTAAAAATCTTTCATACTTTTCGTAGAACGTAAGTTTACTCTAGACTGTACACCCTGCGACACTTTTAACGGCTTTTCTTTATTATTATTGGGTATATTATGATTTTTTACTATTACTGTCACCTTCTGTCATTTCCTGACTATTCTTCTGTCACATCACTTCTTTCTCCATATTTCCGATAACCCAATTCATTTTGAAACTTCTTATAGCCGTAATTACTATTTTCACCTCTTTACTATACTTGTATCATACCAGGTACAAGTATAGGTATTGGTACACATCACTTATGAGTGTAGGTATCAATTCTTTCATATCAAATCTCCTTTCCAGTATATCATCTTTTCTTTCACGACTTCTAAAACGTAACACATAAATTACGTTCGCGATAAATGTATTATTTATCGTTTATTATATTATTGTTTTTGTAAGTTATGTTTATATATTCATTTCTTAAGCGCGTGTTTGTCAATATCGCTTCCTATAAGCCTTACCTATCTGAGGTATTATCCTATAGGTACATTCTACTCGTTATGCTCTATCATGCATGCAGTAAACATATACACAACAATGCAACACATAAACACAAATACTCAAAGCATATTAATCATTTATACCTAAGGGTGCCTGATGTGGAATAGGTTTCCTAATAACTATTCCAGTGTGTCGACCCTTAACTTTTCTACTGGTGTTGCCTCTGCCTCTATACACAAAGTAGGGGTTAGTCCTAATACCAAAGGATCGACTACTATAGTCTGGATAGAGCACAAGTTCAAAGTACCTGTGAACATACTCATATAGCTCATCAAACTCAAGTCCCAAACCCCTAATGTATCTACGGTTTATCGTCCTATCATCTTCATTAAGGTATGGAACTCTTTCGTCCATGTGCAGAAAGTCAGAGAAATACAGACCCACTGGTAATATTCTTCTAGAAAAGCAGCGCATTTGCTTCCTAATCTGATTTAAAACCATATCTCTGTATCCTTTCTCAAATTGCGGTATCTCCGCACCTTGGACTAGAAATATTCACTCCGATACTCCTCGACGTCTGACTCGTCTGATAACTCCTCTTCTTCAAAGTTCTCCTCTTGAGGAACTTCTTCTTATTCTTCCTCTAGATCCTCCTCTGGATCTTCCTCGGGATCTTCCTCACTTTACTCACTGTGCTCCATTTCAAGCGAGTGAGTTCTACCTCTAACCCTAGAAGAACTATCAATTTCTGATACTGACATGAAACCATTTTGATATATCTCAGGTGATCTTCTAGCATCTGAGTGCAATCCATTCTGGTGGACTTCAGGTGGTTTGCCTATTTCGTTGTGAAATCCATTCTGATATATATATGGGAGGCGCTTCCTCCTGTTCCTTTGCAGCATGTAGCTGAGCCCCATTTTGCCCAGACATGCTGAGAAGAAACAACTCCTAATGTCACCGACCATCTGAGCCTCTTTTTCCTCGCTTAACTTCAATATTAACTTATAAAACATCACAACATTTTAACATTCCATCAATTATATGTAATTCGCAAATACGTAATCACTGAATACTCCTTATACGAGTAATAAACACTTAGTCACCTTAGCTGTTCGCATACGCAGATATTATTCATTTATTCATTTAACCATCTTGGTTCGCGCGCGTTATGCAACTTACTAATAATGCACATATCAAACAAATGCAAACAACTAAGGTATGTCTCTCTTGCTGCAGTAGTTCCTAGGTTTACTTACTGACAGAATACTTTCAATCAAACAAACAATCAGACAAATATAGCAGTGGTAACTGGACCAAACTGCTCTGATACCAACATTGTCACGACCCAAAATATTGAGCCGCAACCGGCGCTAGGGAACGGGAGTGGTAGCTCCGGAACCCGTAGCAAGCCTTAAGTCACTATTAATTTTTCGCAAATAATAAACAAATAACATAAAGCAACAGAAGCAAGTATACATAACATGTATACACAAACATTTACACTAACTGTTCAAAAACCTCACGGGCTCTAGTTACCGTACCCTGTACGAACTGGCCTCGCGGTACTACATACATCAGTTAGTGTCTCAAGCATATCACCGGCATCTGGTTCCGTGAACAAACATATTATATGTAGCCTATCAAAACGTATAAACAAGACAACAAGTAATATGTACAATCAAAATGTACTGCTGTCTAGGCTACGACTCTGTCACACGGGACCACTACTGCAGCATTCACAGAAGTCAGATACTGAACATACACAACTGACTTCTGGACTTCAAAATTGGCCTCTAGCTAGGTCCACATACTAAGTACCTGAAAGACATCAAAGGTGAGGGGTCAGTATTTGGGAAAATACTGAGTGAGGTTGCATTTTACTAACGGTATTAATATAGAAACATAGCATCGCATCTCAAGAAACACAATAATATAAAACATATAAACATGTATTTGATCCGTACGAAACTAATATCCCAGCATGGGACACATTTCTCGAATAACCATATATCATTCAACCCAATCGTAAATCTCAAGCTGTGAGTCCAACTCACTGGTGGGCCCAGCCCACTAGATACGGGGACTTTCAGACTACACCGTAGCCGAGTTCACTCTCGTATCAAATTCATATCATATCATACGTATCCAATCATTTCTCAAATACAAACACACTAGACTGACTCAGTACTGGTGATCACACAGCCTATTGACACCCAATAGGTAGCTAGTTTCTTCGGATCGCATACTAGTTCTCGTATATAGAAATTAATAAAGTATATAACATTTCATTCAATTATATATAATGCGATGCGTGTAAACAATATATATATATATATATCTATATAAAATAACTTTAGTATATAATACACGAAAGTAAAGTGCAACTCACAGTGACCGCAATCCAATCAATAATGTGGTCGATGAAATGATATGCCCTCGCTATCCCACGTCTACTGACCTCTCTACTCGCTGACACGTCTGATAAATAATTAACGTTTAATGATTAGACGTGAATCTCGTATTCCTATACGTATAATATGTTTGAGTTTTAGGGTTTAGTTTCATTCTTAGTGTTATTCGTGATCTCGATATTCCTTTATCGTATTCACGATATATCAAACCCTGTTTCTCGTATTCGAGAAACGTATACTATCCTTAGTGTTTTCCATTATCGCAGCTTAATTAGGGCTAAAAGCCCAATTTGGTCCTTAATCGTTTTTAGGGTCTAATATCAAAAATATTGAAATCCCGCTCAATTAGGGCCAAAAGCCCAATTTGGTCCCCATGGACCCACTGTGCGGGCGCATAACTTGAATATGCGCTCGCATAGGCTGGCTATGCGGGCGCATAGCATAGCTATGCGCTCGCATAGCTGAGGCTATGCGGGCGCATAGCTGCTCGCTATGCTCGGTCCGGAAACGCCGTTTTCGGGCCATTTCGCCGCACCCCGACCTACTCCATACGTCAATTATCTCATTTCTCACCAAACCCGTCATTTCGTTTTTACCAAAACGCTCAAACCGAGCCAAAAACGTCAAATTCACATCCTTTACCCAAAACAGCCCATATATTGCAATTTTGACACCAATTCTTGAAATCTTACCTTGAAACAAAGCTTGAGATCGATAGAGTTTTTGATTTCGAAGAGATTGACGCGAAAATCGCTTGAATCGGACGTCGAACGGAGAAACGGCGGCGAAACGACGTAATCGGCGATTACTTTCCCTTCTCTCGATCCTTCTTCTGTTTCCTCAATTCAATCTTCATCTTCTTATATAACATGGCAAAAAGTCCACTTTAATTCCTGTTCTTTTTGTTTATTATCATTTATCCTTTAAACTTTTCTTTCGTACGATTTAGTCCATAGCTAAATCGACAAATTCTTTTATTATGACTTATACGTATTATTTATATCCGATAAATAATACAAAACTCGATATTAACACTTTCCCGCCAAAATTCAATATTTCTATTTCCGTCACTAAGTGGTTAAATTACCACTTTGGTCCCTGTACCCTATTTTGGACTTTTCTTGACATTTTTCCTTTTAATTCCAATTCTAACTTTAGAATTGGAATATAACCTTAATTTTCTTATAATTAATTTCTCAAAACCGACCTACTTAAAACTTATTTTTCTTGACTTTATCAGAAATCTTTCCGATTTCGCCACTCTGCCTAATCTAAACTGGACATGTGGTCCAATTGGATAATTAAACATTTTGGGGTATTACAAAAAGGGACAAAGATACTTCAAAAGGGACAAAACAGCACAGGTACAAATGGTCATTTGCTTCCACCATCAAAACCAAAATGGAATTCATGAAGAGTCCAAGAGACTCCCTCAATTTGGCAAGTCTGGATCAAAAAATAAATACAGATTAGCAACCACACAAACACAAACTAAACAACTGAAAATATTAAAAATTAAAGAACAGAGTAGAGGGCATAACCTTGCTCAAAAGGTTCTAGCTCATCAAGACATTCCTCAACCACAAGAGGGCTGGTTTCTGCTCTGAGCCAATCCTGAGTGCACTCCAAAGCTTCCACAATTTTTGGAGTTAAAGAACTCCTAAAACAATCAAGCACTCTGCATGAGGTACTGAAGGCAGATTCAGAAGCAACTGTAGAAATTGGGACTGCAAGGATATCACGAGCCATCCTTGAAAGGATTGGAAATCTTGAACAATTGAGCTTCCACCATTTTAATATATCAAAAGCATCATCATTCTCAACACATGCCTCACTCAAATATGTTTCCAGCTCAGATTTCATTGGCCCAGTTTCTGCTTGCTCTTTATTGTGCTCAGCAAATTTGGCTTTCATCAATGATGTATGCCTCTTAGCAGCAGGAGGCACAGATAGGATTGACACATGATTAGAAACAAGCCCCTCAGGTTGACTGGAGCTGAACTGAAAACTTCCACTTCCACTTCCAGATAACCCACTCAAATATGCACTTTGGTACTCATCAAACAACATATTCAGCTCAAACTTAACACTATCAAACAACACAGAACCATGCTCCTTACCAAATAGATTGCATATAGAAAACAAAAGATCATTGAGTTTAGAAGTAGGATCAAAAATATGAGAGTAGAAAATCAATTTGTTCATTCTTAAAGGATCACCCCAGTACTTGTTAAACTTTTCTCTCATTTTCTTACCATCCTCACTAGCCATCATTTCATCCAACATAATAGACAGATCACAAATCTCCAAATAATGCATGTTAGAGGTAACATATAAGCATCCAGATATCCGCAGAGTAGTGATGTAAAAATAAGATAAGTAAGTGGCAAACTTCTTTGCAGTTTGCCAATCAAGAATGTTAGGAATGTTATCCACCATGTCATTCCTAAAATTATCATTTACTTCCTCATAAGAATTAAACACAGACTTGAATAAACAAGCAGTATCCAATATAAGATAGGTGGAATTCCATCTGGTAGCAACATCAAGACAAAGAGATTTTTTGGTTCCAAGTTTGGCCTCTAAAGCAAGATCTTTAAATTGTTTAAGCCTAGATCGATTGTTTCTTATATATCTTATGCAGTACCTAATCTTTTTTACAGATGAATTCATTTCTTTCAATCCATCATAAACTACCAAATTAATTACATGAGCAATACACCTCATATGCAAATACTGACACTTAGAAATATTAGTGCCCCATGAAATAATTTTTTTCTTAAATGCAGCAATTGCAGTATTGTTATTTCCAGCATTATCCATAGTCACAGTGAAAATATTATTTAAACTCCAAGCAAGCAAACAATTTTATAAAGTTTTGATAATATAATCACCTTTGTGACCACAAACAGGAACAAGGGAAAAAATTCTCTTATGTAGCTTCCACTCATTATCAATCCAATGACAGGTTACACACATATAATTGACTCTTTGAATACTGGTCCAAGTATCAGTGGTTATGCATACCCTTGGCTTTGATTTTAAAAAAAAAAATTAGCTTTAACCTCTCATCTAGATACATTTGGTAATAATCTCTGTTAACAGTCCATCTAGAGGGGATGTTAATTCTAGGGCAAGCCACATTCATCAATTTTCTAAAACCCTTTCCTTCTACAAATCTAAATGGAAGTTCATCAATTATAATCATATAAGCAAGTGCATTCCTAACATCTGCTTGTGAAAATTTCCATGTTCCCAACTGCCCCTTTCCCTCATCCCCCTCCTTACATTTAATCACAGGTTGCAAAGTAAGCAAAGCTTGCCTAGTTTCTTTACTATGTGGATTTTTAAGACATGCAACATTATGTGCTCTAAATGTTGAAGTGCCATTAAGTTTAGTGTCAGAATGATATACTCTAACACAGTATAAACACTTAGCCATAAGCAATTTTCCAGTTGATTCATCAACAATACGCTCATAATGCTCCCATACCTTTGATCTTACCATTATCTGCTTTCTTATCCACTGGCTTATTGCCAGTCACAGCTGCATCCTTCTCCTGCTGCAGACTGGGCTGAGGTGAGCCCTCATCATCATCAACAACAACATGTTGCTGCACACTAGGGAAGGGCAATGGATCAAGCAGGCCAAAGAGTGGATTATCAGCACCAATAGCAGCAGCACCAAGTTTTCCAGAGTCAGACATCTGCAAAGTGTAAGACACAACAAAACAGAATCAAATGCTACTCAGTCAACTAATAAACTAAACCCATATTACAAACACAAGGAAAAGGAACTTACCAAGGGAAAGGATGCAACAAACTTCAAAAATTGAAAGCAGATTAGTGATTCTCAGATCAAAATAAATGAATAGATCAACAAAAGGGTCCTTTGAGCTTCCACCAATAATTCACAGAGACTGTGAATCTTCTCCAACCAAATGATACAGGACAAAAAAAACATACAAACAGAGTCACAAACTCACAAAATCACAAACAGAGTCACAAACTCACAAAATCACAGACTCAGTCACAAAGACCATCAATAAAACACATGAATTTTAGAGATCCATAATTACCTTGTTTAAATGATTATGAATCTTAAAGATCTTGTTTAGGGCTTCCAGTCCAACACACCAAGCATGAAAAGCAGAACCAACAAACCATCAAACACATAAAGTAAATAAGGAAACAAAGAATCAGAACACAGAAATGAAGGACACAATATTCATCTGGAATGATAGAGATCCAGTTTAGGGCTTCCACCAAGCCTCCATTTGCGAATGTAAATCATGAAAACGATAAACAAAAAACCATAAAACATAGAAGGAAAAATAAGAATACGAAACGAAAGGATAGAAATCAGAACACATAAACAATAAATAGATCGAAGAACCCTTTATTCTTACCTTTTCAGAAATCAAATCAGGCTTCCACCTCTTCCATAAGCCTCCATTTTCAAACACAGAGAACACATGCAAGGCAAAAAAACCAACAGCAAACAAAAATAATACAACCACAGAACTCATAAAAGATGGAAAATAGAGTAAAAGAACCAAACTCACGAATTACAAAAGAAGTTGAGCGATTAATCGCATGATTAACATCAAACGGCAGGTTGGATCTCTATCGATTCATATTCAGAGCGCTAAACTGAGTAAGAAAAATTATTTAGGGCTTAGTTATAGTATAATCTATAGTGAATCAGAAAGAAAGAGTAGATAAATTAGGGTTTGAGCGAAGAACAGTTGCAGTTTTAGAGAGAGGGTAGAGGTTTTTAATGAGAGAGAGGGTCAGAGAGAGGAGTGAAGAAAATTCTGGAAGAGAGACGAGTGTTTAGGGTTAGGAAATTAGGTTAAAAAAAAGTTAAGGGGTTTATAAAGCCTTACAAAACGGCGTCGGATGCACCTAGGTTTAGAGCCTCCACACGTGCCTACCAAAACAACACCGTTTTGTAACTTCGGTTACATCGGTTTTTTAGTCGATTCGGTTCCCAAACCATCAAATCCAAACCAAACTCCAAACTCCATACTTTTTAATATTTAAAACCAAACCATTTCAACCGAATAACCGCCCCACACTTTGAACTTCGGTTCGGTCCGGTTTTTTGGTCAGGTTTGGTTTTTGTTCGGCCCTACCTAATACAATACAAGATGTGCTATATATATATATATATATATATATATATATATATGGGTAGACGTAAGAAAACCCTAAAGCCCTAATTTCTATTCCTCATTTTCGCCGCATCATTAAGGGAGGTGGTTATGGCCATTGTTTTTTCAAAATCACCTCCCTAATTCTCAAAATTTTCCATATTTGCTCTCATTGAATTAAATAAATGGCCTTCCATATATCACTAGTTCCTTGTTTTTTTTTTTAAGTTTCATCTCCTTTTAATGGGTTTATCTACCTTATGCTGGTTTATATTCTTTGAATGAGGAGTTGTACAAGTGTCTCTAGCGGATTCGGCTTTTCCAGCGGCATTCCGGCGTACTCCGGCTTCTTTCTAGCATACATTTGTCGTACCTCCGTCGCATCTTCGGCTTGTCCGTCTTCTTCGACATCCCATATATTTTGGAGAGGTGGAAGATTAAATCTACAAATTTAATTTCTTGCAACTAATTTTAGTTTTTAGACTTTAGATCTATTATTTTTTGGTTATAATTTATTAGATTTGTTTTTTATGCTTATATTTGGCTAGATCTATTATTAGATTTAATGTGAGTTTTTTGGGTAGTAGCTCAAAAGCCATTAGATTATTTTATGTAACAATCCGCTAGCACAATTGATGTGGCTAGACTCGAGACTTTTATAAGTCATTTTCCATTAATGAAGGATTTTATATCTTCCGACAAAAAAAAATATACGGGTAAAACTAAAGGGGAAAGAGACTGCACTATCCTTACTTAATAATAAACATAATAACCTAATGCTTACACTAGTTCAAAAGGAGATCAAATGGGCTGACTCGGTTTTTGAGCCCAAAAACCATTATTAATTTATCATTTTATTGTTATTTATTATTATTAAGGAGTTTTAGTCCAATTATAATAGGGTTTTATATTTTTAGGGGTTTTTTCTCTATAAATAGCTGAGTTATTTTCATTAATAAAAACAACTCAATTCATAAAAAGAAATAATCAAAGTTTAACCTTTTTTATCTTAATTTCTGGATTAAACCTTAACATTTGAGTAGTTTTGACATTAATTCTGCTTGACCTTCTTAACCTCCGAATTAATACTATTAGTTTGACACTAATCCCGCCCGTACTCCCAAATCCCCGAATTAGTATGGTACTGGACATATCTGTGTGACATACTTCTGATTCGAGTGTCAGATTATTTTTGCACCGATATAGTCTCGGTCCAAATGGCTTCTCGAGAGGGCGTGGGGGGGGGGGATTGAGAACTTAATTTCCTTAATAAATGAAAATCAGCTTATGAAAAATTAAAAGGCTGATTTGAGAATTTTATAAGTTAAACTGGAAATCAATATAACAAGCATAAATTAAATAAAACTGAGTTTTTATAGTGGTTTTGCAACTGCATACATCCACTACCCAAGGTTTCTCCACCTAGGGTTTCCACTAACCAGTTTCTCTTCCGGGCAAAAAACAAAAGCCTTGAAATACAGCACTAAAAACTACACGTTCTAGTATGATTTCCCAACCCTGGTTTTACCAAGAACCAGAAACTTACAACCAGTAAACTTATCACCTAGGCGTTTACAAAACCTTGAAAACAGAAGTTCTTTTCAGGTGCAAAAGATAAACTCCAAAAATACATATCAAACTAATAGGTAAAGTGAGTTTAATGAAATACCAAATATTTAAGCTGAGTAATAACCATTTGAAAAATGACCTATAAATGCATGAAAAAAGTTTGCTGCTATGAATAATATTTTTACTCTGAAATCTCTTACTTGAAATGAAGAAGATGATGTATTATTTATAGAGAAAAGAATTCTCTAAAATTTCCTCTAGATATTTTGCCAAAGATTCTTTTTGAAATATTGTTATGCTAGAGGACAACAAAGGAAACCTTCCAGAAGCAGAAAGAGAAATGCACAATGAGCAAAAACAGTTAGAAAATCAGAGAATGTTTTTCTTTGCAAAATGGTGAGATCTTGTGTGCACATGTGACTTTATGAATCATCATTTCAAAACAAATTTTGTGTAGAGAAAACATCTAGAAGAATGCATTTTGGTTTGAGCTTTGATATTTGGAATTCAATTAATCCCACAAACCTTTACATCATGACCTACAAGCTGAAGGCCCATCTTGAGACTTCCTGAATTTGTTTCCGTCTACTGACTTGAATTAGCTTACTCGTTAGCTTCATTATGCATGTGACTTACTGAACAGTACACATTAAGATTACTTTATCAAAGTTTAATGAAGAATGCATGAAGTGCAGAATGCCAACAAATGAAAATATTTGATTTTTAACTCAAATTAGCTCCCACTGAATTTGTGCCAAACTAATTTTCAAGCATTTTTTATATTTTTTTCATAAGAGTTTACAAAAAACTAAGATTAGTTTATCTTGAAGATAAGGAAAGTAAATCAGTTTGAACTATAATCAATTAGTAAGCAAAAAAGCCATAATAAAAAGATAGCGTAGAGAATTCTGCAGCAAATGGCATTCATAATAAGTGACAAAAAAACAGCAATATTAGTCCCCCTTTTTGTCAAACATCCAAAAAGAGCAATGGGAGAGTAAGCAAGACAAGTTCAATTAGCATTTAAAAACAGAAAACAAAGAAACCATTAAATGAAAAGCAGCTAAACCACAAGCAACATAAATATCCTAATGCTTTGAAAACTAGAAAAAGCACTTATTCCTCACGAGTTGAAGCCTTAGAACCTATTTCTCCAGGTGAGTTTTAATGCTTGATCGGGTGGTCCTTTTAGAAATAGAAATGGGTGTGTTGGACTGATCAGTTTTGGGAGAGTTTGATCAACTAAGTATCAAAGGCTCTGTAGGTTCAGGATCAGCTCCAGAACCTTTCTCTTTCTTTGATAGTGGCTCTTTCTCCTCTTTATTATTTACCTTCAATAATGATGGGGCAGCAATGGTTGTGACTGGAATAAACAGATCTGTGATTCCCCTCTTTAGTCCTGTGAGCCATGACTCAATGCTCATCCTTAGCAGCTTATCCAAAAGCTCAAACTTAGTGTCTACCAAGGCACGAATATCAGCTTGAGTGGGATCGGTTTTAACCTTTAATAGCTTCTCCATCAGCAACTATACAGAGTATATCTACCAGAATCTGGGATATCTGATTAGCTTGATCCCTAGAAGACATCTTTTTTTTTATGAGAGATCCTTGAACTCCTCATTTCAACAACTTTATTATCTCCATCAGATACCTCCTTGTGAGAAACCTAATCTACCACTTTATCATCTACCATATGATCTTCTACCACTTTATCATCATACCCAGAAATATCATTTGGAGGAGTGGGATCCTTAGGCTTGTTTGCAGTAACTTTTGGAGTTCCTCCTTTGGTAAAGATTCTTCTTTTGGCTAGAGGCTTCCTTCCTACACTTTTCTTGGTAATCTTCTCAACCTTTTATGTCTTGATTAATACTCCTTGCGTCTTCCTCAGCTCCATTTCCTTAACAAGTTTCTCTGCATCAATCTTGATAGGATCATTAGAATCCTTTGATTTTTCACATTCAGAAGCTAATTCTTTTCCTTTTGCAGACTTGAACTCTTCCTCAACAGAAGTTGATTCAGAGTCAGAGGTCTCTTCTGCCTCTGATTTTTTATCCTTATCAGTTTATTCTATGGACTCCTTCTTTTGACTCTTCTTCTATACTTTCTTCTTCTGACTCAGCTAACTCATCATCATCAACAAGCTGAGTAGCTTCAAACTCCTTAGCATCTTTGAACTTTTTGGTTTTGGAGATAAAACCCTGTCCAATCTTGTATGTTTCCATTAGTGCAGAAGCTAATTCCTTAGACACATCCAACCCCAATTGTTCAAATACCACAACTAACAACATAACAAATGGTAAACCTTTAGATTTTGTTATCCCAGACAGAAAACTTAGAATTAAATAGCATAAGTTAAACTTCCTCTTCTTAATTATATGCCACATCACACATTATTTTACACTGCTAACATAATCAAGAGAGCCTGACTAAGGAGCAATAAAAGTCGTGAGAAATTTGTGTAATACGCGATAGTGAGTGTTGAGTGAGGCTGAAGAAATATCCAGCAATCCAACTCTCTTTCCTTCACAAATCTCCTTCTTGAACGTTTCTTTATTGAAATATGTGATCTTCTTAATTTGAGACCTATTTGCTATTTTAGAACCTCTATTTGGTATTCCAAATGGATCAGACAGCAAATCTAGAGTTATCACGTGAGTTTTTTCTTGAAAACTAACCTAAAAACTCTCATTATCCTTTACTACCAAGGTCTTGAAAAATTGCTTGACAAGAAATACATACATGACTTCTTTAATCTTCAGAAAAATCATCCAACCTTGAGCCTCAAACCATTCTCTGAAAAGTTGCTCCTTTTTCCCAAAATAACCCCAATCGATGAACTTCGGTCTTATAACAGCATTTGGAATTTCTCCCTCAACTTTTTCTGCTTTCCCTTTTGAAATCACAGGGCTTTTCTCCACCTTAGCTTTCTTTCCTGTGAGGGTCTTTCATGTAGACCCATCTTATTCAGTAGTGAGACCCCTCTTTTTGCCTTTAACCACCATTGAAGAGAAGAGAGAAAGATGTTCGAGGAGAGAGAGACAAAATAGCAGAGAATGAAAGGTTCTTAGGGTTTTACTAAACATAAAAATAGCTTAGTCTAATTTATAAAGAAGGAACAAAATGTCGTTCCTTTTGAATTTCAAAAGATGCTGATCTTTTAGTGGAAAGATATGTGTAACAAGGATGGTCACAAGAAGGGTAAGATTCATACACGTGGTAGAGATATGTGAAGAGGCTAAGTAAACCGTTGAGGTTAAAGTGAAAAATATAGATAAGAAATATGTAAAATCATTAATTACTTAATCTTAAATGCTTAACATTTGAATTTGAATATTATTTTCAGATTTAACACAGCTGACAACATAATCTTGGCAAGATAAAAAAAACTGAAATTTAAGAATTCAAATTTTGCTTCTTTTAAGATAAGAACAAATATTTAACAAGAAGCATTTACACAAAATATTCCAGATGCAAGATACAAATATCCAAATCTAAGAGAAAAATAAACTACTTAAGAGAAGATAAAATCATGAAGAAAAAATAACTTAGCATAAAAAATCAGGGGAAAGCAATTTAAAAGAAAAATCAAACGAAAGAGTTATGGTGCATCTTCTAAAAGCATGAGACCGAATTCTCTCCTGATCCTGCAAAAAGTTTCTTCATTTAAGGGTTTTGTAAAAATGTCTGCAAGCTGTTTTTCAGTAGGAATAAAAAATAGCTCAATATCATTAGCTTGAACATGATCTCTTATAAAATGATCCTTGATTTCTATATGCCTGGTTCTGGAATGCATGATAGGATTTTTGGTCAAATTAATAGCACTAGTGTTGTCACAGATAATAGGAATCTTAGTGTACCTTAGATTGTAATCTTCTAATTCCTGCTTCATCCAAATAATTTGAGCAACATAACTTCCTGCAGCAATATATTATGCCTCAGCAGTTGAGAGAGCTACTGAGGTTTGCTTTTTTGCTGAACCAAGATATTAAGGCATGACCCAATAATTGGCATGCTCCTGAAATACTTTTCCTATCAGTCCTACTACCTGCAAAATCAGCATCACTATATCCAACAAGATAAGATGAGATGTCTCTTGGATATCAAAGACCTAATTCTTGAGTACCAAGAAGATATCTAAGAATTCTTATGACAGCAATAATATGAGATTCTTTAGGATCATCTTGAAATCTAGCACAAACACATACACTGAAATGAATATCAGGACGACTAGCTGTAAGATAGGGTAATGATCCAATCATACCTCTATATAGCTTGCAATCAATAGATTTACCTTTCTCATCTTTCTCAACTTTGAAAGTTGCACTCATTGGGATTTTTGTGTGTTTAGCTTCAGTCATTCTAAACTTTTTGATCAATTCTTTTACATACTTTGACTGAGTAATGAAGATTCGATCTTTGCATTGCTTGATTTGAAAACCCAAAAAGAAGTTTAGTTCACCCATCATGCTCATTTCAAAATCATTTTGCATCATATCAGAAAATTCCTTGCACAAGCTATTTTTGGTAGAACCAAAAACAATGTCATCAACATAGATTTGTACAATAAGAATATCTCTGAGTTGTTTCTTAATAAACAGAGTTTTGTCCACTCTTCCTCTAGTGAACCCATTTTTTAGCATGAAATTGCTCAATCTATCATACCAAGCTCTTGAAGCTTGCTTTAGCCCATATAGAGGCTTTTTTTAGCTTGAACACATGATTAGGATGTTCAAAGTCTTCAAATCCTTGAGGTTGTTCCACAAATACTTCTTCATTCAGAAAACAATTCAGAAAAGCACTCTTTACTTCCATTTGTTGTAATTTGAAGTTTATGTAGCTTGCATAGGCACAAAGCATTCTTATAGATTCAAGTCTTGCCACAAGAGCAAAGGTTTCATCATAGTCCATAGGAGCAAAGGTTTCATCATAGTAAATTCCATTAGCCTGATTGTAACCTTTAGCCACAAGCCTTGCTTTGTTTATCACAACATTTCCTTGGTCATCTAGCTTGTTTCTGAATACCCACTTTGTTCAAATGATTGTTTTGTTCTTCGGCCTTAGAACCAAATTCCATACTTCATTTCTTTCAAATTGATTTAATTCCTCTTGCATGGCAATCAACCAGTTTTCATCTGTTAGAGCCTCATCAACACCCTTACGTTCAATCTTTGATACAAAGGCAATATGTGTGATGCTTGCCATTATCTTTTTGAGTTCACTTCTAGTCATCATTTTGTTTGATGGCATGGTAAGAAGATTCTCATGAGAATGATACTTATGATATCTCCATTCTCTTGGTAAGATATTACTTCCATGAATACTTTTTGTATACTGATCAGCTTGAACAGGTGGTTCTTGAAGCTGATCTTCCACTCTGTCAAGCTCATTTGATTCCAGAGATGATGTTTGATCATTTGACTCATGTCGCTGTTTTCCTTCTTTTGGCATAGAGTTACTAGCTGTAGAAGGATCATCTCCAGACATATCTCTACTAGATAGAGCATTGTTAAATTCTTTAATAACAACATGCACAGATTCTTCTATAAGGAGAGACCATTTAGTAAAAACTCTATATGCCTTACTATGTTCAGAATAACCCATGAAAACAGCTTCATCTGATTTAGCATCAAATTTTGCTAAGTGTGTTTTGTTGTTATTGTGAACATAGCATTTGCAACCAAAGATTTTGAAATAACTTACATTTGGTTTCCTTTCTCTCCAAAGATCATATGGAGTCTTTTTTAGAGTGGACCTCACCAGAGCTCTGTTTTGAATATAGCTTGCAGTACTGACAACTTCTGCGCAGAAGTATTTTGGCAGATTAGCTTCACTGAGCATTGTTCTAGCCATTTCTTGCAGGGATCTATTCTTTCTTTCACACAACTCCATTTTGTTGAGGAGTTCTAGGGGCTGAAAAGGTATTAGAAATCCCTTGAGAGTTGCAGAAGTCTTCAAAAGACTTGTTCTCAAATTCTCTTCCATGATCACTTCTAATGGAAATGATTTTGAGTCCTTTTTGATTCTTGCACAGAATTTCAAATTTTTCAAATACTTCATCTTTGTGAGCAAGGAATATTGTCCATGTGTACTTGGAGTAATCATCAATAACAACTAGAGCATAGGATTTTCCTCCTAAGCTAGAAGGGGTTATTGGACCAAATAAATAAAGATGAAGGAGCTCTAGACATTTCGAAGTAGCAATAAGACCATATGATTTAAAAGAAGACCTATCATGTTTTCCTTTCATATAAGCATGCCATACATCATTTTCTCAAAATTTAGCTTAGGCAGACCACACACTAAATCCTTTTCAGACAGTTTAGATATGAGATGCATGCTAGCATGACCTAGTCTTTTATGCCACAGCCAACTTTCATCCTCAAGAGATGCAAGACAAATATCATAGAGGCATAATATCAAAACAACAAGATAACACATTTTCAAATCTTTTACCAATAAAGAGAGTTTTATTATCATGAAAATCTTGTACCTCATAGTGAGTTGGCTGAAAGATAACTTTGTTCTGCTTATCACAAAACTTACTTACACTTGGGAGATTGTACTTTAATCCATCAACTAAAGAGACACCTTCAATAGATGGATTTTTTTAATAGCCCCAATGCCAATGATTTTAGCTTTACTATCATCTCCAAAACTAACTGTTCCTCGATCCTTTAGCTTGATACTAGTGAACATGGATTTGTCACCTGTCATATGCCTTGAGCAAGCACTATCCATATGCCATTTTTTATCATCCTTGCTCTTTAGACAAACCTGTTATAACTAAACATGTTTAGGTACCCAAAATGATTTGGGTCATTTTGGGTCAGTAGCACTTTCAGTTTTTGTTCCTTTGACAAACCCAGATGAGTTTAGTTTGAGAGGTTCCATTTTAGCCTTACAGAATTTTAAAACATGTCCTTTGATATTTCAGTAAAAACAGGTAGCATGTGACATAAAAGGGGTGAAAGCTCTTTTGGTTATGGTTTTGAATTTAGTGAAATCATATTTAAAAAATGCTTCTAGTTTCTTAGGTTTAGAAAAATCCTTCAAAACCAATACCACAAATATCACTATATGGGCGCTGATTTCCAAAAAGCATGTTTAGATTTTCATTTCCCTTAGTGAATTTTGTGAGATCTTTAATGACAAGATCAATCTTCTTTCGCATATCATCATTCTGTTGCAAAAGATTGATTCTAAGGTTGTTTGATGTTTCTAATTCCTTTTTCAGGAATGAAACTCCAATTTCAGCTCTTTGAAGCTTTTCATTCATTAGTTCAAAATCCTTTTGCATTTTTTTTCCTTTCCAATCTCATCAGCCTGAGAGATTTACATTTTAGTGTCAGAAATGACATTTTTGGTTTTTGCTTTTAGTTGTACAGATTTCTTTGAGATAATTTTATAAGCAATAAAAATATCATTACAGTTGTGAAGTAATTCATCATAAGTTAGTGTTTCAGACTTTCTACCTCATTGTCCGATGAATCAGCTTCATAGCCATTAATATTAGCTTGACCACTGTTATCTCCAGTCTCAATTTCCATTAGACATAGATTTGCTTTTTCCTCTGGTTTATCCTCATGTCCAGTATTTGAGTCATCAAAATCACTCCATGCTGCTAATCCTTTCTTGGGTTTATCAGATTTTGTTGTTCTTTTTAATTTTGGACAATCAGTCTTGAAATGTCCTGGTCAATTACAGCCAAAGAACAACACATCTGAGCCTTCCAAGATCAACTTTTCCTTTGATGAACTTCTTCATATTGTTTCTGTATCGTTTATCTCCCTTTCGATACATCTTAGTGAACCTCTTAGTCATCAAGGCTATTTCTTCATCTAAGCTGATTTGATCATCACTCTCACAATCAACTTTTAGAGCCAAATCTGATTTCTTTCTTCTTTCCTGTGCTATCTCCTTTCCTTTATATTTCACCATTTCATATGTCATGAGAGAACCCACGAGTTCATCAAAACTGTAGTTCTTTAGTTTTTTTAGCTTCAACGATAGTAGTAGTTTTGCTTTCCCATTTCTCTGATAGGGATCTCAGAGTCTTTTTCACGAGCTGTTCATCTGTGAAGTTTTCTCCCAAACTTTTGAGTCCATTGATAATGTTAGAGAATCTGGAGCTAAGCTCTGATATGCCTTCATCAGATCTCATCTGAAATAGCTCATAATCTCGCAGAAGCAGATTAATCTTGGTTTCCCTTACTTGATTAGTTCCTTCATAGGTAACTTGAAGCTTTTCCCAGACTTGCTTAGCAGTGACACAGTTTCTGACACGATTATATTCACTAACATCCAGAGCACAGTGAATCATAGTGATTGCTTTAGCATTAGTCTGTACCACTCTCCAATCAGCTTCATTGAACTCAGTTTCATCTTTTCTAACCTCTATTCCATCAGCATTGAACCTGGTTGGAGGAATAACCCCATTTATAATACTCTTCCAGCATTCAATATCCTGAGACTGAATGAAGCTTTTCATTCTGTTTTTCTAGTAGTCATAGTTAGACCTATTGAACAAAGGAGTTCTAATAATGGAGTTTTCTTCTGGTAGTCCAGAAGCACTGAGATAAGATCCACCATGAGTAGCCATAAATCAACTATGAGAATGCTAAAATAGCAAGAAGCAAGCAGAGCCTGCTCTGATACCAAGTGTTGGTCCAGATAGCTTCTCAAGAGGGGGTGGGGGATTGAGAACTTAAAAACTTTTCCTTAATAAATGAAAATTAGCTTATGAAAAATAAAAAGGCTGATTTGAGAATTTTATAAGCTAAACTGGAAATCAATATAACAAGCATAACGTAAATAACACTGAGTTTTTATAGTGGTTCTGTAACTGCATACATCCACTACCCAAGGTATCTCCACCTGGGATTTTCACTAACCAGTTTCTTTTCCGGGCAAGAAACAAAAGCCTTGAAACACAGCACTAAAAACTACACGTTCTAGTATGATTTCCCAACCCTGGTTTTACCAAGAACCAGAAACTTACAGCCAGTAAACTTATCACCTAGGCGTTTACAAAACCTTGAAAACAGAAGTTCTTTTCAGGTGCAAAAGATAAACTCCAAAAATACATATTAAGCTAATAGGTAAAGTGAGTTTAATGAAACACCAAATATTTAAGCTCAATAATAACCATTTGAAAATGACCTATAAATGCATGAAAAAAGTTTGCTGCTATGAAGAAGATTTTTGCTTTGAAATCTCTTACTTGAAATGAAGAAGATGATGTATTATTTATAGAGAAAAGAATTCTCTAAAATTCCCTCTAGATATTTCGCCAAAGATTCTTTTTGAAATATTGTTATGCTAGAGGAAAACAAAGGAAACCTTCCAGAAGCAGAGAGAGAAATGCACAATGAGCAAAAACAGTTAGAAAATCAGAGAATGTTTTTCTTTGCAAAATTGTGAGATCTTGTTGTGTGCACATGTGACTTGATGAGTCATCATTTTAAAACAAATTTTGTGCAGATAAAACATCTAGAAGAATGCATTTTGGTTTGAGCTTTGATATTTGGAATTCAATTAAGCCCACAAACCTTTACATCAGATCCTACAAGCTGAAGTCCAATCTTGGGACTTCCTGAATCCATTTTCTGTCTGCTTACTTGAATTAGCTTACTCGTTCAATATTAGCTTCATTATGCCTGTGATTTACTGAACAGCACACATTAAGATTACTTTATCGAAGTTTATGTATCATCAAAATTAGGGGTAACCTTTAGCCAACAATTGTCATGCGAGTCAAGATGCACGGAGGCATGACGATCTTTTATCCAACTTGATGAATCAAATCCATTCGATTCTCATCCATACCAGTTTGGTAATGAGGGACTCAAGACGCTAAATGGCATGGATGATATCCATGCAACTTGATAGATCAGATCCAGTAATAAATAGACCGACTTAGGTTATTGGGTAAGTCAAAATGCTGGGAGGGCATGTAAGATCATCATTACTGAGTCAGGCTGAATTGATTGTTAAGTACTGTCAAGGTGTGTCTCACGATAAATGATTTATGAAAAGTGGAATGAGATATCTAGTGAAGGTGTCGATTCCTCAACCTCCAAGACCTCAAGTGTAGAGTTTGAAATCACCATCTATTTTATTAAGTCAGGCAAAATTGATTGTTGAGTACTCATTTGTAATATCCAGTGTGTTTTAGGCAAATTTTGTCGAGGTTTCGGATAGTTTCTGGTTTGTTTCCGTTGGATTACATGTTAATTATTGGGCATGTGGCATGTTATGGTTATCGGATATTAAACTTGTAGATCACTAAACTTTTCTCAAATTACAAAAAGGTCACAAACAATTTTTTTCTTACAAAATGGACATTGTATAATACCTTTTGTTATAAAAATGTCTCTGTTGTTACGAAAAGAAAACTAAACTTTTTGCGAATTACAAAAAACTCATTGGGTTATACCTTTTATTACTAAAAGGTCACTAAACTATATTCTTTTTTGTAATTTTGTGTCACTATCCAAAATCTCGGGCCGTGGCCGGCGCTAGGAAATGGGAATGGTAGTTCTGAAACCTGTAGCAAGCCTTTAAAAATACGTATAAATTTTTCGCAAAACAATTCATAATCAATCACAAAACCATTTTCATAAAACCGCTCAAGGTTTGACGTATACTAACATCTTTTCAAAACTGATACAAAATAAACTTTTTGGAAATCAGGGTCTTATAAAGCGATATCTCATATCCAGCAATGCCCTGTTTCAACTTATACAAATCATAATCATAACCAATTCCGTTCAAAGGTAATTGGTAAAAAAATCAAACGGTTAAAACATAGTTTTCATAAACTATGAAAGTACATATACCATATGTCAGATTTTACGCAATATCCTCAAAACCTTTTGATAGACTATCCATGCCATCTATACTAGGACTTGACTACTTGCAGCACTACTTATTGACTCCTTTTTAATGTACTTAAAGACTTATGGAACAAGAATGGAAGTCTGTCACTTCAGATAATTTCACCTGAAATGAAATACTTTGGGAATCAGTCGACACTGAGTGAGTTCATAATTTACAAATCAATATACAAAACAAAACAATGCACAAACAGTTTTACACATGAATCCAAATACAAGTCTCCAGATGAAACCTTAATCGTTAAGTTGAATCCTGATGATTCCAACTTGATCTTGCACAAATATTTATTACCCTTATCATAATACTTATGGTTCAGTCTTAGGATAATTCAACCGAGTTTTCTGACCATATAGCACATTTCCTTATATCCCACAAAACACAAACACAAAACAAAAAAACTCGAGATAATTCAATCGAGAAGTATTCTAGCCATGAGTCTCGAGGTAATTCAACGGGTTATCTCATGCTAGATCACACCGCACAATATCAAACTCAGTTCATACCACACAACGTCAAACTCTTGCACAGATGAAGTACTTCAAACTCGTTAAGCTTAACTAGTGATCACATAGTTCCTATTGCCGCTCAATAGGAAAGCTTGTTTCATCGGATTTATATTGGTTTTAAACCAATGATGTATACATTTTACATAAACATTTTGACATTGAGTAATGATTATGCAGTTTACATAAATAGTTTGCATTTAAAAGTAATGCACATTTAATATGTCAAATGTAAATATTTATAAACTCACAGCTTTCTTATCCATAATCTTTGATTTATAGCATAAGCTCCCCGAGCTCCTTGTTCCTTCATAGGTTGCCTTGTCGAACCTAGGACAAATCATATAGATATTGCTCGAGAGATAACTAATAAGTAATTTGTCGTACTATCGAACCCGTAATCAACTACGTTTGCTAACTGTATAATAGTCCGACCTACAAACGAAACCCACATGCTTAAAGTTCAGAATATCATCTTCAACTTTCGTTTAGGTCTCGGACTAATTCTAGCACCCAAAGGTGTCGGAACCTAACCCGTAAGTTAACAACTTGGGCTATCCACAATCGCAGAACTGTTACGCATAACCTAATGTTCTGCTTCGTTTGGACCACTTAGAGGCTGAATTGGCAGAAACCTAAAAATGTTTGCAAATAACACCTTTAGGTTTCCGTATGAACAAACGGAACTTAATTCGGAGCTGTATAGCTCGAGATATTGCCCTCGCAATATTCCTGTTTTGTAGCGTAACTTTTCCAGCAACTATGTTAAACTTTCATTCAATCAAACTTAACTCTAATGAACTCTAATTCAGCCCTATCAATCATGAATCAAGCATAAATTCAACACTTAAACTTCATCTTCCTCAACAAAGCTTAGGGTCGAATGCCCTTTACCATTTGCATTTCAAATTTGCAATCAACACAACACATTTCTATAGTTTTCTTAGTTTATTCATCAAACACCTTATCCTCATGAGTTGTTTCCAAATGCATAAGTCATATCTCACTTAATTATAACATCAAACACTTGACCAATTTCAGAATATTTCCTTACCTCAAGGACGTTCCATGGCCGATGCACTAAGCATGCAAGAAGAACCATCAAAACCTTCATTCCAAGCTTAATAGCACACTACATAATAAATTCACAAAACCCCAAATCATGACTAAGAACCCTAGAATTTCTTTCATCAAATCATCAACAATCAACCATGGACTTCACAAATTACTTACCTTACCTTAGCTTTAGGAGTCATTTGCATCCAAGATCATGAGTTTTGGTGGAAAAATCATGATCTTGTGTCCATGGGAGAGGGTACGGTTTTCATAAGTTAAAGGAGAGAAAAGAGAGTCATTTTCCTTTGCTTAAGAAAATAAAGAGAAATGCTCTTTTTGATGAGTTTTGGACAAAAGTCCATTTTGGCTCAAAGTGGCTAAATGCTTTCCTTAGCTCAAAATGGTTAATCTCACTTAAACTCAAATTTCTAATTAACTGTCGTACTTAACTTTTAGAAATCCTTTTCCGATTAGTCCTTATTTATTATTTATAATAATAATTCTCATTTTGAGTTATTATTATTTCTCGACATATCTTTAATAATTCTCATGTCGTTGTCCATTTTCCGACCTACTTGATCTAAATTACGAAATTTTAGAACTTGTGAGATTGTTTTCTTATTTCAAAATTTTGGGGTTATTACATTTTGGCTTTCCACGTAAGCAAAAATGTTGCGTTTTTGCGTGAAACCCTTTTGTAGTAAAAGGTATATTTTAGTTATTATTTTGCAAGAAAAATTTGTTTTGTGACCTTTTTGTAATTTGAGAAAAGGTTGGTGACCTACAAAGTTTAATATCCTATGGTTGGCTTTGTTATGTGATATACGGCTTTGTATTTGTGGTTTGAGTTTTAGTTTTGGATCGGGTGCATTGCATAAGCGTTAGTTTGTCGTTTTGCTGTTTTTGCCTGTTCAATGATCGTTAGGTTGATTGAACAATTGTTGAGCTTTTAAAATTTTCAAAGATCGTTGAGAGTTTTGGGCGCTCGTTGACTGTGTGCAGTATGTAAACAGAAAAATCGTTTTCAAATTCATTTTCACTCGAATTTCTCAAACTTAAACCAGAATTCTCTCAACTCAAACCTAAATTTCTTGATCCTTAGCTAACCTTTGTTAGTTTGGAGTTGTTATTGATCCTTGGAAGATTTTATTCAATAATTTGAAGTCTTTTCATACATGCAAAAGTTTTAATCACTTGGTTTTCCAAAAGGAAGTTTTAACCATTCATTCTCAAGTTTTAATTTTGTTTATTTACATCAAAGAATCATAGGGCGCCAGTTTTGCGAATGGGATAAAACCCTACCCTTTTAGCAGTCAATTACATTGACTTTGCTACGTTGAGCTTATATGAACCACCTAATTGTACGTCCTCCAGAAATGAATCCAAACTGCAGTTGGATGTATACGAGACATGATAGAGGCTTCCTACCGCCATATTTTTTCCGTAAGCTTGAATAGTTTGTGAATTTTGATGTACAACATCCCGAGTGTATGAGTGGAGAAGAGATAAAATGCCCATGCTCTAGGACAAAATGTAGAAATACGAATTTTCGAGATGTAGAATTTGTCTGGATTCACCATGGTGAGGTGAATTTCCCTCCTGTTGTTCAACAGCCGACTAATAAATATGATTACTATAATGAGGGAGGGGGAGATTTAAACTCCGGACAGAGAATGGTTATTGATGATGTTGGTCCTGAAGTTTTGAGGAAGAGGCCCCGAATGAAGAAGCTCGAAAGTTTTTTGATATGATGAGCGCTGCAGAAAAAGAAATATGGCCCGGAAATAGCAGACACTTGCCCTTGTCCGCATCTATGGAAATGTTGGATATTAAGTGTCGACATCAGTAGTCTATATCTTTGATTGATGACACCTGCCGTTTAATATAAGAACTGCTTCCAGAGAATAACAAAATGCCGAATTTTTTTGATCAAATAAAGAGCAGCGTGTATAATGTGATCGATATAGAAGATTGATTATGATCCTTAAAGGATTAAGATGTGTTAAACACGATCAAACTTGTTTGATATATTCCCAGAAGAAGATCCTCAGGAAGAGGACTTCGGGGAAGAAGAGTTATCAAACGAGTCCGATGTCGAGGAGTACCGGAGTAAGCATTTTTGATTTAGTGTACGGAAATATCGCAATCTGAGGGAGGATAGAGATAGCCAACGGTCAGGCACAAGTGGCTCTGAATCAGGTTAGGAGGCAAATGCGCTCCTTATCACAAGGAACGCTACTAGTGGGACTGTATTCCACTGACTTTCCGCCTATGGTCGAGGGAATTCCAAAGGTACATGATGTGTATGATAAAGTATAAGGATGTAAAAGTAGATTATGGATAATAAGAAATCAGTTAAATTAATCAGAGTTAAGAAAAGTACGGATAACATGCGTAAGACGCAAGGAACTCGATAAGAGTGATCGAGGAAAAGGAAAAGAGAAAGTCACGTAGAAAGATGACGAGAGGAGCAAATGAATCAAATTTTATATAGTCATGAACACATAGAAACAAAGAAGGGTAAAGATGACAGAGAAATAGGATCGGACCCACTGACAGTTAAGATGCCAGTAAAAGTATAATAGTACAATATGTAAGTAATCGAGAGCGCACGACGCGATAATTCAGGCAAAAGAAACTGCAACCCATTATTTAATTGGTGATCGACGTTTAGAGTGTCGAAAAAAGAAATATCAGAAATACGAGATACGAAAGAGATGATACCAGTATAAGATCGGCTTTACAGACGGCCATGATGACAGTACAAATACGATAAGACGATAAGTTACAATTGAAAACGTACTACATCGGGAAATTTAGAGGAAAAAGGCCACGACTCTCTATTAATGATCGATGTTGTGGATATTAAAACCAAGTAATAAGCGATATATGAGATACGATGAGGAGGAAGGCAAAGGATGCAATAGAAGATAATCAAGAAACACGATAAAAGCGTGAACAAGGAACGCAACAAGTTATCATAGGATCATAGCATTTAGACTATTAATCCAATTGGTTAACTAAGGACAAAAAGTCAGAGAAAAATTACGAAGGAGTACATCTACGATATGGACAAAAGTATGAATAATAAGTGGAATAGTAAGATCATGGGTAGTAATGAGAAATAAGCTTAACGCTACATGATAGTAAAGAGAAATGATTTGGAAACTATGAGCCAAACTAAGATTGAGAATTAGAAGGAAGATATAGATAAGAAAGAATTAGATTATGTTGATAAATGCTAAAAGCATCTTTGAAGATCGATAGATGAACAATGTTAAGAAGACGACAGAGAAAAGAAAAGTATAGATGAAATGAGAAAGGATGATGAATAAAAAGATCAAGCATGGAGGGAGCAATGATGTCATCAGAAGACATTCTGATGTAAATATATAATTGGAAGAAGATTAAGATCCCCAATTAAGAATTATAAGCAAAGAAAGCTTACCTGAGTATTGGTCACGCGCTGTCTTATAAGAAGTCAGCGACCAATATGAAAATCCTATCTGGTTAAAAACCAGATTGATGAAATAGATCGAAGTAAAGTAAGAAGGGATAAGGAATTTTAAGAATAGTGCGTCATGGTACAAAAAAAGGGAAGTAGGTCAATAAACATACGAGATATATTGACACAAGAATAAGAGTAAATAAGCTTTACAAGGAAAATAAACAAAGATATACGGATACATCATGAGGATTCACCTCATGGATAACCAAGATAAGCGACGATAAGAGAAGTAACAGTAATAC
This sequence comes from Mercurialis annua, assembly GCF_937616625.2. NCBI lineage: Eukaryota > Viridiplantae > Streptophyta > Magnoliopsida > Malpighiales > Euphorbiaceae > Mercurialis > Mercurialis annua. Next base: position 40,766,134 of record NC_065570.1, read on the forward strand.
AAAAGAGGATAACGGATAAGGGAATAAGTTCCTAGCACTACGATGAATAACAATGTGATGACAGGAACAACAATATAAAAGAAACTACGTAAGTAAAGAAGCATGAGCTAATTGAGTATTCACATTACTCAACAAGGAATGATGATAAGATTAGATGTATTGAACAAAAGTAAAGAATCAAGAACAAAGAATCGTTAGTACAGATGAATACGACTAATGTCGTCATAAAAAGGAGATATCGACTGTCGAGGATTATCGTCCTTAGTGATAAAGTATCGCTAGAGTGAACTATCGTTAGATATCAGTATTAAACTAAGAGTTCATAGTATTGAATGTCAGATAAAGGGCAAACGCAAAGATTGTGTTATAAAATAAAGAGAAGAGATCAAAAGTAAGGTTGTCAGTGATAACTGACATCAAAGTGCAAGAAGTAGACAAATTGGAATGACGATTCCATGTGCTGACCAGTGTCATAAGATGAATACGGTATCCATACAATAAATAAAAATTCTAGATGTAAGGGGTATTAAAGTAAGAAAAGAATGTGAAAATTCGAGGACGAATTTTTATAAGGGGGAAGAATGTAATACCCCAAAATATTTAAGTATTTAATTGGACCATGTGTCCAGTTCTGATTCGCCAGGGTGGCGATATCGGAAATAATTTTCAAGAAATGAAAGTAAATAAGTCTTTAGTAGGTCGGTCTTGGGAAAGTAATTATGCGAAATTTAATATCATATTCCAATTCTAAAGTTGGAATTTAAATTAAAAGGAAAAATGTCAAAAAAAGTCTCAAACTAGAGTTCATGGACTAAAGTAGTAATTTAATCAGTTAAGTTTCGAAAGGGGAAATTATTTCGCCAAGGTCCGCAAAATGTTTTATAGTATATGTGGTAAAAGTTTCGGGTCAATCGGATACCTTTTAAAATTTGGACGCGGATGCATTACGGTGTAACCTGGAGGTCGTGATATGTTGCTAGACGTCACTCTCGATCTACGAGAATTAATAATTAAATAGGATTTAATTATTTAATATAAGAAAGGCGTTTCTTATGTCTCTCGTTGCTATATAGATGTGAACCTAGTTAGTCACACACAATAGAGTGTGCAACCGATTGAGTTTACTAAAGATCAATTTCATATGGATACTAGCATATCTCGGAAATTAATCTAAGATGAAAAACAAGTACAAATTAGGGACTAATTTGTAAGAGTTATAAATTAGTAGGAACCTAATTGTACTATATCCAAGTTAATTAGGGACTAATTTATAAGAGTTATAAATTAGTATGAACCTAATTATATTTTAACCAAGTTTTATGATTATAAGGCTTAAGTAATTAATTAGTGTAATTAATGATACTTAAATCATTAATCATAAGCTAATGGAATGATGATGTCATGGTGATGATGTAATGAGATAATCTTATGTCATATATGTGATGTCATATGATGGCATCACCTATATGATGTCACCTATGTGATGTCACCACATGAAAGGTGTCATGTGGTGGCAACACCTTTACTTGGTGTGTGACACCTAACATGCAAGGTGTTGCATTCTTAAGACATGCTCTAGCCTATAAATAGAGCATGTCCTTGCTCATTTCACACACCACACAACACACATCTCATTACAAAGTTGTAGAGAGAGAAACCACTTGAAGGAGTTCAAGAAGTCATCAATCACGGGAAAAACTTGGCGACGTTTTTCATACATCCGAGCAAGGTAGTGATCGCGGCGAGAGTTTGAGCTTAGGGCTGCTCGACAAGAGGAACTCTTGCAGATTACTTCAAGGCGAGGATTCAATCGGACGCATAGTCGTGTGGACGAGCTTAAGGTCACCGTACTTTCGGGACTACAAGAATCGTTGGAGAATCGACATAGGTATTCTTCTTATGATTCCTAGATGCGTGCTTTAATTACTAAATGATATGACGGTCCATTTGTTGTTGATATGATCAACTTTAGGATCCGGATTGTTGGAATTTCGATTTTGAATTGAAATATATGATCCGGACCCGCGCCTCCCGGTGCGTCAACAATTTTTACAGAGTTTAACTAAACTATGAATTTGCCTTTTTTTTCTCAGGACCGTTTCCAGAAAGAGCTTGATGCAACGACCCAGTCTCAGGCAGCTGGGGAGGGGAGTACGTCGACTCCTGAGTCGATCGACGAGCACGAGTTGTTTTTGTCTCTGAAGGCAATCAAGAAGCAGCGAGTTTACGATATTGGTTCGGCTTCCGCATCCTACGTCGGCCAGAGCAGCCGATTGCATCGCAGATCATCCCAGACACTTCAGCAACCGGCGGTTATCAGTGAGGAGATCGAGCAGCGTATTGCGAGAGAGATTGACGAGCGGGTCGCGCAGCGGATGATCACTGTGGAGGCGGGTTTGGAGCAGCGGGTCGAGCAGCGAATCTGTACTGTAGAGGCGGGTGTCGACGAGCGGATCCGTACTTAGCTTGTGTGGCTGATGAAAGCACTCCCACCTGATTTACGCCCGCAGTTCCCACCTCCCCCACCTGCTGATGACACCACCAGCTTATATTTGGCTTTTATGATACATTTACATGATAATATATATTTACTGTTTCTTGTGTGTGTGAATGGTCTATTTAACAGGTCTAATGAATAACTGAAAAAAATATGAAAATACGCCGTATAAAAAATATCGCAAAAAATCAGACAAATTAGCGACCACTTTTATCACTTTAGCGACGAATTTTTCCGTTACTAAAGGCCTAGGAAACGACAATATCTTGCAATTGGCGAAGGAATTTTCCGTCACCAATTGCAAGTATTTACGACGGCTTTAACGACGGACAAGTCCGTCGCTAATTTACCGACGGACTAGTCCGTCATTAAGTGGTCAGCAATTGGTCGGCTGGCCCAACCAATTTGCCGACCGAATGTCGCCAAATTACCGATGGAACAATTCGTCGGTAATTTGGCGACAACTGCTGTTTGGACTCGCTATTATAATTAGCGACCCAAAAAATACCGATGGACGGATTTCAAATGTTTAGCGACGGAAAAATTCATCGCTAAACACCTGTTTTCTGGTAGTGTATGTCCAGTAAATAAAGCCGGTAACAGATAAGTCAAGCACAAGAGTTTCGGGGAGGTCCACGAACCCTAGTATTTGGTCCGATGCACGATAATCTTACTGGAGGCGAGTAAGATTATCTAGTCGGTTAAAAGGCATTTCGTAGTTGAACTAGGTGGTGATTCCATTTTTCAAACCATTTCTAGATCGAGAAGTCAGCCATAAGGCTTGGGCGAGCGGCCCCCGAACCCCGCTCCGCTCACAGTAGGGTTCGAGATTGAATAGGAAAGAGATTCTTTATTCGAGTGGAAGTCTTATGAATAAGCTTATCTTCCTAAGTAGGAGTTTGTGTCCAAATAGGCAAGATATCCCGTAGATCTGGTTTTTGGGCGAATCCCTCAGGCGACGCGCTTTCTCCGAGTGTTCGGGAATTCTGGCTTATCCTGGGAATTCGGATGATTCCTCCTTGGATATTCGGTCAAGGCGAATCTGATGGATTCAGTTACCGATGTTTCGTACTTACCCTTTGCGTGAGAGCTGATATTCTTTTGGAGGGTGCATCTCGTGCGACTCAGATCCACTGCAATTATGATAAGATTCGGTATCAATCATTAGCCCCCCCCCCCCTCCCCCCGTGCAAGTGAGCTAAAGTTTTGGTATTTATGCTTTGGTAAATTTTAGCTTTATTTGGGGCGAGTTAATTCATACTCCGGCGTGGGGTTTCGTTTGCTTGTTAGGATTTTCATATTTTTCTTTTTGTCACGTGTCAATCATCTGCTGTTAGCTTTTCCGGATTTGAGACAAGTGTCTCCTTTTGGTGACTTTTTTGTGCCATCAATTACATATAAAAATAGACCATTTATGCATTCTTCTCTCTTTTATTATTTTTCAGTTGTTAAAGTATTTGTTCAGTTTTCAGTTTTTTAAAGTATTTTTTCAGTTTCTTCTTCTTCTAGTTGAGTATTTTTTCAATGTACCTTTTATTTATTTTAGAGAGTTCATTGACTTAAAATTAAAAAAAAAATTCTTTATATATAAGATGCTTTTTATTTTTGATAATATGCTCTCTAAATTAGAGTATACTATTAGACATGCTTTTAAATCTTTCTACTGCTTTTAAAAAATAAAGTAAAAACACTAAATGCGAACAAATTAAAAATGAACAAAGGGTCAACGCGCCCCTTGAACTTGTGACACGGGGTCATCTAATCCAATTTATACTTTTTTTAGCAACATACTCTTCATTTTTGGGTAAAATAACCCCATAATTGTATTTTTAAAATGCGTAAAATACCAATCGGAGGTGAGAGATGCAAAAATGTAATTAAATACTAAATTCATTTTTTTAATATAAAAATATAAACTATTGGGTTATTTGATTTAAAAATGAAGAGTTTTGGGGTTAGTTGCTCAAAAAAAGTATAAATTGGGTTAGATGACCCCGTGTCACAAGTTCAGGGGGCGTGTTAACCCTTTGCTCAATTAAAAATTGTAAGAAGCTAAACAGAATAAATAGGAAAGATAGAAAATAGAAAGGAAAGAAAAATAGTATTAAATGATTAAGGGAGGACTTAAGTAGCAATTTGCCCATTCAATTTATAAGTAATGGGCAATTAATACACAAATTAACTTTGTAAATTAACTTGTGGGCAATTTAATCATGAATTTGCATATTATGGGCAATTAGCCCCATTTTGACAATTTGCCCCCTAAATTTGTAAGTTATTTATCACTCAATTGGCAATTTGCCCCAGCAAAGTTTAAGCTATTTTTTCAAAATGGGGCTAATTGCCATAATATGTAAGTTCATGACTAATTTGCCCACAAAATTAATTTATGTGTTAATTTACTCATTGTTTACAAGTTGAGGGGGCAAATTGCTACTTAAGTCATTAATGGAGCGTAGTTAAAGAAGGTTAAAAGAGTGAGGAGATTTGGGCGGCCCTTTTTGTGCAGCCACTGAATAAGGCAGGCAGCCATAGAATAAGGTTTGAGCGTAGATTGGTGAAAATGGAGGAAACTCTGATACCATTTAAGAATCTTCATAGCAGAGAGTACCAAGGTCACAAGAAGAAGGTATTCCATTTCTTTACAGATTTTATAATATTTGTTTACCCAATTTTGATTCACTTTGTAAATATAACAGGTCCATTCAGTGGCTTGGAATTGTACTGGCACCAAGCTTGCTTCCGGTTCTGTTGATCAAACTGCCCGTGTCTGGCACATTGAGCCTCACGGTCATGTACGTTTTAATCTCATCTCTGCATAAAGATTGTTCTTTATCATTTCAAATTGATTGTGGTATATATTTATCTAGGTCAATATGAAATTCTATTTCGCCTTTTCCAAATGCAAATATTTTGCAGTGTTGTTTTTCATCATTTTGCTGAGTGTACTGCTGGTTTCTGCTTCTCTATCGGTTTAAATTCCGTCATCACATTTTTTACTATTAATTTTGACTCGGGAGTTCTGTTGTTCATCGCCAAGGAAATATGTGTTTCAGGGTAAAATTAAAGACATCGAATTGAAGGGTCATTCTGATAGTGTGGACCAGCTTTGTTGGGATCCTAAACATGCTGATCTAATAGCAACTGCATCAGGTGACAAGACTGTTCGTCTCTGGGATGCTCGTAGTAAGTACATCTTATCTTCAATCATCATCTCTTAGTGAAATCTAAGTTTCAATTTTTGTTTTGTGTTTTTAGTTTAGCAACACTATAAAACCTAATCAACACTATAAAACCTTCCGTTTATGGTATAGAACACTATAAAACTTTGGCGTAGGACTGGTTTTGATAACTACTTAGATGCTAGATAGGTTGGATTTCTACGACCATGAAGTTATGCAAACAGGAATTCACGAGAAGCAAATTAAAACAAGGAATAACATAGTTGGGCTATTTCAAGGCACATTTAGCACTGTGACAGCTAGAAGGTGACATTGCTCTGAGTTTTGTGGACACTTTTTCTAAAACACCGGTGTTAGTTGATGGCATCTTCATTATGGTTTGAAGTAAATGATCTTGAGGAAATTTGAAGTTTGCTATTAAAATACTTAAAGATACTTGAGCATCATGCATAAGCTCCCCTGTGTGCATCAAACAATTAACAAGATACTCAAAATTTAAAAATTGTCTTAGTTTTTTTTGCTGACTACATTAAAAGTATTATTGCAAGCATTTATGTTGTTGTAGTAATTCTAAATCTTCACGGGACTCTAACTCTACATAATATATGAGAAACTTGTTGTTACCAATTAGATCATTATTTAGACCCACAATACTTGTGTATCCTATTGAAATAGTTGGACATTACCAATATTCTATGCATCTTGATGTACAAGATTAAGAACCAAAATGTATGATAACTGCAAGTAGTATCACCATAGCTCTTAGACTTTAAGGCTTAACATTCTTTGGACTCCTTCTGTCTTTATATCTTTGTACACTACTGTCATAAAAAAATTAAAGTTAGCTTGCTTTTGTTTTCTGCAGGTGGAAAATGTTCCCAGCAGACAGAGCTTAGCGGGGAGAATATAAACATCACATACAGACCTGATGGCACTCACGTAGCTATTGGGAACAGGGTATGCTCCTTATTTAGAAAAGTTTTCTTTTCTCTCTATCTATCATAATGAAATTTGTTTACAATATTTAGTTATGAATATGTGCAATCACAAATTTTCTATGGGATTGTTTGGTTGTAAGCAATCTTTGCAGCATTCTAAGCTATATCTGTTCTTTAATTTAATGTAGGATGACGAACTAACCATACTGGATGTTCGCAAATTTAAGCCAATACATAAGCGCAAGTTCAATTATGAGGTAAGTCGAGAATTCAAACCAACAGCTTTCTTTTCTCATCAGATTGTGTATGAGGCTTTGATTAGTGTGGGCCACAGACAATTTTTTTTGTAGTACACATAAAATGCTTTTGGCTTTTATGTAACGTCATCATAGAGACCATTCTTAAAAAGACATGGACTTGATATATAAACCAAAATAGGACTTGTATGTAATGTGTGCTGACTTCATTTTACCTTAGACTTTTTACTGGGTGCTTTCTTGTGCAGGTAAATGAGATTGCATGGAATATGACAGGAGACATGTTTCTCTTGACCACTGGGAATGGTAGAATAGTGTTGCATATGGAAAACTGTTTTTCCTTTTCTCTATACTATGATGTTTTGCATTAGCAATACCATATCTTTAATTTTAAATCTGTCATGTACATTCCTTCTGGTCAGGCACTGTTGAAGTGCTAGCATACCCATCTCTTCAACCACTTGATACAGTCATGGCTCATACGGCCGGTTGTTATTGCATTGCTATAGATCCTAAAGGAAGGTAAGCCGCAAAACTTTTCAAATTGCCTATGTTGTATGGAATCGTAGAAATAGGAAATGTTTAAACAAGAAACGCTGAAATAATACTTTTACAAGAATAGATTATAAATATAAACTTTTGAGTTTCAGAAGCATTTCTGAAAACAAAAATTGAACGCCGAAACGTTGGACTCAATAAGTTTCCGTGCCACATAGCAAATTATTGTAGGCAATTAACATATAACAGCTGCTGCTGCATAGTGTTATCAAAGCTTACATAGCTTGTGATTTTATTATGGGACTGTTAGCTAATCTATTCCCATGACAGATATTTTGCTGTTGGAAGTGCTGATTCTTTAGTCAGCCTTTGGGATATCTCGGAGATGCTTTGCGTGCGAACATTTACAAAACTTGAGTAAGTTTATGCATTTCTCTAGTAACATGTTTGCATTTATAAGGAATTGGGATCCAATTCCAAATACAAACTGAATCCTATCTAAAGGTTTTCTTTTTATTTTAATTTTTGAAGATAATTAAATAAACTTTACTCATTTTTCTAGACATAATATGAATATATATTATTTTCATTAAAATTATAGACATTTCCTTTCATTTGAATTGCAATTTAAAATGTTCTATAAAAATAATAATATCCATATCCATTTTTGCGGATAACAAGACCTAGCAGTTGATGAATATTTTATGTTGTAAATCGCAATCTGATGATTTCTTCTGATTGGATACCCATTTATTTTCTTCACCTCATAGCTGACTTGTTTTTGCTTGTTCTCTCAGATGGCCTGTCAGGACAATCGGTTTCAACTACACAGGAGATTATATTGCTTCTGCCAGTGAAGACATGTTCATCGATATTGTATATGCTCATAAGACTTATCTTTTCAGTTTTTGAGTATTTGTTTCTCGACAGATTTTTTGCCTCTAATGTAGTTTCTGATGATCATTGTTATGCTGTGTGAGACAGTCCAATGTTCAGAGTGGCCGCTCAGTGCATCAAATTCCTTGTAGAGCTGCAATGAACAGCGTGGAGTGGAATCCCAAGTACAATTTACTTGCATATGCTGGGGATGACAAGAATAAATATCTAGTTGACGAAGGTAGTATCGCAATCTTTCACTGTACTTTCTAAGCAAAATAAGAACATCTTATGGTTTCCATATATTGTTTATATTCTGCTTTTTGGTGCAGGTATTTTTCGGATATATGGATTTGAGAGTTCCTGAATTGTAATAGATGACCGCAGAGGCATTGTTGTTGTAACATTAGAAATCAGGTCTCCTTTTGCGGGGTTGGCCTTGAATAATCTGTCAAAATATTTATATATTTTTATTTAATTTTTTTTACCATAATATAATTATTTTAAAAATATATATAATTAATTATATATTAAGCGTATTGCAAAATTAATATTATATCATATTCAAAATAAAAATATTCACATGCAAAATTTGCTTGAGAAAACCACAAAAATATACATATTTAAATAGAAAATAACCAAAATACACACCAATCTAATAATTTACATTGATACCAAAAAAAGGTAAAAGTTTACATATTCTAACCAAACCACTAAATAGGAGACACGTGTCACACTCAAAGCCAAAAGAAAAGGTCAAAAACGTGTGATTTTTTGGTCAAAAACGCGTCTGACGCGCGTCTGAAATGCGTCTGACGCGCGTCAGAAACGCGTCTGACACACGTGGCTGTCACATGTCAGCACGTGTCATCATGTCAATTTAATATCAACATGTATCATATATGTATCTGTTATGTATCTGGACTGTATCACAGCTACATATAATATATTTTAAATTAAAAATTATATGTATCACATGTTTTAAAAACGCACAAATTATATTACAAAATAGTATATTATATATATATATATATATATATATATATATATATATATATATATATATATATATATATATATATATATATATATATATTGTTTCTAATATGTATTCGACATATGTATTTGAAAAACGTATCTTTCTATTAAATATTTGATGCTTGTCCCGATTTTTTTTTCATGTTGCACGAGTTTTCACTTTTTAGCTCAATATATTATTTACATCCATATATTTATGATGTATTGGCCATATATCTATAGTGTATTGCAAAATATAGATGATACATTTAATATTTATTTTATTGAAAATTGTGAGTTGGAGACCGATTCTAGAAATTATTATAATCAATGATGTATAATAATATTTATTTCGTTAAAATAATTAAAAAAAGATAAGAACATGTATTTACGATATATCATTGGCGTATCTATGATGTGTCCAATATGTATATATGTGATATATACATGAACAAACTGAAACAATAACAATGTAATATATTCATAAACAATAATTTTTTTAATACATATCAGCGATGTATTACAATGTATCTATAATGTATCATTCATTTTGAAATTTATTTTGTTCAAAATAATCATTCTGAGTTGGAGATGGATTTTAAAAATTATAATCAATGGTGTATTCAAAAAAATTATTTCGTTAAAATAATAAAAAAAGGATAAAAATATGTATCTACGATGATATGTATTTATAATGCATTGGCGATTTATCTACAATGTATTAGTGGTGTATATACAATGTATCGTTGATGTATCCAACATATAAAAATTATATAAATTATATATAAAAATTGCTTCTAATATGTATTCGTTATATGTATCTAAAACGTGTCTTCCTATTAAGTATTTGAAAGTTTGCTCCGTCCTTTTTTTTCATGTTGTATGAGGTTTTGCTTTCAGCTCAATTTATTGTTTATATTTATAATGTATTTACGATGTATCGGCCATGTATTTTCAGTGTATTGAAGATATAGATGATACATCGGTAATGTATTAAAATTTTATTATTAATTTGTCTGCTCTATATCCATGATGTATCGATGGTGTATTTATAATATATCGGTAATGTATTACGATTTATCGATAATGTATCGGTCAGTTTTAAATTTATTTCGTTAAAATAATCCAAAAAATTTAAACATGTATCATCTATGTATCTACTATGTAACTGCCTCTGCAAATGCCATACTTTACAAAAAATGCTCTCGAGGACCAACATTTTATTCAATTAAATTCAATCTCAAGCAAGCCAAACAGCCAATATAGACTTAACTTCTGTATTCACATTATATGCATGCCCATGATTTAACATCTACTAAATGTATAATGTTATCCCAATAATCAATACATGGAATCACACACTTTTTAATTGCTCAATTATTTAAACTTCATTGTGCCATAAGAAATGCAACCATGCAATAGATCTAACATTTGTGCATGCATATTCTAGCGTTAACTTCATCAACTCTGATAAGCCCAGCCATTGTTTCTAAGTGCCATAAGGAACTAAAGTGGATTCCAGAAAAAATAGAAGAAACAACCAACTTACTAGATCAACGCAATAAACCGATAGATTGAAAAAACACAATCCTTGAGGCAAAAGAAATGTAATGACAAAGAAGAGCGAGTCACTGTAGACCCACAAGCTTTAACCTTTACCCATAATAATCCATCAGCCGACACCATAAACAAAATCCAAAAAATGCAGCAAAAATCTAAACATTTTAACAACAAATCGTTGCAAAAATTGCAGCAAATCCGTCTTTTCCTTCCTCCTTGTTTTTGCGTCTGCTTCCGTAAAATCACCAGCAACCGCAACGTCCCATCAGGCACCAAACCACCTCACCGCTTCTCGTACTCCACTCTCCGCCGCGCCATCAACTCCTTTCCCCCTTCTCTTTGCCGGCCAAGCTGGGTTCTTTACTACAGATATAAGTTTGGCGATAGAGGAGAGCGATAGCGTACACTATAGAGATGGTATGGTGCTGTTTAAGGTCAAGAACTGAAGTTTATGTATGAGCTGGATATTAGCAACAATTGGTTCGCCGGAAAGTCTTTGAGAGATATAAAAGCAAATGGGTAGAAAATGAAATAACTTTAACACGTCAGCTAATTTATGTAAAAGTAACTTGGTATAAGAGAAAAGATTAGGAAGTGTTGGTAATTGGGAAAACATATACCGCTTTCTTAATTAATGTGTAATTTTCTCAATTTGCTTTGTAAATACTCCCTCCGGTCCATAATATTTGTCGCATTTGAGAATTGTTTTTGGTCCATAATATTTGTCACATTAGAGTTTCAAAAAAGCATTTATTGCTATTTTTCCAAAATTATCCCTAGTAATAAATACTTTGTAAGATTAAAAAAACTAGTCAAACATAAAACAAGTGGTAATTAATATGGATAATTTAGTAAAACTATACACAAATCAAGACATATTTATTATTTTCTTAATCTATGTGAAATGGTCAAATGCGACAAATATTATGGACCGGAGGGAGTAATTATTTGAAATTGAAAAAATATTTGATTAATTGTTTCTTATTTAAATAAACAGTTTAAACTCAGAGTACATTTTTTTCATTTAAATAACTAAATATGTCAAACTATTCTGTAAATAAATTATAAACTAGAATATTAAACACTTTGGGTCATAGAGATATTCCAAGATTACAGAAAAGGCATTAAGATTCAAATTGTTAAAAAATAATCACTAACCGTCTTAAAAGAATGTCATTAATTTTATCGTTAATTACAAAACGGATACTACGTTATATCCTGTTATTAAAAAAGAATACTGAATTATGAACCTTTTTGTAATTATGGCATTCCACAGAGGATAAAACACAAAAAATTTAGTGTGTTTTGCCTCGATTAACATCATTAAATAATTTGATAACTTAGTGACTGTTTTTTAACGATTTAAATTTTAGAGATAATGTTATATAAATTTAACAACTTTACATGTTTGTCATTTTAGTCACGCTGCTTAAAACCCGTCATTTTCATACACTAATAGCCAAATTTTTTTAAATTGATATGCCGTTTAGATATCCGGCGAAATTCACTAACGTGTTACTATCTGGTTTGTGCTGACATGTCACTATTTGGTTGTCAACTCAGCGATTTTCACTCGGTTTATCAATTTGAAAAAAAATGGTAGTTGGTGTATGAAAATGATGATTTTTATATGGTGTGATTAAAATGACAAAACGTGTAAAGTTGGTGAACTTTTATGACATTAACCCTAACAACTACTCCAAATTATGGCAAAAAAATTGAAAATTGAAAATTGAAAATTGAAAGTAAATTGTTGAATTCAAACTCGTAAATGTGTTTAAAAATGTGAAAATAGGAGAATATAAATGTTTTTGAGCGTTTAATATCATTGGGGGTGTTTTTGGAATTTTGTTCAGGGCTTCTATTGTTAATGTGCTATTTAGAGGTTGCCTCTCAAATCTTAGGATGAAGCTCCCGACCTTTTGTCTCTTAGTTTTCCACGTTATGTAGTAAATCTTCATGCTTTAACTGTTACACATGTTGCATGGTTTCATTTCCCACGCCTAAAACTTCCCATAGTCGCGACCCAAAATTTCGGGCCAAGACTGGCGCTAGAAAATGAGAATGGTAGTTTCGAAACCCGTAACAAGACTAAATGCAATAAAAAAATTACGCAAGCAATCACTATAAACTACACACATAAATATATAAATGCTTTCGTAACAAACTATTTAAAGCGTTGTAATCACAAACTTTCACTTAAACTCTGAAAAAGATTTACAGAAATCAGGGTCTTACGTCGCAATATCTCATATCTAGCATAGCCTTGTTTCTTAGAAAAAACGGTTTAAGCGCAGTTTTTCAAAACCATACAGTTCTGATTATATCAGAGTAAAACCATGGTTTTTTAAAACCGTTTACCTTAGCTAACTGCAGCACTACTAACAGGAATTTCCTTTGTACATACTTCCCAAAACACAGACTTCGGAACAAGGATAGAAATTTGTTACTTTCCAAAAAGACTATTTACCTGAAAAATGGTTATATTAACAGGGTCAGTTAAAACTAAGTGAGTTTATAAGTTTACAAATGATTATTGCATAAAACATTCAAACAATGCTATAATCAATCATTTATATGGATCCACGTCTAACAGTGTTAATGAAACTGGTCGTGACACCTATATTTTAGGGCAGGAGCAAGTAGGTCCTCTATGAATTTTCAATCTCAATTAAGCCCCTGGCATTTAAAAATCAGCTCATCCAAGCCCTTCCGACTAACAGTGTTAATGAAACTCTCTGTGTCGTTACTCCTGCCTACGTGGAATGTCCATGTCATTTATATTTTTAATGTTCAATATTATTTTATTATTTAAATAAAATTTTAGAGACTTTTTTTTACTTTTTGTTCTATTTTGTGTCTTTCCTCTTCATCTCTTCTCCTTTTCTCCGCCGTCTTTACCACGTTTTCCGCCTCCGCCGGTTATAATTTTACAATTATCTATATTCATATGTTCGAACCCAGTTGGGATCGAAAAGACGAACATACCAGACGTATGTCTTTTCAAACCCAGTTGAGTTCGATCAGACAACGACAATGTTAGTTTGTATGTGTTTACACCGGCCCAAATAATTATTGGATAGGAGCTTCATGTGGGCTTACAAGGGATTCGGGCCCAACGAAAAGTCTTTTAATTATTGCTTTTTCTTCTTATTAGGAATTTGTAACTCATTAGGAGTGTTTTATCTTTTAGAATTTTAGTCCTAATTGAATTAGGAGTCTTGGTTATGAGGAGCTATAAATAGCTCAGAGCTTCATTATTTTTGTATCAACAAATCAATCAATCAAAAACCAAGCCCAGTGCTTTTTATCCCGCAATCTCCGGATTGTTTTAATTTAGGAGTAGTTTTCGGTATTAATCTCGCCTGAGTCCGTGACTCCCAGATTATTATCTTTTAGATCACGTGGTTAAGTGTTTTTAACCAAACAAGCCCTGTGAATATCTGCATAGGTTCGTTAAAGTATCAAACCTCAAACCGATCCCGATTATAAATTCAAAGATTCGAGTCCGGAATATTTCCAGGCGAACATCTTTTGGCGACTCCACTGGGGACCAGTTTATGGTTAGCACAAAAACGGACTTTAAAGACGATTCCAGGCACGCTCGGTCTATACGCCGACAACAACGGAAGGAAGGTGACATAGTAGACGAATCAGATTCGGATAAAGCAGAAACCATGGCCAAGGACAAACAGGTGAACCAATCAAGCAAGGCGCCGAATACAACGGACGCCGAGGGGAGCCTACCTAAGGACAAGGTCGACGACGCGACCGATGACATGATGGACTACTCACGCCAGCTTCCTCCTTCTCGCCCTTCTTTATCACAGGCCGACTTCTCGGCCATGAGGGGCGAAATAGCACAAGAGAACAAGCAAATGTTCGACGGTGCTATGCATCAGATGTCCGAAGTAATGAGGAACATCATGGCCGACCAAACGTCGGTCCAGAGGCAGATCCAAGGGAACTTAGATGGCCTCAACAAGGCAATGGAGAACCTAGGGCGATTATTCTCTGGGCAATCCGCGGCCGATCAAGGGCACAGAAGGGCCGAACAGAACCAAACACCGAGCCGTTTTGGTCAACCAGGTGGTTCGGCCGAACAACAACCCAACAAGATGGGGTATACATATGGTTCCGTTAAGCTCTTAACAAGGAACGAGGCCGAGTTCTCAGGAAGGGCCGATCATCCGGGAGCAAGCTCGTCCAACCCACAAGGCGAGGCTAGACCACAGGGGGAAGCTACTGGAGCCAACACCCAGGAGCCCAACACGGGCGAGCGATCGTACTCCGAGGGAGGCGATCCAAGTATATACAATCAAGGGCAACTCGTGGACATGCTAGAAAGGCTCGGGGTGGACCTTCGACCTATGCCTCGCCCATCGTACATGAAACCGTATCCAGACTGGATCGACAAGTTATATCCTTTCCCAAGGGGGTATAAAGTGCCAGAGTTCAGCTTGTTTTCGGGCGAGGAGAAGGGCCAATCGACGGTTGAACATGTCGCCAGGTTTTCAGCCCAATGCGGCGAAGCAGCCGCTCACGATTTCTGGAAGCTTCGGCTTTTCGCCAGTTCTTTGACGAAAATGGCGTTCACGTGGTACTCTAGATTGTCACCCAATTCGGTGGACACATGGAAGGATCTCGAAATCCTCTTCCATGAAGAGTTTTACAGAGCACCACCTGATGTCACCCTAGCTGACCTCGCCCGAATCTCACAGCTACCGAGTGAGTCGGCAGAGAAGTACATCGGCCGATTTAGAAATCTCAGGACTAGGTGCTCCACCAAAATGTCAGAGGCCGATTGCGTACCTATGGTGGTAAGAGGGATGAGTTTCGCCATGAGGGAACACTTCGAGGGCCACAGGTTTCGTGACTTGTTCGAGCTAACGAACAGGGTGACGAGCTACGAAAGACTCCTCCAGGAAAAAGAACAGAGGAGAGGCGCATCTAAAGGGACCTATTACAAAGACCAGCTTGACGTGGCCTTGGTGTCCGATAGCGAGGATAGTGGTTCCGAGGATGAAGTCAACATGGCCGAATTTTTGGGAACAAAACCCCTGGAATGTTCGGCCTTGCGAAAGCCTGGCTTTGTTAAAAGGAATAAGACCGCGGTGGTACAAAAAGAGTATTCATTCGACCTGACTAAGGCCGACGACATATTCGATGCCCTGTTGAAGGACGGGCAGATCGCCCTAAGCGAAGGTCATACGATTCCACCGACGGAGGAGCTGGTCGGTAAAGATTACTGCAAGTACCACAATTCCTGGAGGCACAGTACGAACAATTGCGTAAATTTCAGAAATGTGATCCAGAAGGCAATTAACGAAGGGAAACTTCTCTTCCCAACGAAGAAAGAGGCCGATGTAAAATGCGTATCCATTAACACCGTTCGGCCTCACTTCGATAGCTACCTAGAGCAAGGGCAGATACGGAGTAAGTGGAATCCAAGAAGACCCAAGCCGAGGGTAGAGACAGACGGTTCTGAGTGGCGAGGAGAAAAGAGGCCACCTCAACAACAGAAGAGGAAGCGGTATAACTCGCCTACTGCAGATATGACGTGCCCATCATGCAGTACGTGTTTCAAGGTCAGGGGAAGCGATAACACGAGGAAGCATCCCAAGACCTTTAAACCGAAATCGCCCACGGAACAATGGCAGAGGCATGAGCCACAACGGAAGCCTGCCACTAGTGTATTCAAGAGGATATTTCGGCCAACGGAGGAGACCCCTCGTATGACGAAAACCCAGAAGAGGCGAATGCAAAGGCTGCGACAAGAGTCGCGGGCGAATCACGGGGCAGAGTCAGCTCCCAGAGAGCAGCACGGAGGCAGGCCAATAACTGAGAGACTGGGGGCAAGGAACCAGGCCGATGCGGACGCCAAGTCACCTGATAGGCGAAATGCCAAGACAAGGAAGGTATGGATGCCGAAGAGCGAAAAACAAGCGGCCGATGTGTCTGCTGCGGCAGTAGTTCACAAGGATGACGAAGATTCCAGCGGCCGATCGTCCTACAAGGACGTACTGGTGTCGCACCACGATGGCCAGCTTAAAGCAAGATTGCCCAAAGACCGCGAGGTCGTCGTTTCGCACAAGAAAGGCATGTTGAAAGCCTGGGTCCCGGTGGTAAGGGACGAATACGGAGTAAAAGTGGTCACGCTCCCCAACTCCTACAGAAGTAAACCGGGGCAAAAGGCAACGTTGGAAGGCGATGTAATCGTACCGGAAGGAGATAGCGCCGACAATACCGCGGTAGTGTCTCTCAGCAAACCTCCAACAAGGATGACTAGGCATATTCGGCCGTTATATATCAAGGCCGATTTGAATGGGGTATCGATTAACAGAGTCCTCATCGATAACGGGGCGGGCGTCAACATACTACCGGCGAAAATGCTCAAAAAATTGGGCATAACGCGGGATCAGCTTGACCCGACCGATGTTTACATGACTGACTTCGCAGGGGGCGAGACGCCGGCCGAGGGGTACATTACTCTCAGAATTAAGGTAGGGCGAGTAGAAACCGAAGAAGGGTTTTTCGTGGTCAACGCCCGGAGCAACTACAACGTTTTGCTCGGCCGTGATTGGATACACTCCAACATGTGTATACCGTCAACTATGCATCAAATGCTCTTCATATGGCGAAATGACGGCGAGGCCGAAGTTGTGCAGGGTGACCCCAACCCCTTCGGCGAGGACCATAACGTACTCGAAGCACGTTTATACGATGAAGAGGTGCGCAACATACAATCCCTTAGTTCGAAAGGAGAGACGAGCGTTCCTCGCTTACTTGTTAACTCGGATCGGCCGGTATCCGTGACCCTCGGGGGCAAAGGCCGATCCACCATCCTCAAAGATTCAAAATGATAGCACGGCATAAAGAATTGAGGGAGAAAATTAGACAGTTAACCTCGCTGTATGATATTACATCGGCTGAATGCATCTATGAGGACCAGGAGCAAGATCCAACAGGATCGCTGCGGATCGGGGACATACGATTGGCAACCGGGAAGTTAGAAGACGACCCTGCCCAAGTACAGGACGACCTCCTTGAAATCAATCTAGGGACAGAGAAATCGCCTAAGCCTATATATATCAACGCAGGATTGGACGAGGGATTCAGAGAGCAACTGATCGCCTTACTCATTGAGTTCCGCGACTGTTTTGCCTGGTCGTACGAGGAAATGCCGGGCCTTGATCCTGCTATCGCCGAACATAAGCTTCCATTAAAGAGTGGGTTTCGGCCATTTCGGCAACCTCCCCGGCGAATGTCCAGGGAAGTGGATACTCTCATACAAGATGAGATTAAGCGGCTGGAAGATGCCAAGTTCATTCGGGAAGCCCAATACACCGAATGGCTCTCTAATATCGTGCCAGTGATGAAGAAAAACGGGAAGCTACGAGTATGCGTAGACTTTCGGAACCTCAACCTTGCTACACCTAAGGACGAGTACCCGATGCCTGTGGCCGATATGCTGATAGACAGGGCAGCAGGACACACGATACTCAGTTTCCTCGATGCACACTCCGGGTACAACTCAAATTATCAATCAAACACAAACTTCAAAGCCCTGCGCTTTTCTATCCCCAACCCCCGCGGTTGGTTAATTTAGGAGTAGGAGTAGTTCAAATATTAATCTCGCATGGGTTTCTTAACCTCCAGATTAATGTTTTAATTTAGATAAATCAAACCCTGTTCAACTTTTCGGACCGAACCGGTTAAAGCATCGATCCACACAGTACCCATCTATAAATTCAAAGATTCGAGCTTGGAAATATTTTCACGCGAACATCTTTTGGCGACTCCACTCAGCAAGGAAGATATCTCCAAAACGGCTTTTAGATGCCCCGGGCCGATCGGAGCCTACGAATGGGTCGTGATGCCTTTTGGTTTAAAAAACGCAGGGGCAACATATCAGAGGGCGATGAACAAGATGTTCAGAGGCCTTGAATGCCTTGAGGTCTATATCGACGATGTCGTAATCAAGTCAAATACCGGCGAAGTTCATTTGGCCGATCTCCGGAAAGGTTTCGAGCGTATACGACGTAATGGGTTAAAAATGAATCCTCTGAAATGCGCGTTCGGCGTTTCGGCTGGAAACTTCTTGGGTTTCTTGGTTCACCAGCGGGGAGTAGAAATAGACAAGAACAAAGCCAAGGCGATTATCAATGCTGAACCACCCAAAACCAAGAAGCAGCTCCAGAGACTCATCGGTCAAATCAATTTCCTAAGAAGATTCATAGCAAACACAGCGGGCCGACTTCGCAGCTGGAGTGTTTTGCTAAGAGGAAAAGAGACCGACGAGTGGATATGGACGGACGAGCAACAGCGGGTTTTCGACGATTTGAAAGGTTACTTGGCAAAACCTCCCGTTATGACCCCTCCAAAGCCGAACAAGCCATTGTTGCTATACCTATCGGCTGCACACGAGTCCCTAGGATGTATGCTCGCCCAAGAGGACGATGGGGTCGAAAGAGCAGTCTACTACTTAAGCCGAGGATTGACGGACACAGAGATTCGCTATACCGACATAGAAAAAATGTGTCTATGCCTGTACTTCACATGCTGCAAGTTGCGATACTATATGTTGCCGGTCGTTGTGTATGTATTATCCCAGACCGATATCATCAAGTATATCTTATCAAAGCCATACCAAAGGAATCGGATTGGAAAATGGGCGATTGCAATGTCCGAGTTTACACTGGTGTACGTTCCTCAAAGAGCAGTAAAAGGACAAGTGTTGGCAGACTTCTTGGCCGATCACCCTGGCATTACCCTCATGGAAGAGACACCTGGTCGAGTAGACATCACGACCTTCGACATCGCCGTGTGGAAGATGTGGTTCGACGGATCCAGGACAAGCCAGGGGGCAGGCGCGGGAGTACACATCGTTACGCCCTTGGGGGCATCCTACCAGTTGTCATTCAGACTCCAATTTGAATGTACCAACAATCAAGCGGAATATGAGGCCCTCATATTCGGTTTCGAGATCTTAGCCGAGCTAGGGGCGAAGGCGATTAGTGTAAAAGGAGATTCTTTGCTAGTCATTAAACAAGTGACAGGAGAATTCAAATGCGAGTCCGAGCTGTTGGTGAGGTATTGCAACAAGGCGAAACACCTGATCGAAGGCTTTCAGGATACAAGGATAGAATACACAGAGAGGGCCGATAACGGCGTTGCAAACGACCTAGCTCAGCACGGTAGTGGTTACAAGGTAAACCAAGAGTTCGACGCTATAGAGAGGGAAACACCGAACCTCCACACCGGGGGCATCACAATCGACGAAAGACAATTCTCGGTTTACCAGCTGGACGTCACCCAAGATTGGAGGGACGAGCTCCTGAAGTGGTTCGAAAAACCAGACGCCACGAATAGGAGGTTGAGGACTTTAGCCCTTAGTTACGTGGTCTTAGCCGGCGAATTATATAAGAAGGGCTTTGAAGGGCTACTCTTCAGATGCATCGGTCCAAAAGAGGCGATGCTTGCTATGGCCGAGGTACACGAAGGTATAGCAGGCGCCCACCAGGCGGGCCCCAGAATGAGGTGGCTTATCCATAAATACGGCTTTTATTGGCCGAAAATGGAACAAGACTGCATAAGATATGCTAAAGGTTGCGAAGCCTGTCAGAAATTCGGCCCAATACAACACGTCCCGGCCGAAGACCTGCACTCCATCATCAAACCTTGGCCATTCAGAGGATGGGCGGTCGACTTGATAGGAAAAGTATACCCCGGCTCATCTGATGGTCATGCCTTTGTGATTATCGCCACTTGCTACTTCACCAAGTGGGTCGAAGCTAAACCTTTGAAGTCACCGACACAAGAAGCGGTGATCAAGTTCTTCAAAGAATACATCGTCCACCGACACGGCTTGCCCGAGTCCATAACCACAGATCAAGGGACGATGTTCACAGGAAGCGATATAAGTTGGTGGGCCTCCCAAATGAAGATAAAGATGTTGCACTCAACACCATACTATGCCCAGGCCAACGGACAAGCCGAAGCCACGAACAAAGCCATCAAGCTCATTGTTCAAAAGATGATCGAAGAAAACCCAAGGCAATGGCATGTGCTTTTATCAGAAGCTGTTTGGGCGAACAGAACCAGTCAGAAGTCGGCTACTGGGACTTCGCCGTTCAGATTAGTCTATGGTTACGATGCGATGTTGCCAATGGAGCTGACCGTCACGTCTACTCGCCGCAGATACCAATGCGAGTTATCCAAGGAAGACTACTTTGACAAAATGGTGATAGACTCTCTGGACCTTGACGAAGAACGTCTGACGGCGTTGGATCACTTAGAAGCCCAGAAAAGAAGGGTCGAGAGAGCTTACAACAAGCGGGTAAAACGGAAAGTTTTTACCATAGGCGATATAGTATGGAAAGCAGTCTTGCCTATCGGCCACAAAGACACTCGGCTTGGCAAATGGAGCCCGAACTGGGAAGGACCCTTTGTCGTGGTCAACAAGTTAACAGGCGGTGCTTATTTGTTGGCAGACATTGATGGGGAAGAACACGACAGGGCGATCAACGGTCAGTTCCTAAAAAAATACGTTCCTAGCTGTTGGGAGGGCGTAGACCGTCGGTTATTTGGAGCCGACGAAGAGTAGTGCTGTTTGTAAACTTGCAAGCATCCCGAAATGTTACAATTATTATTAATCGCCGATTATTTGATCATACCACTTAGGAATTCGGCGTATTCGCACTGATTGAGTTTTTTCAACGGGTTCTCCGTTTTTCTCAACATGTAATTATTTTTTATAAACATTATTTCGAATCGGACCAACTATATGCCGATAAAATGAAAATAATCAAACAAGATGCGAATATAGGGTAAAACTTTCGGCTCTGTGGCCGAATAAACTTTGAAATTGCAGCAAAAGCAAGATACGGCCCACAGGCCGATTAAAATGCAAACAGAAAGTGAAACTTTCGGCTACCTGGCCGATTAAAATACCAAACCGGAACATTGTCAAATTGTAACAAGATACGGCCACAAGGCCGATCAAATAGTATTAAAATTCAAAACTATTACAGAAATAAACGATATAAATTGTTCCGAACTTATAAAACTTCAAAAATGGCTGAATATGTCGCCCAGCTCGCTGCGAAGGGTGTTGAATTGGGTACGAGCTTCAGCTACCTTAGGCTTCAGGTTGGCAAGGCCCTGCTTCAGCTCGCTTCGATTCTTCTTTACACCAACACCTTCAAGAAGGTCCTTGTCCATCAACACTTCGAGCTCGGCAATGGCTTTCTCCTCGTTTTCCAGCTCCAGCTTTAAGGCGGCGACTTTGGCCTTCAAATCCTTGGCGTTATCGCGGCGAGATTTAAGGGTTGAGACAGCCGATTTCACGTTCACCTTCAACCCTTCCAGCTTTTCCTTGGCAGCATTCTCCTGGGCGATCAGCTCATCATAGTTGGATTGTATAGTGGTCGATTCAGCATAGATCGCCCGGAAAGCTGGGAGCGACGCAGAGAGCTTGACCATTGCACCTCGAGCTTTCTCACTGAGAACTTCTGAAGGAGCATCGGCCAAGGCAGTTGCCGACTTTTGAAGCCGCTCGAGATCCTTGGGCGATTTGAAAAGAGTGGTGCCTTGGGACTTCAGTTCTGCAATGACGTCCAGATGATCGCCCCAGTTCTCGGTGGAACTGCTGGTCACTTCGCGCATCTCACTTTCTGGGAGGGGCGAATCCTCTTCGTCACTATCAGAATCCAGGAACGCCGCTGCCTTAGCTGCCACATCGTCCTGATCAGCGGGTGTGTCATCAGGGATCTGCCAAGTTTTGCCACAATAAAATATCAGCTGCGGATTTACTATCATAAAGACAAGTAATCGATAAGGGCTACCTTGGTCTTTTGGGCATCAAGGCGCGCCGGTAAATTGGCCAGAGACGAACTCAGCGGCGATAGCAGCGTCGGCCGCGGTGAGAAAGCCAGCATCTGAGATACTGTAGGGGTTGTCTCAGAAGGGGTGGCGTCTGAAGGGGCCTTTTGGGATATAGACCGTTGAATTGAACGACCTTCATCTCCGGTCTGATCATCGGCCGTCTCTGTGTCGCCCCTGGAAGAAGAGTGGGCGCTGGGTTGAGACGGGGCTTCCTTAGGAACAGGGTCAAACATACGAGACCCCGTTGTGTCTTTCTTCGCCCTCTTTGCCTTCGGCTCTTTCTTGGATGGCTTTTTCGCCGGGCGTTTTTGTCTCGCCTTCTTCGCTTCAACTTCCCCCTCGCCATCAGTGTCAAAGACGTCCCCTTTGTTCCATCGAGGCACGCCAACTGAAAGAAAATTAAATTAGAACGCAAATAATGGCCGAAACCGATAGGGGAATTCGAATAAAAAGACCTGTTTACCTGGTATTCTATCATAACCAGTTCGGACAAGTTCATTTATCGCCTCAGCATCAGATGGGCATCTGATGCCGGTATATGTTACACCTCCA
Organism: Mercurialis annua; assembly: GCF_937616625.2. Lineage (NCBI taxonomy): Eukaryota > Viridiplantae > Streptophyta > Magnoliopsida > Malpighiales > Euphorbiaceae > Mercurialis > Mercurialis annua. The sequence goes on from NC_065570.1 coordinate 40,789,397, forward strand.
CTTGTTATTTCGGGTTTTCGTTTTTTTACCCTTTTCTTTGGAAGTTTTATAGGGTTGGGTGTAGACATGTTAACTTTAGGTACTGGTGGGCTCTTATATTTAAATTTTGGGCGAATATGGGCAAGGTAAAAATCATAGGGATATTTGACTTCATAATGTTCTTTCCAGACCTTTTTCATTTTTTCATCATATTTCTGCCTAGTCATTCGCCTATGGCGCTGCATCCTAAGGTTCATACCAGGGCGATCTAGGGGGTCGTATTTAAATTTGTAAAAGCGTTCGAATTTAGCTATTTCATAGAGGTGAAAGAGATTACCTTCGAATTGGGGGCGTTTTGGTGCCTGCAAAAGAAACAGATCGGCATGAGTAGGGTTTCGAGATAAAGGAGGTAATTGAAAATTATGAAGACTTAGTATTTCTTTGGGCGAGAGGTCGAAGAAAGACTCGATAACTGAAGCCCACCAGCTTTCATATTCTAAGGTACAGGAAGGGGAAAGAGAAGGGCGAGAAATTTCAGAAATTGGGGGAAGATAAGCACGGTTAAGGCGAAGAATAAACTGAAGGTCAGGGTAATCTTCGATTGATGGTTTATAGGTCCCGCGGTTGTTGACGGAGATCAACAAAGGACAGGGAATTCCTTGACAGTAGCCGAATTGGCGGGCGACATAATTGGGGCAATAGGCTTCAATGCTGCTACGATTATATTCCAAACCGGCGATAAAGTTTCGTGACTTTAGAGAACTGCCCCAGTATTGTCCCCCTAGTTTCACCCATGGATCGGCCTTAGCTTCATCTGTATCTTCACAATCCCAGGCGACGAAGAACCATGAAGGGAGATACTTCAAGTTGAGGAGTGGGCAGAACAACGCCGAAGCCCTGACAGAGTTGGTAAAAACTTCCAACACGTCCAACACGTGAGGCAGGCGAGTACCAGCGGCGATTAATTGGTAGCCGCAAAGTTCGGCTTTGATCTGAGGGCCGACTTCGAAGAGCTCAGGGAAGTATAGGGCCAGCCACAATTGCAACACCCACAGGGGCCCACTTGGGCATTGAAAGGTTCTCTTTTCGCCGTGAGGGGCGATTTCATTCAGGCTTCGGTACAGATGGGCAAGCATGAACTCCCCAATGTTGCATTTTCGCCCTTCAGCAAGAGCAGCGGCCAGGGTGAAGCAGTCTGTGGTCACTCTGAAGGAGGAGGTACAGAGGACGAACTTGGCTATGAAGAAGGCGAGGAAGGCAATGTGTTCCTTCACCTCGGGCTTGTAATGTTCTTCGCCCATGAACAGTTTTATGAAGGGGCCGTAGCTTCGTTGAGCCTTTGTCAGTTTGAATGGGGGCAGCTCAGCGTCAAGATTGGGCGATATACGCTCGCCGATGATTGGAACGTTGAGAATGGCCGCCATGTCCAATAGAGTGACTGTCATCATGCCGAACTTGAAACAGAAGCAATGAACGGCGGTCGACCAAAAGAGAGAGGCACCCATAATGTAGTGCTTCGCTATCGGCCTGCTTGCTTTGCAGAGGTTGATCATGTCGTAAAGACCTATGTCCTTCCATAGTTGGCCGAAGTGGGGTTTTAGTCTGGTGACCCATTCTTGGTATCCCTTGTGTTCGGTCGGCCAGTTTCGGAACATGGTGTTTACCCAGATAGACGATTGATGGGGGAGTGAAAAGCGAGGTGGTACTTCTTCATGGAACGGGGTAGCAATGTCGCACAGATGGCTGAGCGAGACAAGAATTGGACCGACGCATTCTTGATTGTCATTAGTTTTTATTATTACCTGAAAGTCGGTATTTGGAGCTGCAGCACGGATCTCAGTAATCTTATCGGTCACTTGGGAGGCGATGGTATCGTTGGGGGCAGCCATGATAACTGTAAATGAAAACTTCTTAGATTGGGCGAATGATTAAAAGAGGCGAATCAGAGACGAAAGAAGCTAGGGCGAAAACTTACCAGAAGAGACTTGGTGAATTACTCGAGGTGGCTGAGGAGAGAGAAAGCTTGATGAATGCAGAGAGAGTAGGTGAGTGATGAAATGAGACGGTATTTTTGTTAAATGACAAAATCTGAGGAAGCCGAAAGGTCGTGGGGCCAAGATGTGACATCGTGGATGACAGCTGGAGACAACGTGGCATGAAGGGGGTACCGAAGGGTCAATAGATGCGCACCCCTTTAGAATTTCTCTGCAATGATTTGGGCCTCAGGGATGGGCCTGGAAGTATCAAAGGGAAGGTTAAGTAAAGAACAAGCCCAAAAATAAATGTTTCAAGCTTGTTGGGGGCATTGTTTACACCGGCCCAAATAATTATTGGATAGGAGCTTCATGTGGGCTTACAAGGGATTCGGGCCCAACGAAAAGTCTTTTAATTATTGCTTTTTCTTCTTATTAGGAATTTGTAACTCATTAGGAGTGTTTTATTTTTTAGAATTTTAGTCCTAATTGAATTAGGAGTCTTGGTTATGAGGAGCTATAAATAGCTCAGAGCTTCATTATTTTTGTATCAACAAATCAATCAATCAAAAACCAAGCCCAGTGCTTTTTATCCCGCAATCTCCGGATTGTTTTAATTTAGGAGTAGTTTTCGGTATTAATCTCGCCTGAGTCCGTGACTCCCAGATTATTATCTTTTAGATCACGTGGTTAAGTGTTTTTAACCAAACAAGCCCTGTGAATATCTGCATAGGTTCGTTAAAGTATCAAACCTCAAACCGATCCCGATTATAAATTCAAAGATTCGAGTCCGGAATATTTCCAGGCGAACAGTATGTTTGGAAGAACTATGCACATCATTCGTTAAAGAATTGGCCCGCTTCTCATAAAAATGTTGAAAAAATATGATTAGTCTCTACAAGTAAGTTGCATAATGCATATGGCAGTTCAATTAAGTGTGTAGATTATAAAATATATTTTATTTGAATTATAAAATGTATGTATGTATTCATAAAAAAAAACGTATGTATATGTATATATAAATATTTTAAAATACACATTATGTATAAATCGGTTCACCGGTTAACCGTGGTTTTTAAAATTCTAAAATCTAAACCTAAATCATTAACTATAAAAAATAAAAAATAAAACCTAAACCTAAATTCTTAGACCGGTTACCCACATTTTCTAGTTCGGTTTTGCGGTTTTGGTTTGGCTAATCGCGTTAACTGGTTTTTTAGCCCGCCCCTAGCTGTTAAACATCGAGGATTGGATAGGCTAATTAAGCTAATAATCCGCCACGACCCCTGACTTTTGGGTTACCTTACAAACAAACCCCTTAATGTTTAAAAACAATCAGTAAACCCCCTGATTTTTATGGCGGCGATCGCTAAACCCCTTGAGAACGAAAATACCCATGGCGCTGTCTTTTTTGGTCAACTGATATTCTTAAAAAAAACAAATATGACGGCTCCACATCAGCTGACACGTCATCAAGAAATCCTAAAAAATTAAAACATCCAAAATACACCTAAAATTAATTTAAAAATGAAAAACATAATACAACCAAAATCAGTCTAACGCAAACCATTCGATCAACCCATCTACCAACGACCCAACCACCGCCACCCGACCACCGACGGAAATTTTTTCGGTCATCTTCTCTGATCGAATGATGACCGGAAAATTTTCTGGTCGCCAAGAAAATGACAAGAAAATTTTCATAAAATTGAAGAAGATGATAACAGACGGCTCAGAGAGGCATTTTGGCTATAACATTAGTATTACAGTCTCATTCTGTGTAGTTGGCATTACATTATTTGTTCTACTATTTGTTACATTTGATCTTGTTGGCGATATGTGCATTTCAATATATTATTTCCATAAAAAATAGTTAAATAAAATCCAAAACAACCCAATACCCAAATAAAAACATTGAATTAAAAAACAAAATCCTAAAAAAACATCATTAAACTGCTAAACTAGTGTAGCATCATAAATCAATCATCATTAAAAACTGATATTTATGGCCTTGAGATACCATTCTCCTCTTGTTCATCAAGCAAGCTTAGCCTTGTTCAAGAAAGAATGACCTTTTCCATTCACTTTCGTCCAAATTTTCTGCTCCTTGCTCATAAAGGGTAATCCAAAAGCATCATCATCCTTCCTTTCAACTTTAGGAAGAAAGATGCTCATGCTAACCTCTTCTATTTCCGGTGATAATATCGCATTTTTAGCCTTCACTTTTGGTGTGAACTGAAAGATCGCTTGCATATTCACATTCTGTCTCATATGTTTAACAAACCTGTCTTCTCCAAGAACACCTTTGATGAAATCCAGCTATATTTTCCGACACCAAGTCGAGATTAATATCTTATCTTTACCAATTTTCACATGCGTTTTGAGAATACACCGCTCTCAAAGTACTCCAAAACTTCCATTCCTTCATTGTTTTCTTTTTTTGTTTTGCCCTCTTCGTTTATTAGAACCTCCAAGCTACTTGCGTTTCTACTCATCAGAATTTGTTTGATGGTATCAAGATCTTTGTCCTTGGCTTCAGCTGCGAATTTCTCAAGACAATTGATCTCGAATATCAAAGACAATGCTTCAACAACAGTTGCATAAACAGATACATCATCATCCTCAAGTAGATTCATCAAGAAAGGAACAGTAGATTGCCAATATTTATGATGAATATCCCAAATTTCTATAGTGGAAAGAAGAAACAACCAAGCACAGATTGAAGCAGCCAAATCACTTGCGGAATGTTTATTTGCTTCAAGAAATTTTCATATGATTTGCATAACTCGTTGCGTCTCATTAGTATCATAACTACCGAAAACAGCGGTAACAGCTGAACAATTCAAAATCTTTCAATTAACATCAAAATTATTCAAATTAGTTTCAAGAACTTGAGGCATCTTCAACAATCACAGCCAATAAAGTAATGATTTTCGCAGCTAATATGGAAATTTTTTTAGTAAATTTGTCTCATTAGTAAATTTTTAGTCTCATTAGTAAATTTTTTTCATTTAAATAACTAAATATGTCAAATTATTCTATAAATAAATTATAAATTAGAATATTAAACTCTTTGGGTCACCGAGATATTTCAAGATTACAGAAAAAGCATTAAAATTCAAATTGTTAAAAATAGTCACTAACCGTCTTAAAAGAATGTCATTAATTTTATCATAAATTACAAAACGGGTATCGTGTTATACCCTTTTATTAAAAAAAGAATATTGAATTGTACACCTTTTTGTAATAATGACATTCCACATAGGATTAAACACAAAAAGTTTAGTGCGTTTTGCCTCGAGTGACATATCATTAAATAATTCATAACTTAGTGACTGTTTTTTAACGATTTAAATCTTAGGGATAATGTTATAAAAATTCATCAACTTTACATGCTTGTCATTTTAGTTACGCTGTATAAAACCCGTCATTTTCATACACCAATAGCCAACTTTTTTCAAATTGATACGCCGTTTAAATATCCGGTGAAATTCACTAACGTGTCACTACCTGGTTCGTTCTGACATGTCACTATCTGATTGTCAACTCAGAGATTTTCACTCAGTTTATTAATTTGAAAAAAAACTGGTAGTTGGTGTATGAAAATGGTAATGTTTAAACGGTGTGTTAAAATGACAAAATGTGTAAAATTGGTGAATTTTTTTATGACATTAAAAAAGCCTAACAACTACTCCAAATTAGGCAAAAAAAATTGAGAATTGAAAATTGAAAGTAGATTGATGAATTCAAACTCGTAAATGTGTTTAAAAGTGTGAAAATAAGAGAATATAAATGTTTTTTAGCGTTTAATATCGTTGGGCGGTGTTTTTGAAATTTTGTTCAGGGCTTCTACTGTCAATGTGCTATCTAGAGGTTGCCTCTCAAACCTTAGGATGAATCTTATGACCTCTTGTCTCTTAGTTTTCCACGTTATCTAATAAATCTTCATGCTTTAACCGTTACACATGTTGCATGGTTTCATTTCCCACGCCCAAAACTTTCCATAGTCGCGACCCGAACTCTCGGGCCAAGACCGTCGCTAGGGAATGGAAATGTTAGTTCCGAAACCCATAACAAACCTAAAAATGCAATAAAAAATTTGCAAGCAATCACTATAAATTACGCACATAAATATAAAAACACTTTCGTAACAAACTATTTAAAGCGTTGCCATTACAAACTTTCACTTAAGCTCTGAAAACGATTTACAAAAATCAGGGTCTTACGTCGCAATATCTCATATCTAGCATAGCCCTGTTTCGTAGCAAAAACGGTTTAAGCGTAGTTTTTCAAAACCATACAGTTCTAATTATATCAGAGTAGAACCATAACTTTTTAAAACCGTTTAACACGAGGTATATATACAGACTAGGACTTTAACTAACTGCAGCACTACTGACAGGAATTTCCTCTGTACATACTTCCCAAAACACGGACTTTAGAACAAGGGTATAAGTTCGTTACTTCCCAAAAAGACTATTTACCTGAAAATTGATTATATTAACGGGGTCAGTTAAAACTAAGTGAGTTTATAAGTTTATAAATGAATATTGCATAAAACATTCAAATAATGCTATAATCAATCATTTATATGCATCCACGTATAACATTCCGATTGAAAACCTTTAAACTTAGCTTGTATTGTCATAACCCATAACCACTGCTGTCTTGAACATGTTTCTAATACTTATTCCTTGTGGTTTTAGTCCAGGGATAATTCTACCGAGTTTAACTATAACTGTATAGTACAATCCCGGGGTAATTAAACCAGTTAACTAGTACTATCTTATATCCAATAAATGAGGCGAGTACCGGGATAATTCTATCGAGTTTAACTCCCTGAACATAGGTTCCGAGATACATCCACCGAGTTCAAACCTGTCTGTCGTGTTCTCGAGAAGACCTTTGTTGTTTTCTGACGCTTGTAGAACCTCTGAACTTAATTGGTGATCACACAATTTCTATTGTCGCTCAATAGGAAAGCTTGTTTCATCGGATTCATACAGGTTTCAAACCCATGATGTATGCATTTCAAACAAGGCATTTTATTTAAAATGATGTTATGCAATTGTATAAACAATTTGCGTAAAAGACATTCACTTTAAATACTGCAAATGTAAACATTCACAATAAACTCACTGCTTGCTATTTTCCAAAACCTTAGGTCTCGATACCCGTCAAGTTCCCTGAACTTCTTGCCCGATATTAGGCTGCCTTTATGGATGTATAACACGTAATAATAAACCTCGAGTAAGGATCTAATTTAAACTATACACTTTAGACTCGAGAATTAAACGTATACGCGACTCATCCAATTTTCGCGTGTAAAAGCGATACGTGCCATATAAATTCGTCGATATACTATTTATCGCTTAAACGCTTTTAGGTTTATCACACAAACCTAAATTGCAACACATTTATTTGATTTGCTTGTCAAATAATTGACTTAGTAATTAATCTCGCTTTTAGCGTTTTAACACGCTTTTTTTCAGTTCATCGAACTTTCTAACGCATATTCCATTCTTATTGTTATTTGATTTTCCATATCAAATAAACTAACGCTATATATTCATTCATTGTTTCTTAATCTCATTGATCCTATACTCCAAGTTCACTTTTTAACTCATAATCAATTTGCGTTTAATGAATGTAGCATTCTATCGCAAAACGTCACACTATCGCATTCAATCCTAAATCCAATCGTCAAACCGTCAAAATAATTATTCGTGATCGAGTCATCGTCTTCCTCTATGATGAGGGGCTGTCAAAGCAGCCCCTATGGACTGCCATTGCAGTCCAGCCGTGAGCAGAGCTGAGCTATGCTCACGGCAGTATTTTGCCGATGGCAAAATTCTGCTTCAGTGCAGAATTTTGCTCCACCGTTGCAGCAATTCTGGCATTTATGGCAGAATATCTTGCTTGCCAGAGCAAGATTCCAGCCGGGCGAAACCTCACCGGAGCTAGGGACAACCTACACATCAAATTAACACCAAACAACACTCACAACTCACCCCTCAATCCATTACAATCATCAATTACACCATAGCTACACAAATGATAAAAATCAAACTTAAAACCTAATAATTCATATCCACATAACTCAATAATCATCCAAGAAAACTTCAAATTGATGAGCCTAAGATGTTTACCTTGATCTTGTGAAAGTTTTGCCTCCAAAAAGAAGAGGTGATCAATCCCTATGTGTGAGGTTGATGTTGAGTTCGGCTAAGAGAGGGAGAGGATGAGGGTTTCCCTTTTTTTTCTTAATTTTCTTTATTTCTATCTTAATGTAATGAGATGATGACTTAACTTAAGTGGAATCTTAAATCCACTAGGCTTTGACACGTGTCATCATTTAGTGGGTTAAAGGTCCACTTTAACTCATACGTCAAACCGACTTGCTAAATCTCAAAACGACTTTCTGACGTGCTTTTCTCGACAAACTCCAACTTAGGAAGATAACTTCTAACTTAGAAAGACGAGACTATTTAGGAAGACGTTCCTAAATAGGACTCATGTCTGAATAAGGAATCACACTCCTAATCAGGGTCAAACCCTACTAAATAGGATTCATTTTCGTATTCTAAATCCATAGGGTATACATTCAACTACTATATAAAGAGTTTGAGGTATGCCTAAAGACATAATTACATTCATATACTCAAAACGCTACTCAAAGCTCAATACTGATTTTAGCATCGGAGAGTTAATCGGACAACCAACGTCCGGTTAGCTTCTAACCTGTTTTGCAGGTTAATCCACCGGATCAGAAGACAGACTCCATTAATAATAACTAAAAGATGAGTGTTTATCTCACTCAACTGTTGCGCCACGTCATTTTTTACAACAAACCAATAAGCATTTCGATAGGGAATTTTTTAATTATTTTTTTTATCATTCAATATTCCATATGACTAACACACTATAGGTTTGTTGCATGAATGACATGGCGCAACGGTCGTGTTGTATAATTTTTCTTAAGAGAATGGTGAGCGCATACATGACTTTTAAATTGATATTATATAATTATCTGCCTTGTTTAATTTTAAATTAGTATATTAGGTGTAGAGAAGTTAGAAGGATCATTTATCATTCAAATATTATGATATTAGTTGGGAATAGCAACCAATAAAATATAGTAAATAATATATCATACATAAGCGACCAACCAGCAATTAAAAGTAACCAATAAGCAACCAAACTGCAACTAGGGGTGTAAACGGGCCGAGCCGAGCCCGAGTTAGGCCAAGGTCGAGCTCGAGCTCGAGAGTGTTTTATATGCTCGAGCTCGAGCTCGAGCTCGACTGGGCTTTAATTTTGAAGCTCGAGCTCGAGCTCGAACAACATTCGACCTACTCGAGCTCGAGCTCGAGTTCGAGTTGAATTTAATAAAAAGTAAAAAAATAATTAAAAAAATCAGATTTGATGTATTTTAATTATTTTTCACTATATATTATGCAATTTAACCAATTTTTATGATGCATATCTAAATTTAGAGGTGTAAAAATTTAATATAATGATAATAAAATTATTATTATTATTTTATAACAAACTCGTTTAGGCCCGTTTAGACTCACGAGCCTCACGAGTCTTAGTAATTGGTACTCGAGCTCGAGATCGAGCTCGACTCAAATTTTTCGAGCCGATCTCGAGCTTTTTTCGAGTCGATCTCGAGTAACTCACGAGTAGCCAAATTCGTTTACACCCCTAACTGCAACCAACGAGCAACGAAAAAGCATCCAATAAGCAACACAAGATCAACAAACAAGAAATTCAAATTAAAAATAAATCAAATTTAATTTACAAACATAACTCTTCTCATTTTTTTAATGTACATCTAATAAATTATTGCTTTTGAAATAAATTTATAAATTTAATTTATTTAATTTATCTAAACTTTTTTATTTATATAATTGGTATGGTGGTGTATATAATCGAATCATTATTATAATTTGTGTCACATTATAGTTTAATATGTATCAAACTAGGATCAATATACTCAAATCTTATAAAATTTCAGTTATTGATTATGCAATATTCTTGATGTGGTCATCGTTTATATAACAAGAAGAAAATGATAAAGAAAACGCGTCTAACCGTTAACATTTGCTATTATATGAAGTTTTTTTTGAAAGAACCATTGCACGGAGTTAGTAATTAAAAATATATTAAGCTATATAAAATTTATGCTTAGTAAAGTAGAATAACAAATAGCTTATATAAAAATATGGCACAATTTATATAAAAAATAAATACATAAATGATTAAAAAAAACCAAAAACAAAATCTTGCTAAGAAATGAGATAGTTCAGATGAATAGTAATCTTCAAAAACACATAGATGAAAAAATAGAAAAATTAGTGGTGACACGTCAACTCAGAGAGATCTATTAAGAATATAAGGCCAAATAAAATCAATTCCATCGGGAAAATAAATAAATATAATCAATTTCTTTTAAAGATATCATATGTTGCTCTATATTTGCAAGGCCTAATTACTTAAAAATCACCCACTTTATAACTTTTTTTTCATTTATACCATGATTTAGAAAAAATTTCAATTGTACCTTATTTTTAATTTTTATGTTTCATCTCTACCCTAATGAGTTGAATTGACCTATTTTTTTTTAAAAAGAGTTTAAAGCCTTCATTTTTAATTTATATTCTAATTAAACGTTAATGTGAATCATTTATATATCTTGTTTTTAATATTTTCATCTTTAAATTAATTAAATTATCAAAAAATTTATTTTTGGGGTACAAACGAAACATAAAAATCAAAAATAGGGTACAATTGAAATTTTTTCTAAATTATGATATAAATGAAAAAAAGTTAAAAGGTGAGTGGTTTTTAAGTAATTAGGCCTATTTGCAAATATTTTTTTTCCCAACCTATTTGCAAATATAACTTGAAAAAAAAGGCACGCTTTAAATAACCATAGGGGATATTTGCCCTTTTCCCAACTTAAAATAAAGGCCCTTTTGAGTGGCGAAGTGCAAAAACTTACCGCCATTGCTTCATCCTCCATTCTGCACGGCTAAAACCCAACCACCATGGATGAACCAAAAATCGCATTTAAAAATGTTCATAGCAGAGAGTACCAAGGCCACAAAAAGAAGGTTTGTTTGAATTCCATTGAATCATTACTCTAAACCCTTTTGCATTTGTTAATTATGTTAATAACAGGTGCATTCGGTGGCTTGGAATTGCAGTGGCACAAAGCTTGCAACTGCTTCTACTGATCTGACTGCTCGTGTTTGGCACATCGAGCCGCACGCTCATGTATGTGCTTCCCTTTGTTTTTTGGTTGGTTTACTTGTATTGTTAAATTTTGCCTTAATAATTTGTGTTTGGGAAGTTGTATGGCTCATTACCAAGGAAATGTGTATCTCAGGCTAAAATGAAACACATCGAATTGAAGGGTCATACTGATAATGTGGACCAGCTTTGTTGGGATCCTTTACATGCTGATCTCCTAGCAACTGCATCAACTGACCACACTGTTCGTCTTTGGGATGCTCGTAGTGAGTCCTTATCAAACCTAAATTTAAAAATCTAGGATTATATTCTGTTTCAAGTTTCGGAACAGAAAGAAAAACAGGATAAATTAGTGTGCTTTTGTTTTCTGGAGGTGGAAAATGTTGTCTGCAGACAGAGCTTAGTGGGGAGAATATAAACATCACCTACAGGCCTGATGGAACTCACCTAGCTGTTGGGAACAGGGTATGCTCAATATTACCAACAATTCTGTTTGCTCCTTCTCAATCACATATTGATATGTTATTACACTTTTTCTGTGGGATCCTTTGGTTGTAAGCTGTCGTTTAATTTGTTGTAGGATGATGAGCTAACGATACTGGATGTTCGCAAATTTAAGCCAATGCATAGGCGCAAATTTAGTTATGAGGTAAGTCATGAATTCGACGTAACAGCTTGTGTTTCTCATTGCGTTGTATATAAGAGACTATGAGGCTTTGACCAATATGTGCCGTGGATAAAAATGCTTGTAGTACATATGAAATGCTTTTGGCTTTTATCTAACTTCTACCTTGATCTTTAGAAACCATTCTTTAGAAAATGTGGACTTGACATATAAACCAAATTAGCACTTGTGGTCTATGATTGTTTGCTTTGTTTTTGTTGTTCAGACATTTTGTTATCGGTGCTTTCTTTTGCAGGTAAATGAATTTGCTTGGACTTTGACAGGAGACATAATCCTCTTGACATGCGGGAATGGTAGAATAGCGTTGTGCATAGATAACTGTTTTCCTTTTGTTTCTGTAACATATCGCATTTAGTAACACCGTTTGTTTTCATTTATAAATCTGTCATGTACGTTCCCTCTGCTCAGGTACCGTTGAGGTGCTAGCATACCCATCGCTTCAACCAATTGACAGAGTCATGGCTCATACGGCTGGTTGTCATTGCATTGCAGTAGATCCAAAAGGAAGGTCAGCTGCAAAGCATTTAAATTCTGTAGGCAGTTAACACTTATATAGCTTGTGATCATATGAAGGAACCACTAAACCATTTCTTTTGATGACAGATATTTTGCTGTTGGAAGTGCTGATTCCGTAGTTAGCCTTTGGGATATTTCAGAGATGCTTTGCATGCGAACATTTACAAAACTTGGGTGAGTTTCTACAATTTTTGAGCTGTTAATGAATGTCTTTAATGATTCATTCAACTTGGATGCCTCTATATTTTCCTTAACTCGATGACTCTGATCAACTGACAACATCACAATACTTTTCTATATTCTTTAAGATTGCCTGTCAGGACTGTCAGCTTCAACTACACAGGAGATTATATTGCTTCTGCCAGTCGAGAAATGTTCATCGATATAGTATGTGCACGGAATTTCACTTTTCAGACTTATAGTTTTGTTTAAGGACGCGTTTTTTGTTTCCTGACTGTTTATACATAATCTAGAGTCACTAATGATCTTTATGCTCTATGAGACAGTCCAATGTTCAGACTGGCCGCTCAGTGTATGAGATCCCCTGTCGAGCTGCAATGAACAGCGTGGAATGGAATCCTAAGTACAATTTACTTGCATATTCTGGGGATGACAGGAACAGATATCTTGTTGATGAAGGTACCCCAGCAATCTCTTACCGTATCTTCCGCAATTTAATAGATTCCTTATAATGTCAGTATTCCGCCCTTTTTTGCAGGTAATTTTAGAATATATGGTTTTCAAAGTTCCTAGATGATAGCAGACGACTCAGAGAGGCATTTTGGCTGTAACATTAGTATTAGAGTCTCATTCCGTGTAGTTGGCCTTACATTATTTGTTCAACATCAATTATGCATTTGTTATATTTGATCTTGTTGGCAATATGTGCATTTTTTAGCATTATTTTCTCCCATTCGTTGTGAATATAGATTTGTATGACCATCATCTGTCTTTTTTTTTTTCACCAAACAACTCTGCAGATAGTTTGCCTTTATTTCTGTTAATTTAGATGATTTGACAATGAGCTGAATCTATATGGATAATAAAGATATTTTTTTAATCAACTTAACACCATATCTCATCACATCAGCAAAACTAATGGCATAAATCTTTGGTGCAAAAAATTAAAATTGAAGATATCATTACAAGAAAACAAAGAATGAAGTGGAGGAATAGTTGGTGCAAATCATCATATGAATCTACTACGAAGAACTAGCAATTGAACAACTAAACAGTGAATGTGAAACGAGGTTAGTTTAATATACTAGTCACTGAGGCATTATAACAAAATCTTGTAGTTAAAAGATATAAAATCAAAGACAATTCATATCCAAACAAAAGATAACAAAAACATTGAATATAAAAACAAAATCCTAAAAAAACATTGAATATAAAAAAGAAATCCTAAGAAAAACATCATAAACTGTAGACTGGTGTAGCATCATAAATCAATCATCATTGAAAAACTGATATTTGTGGCCTTCAGATACCATTCTCCTCTTGTTCATCAAGCAAGTCTTAGCCTTGTTCAAGAAAGACGGTGCTTTGCTATTCACTCGCTTCCAAATTTTTTGTTCCCTTGTCACAAACGGTAATCCAAAAGCATCCTCCTCCTTCCTTTCGACTTTCGGAAGAAATATGCTCATGGTAACCTCTTCTCTTTCGGGTGATGCTATTGCATTTTTCGCCTTAACTTTTGGTGTGAACTCAAAGATTGCTTGCACATTCACATTCTGTCTCATATGCTTAACAAACCCGTCTTCTCCGAGAACCCCTCTGATGAAATTCAGCTGTATTTTCCGACACCAAGTTGAGATTAATATCTTATCTTTACCAATTTTCGTATGCGTTTTTGAGAATTCACCGCTCTCAAAGTACTCCAGAACTTCCATTCCTTCATTGCTTTCTTCTTCTTCTGTTTCGCCCTCTTCGTTTACTACCACCTCCCAGCGACTTGCCTTTTTACTCATCAGAATTTGTTTGATGGTATCAGGATCCTTGTCCTTGGCTTCAACCGCGAATTTCTCGAGACAATTGATCTCGAATATCAAAGCCAATGCTTCAGCAGCAGCTGCATAAACAGATTCATCATCATCATCCTCAAGTAGATTCGACAAGAAAGGAATAGCAGATTGCCAATCTTTATGATGAATATCCCAAATTTCTATAGTGGAAAGAAGAAAACACCAAGCAGAGATTGCAGCAGCTGAATGTTTCTTAACTTGAACAAATTTCCATATGATTTGCATAACTTGCTGTGTCTCATTAGTATCATAACTTCCGAAAACAGCGGTAACAGCTAAACAATTCAAAATCTCTGAAACAACATCAAAATTATCAAGAAATTGAGGGAGTACCGAAACTGAATCTTGAAAAATCTCATGAGCATTGTCTTCATCTTCGACAATGACAGCCAATAAAGCAATGATTTTCGCAGCCAATACGGATTCATTTACGGAACCCTTTTTCCCCTTCTTGATAAATAAAAGGCAATGGTATAATAATGTGGCCGAGTTTTTCTTGGCAAAATCGGTCTGAACCGCCGTAGTGAGTGCTTCAAAAATAGAGAACAAGGGTTCTTCTTTGCCGGATTTGGCGTTTTGATTAGATATTTGAAGCAAACAATCGTCAAGTGATTTGGGTTTGGTTTTGAAAATCCGGTCGCCGTCTTCATCAATCAGCCAGACGCCTTTCCGATGACTTCTGCAGCTACCCATTCGCCCAGGGCTTCGTTGCTTCATCTCGGTTTGTTTTGGTTATTAGAGAGAAAGATATTTGAGACCTAGAGCAGGGAATAGACAATATTTATATGGCATCTCCACTCCAATTCCTAAATGGAAAAGTACTCTACATCAACCCAACTCCGTATGAAAATAGGATAGGCAAAGTTGTACATTAAAAAATGTTCTCTTTAAATTTTATTTTACTTTATTAAGTTTAGAAAATTCTTTATTGTTGGGGAATTTCTTTATTTGATTCATTAAAAAGAAGCAACCGTATCTATACTATATATAAAAGTACGGATTGAGGGGGCACAAGCAATACTGAATAATCCTTTTCAGTTTACTATTAAATAAAGGTTTTATAGTCATTAACTAATTAGTTATTTAATTAATCACTATTGTAATTAAAGTCCTAATTAGAATAGGTAGTTAAATTATCTTCAATTTAGTTTTTAGTAACTAAATTGTCTCCAAATTAGTAGAAATACCTATCTTTTAATTTGATTGAACTACAAAATTAAAATATTGTATTTGGTCAATATATTATTATTTAAATATTTATCTTATTATTTTTAAAGATATTATTAATAAAATTAAGTTAATTATTTAATTATGGTTATTATAAAATCAAAAGAAGAATAAATTCAGTATGCAAAAAAATTTAAAAACCGATATTATATTTACTTTTACATAAATTCTTAACTAATATAATATTAATTATAAATAAAAAATTGATATAATCATAATAAATTTACTAATATGTTCATTAACGAGTTACGTTACGAGACACGTGCATAGCACGTAATGCGAAACTAGTTGCTTTAAAAATAGAGGAAATAATTTAGCTACCTAATTTGGAGATAATTTAGTTATTTTTTACATACTAAAAACTAAAGTGGAGATAATTTAGCTACCTATTCTAATTAGGACTTTAATTATAATAGTGATTAATTAAATAACTAATTAGTTAATGACTATTAAACCTTTATTTATTAATAAACTGAAAAGGACTATTCAGTAAATTTGGCTGTCCCCCCCATCGGTGCTTTTATATATAGTATAGATTATAGATTATTAACAGTAAATATTTACCAATTTATTAATTTTCAATGAGCAGTTCAATTTAAAAATCATTTATTTGGATAATACACATTGGACATATTCAAATTATCGCTATATTTCAGTTTAATTTTTGATTTTTTTTATAACTAAACTTTAATATTGTTTCAACAATGTGGCAATTGATTTTCGAGACCAAATTGAAAATAAAATAAAATTTAATAATGAAATTGAAAAAAATCAAAAGTTTGGTAATAAAATTGAAGCGTTTAGTGACTAAATTGAAAAAAAATAAAGTTTAGTGACCAAAATAAAATAAAAAATCAAAATTCAGTAATCAAAGTGAAATATAGCAAAAACTTGGATATCCCGGCATCTATTAACCCCATTTATTTTTAATAAATAAATTAAAATTAAAATAAATAATAAGTAATAAGTGATGGAGTCTGCCTTCTGAGCCGGTGAGTAAGACCTGTAAAACAAGATAGAAGCTAACCGGACGGTGGTTGTCCGATTAACTCTCCGATGCTAAAGTCAGTTTAGAGTTTTGAGCAGCGTTTTGTGTATCTGAATGTAATTGTGATTCTAGGCATACCTCGTGGTCCTTTTATAGTAGTCGAATATACCTTGTAGAGTCATAGTAGGCAAGTGAATCCTACTTTGTAGGGATTCGGCAACATAGTAGGGATTCTCCTGATTTGTCGAGATCTACCTTAATCTGATAAGAGTCCTATTTAGGAACGTCTTCCTAAATAGTCTTATCTTCCTAAGGTAGAGCTTATCCTTCCATATATGGTGTTTGTGTCCGAATAGGACAATACTTCCATTCTTGGTCGATTACCCGAATCCCGGACCTAACGCGCTTTGGGCGGATCATGTGGGATTCGGTCTTTATTGGCATATCACCGAATCTCAATGGATTCGGTATCAGTTGGCATATCACCGAATCTCAGGGGATTCGGCGTCTCCTTCATATCTTCAGACCTTCAGGGGGAGTCCGGTATCACCTGAGAGCAAATCTTCTGTGACTCGGCTCCATTCTATTTACTGTAGGATTCGGTATCCATCATTAGCCCCCCCCCCCCCCCCCCTCCGCAAGTGAGCTGAAGTAATTGGTATTCATGCCTTAGTAGATTTTAGCTCTTTAGGAGCTGAGTCTTTTTATATTACGGGCGAGTCGTTTTGTATTCCGGGCGAGTCGTTTCATATGTTTGTGGGTGACGTTTCTTCTCTAGTAAGATTCTTTGTTGCCACGTGTCAACATTTAGTGATTAATGATTATTCAAAACTATTCATATTTAATCTCTTTGCATTTCTTCATTTCCCTCTCACTTGTTTTTCGAATTTATTCTTATTTCTGCAACTATTTCCTCTTCGTTTTTTGTCTGATGATTTTGTTCTTCGTAACTTATTTTCTCCAGATTTTCAGGTATGTTCCTTTTCGTTATTTGGATGTTGAGGTGGCTTTTCTGCTTGTATATGTTTTTCATGATCGTTGTTCTGGAAACTCCTTTTCTGTTCTTGGTGTTCTTCAATGTGTTCTTCAATATATTTCCTGTTTGATCTTCATTTTGTATTTATATTTGTGATTTCCTGTTCTAGGATGCCTCTTAGTCGAGTGGAAGATGCATGCGCTACTATGGCTTTTACCAGATCAAAGCTTCGTAGGAGTGAAGTCTTAGATATCTATTTTAAGTATAGCTTTCCTTCTGATTATAGGGTAATATTACCTGGTGCCGATATGGCTGCCTCTGATTCTCCGGGTTCATCTTGTAGGGCGGTTCTTTTTGAAGAGCAGTTTGCTGCTGGTCTTAGGTTTCCCTTAGATTCGTTTTTAGTAGAAGTGTGCAGGGATTTAAAGGTTGCTCTGGGACAACTTTATCCCGGTACGATTAAAGTAGTGCTCGCCTTTTCGGAGGCGTGTAGGCTTCGGGGTTATGCCCCTTCTCTTAACGTGTTGTATTATTTCGTAGACTTTAGGAAATGCGGTGGTTGTTTCGTTTTCGCCCTTGGTAGAGAAGGGCGATCTCGTATTTATCTTCCTTGCCTAACCAGTCGCTGGCGAAGACGTTTCTTTATTGTTTATCATAACTTTGCTTTTCTTCATTTTTCGGACGATTTTTCTTCTCATCAAGTCCGGAGTTGTCCGTCTCCTTTAAGTTTATCTGAGTCAACACTTGCTTTCGATATATCATTCTATGGTGCTCTTCAGCGTCCTGTCTTAGATGTCTTGGTTAATAGTCATCTTCGGCATCGATGGTTTTCTTTGGAGGATCCTCCTAGAGGCCTGGCGGATCTTTGCTACTCCTTTCTTCAAGGTATATTAATTTGCTTAAGTTCTTTTGATGTTTCTTTTGTAGGATGTCTTCTTCTTCTGACGATTTCCTTTCCGGATTTCAAGTAGATTTGGACGTTCCGATGGGCGGTCCTGAAGCTCACATTGCCAACATTATTCCTGGCGGTGTCGATGTGGATATAATCCCTGCTGAGGCTCCTATTGTTCCTGCCGAGATAGCGTTGCCTGCGGGCGATGGGGCTATTGTTGTAGATGATGATGACTTGGTTGATCCGGTATGTGATGAGGCGGTCCCATCCCTACCTCCCCCTCTAGCATCATTTACTGTCTCGGGGGGAGTTGGGGATGTGAATTCAGGTGGGCTGGTTGTTGTTGATTCGGAAGAGATTTCCTTGGGTCGAAACATGGATTCTCCGTCTAGAAAGAGACGTCGAGTTGGCGATGATTCTCCATCGAGAGAGAGTCTTCCTGGAAGCTCTTCTTCTGCCCCAAATTTGGTGCAATGGGTCGAAGGTCATGATCCTGCTAGTTTGCTGAATCCTAGAGTGTTGGCGGAATATATCCGAACTTTGGCGATTCCTGATGATGTCACATGGTTTTGTTTTAGGCCGGGGCAGGAGCTCTCCGATCTGGTTTGTTTTCATGGTTTCTCTGTGAGTGTTTTCTTTCTTGGATATAATGTTTGTTGATTTTGTTATTTCCTTACTGATCTATTTTTGGTGTTGTAGGCTCTTCAATCTGTTTTGGTATTGAATGACCGCCGTCAGTGTGCTGAGGAGGAGGTCGAGCGTCTATCTTCTCTTTTGGCGACTTCCGAGTCTGAGAGGGCAAAGTTGAAGGCATCTTTGGAAGAGCATGATTCCCTTTTGGCGCAGTTTAAGGCGCAAGATGCGATTAACGATCGCCAAGTCAAAGTGATCGAGAAGAAAACCAATGACTTGACTCAAGAGATTGAGGAGCTTATTCGAATCAATACCCTTGTTGGTGGGGAGAGGGATAAACTAAGATCAGAGGTTGAAAATCTTCACATCCGTTTACTTGATACGAAGGCTTTTTATTCTGCTTTGATTAGCGAGTATCGCCTTGCGATTGGGAGGAAACTTCTGGAGCAGAACCCTAATATCAATCTTTCTGGAGTTAATGGGTTGGATCCCCAGGACATCGCTCGTGACCTTCTTGACAAGATATCTAAGGACCGTGTCAAGTAGTTTTTCTTTTGATTGTATTTCATAATGTACGAATTTTGTTCTTTTGTAATTCGCGATCTATGAATATATTTTCTTCGTGCTTCTTTACAAGTGTGCTCTTGCTTTATATCAGTTTTTGATTTATGTACTTGTCTTGCCTCTCGGCGTTTTTGATTTTATAGATTTAATCTAAACTCTTTATTTTTGTTTTTATTTCGAGTTAATCTAAACTCTTTATTTTTTTGTTTTTATTTTGAGTTAATCTAAACTCCTTTTTGGCGATTTGCCTTTTCTGAGTTATTTTAAACTCATTTTTCTTGGCTACCCGCCTTTTGTGGCGATTCGCCTTGTTTGGTGATTTTGCCTTTCTTGAGTTAATTTTAACTCATTTTTCTTGGCTATCAGCCTTTTGTGTTGATTCGCCTTGTTTGGTGATTTTGCCTTTTCTGAGTTTGATCTTTAACTCATTTTTTCATCTTTGATTTAATCATTCGTGACTGTTCTTGATTTTTATTTCTTTATTGATTCGTCTGGCTAATCATATAGTAGGGAAATTGAACTTTTATTGATAAAAAGACTGCATACAAAACATTAAAGATAGATTTGACGCCATCGGGTAAGACATAAAATCGTTACCGGCGATGGGTCATTTTCCTTTCCTATTCTTCCTTCTTCTCGGTCTTGTTCTCTTGAAGATCCACTACGGACTCGTCATAGCATTTCTTGGCTATTCCCTGGTCTCCTCTCAGCGTCACTACTCCTTTCTCGGTTGGTATTTTCATTGCCAATGCTCTTGTGCTAGTCACCGCCGCCGAATCATGGAGGAAAGGTCTTCCTAGGATGGCGTTGTATGTTAATTCCATGTCTACTATGTTGAATAGTGACATGACTTTCTTGTTGATTCCTCTTTCTGGGCCGATTATTACTTCCAAGGTGACTGCTCCCAGTGGATTGATGGAGGGGCCACCGAGTCCTGATAGCGGAATCGGGACTCGGCGTAGCCTTGATGCGGTTCCTCCAAGCATTTTGTACGTTGCATTTGTCATAAGGTTTACTGCGCTTCCTTCGTCGATTAGGATTCGCTCCATGTTCCAATTTTCAATGATAGTAGTTACTACCAAAGCATCGTTGTGGGGTGCTTTGACGTGTTCATAGTCTTCTACATCAAAGATTACCGGCGGCATGTGAGTTTCTCTGATGTTCATCACTTCTTTCCTTTGCTTTCTCCTGATCGTGGAGCTGCTGTGTCCTCCTCCATTGATCATGTGTATGGTTCCCAGTACTTTGGATGGGCGTTCGTCTTCTTTCTCTTTTTGCTTGTCTTCTCTGCTTCCTTTTTCTCCTTTGTCATTGCTCTTCTCTTTTCGAGCCACGAATTTCCTCAGCTCGCCTGTGTCAATCATCCTTTCGATCTCGACCTTTAAATCTCTGCAGCTATCCGTTTCATGTCCGTAATCTTCGTGAAATTTGCAGTATTTTCTGGTGTCTCTTATCTCTGCTTTCATCTTTGGTGGCCATACCACGTTTTTGACATTTTCTTTGATCTACATGAGGACATTAGTTCGGCTGGTGTGAAGTTATTCTCGTCATCTCTGGGGTCATATCTTGATTCATATCTTGTCTGGGGGGCGAATCGTCTATTCTCTTCTGGCCTTCCTCTCCTATCATCAGGTTTTGACTTGGTCTTTTCTCTGGATTTCTCTTTTGATTCTTTTCCTTTTGCTTCCTTTCCACGAATCGCCCTTCGTCCTTCATCTAGCTCGAAGTATTTCTGGGCTATGCCCATCAAGTTCGAGAAAGTCGTGGGTTTATTGACTAGTAGCTTGTCCACCAGTTTTCCGAATCGCGTTCCTTCTCGCAATGCTTATGTCGCCATGTCGACGTTCAGGTTGTCAATCTTCATAGCTTGCCTGTTGAATCGTTCAATGTAGCTTCGTAAGGTTTCGCCTTCTTCTTGGATGCAGGATCTCAGGATGCTGATAGTAGTTTTTGCTGGAATGTTTGTGAGGTATCTATTAAGGAATTCTGTTGAGAGCGAAGCGAAGCTCTTGATTGAGCCTGGCTTTAATTTGTTATACCATCTCTGGGCTGTGCCTGTGAGTGTGGTGGGAAGACCCTGCATAGAATGGCGTCTGATACGCTGAGTAGCCCCATAGCTGCTGTGAATCTAGATGTGTGATCTCGGGGATCTCCTTCCCCATTGAAAGTTGGCAGGATCGGCAGCTTCATGCTGTATGGGATAGTTTCCTCCATGATCTCAGGCGAGAGGGGGGATCCTTTCAACCTGAGATCGTCTATGTCCAACTCTTCAGATTTCAGTTTTTTGAGTGCTTTGGCGATCTTTTCTTCCAAATCTTCTTCCACTACGTATGTGGCCTTGCTTTTTTGGGGTGTTTCGGACGATTCGCCCTCTCCTTCTTGGTGTTTTTTCTTAGTTTGTTCTTTCCCTGCATCTCTTTCCTGTCGTTTGCTCTTTGGTGGGGCGTCTTCTCTTTCCTTCTCTCTTCGTTCGTCTCTCTTTGAATTCAAACCACTTCGGGCGTCCTCCTGGTTATGCTCATTTCTGGGTGTCTATGGTGATTCCTCGTTGGACTTGTTTCTATTTTGATTGTTCGGGATTTCCTCATCGCTTGTTCTATTCTCTCGTTGGTTTCTTGCTTCGTTTCTTTCTCCATTCCCTCTGGTTCGGGGTTCCTTGCTTTTGTTGTTTTCCGCTCTCGTTTCTCGGCGGCTTGGGTTTGCGTTTTCTGTTCTCCCTCTTCTTCTGGGAGCTGTTGGGCTGAAATTTTCCCTCAGGATTTTCATGGTTTCTTCGTGCCTATCATTCGTTCTTTTGGCTTCGCTAGCCAATCTGTCCAGATTTGCTTGGACCGATTCTAGTACCTTTTTCAGCATTTCGTTGTACGAATCTTGTGCTGCTACGCTCGGCGTTTGTTGTTCTTCAGTGTTCAGGTTGAAAGCAATTGGGTTGCTTCCCCTCATCGGATTAGTTTGGTATTGAGGTGTTGAAAAAGAGGGCCCTCCGGTATTGCTTTTCTCCCCGGAGTTGTGAAGCCCGTCTTCCGTCACGTTGATTATCTCCGGAGTGTTTTTTGGGTCCATTGGTTGTTTGTCTTTCAGGTTCACTCTTTCAGAAGTCATCTTCTTCAATGAAATTTGTTTTTGAGTTCAGAAAAGCTCCTTCGATTTGAAGTTTAGTTAAGCTTTTCCCACAGACGGCGCCAATTGATGGAGTCTGCCTTCTGAGCCGGTGAGTAAGACCTGCAAAACAAGGTAGAAGCTAACCGGACGGTGGTTGTCCGATTAACTCTCTGATGCTAAAGTCAGTTTAGAGCTTTGATTAGCGTTTTGTGTATCTGAATGTAATTGTGATTCTAGGCATACCTCGTGCTCCTTTTATAATAGTCGAATATACCTTGTAGAGTCATAGTAGGCAAGTGAATCCTACTTTGTAGGGATTCGGCAACATAGTAGGGATTCTCCTGATTTGTCGAGATCTACCTTAATCTGATAAGAGTCCTATTTAGGAACGTCTTCCTAAATAGTCTTATCTTCCTAAGGTAGAGTTTATCCTTCCATATATGGTGTTTGTGTCCGAATAGGACAATACTTCCATTCTTGGTCGATTACCCGAACTCAAGGGATTCGGTATCAGTTGGCATATCACTGAATCTCAGGGGATTCGGCGTCTCCTTCATATCTTCAGACCTTCAGGGGGAGTCCGGTATCACCTGAGAGCGGATCTCCTATGACTCGGCTCCATTCTATTTACTGTAGGATTCGGTATCCATCAATAAGTAATAAAAAAATTGTGAATTATTAAAATCCTATTAATTTTTAATGTATTAAGGGTATATTTAATTGTTTTCATGACCAATATATTTGTTCATTTATTAACTTGAATACTGCTAAAACACTACCTTTAGAAGTAAAAATTTATTTATATATGTTCAGCAATATTTTTAACAGAACCACCATTTGAGAACCTAAAGTATATTGAAGCACATAATTCATTTTTCACTTTAATTTAGGCTTCCAATCTTGCAGATCAGGGTATTATTGACCTAAAAAATCCAAGCTGAAGAGATCAGAAATCTACTGCAACGATAGTAGTACTTCAACATGTATTATTGTGTGCAGTTGGAGACTTTTATGAATCCCGCAACGCGCTTTGGCTAAGTAGAGCATATCGCAGCCGTCGATTCAAAAAAAAAACTTATCTGACCGTCCATTGCATTACTCAATTTTGAGCCATCTGATCCAATACACGACTATTGAACATCGTTTGGTCATGTTTTCGCATCAAATAACGTCCCTAAATCACACTTCAGATATCCCATTTCATTTCCTCTTCCTCTAACCACCAAGAACAAAAAAAAAATCTCACCAGATCAAAATACATATATGTTGTAGGTTCGCTGCATAAGTATTGAAATAATAGTATAGCTTCGGAGATTTATATATTATAAAGAATTTTCTTTATTTTTTATCTTTCTATATTCGTGATCGGATCAAGTACCAACTACGAAATATACGTTACCATGGCCCTTGTTTATTAGAAGACCCAACGAATTTAGAAAAACATTAAATTTCAAATAAACTTCAATATTTTGTTGTAATGTTTCACATCTTTATTTGCTTGGACTTTAAATTAGTCATTATGTTTGTGTTCGCGAGATTTTCACCTTGCTCAAACCTTTGAATTTGTTAATGGGTAACTTCAGGTACTGATGCTTTAACCTGGGTGATTCTAGATGAGGTAAACAGGATTTGAATGACGTAACTCTAATCCAAGTGACGTAACCCGAATTCAAGTGATGTTTTCCAAATTATGAATGACGTTACCGCCGTTCAATTAAACTAACAGTATTAATATGGGAATCCTGAGATCCAAGCGGGATTAATATCAATTCTACTCCTAAACTAAGATTCAATCCGGAGATTAGGATAAAAAGCCTTAACTTTGGTTTTTGATTAATGATGTGATGATAAAAATAATAACACAATGTTACTAGCTATTTATAGGGAACAAACCTTAATAAATAATTCTAATTGTAATGAGATTCGATCTTCTAATTAACAAAAGAAATTAAATAAAAAAGGCTAAAATAAAATACAGCTCCCATTGGGCCAAAATCCCAAATGCGACCACTCAGTTCGTTCTTCCCAGTCGTGGGCCGAACCATTTTAGACATTCCCATGAACTTTCTGGGCCGGTGCAAACAATGCCCCCAACAAGCCTAAGGTTTAGACTTTGGGCTTGTTATTATCGGCCTAGGGTAAAAATGGGCTTTGCTGCTTGGCTTGGCCCACGCGGTAAAAAATCCCTTTTGACTCTTGGTCTTCAGTAACTGTCCTGTTCGGGTATAAAATATTCATTCTTTCCTTTTTTGGATTTACATGAATCTTTGACTCCCGAAATTCTCTCAATATTGTTGACCTTCAACCGCTCTCATGAACCCTAATCGTCCGTTCTTCAACACAGATCGTCAAATCATCATGTCTCAATAAGAACAAGCCACTCTTCAAGCCTCCGAAAAGATTGCCGAAGTTCGCTCCACTGCTCCATCAACCGCCTTCAAGGTAATTTCAGAACTAGATGACAACCGATTCTCTGTAGGTCCGGCTCTCACCACTCCTTTAGAACTCTGTAAAACCGCAGTGCCTTTTCCAAACCATGCTCCTCCTCGCTTCTCAGAACTCCATTACTCCTCTGTCTGGACTGGGGAAACCTTTAGAAACTGGCCGAGCACCAATGCCGATTACAAAAATTGGATCCTGAGGCTTCATGGATACTATGGCGATGTCTGGAAAGTCACGGGCCTATACGATCTAATTGGAATTAGTCAAAACACTTGCTTATTGCCAAGCACTACTGCTTTGGAGCCTCTCTATTCTGGCACGATACCACCAACACCTTCTGCTTCCGACGAGGGCCGATGTCAATCACCCTATTAGACCTCGCCTTTATGTTCAATGTTAACATAATCGGCATCAGAATATCGCCTCTTAACTGTCAAACATTACCAAACCTATGCCTTAGACCAGAAAAATCAGCTAAAAGCTTTAAACATTTTTTGTCTGCAAACATCGGCCAAAACAATCTTCCACCAACCGCCGATGAGCACATCGCCTTCTTAGCCTACTTTCTTGCCAAATTTATTATATGTCCAGCTACTTTCAGAGTTACCCAGGAATGTCTCCAAATCGCCGTTGCCCTCGCCGAAGGTCACCCTCTGAACATGGGAGAATTCATCCTTGGATCACTCTACCTATGTATGCATAGCATGATAAAAAAACAACAAGGTGAAGACACACGGATGCCCCAGTGGACCGATGTGGATGATTCAAGCATGGTTGTTCATGTACTTCCCCGATATTGTTAGACTTCCAGAGCGATCCTCAAATGAGTGCTTCGGTTACACACTTATTCAAGGAGTTGCCACCCTTCCACATTCGAAAGAAGCCATCGGCTACTTCCTGGATACCCGTGAACAATCGCTTAACCCCTGGTGTCTGTTGCTAATCTGGTGATTCCCGCCTAAATGGTTCACTTATGGTTGGGAAATAACCAAAGATTCTATTATCGACGAAGAACTCCACTCCCAATGAGGGGACAATTGGTGCAATGCACTAACAAGCCGTAACCTGATGCTCGACATTAACTTCAAAAACAGCGGGTCAGAAGCCTATTGTCCGAACTACTTGTCAAGGCAATTTGGCTATACCCAGGCGATTCCTTGCCCCTTTCTTATTGATAGGAATGATCAAGGACTCACCCATTCAGTCCTGCCAATATAAAGATATATCGGCTACCTTAGCCATCTTCATGAGGCTTATCTACCATCACCAGACGAGTTACCGATGCCTGATGGAAACCCTTCCTCTTCCAAATTAGTTCGAAGAGTGGTGGAAGATAGTAATCGGTCTTAACTTCGGAGTATCGGCGGAAGAAATTCTTAAACTGAATATTTTTCAACTTCCTGAAATGAAGCGAAAACGTACTCACACCGATGTTTTTCTTTTACAGGTGCCGCAGCAGAAGAAGAGGAAAGGTAATTATGAGCATCACCTTGAAATCGTTAAATTTGAGCGCTTTTACAAATTCAAGTACAATCCTTCAAATAGCCCTGTTCTAATTAAGCTTAAAAATGGAAAATCATAGAAGAGAAACATGGCGAAAATATATCCTTAAATGGAGGAAAGTATGGGAGAAAAAATATCCACATCGCCCTTATCCAATTTTTCAAAAACATATTCGCCCACCTTTTCTTTATAAAACACCCTTAGTACCAGACTGTGAATATATGTTAGCAAATAAAAAACCAAAGTCTCGCCCTAATGAGGTAATGTTTACTGGTTATTTTGTGCCAGGTGATTGTAAGGACATCGCCTCTCTTGTCAAAGAGCTCAAAATCCCTGCCGGTAAGTTTATAATCTTCCACCTGCTTTCTTTTATGATTTCAAACTGCCTCACTAACTTGTCTTTTTTCTTTTCAGAGGTAGAGGCTGAAATGGAAGGGGCGATCCCGTCAAAGGAAGAAGAAGACGAGCAACCCCTGAAGAGAAGAAGAGCCGGGAAATCGCCAGCCGTGTTGCAATCGGATAAGAAACCCAAATCCAAACCTTCAAAATCCAAACCGACAGTTGTTCACCGATAACCATCCCAAAAGCAGCTTCCTCTAATCAGGCTGAAACTGAAACCCCAAAAAGAACAGGTAGCACTCGCATCTCGATCAAGATGAGTGGGGGTTCTGTCGATCGCCTTGCTGCTGAAACATCGCCTGCTTCTACATCGGCGACTGCGACTGTCTCAGTACTCTGTCCTTAAAATTTGAAACTGTACATGACCCGTACCGAGGCTTTGGAGGTATATTCCTTATATCAAGTATTACAACCGTCGCCTATGAGCTCAATACTAACTTACATCTTTGCAGACCAAACTTTTTGCTTTTGACTCGGATTCGGAGAGCGATGCTGAAGGCTCTACTGAAGGTTCCTCCAGTTCTAAAGAATCGGACACTGGCGATTTTGAAACTGATGTGACTCTCCACCTGAACACTTTGGTGGCGATGAAGGAAAAGGGAGTCCAAGTGCTGGGAGATCCGGAAGAGTCAAAATCGCTGAAGACATCACTGGAGGCACTACTTTTAGTGAAGGATGAGAATAAGGCTGCAAAAACGACCAAGACAACCATCGCCAAAATAGTGAAGGAGCTTCCAAATCTGACTAAACTTTATGCCGAAGCTTCACCTGCCAGAGCTTCATATGAGCAATCGCTGGAGACAAAACGCAAACTTGATGACGAGTTTGGCTTGTTGAGAACTAACGCCAAGAAGACTTCAACCGAACTGGCTCCTCATACTTCAAAAATAGACGAACTCAAGTCCAAGATTGAGGAGCTTCAAGAAGAGCTCAAGGCAGAAGAAGAGATAATCGCGCCACTGGAGAAACAACTTGATGATTACGTCGCTCAAGGTACTGATCTAAAGAATCGCCGGAATCAACTGAAGAAAACGTTGGCGAATGTTGAAAAGCGATATTCAGACGCTGTAAAGAATTTATCTGATATCCGAAGTGCCATGGGTGATCTCTTCAGCCATTTTGGCTAGAGCTATTTGTAACTTCTAAACAATGTTATGCAAAACTTTGAACACCGATTTAGTTATCATTTTATAGCCCATGCATCGGCTTTTCGATTTGACGATTATTTTGTGCCTTTAATTAGACTTTATATTGTTTTGAATCTGTGAATCGGCTGAATTTCCGAATATTAGACTTTATATTGTTTTGAATCTGTGAATCGGCTGAATTTCCGAATCGTTAATGCTTCATTATAAGTAAACATACGAAAAATGTTGAATATATGATCGGCTGGTATTCCGATGTTTTATTAATGTTGAAACATTACAAAGTCTTAAGTTTAAATGACCATGAATCGGCATTATCGGCTTTCCCCCGATAGAGTCTCAAACTGCTGTCCTGGGAAGACATTGGCTCATGTTCCTATGCTTATAACTGTCCTTTATTATTCAAAAACTCATCGGTCGACCCCTTCCCAACAACTAGGGACATATTTCTTGAGATACTGTGAGTTAATTGCCCTGTCGTGAACTCTGCCTTCTATGTCAGCCAGTACGTATGCACCATTACCCAGCACTTGAATAATTTTATAAGGTCCTTCCCAATTTGGCGACCATTTCCCTAATGCTTCTTTCTTCGCGCCAATATGTAAGATGACTTTACAGACGAGTTGGTCTACCTAAAACTTCTTCTCTTTAACACGTTTGTTGTAAAATCGTTCTACCCCTTTCTTTTGAGCCTCTAGATGATCAAGTGCCAACAATCGGTCCTCGTCCAAGTCTAAAGCCTCAAGCACCATTTTATCATGATAATCAGACCTTGTCAATACATGTTGCATCTTTCGCCTTGTGGAAGCCACGGTCAACTCCATTGGTAACATTGCAGCATACCCATACACAAGCTTGAAAGGGGTGGTCCCTGTGGCCGATTTCTGACTTGTGCGATTTGCCTATACAACTTTTGGTAACAAATGGTGCCATTGCCTTGGATTGTCCTCTATCATCTTTTGGATAATTCCCTTTATTGCCTTATTAGTTTCCTCGGCCTGACCGTTTACTTGTGCATAATACAAAGTGGAATGTACCAACTTGAAACCCATGTCTTTGGCAAAACTAGTAATATCGCTTCCAGTAAACATAGTTCCTTGATCTGTAGTAATGGTTTCTGGCAAACCGTGCCTCAAAATAATACAGTCTTTAAAGAACTTGATGACCGATTCTTGACTCGATGATTTCAGCGGTGCAGCCTCAACCCACTTAGAGTAGTAGTCAGTGGCGACAATAACAAATACGTGCCCCTTGGATGACGATGGGTATATTTTGCCGATTAAATCCACAATCCATCCACGAAATGGCCAAGGTTTAATGATCGAATGCAACGTCTCTGCTGGGACATGTTGTATAGGATCACACTTTTGGCATGCTTTGCACCCTCTAGAATACCGGATGCAATCTTGTTCCATTTTGGGCCAATAAAACCCATATTTGTGAATTAGCCACCTCATCCGCGGCCCAACTTGATGTGCTCCTACGATTCCTTCATGTACCTCGGCCATAACTAATATAGCTTCTTTTGGGCCAATGCATCTAAACAGTGATCCATCACTCCCTCTCTTGTATAATTCATCAGCTAGAACTACATAATTGAGGGCTAAGGTTCGTAACCTTCTGTTGGTCATATCGGGCGATTTAAACCATTTGATTATGTCTTTCCTCCAATCCGTACAAAGATCCAATTGATAGAGAGAATGAATTGCTTTGAAGGTTACCTCGCCTCTAGTCACAAGGTTTGGTGTATCTCGCTGAATTGCTCATACTCATAACATGGTTTATAACCACTTTCGAGCTGCGCGAATTCATTTGCTTCTATATTTTCACTTCTCTCCGTGTATTCCAACCATGTGTATGAAAACCCACCAATGAGATGTTTGGCTTTGTTGCAATATCGGATGACTCGCACTTATACTCCCCAGCTACTTGTTTGATCACCAACATCGAATCTTCCCATACTTGGATCGATGTTGCCCCCAGTTCCACTAAGACTTCTAACCCTAAGATGAGAGCTTCATATTCGGCTTGATTGTTGGTGCATTTGAAATTTAAAGAACAAGACATTGTGTACCGTGCCCCTGAGGGTGATACAATGACAATTCCTGCTCCAGCTCCTGTGTCTGTCCTAGAGCCATCAAACCATAACTTCCAGGGATTTAGTTCCATACAGCCGATTCCTTCCTTTATTTCCATTCCTGGGTGATCTGTAAGGAAATCGGCAAGAACTTGTCCTTTAACAACTTTCTGAGGTACATAAACCAGAGTAAATTCAGACATCGCCACTGCCCATTTCCCTATCCGATTCCTGAGATATGGCCGGGACAGAATGTACTTTATCACATCGGTCTGTGCCAGAACATAGACTACGACTGGCAACATGTAATATCTCAAATTGCAACATGTGAAATACAAGCATAAGCACAATTTCTCGATGTCTGAGTATCGAGTTTCTATATCAGTCAGGGCTCTACTCAGGTAGTAGACCGATCTTTCTACTCCTTGGTCCTCTTGTGCCAGCATACAACCCAAGGACTGGTGGGCCGCCGATATACACAATAACAATGGCTGATTCGGTTTTGGTGGCATCATAATTGATGGCTTCACCAAGTATCTTTTAAGCTCATCAAACACTTGTTGTTGCTCAGTGGTCCACACAAAATGGTCGGATTCATTTCCTCTCAACAAAACGCTCCAACTACGCAATCGGCCGGCTGTGTTTGAGATGAATCGCCTCAAAAAATTTATCTTTCAGATTAATCTTTGTAGTTGCTTCTTGGTCTTTGGTGGTTCAGCATTGATTATCGCTTTTGCTTTATTCTTATCTATTTTTACCCCCCGCTGGTGAACCAAAAAAACACAAGAAATTTCCTGGCGATACCCCGAAAGCGCATTTTAAAGGGTTCATCTTTAAGCCATTGGCCCGAATACGTCCAAAACCCTTACGCAGATCGGCTAAATGCGCAGCGTTGGTGCATGATTTGATGACTACATCATCAATGTATACTTCCAAACAATCCAGTCCTTCAAACATCTTGTTCATAGTTCTTTGATACGTTGCACCAGCATTCTTTAAACCGAAAGGCATCACAATCCATTCATATGCACCAATTGGCCCAGGACAACGAAACGCGGTTTTGGAGATATCAGCTTCGTGGATCGGCACTTGATTATACCCGGAGTGGGCGTCTAAGAAGCTAAGGATGGTGTGCCAAGCCACCCCATCGATCAACATATCAGCTATCGGCATCGGGTATTCATATTCAAGTTGATTATACCCGGAGTGGGCGTCTTTTGGTGTTGCCAAATTCAAGTTTCTGAAGTCCACGCATACCCGTAGCTTGCCGTTCTTCTTCATTACGGGAACTATGTTGGACAACCATTCTGTATATTTCGCTTCTCGTATAAAATTGGCTTCCTTAAGTCGATTAATCTCTTCCCTGATCAACTTTTCGACTTCCTTGGACATTCGTCGAGGTGGTTGCCTAAACGGGCGAAACCCATTTTTTAAAGGTAACTTGTGCTCGGCGATGGATTTATCCAGGCCCGGCATTTCCGCGTATGACCACGCAAAACAATCCGTGTACTCTCGAAGAAGCTCTATCAGTTCGTCCCTGAAGGCAGCGTCCAGGTTTGCGCAAATGTATATCGGTTTGGGGATGTTTCTGATCCTAAATTAACCTCCAAAAGCTCATCTTGGACTTGAGCTGGATCATCTTCCAACTTTCCTGTCGCGATCTTGAGGTCTTCTATCTTTAAAGTACCACTAGGATCTTGATCCTGATCCTCATATATGCATTATGCGGATAGAACTCCGTGACTAACTGCCAAATCCCGGACTTTATTTCGTAATTCCATATGCCGTCTATTCATCAGAATGTTGTAAAATTGTAGATCGGCCGCTGCCCCCAAGGGTGATTACTGTTGGCCGATCCGCGTTGACGAGAATCCTGGCGGTGCTCATATCGCGATGACTTAAAGATTGGATATTTTTCACATGTTCATCGTACATCATTGCTTTTAGCACATTGTTGTCTTCGCCGAAAGGGCTTGGATCGCCTTGGACTATCTCGGCCTCTCCAGCTTCCCTCCATAATATTAACATCTGATGCATAGTGGAGGGAATGCACATGTTGGAATGAATCCAACCGCGGCCGAGTAATACGTTGTAGTTGCTCCTCACGTTGACAACGAAAAATCCTTTCTCTGTTTCAACTCGGCCAACTTTTATTTTTAGGGTGATGTACCCTTCGGCGGGAGTTTCTCCTTCGGAAAAGTCCGTCATATAAACGTCCGTGGACTCGAGTTGATGTCGTTCTATTCCAAGCTTCTTGAGCATTCGGGATGTAAGATGTTGACTCCTGCGCCGTTATCTATCAGCACCCTTCCGATGGCCACACTATTTACCTCGGCTTTTATGTACAATGGCCTGATATGCCTTGTCATCCTAGCCGGGGGTTTGCTTAAAGAAACAATCGCTGATGCATCGGCACTGTTCTCGTCCGGGATTATCATGTCCCCATCCAATATCGACTTCTGCCCAGGATTATTCCTGAAAGAATCCGGGAGTGTAACCACTTGGACCTCGCTTCGGTTGTCACTCTTTGGGACCCATGCCTTGAGTTGTCCATCTTGGTGTACCACGACCAAGTCTTTCTTTACTGGAACCCATGCTTTTAGCTGGCCATCTGCGTGAGTTAAGACGATATGTTTGTATGATCGCCTATCTCTCTTTGGCGATTCTTCAACCTTTTCTGCTGTAGGCAAAGATAGTACCTTATCTGCATCCCGTTTCTTTTCTACCCAAATTTTTCTGAGTTTGCGCACCGGTGAGTCAACGGAATCTGCGGTTGGCCGATTATGACTGTCTTGGGGTCTTTTCTGATGCTCCGTGTTTGCCCCCGGTCTATCTTGGATCGCCCTTATTATACCGAGAGTCGGGGTATCCGTAGACAGTCGGTCCCTAGCTGGAAATTGACTTCCTACTGCTGCCTCAGACTCTAATGCGACGAGTCTCGACTCTTGACGCAACCTTTGCATTCTCCTCTTCTGTGTTTTGGTCATACGAGGGGTCTCCTCCGTTGGCCTGAACACCCTTTTGAAGACCGATATACCTTGTTTTCTAGACGGAATGTGTTGCTTCCATTCCCTCGTAGGTGACCTTGGTTTGAAGGTTTTTGGATTTGTTCTGGTGACCTTTTGGACAAACTCGGTCCGGGGGCGCTGTTGGAAATGCTTGCAAATCGGCTCTGGCCTCATCGGCTTGGTTTTTTTAACGCTGCTTAGCCGTGTCACTCACAACTATTCTTTGTCGTGGTTTCTTAGGGCTCCACTTCTCCAGCACTTGCCTGATACCTAAAACATGGTCTAAATTGGGCCGAATTGTATTAATAGCTATGTATTTAACGTCGGCCTCCTTTTTGGCAGGAAATAACTACATTCCTTCAGTAATCGCCTTTTGGACCACATTTCGGAATACCACGCAATTATTAGTGTTGTGTCTCCAAGAATTGTGAAACTTGCAATAATCTTTGCCAACTAGTTCTTCACTTGAAGGTATGACATGGCATTCAGATAAAGAGATATGCCCATCTTTCAATAGAGCATCGAAGATGTCATCGGCCTTTGTCAAATCAAACGAGTACTCCTTTTGGATGATCGATACCTTGTTCTTTTTCACGTATCCCGGCTTTCTCAAGGCTGCGCACTCCGCCGGTTTTTGCCTAAGAACTCGGCCATACATACTTCATCATCTGATGAGTCATCTTCACTATCTGTAATGACCGCGACGTCTAACTGATCTCGATAGTACGTGCCCTTGGAGGAACCTCGCCTCTGTTCCTTCTCTTGGAGTAATCGCTCGTAGCTCCTAACCCTGTTTATGAGTTCAAACAAGTCTCTAAAGCAGTGACCTTCAAAATGTTCCCTCATGGCGAAGTTCATTCCTTTCACAACCATTGGCACGCAATCTCCCTCAGAGATTTGAGTCATGCATCTTGTCCTTAAGTTCCGGAAATGGTCGATATATTTTTCTACCGACTCACTCGGTAACTGGGAGATTCTTGCTAAATCGGCCAAGGTGACATCGGGTGGTGCTCTGTAGAATTCCTCATGGAACTTTATTTCCAAGTCCTTCCACGCGCCGATCGAGTTAGGCGATAAGTGGGAATACCATGTGAATGCCATTTTAGTGAGGGAACTAGCGAACAGACGCAGCTTCCAAAAGTCATGGGCTCCGGCCTCTCCGCATTGTGCCGAAAATCGCGCAACGTGCTCCATAATTGACTGACCTTTTTCCTCACCTGAGAACAAGCTAAACTCAGGCACCTTGTACCCTCTAGGGAATGGGTATAACTTGTCGATCTAATCGGGGTATGGTTTCATGTACGACGGCCTGGGCGTCGTTCTTATATCAACTCCCAACTTTTCTAGTTCGTCGAGCAGTTGCCCCCGATTATACAGGTTATTGCT
Organism: Mercurialis annua; assembly: GCF_937616625.2. Lineage (NCBI taxonomy): Eukaryota > Viridiplantae > Streptophyta > Magnoliopsida > Malpighiales > Euphorbiaceae > Mercurialis > Mercurialis annua. The sequence continues at coordinate 40,824,174 of NC_065570.1, forward strand.
ATCGCCCATAGGGGTGTTATCCCCTACGTAGAAGTGATCCTACGGCGGCTGTTGATTTGGGCATTGTTGTCCTGGCAACGAGTCGCTGCCTTGGTGCCTCCCGGTTCCTGAGCTGGATGGATCGCCCTTGGCAGTCGCGTCTCCCTCTGGGCATGTTAACAAATGTAGTGAACCATAAGTCGAACCGGCTTTACCCGGCGATTGCCCTGCGTCAGCCGAATTACCGATGTCGCCGTTCCTTTGTGACGTCGAGGCATAATCGGCCCTGCGATAGTTTTGATCGGTCATTGGTTGCCCCGAAAAGAGCTTTCCCAGATTGTCCATCGAGCTTGTCAAGTTGCTTAAATTCTTCATGATTGATTGCTGAACCACGGCCTGATCGGCCAGCTTCCCCTTGAAGGCATTGGACATTTGCTGCATCGCCCCGTCAAACATCTGCAGATTTTCCTGAGCTATTTTGTCCCTCATAATGGAAAAATCGGCTCTGGATAATGACGGGCGAGTAGGTGGTATCTCTCGGGATAATTCATCGAACTCCTTCTCCAAGTCATTGTCCTCCTTGGCTTTGTTACTAGCAGAAATCACCTCAAGTGTAGTATTCTGAACTCCTTTGTTCTGTGGCTGCTTGTCTCCTTTTGCCATGATTATTATGACGTCGGGATCGGAATGTTCCGTTTCTTCGAATCTCCTCTGAAAGTTTGCTTGGCTTTGAGACCGAGTTTCCCTGTAATCGTATGAAAAAACTCCGGTTTTTGTGCTGACCATAAACTATCCCCAGTGGAGTCGCCAAAAGATGTTCGTGAGATTTTCACCTTGCTCAAACCTTTGAATTTGTTAATGGGTAACTTCAGGTACTGATGCTTTAACCGGGGTGATACTAGATGAAGTAAACATGATTTGAATGACATACCTCTAATCCAAGTGACGTAACCCAAATTCAAGTGACGTTGTCCAAATTATGAATGACGTTACTGCCGTTCAATTAAACTAACAGTATTAGTCTGGGAATCCTGAGATCCAAGCGAGATTAATATCAATTCTACTCTTAAACTAAAATTCAATCCGGAGATTGGGATAAAAAAACCTGAGCTTTGGTTTTTGATTAATGATGTGATGATAAAAATAATAACACAATGGGAACAAACTCTAATAAAGAATCCTAATTCTAATGAGATTCGATCTCCTAATTAACAAAAGAAATTAAATAAAATATAGCTCCCATTGGGCCAAAATCACAGATTAGCCCACTTAGTTCGTTCTTCCCTGTCGTGGGCCGAACCATTTTAGACCTTCCCATGAACTTTCTGGGCCGGTGCAAACAGTTTGCAAATGGATTTCAGTGTTCATGATAATGTCCTTGTAACCATCTTTTTTAACCTTGTGTGCATATTTCTTTACCTTTTTCTGGGGATTTGAGTTTGATTGGCAATTATCATGTTAATTCGTACTCTCTATTCCTGCAAATGAACCCATAACAACAGTGCAAAATACAAACAGCACTCCCTGAAGGAAAAATAAATAAAAAGCCTAGCAGTAACTATTGGGGTAAACATGTAAGATGTGTACACTGGTTGCTTATGGCTTTCTTTTTGTCTACTCTTAAGCAACTGACCAGTTTTATTGCTAAATTTTGTAAGCCGAAAGAAAGAAGAAAAAAGCCTAGAAAAAGAAAAGTGAATAGACTGAACGCATGAAAGATGGATGGAAGCTGCTGTGTGTGCTTTATTATATAGCACATTCTAACGGGGACAAAATTGTCAAGTAACTGCTACAACATGTGCTTCTTGATAAGGCAGTAGAATAGCTAGGTGCCAGCTAATCTAAATGACCCCTATTCTTAAGTTAAAATGACCCCTACGGTTACCTTCTTAAGCAAGTTCTTTTTTTAATGACAGCAAATGACAACTTACCCCATCATGTGTATATGGCTTTCGTATTCCAGATTATATAAGTGAAGGATAATAAAGGAAAATATTAATGCACTATTTATTCACTGTTCAATGTACAGTTAGATATGCTTCACGTTTAAGTATAAAAAAAATTAAGTAACCAGAAACTTGGAGAATATCGTTGTAGTGTCATTTCAACTGGTTGGTTTGGTTATTTAAAAGAATAAATTACACATAATATACTTGGAGAATATCATTGTAGTGTTATTTCAACTGGTGGGTTTGGTTATTTTAAAGAATAAATTGCATCTAATATATAGAAATAAGATATGTAGGCAATGATGAAGCTAGATGTGATTTAACAGATATAATTATGGCCTCACATGTCTTGTAGCAATGTTTAGTCGATGGAGAACCACACAAATGATGTAAAAGGGTACAAAACTGAAGCAAATTTACTGTTCAATGTACACTGAATTTGCTTCAATTTTATACTTTAGATATAGATTACGTGTTGTATCCTTTTTTCCAAATAGTTTCCACAATTACCCTCCCAACTTTTAGGGTTTTCAGCGTACTCCTTTTTTAATTTATGTTTTCTCTTTTACGCTTTTTTTCTCTGTCGTCTTCTTTCTCTTTTGTTCGTCTGATTACACTGTTCTCTCCGCCCGATTCCACCGTTTTTTTACCTGATTTGTTTTTTCGGGTGGATCTTCCTCTCTACCATATCTGCTTTTGTCTGTTCATTCAAATTTGCTTCAATCTCTACTTTAAAGATAAAAACACTAGATTTAGGCATTTGAAATTGTTTTTTAAAATTTTTGTTTCGGGATTTTTTTTATTTGGTTATTTTAATTTATAGGTTCTCTTTGATTTTATTTGCTGCACAATAATAATCAATTAATGTCAACAACAATAATTTCGAAGAGGATGTTTTCTTCTGATTTCGTATTTATTAGGATGCAAAGATATCTATTCTATCAAATGTTTTGTTCTCTGTTGTTACATTCAAATGTTTTTACCAGTAAAAATGTCAACTTATAATTGACCTTATCACCCTAAACTTTTGATGGTAAATGCACTCAATAACTCATATTTTGATAGATAAAATGAGTTAACCTAATCTTGGAACCCTGTGGGTTGATTGTCTTATTTTCCAAGAAAAACAATTGCATTTCTAGGCAATAACTTCTTTTTCTACATGGTACTTATAGAAGAACTTAAATAATATGGCATCACACTGAAGTATAATTATTAGTCTCATATTTGTTGTTTTTAAGTCCATATTTGGTTCATGAGATAAAATGCACATATAGAAATAATGATTATTCTTTTTTTTTATTTCTGGATTTTTGTCATTTGATAATTTAATTTTATGGGTTGTTTTCATCTTTGTTAATACACTGTATTATGGTGGTGATTTAGGTTTAGATTTAGTATTGCTTGTTAAAGAATATGGGGAGTCGGTGTTTATTTTTGCTTATGTAAAACCTAGATTCGTAATGTTTGAAGCTTATTTGATTCTAGGATTGTCCAAGTATTCATGCAACTGTCAATTTTTTGATGATATGTATCTTGTTTTTTATTATAGATTTTAAAGAAAATTTTATTTAGTTTTTTAATGATTGGTAAATTGATTATATCATTTGCAGATATGATGGAATTTTATCTTATTATGAACATTGTTGCTTTTATTTTTTATTTTTGTTATCTGTTTGATTGATATGATTAGTGTACACTTTTATTTGTTGGATGTAGAACAATATTTTTTTTACTTTGTTTGTTTATCTCATTTGTCTTTTTTATTTATCACGTTTTTAGAAAAATTTATAAATTGGCTTTGTTGACATGATGCAACTGTTTGTGATTAGCAGAAGTTTGTTGGGGTTGTTGCAAAGCAAGGAATTGGCGGTTTTTTTTAAGTCTAAGAAAATTGTTGTTGATTTGATCAGTAAAAGCTGTGCTTCAACAAGTGGTCTTTTGTTTTTAATTAGTCTTTTGTTATCTAAATGATTAGTAATATATTTGGCTTTTGATGATGTTTTCGTTTATCCTGCTTTATTAATTTTATATTTTATAATGTGTTTTCTTAATTATGTTTTGATTAGTTAAAAGTATTTTTAGAAATTTTACCTGCTACATGTTCTAGATTCTTAAACTAATTTTATGGCTTATTTGTAATTGGGTCAATTTCATATAAAATCACCATCTTTACACTTTTTTTTTATTTTAATCACGTCCTTTAAAAATTATCAAATAAAATCGCCAACTTTCATTTTTTTTTGCAAATCTAACAGCGATAAGACAATTCGGTGTCTTTTTCCTCTCAAATAAATGTCCTAATCTGACTAATGTCTTAATTAACACAGAAAATACCTTCCTCTTACTCTTCTCTTGTTGATTCCGGTTGTCGAGTTAATAAAGATACACAGAATTTTCATACTCGTGATATATTTGCAAAAAGAATAAAAGGTGGTGATTTTATTTGACACTCTTAAAAAGACGTGATCAAAATGAAAAAAATGTATAAAGTTGGTGATTTTATATGATTAACCCTTTGTAATTGGATGTTTTCATATTCAACATTCATTTTCTATGTAAATTTGTACATTCTTCCTTATGTTATATTGTTGACTATAGGTATTTAACAGTAGCTTGACTGTATATTGACAGTAGCTTGATATTAGCTTAACAGTAAATTGACAGTATATAAGCATGTTAGTTTCATATTTTTCATTATGTATATTATAAATGAATCCATTTTATCATATTTTACATGGAATGTGTTAGTTTTTTAACTTATTAATATATTATTTTTATAGTAACATGTTTTTTGATGTCTTTTTTCTGAGTTTTATAATCATATAACAATGATTTTGTTTTTGCTGATGCCCTTACATGCTTTATTATCCAAATTAGACAATTAGTATGGTAGAAGGTACTGACTGTTTAGACGGTTGATAATATATTTCATGAAAATAGTTTTAAATCAGTGTCTAAACATAAAAAAAAAACACCAATTAAAAAAAAGGATGAAGTCAGTAAGACAAGAAAATAAGGCAATCATGTTTGTCTAAGAAGTAATTCAAAGAAGACACAAACTGATGTTGATAATCAGCCTAAGGTCAGTGTTTTTTTATCATAAAATATGCCGAAACATTATTTTGTATGTTTAGTTTACAATTAATTTAATATTGTGTGATTAATTATTTTCATATGCTTTTATGTGGTTTTTTTAAATTTGGAAATATTCAATACCTCCTGAAGATTGGTTTACATTAAAAGTGCAAACTACTCTATCTTATGATCCGATTTTAAAATTAAAAAACAAATTGAATGATATTGAGTTAGATTTGTTTAGAAAGAGTCATTTTAGTTATTCTCTTAACATGCCATTTTTTAAGGTGGAAACGCAACTTTTGCATTGACTTTTTTGAGGTTTCTTAACCAACCAAATACAAATGAATTTGTTGTTTAGTGTTGGTGGAGTGAGGCTGATTTTCAGGATTAACGAGTTTGCCTTAGTAACAGGACTGAAATGCCATGGAGATGTTAGCAAACTTTTAGAAATATTTCAGATGGGATTTTTGACAAATATTTTAAGAACCTTAACTGTTTCAATAAGCAAGTCTTAGAGGATTTTTTTTATCACTATTAGATGGTCTAGTCTCAAAAATAGTGTAAAAATAGCAATTTTGTTTTTTCTTGATGTGTTTCTGTTTTCATCTCAAAATGTAAAACGTGTTTCCATTGTAAATCTTAATCTAATTGAGTCAAGTGAGTGTAATGACTTTTCATGGGATTAGATTGTTTTAATTGTGGAATAGATGATTTAAAAGATAAATTGAAAGGGAAAAGTAAGCAATTTAAAGAAGAAGGTAAAATCCCTTTTTATCGGCTGAATGTTTTCATTTACGCCTTGCAATGTTGGTTCTATGAGTGTTGCCCTTCCGCGGTCAATAATCTTGCCATTTTGGAGAATGACGTCGTTATCCCAAGGATTTTGAGATGGAAAATTGACAAGAATCCTGGCCTTGCGGACTTGGATAAACCTTTCTTTTTTTGGAAAAGAGGTTAGTGTTATATTATTTACTATAAAATTTATGCAATTTGTACTTTCATATTTTTTATTTTTTTTCTCTCTTTTTATTATACAGATGAAGTTGAGAAAAATCACCCCTTCTGTTGATGAGATGAACAAGTTGGACTTAAGTCATTTTTTTATCAAGGAAAATGATAAGAAGAAGGAGCTGAGCCAAAATTTATTTGATTCAGAAGATGATATACCTGATTATCAATGTGGTGAGGCATCAACTTCAGCTTTCCCAAGGAAAAATCATATCTTGATCATGTTGGAAAGAGCTGCAGATGGTGGTTTCTTCTCAAAAGAAAATAGTGGATGATTTAAACAGCATTAAACATTATGTGACTCTTCTATTCACTAATGTTTTTAAAGTGCTTGATTCAATCAAGAAGAGTTCAAATGGAATTGAAGAGCGTACCAACTTTGTCAGTTATTTTATTTACGAATTTTGTTAGAATTTGCAATCTACCTTTGAACTACTACTAATATATTTTTAAACTACTTACATTTTACATCTGAGCTACTTATGATATGCTAAATTTAACCATTATTATTTAATGGCTTTTTTTTTTTATTGTAACAGCATACTGGAGATTCAATTAGTGTCCATGAGTCTAATGAGAAGGAGGATGATGTATCTTTTAAGGTAAAATAATTAATATATATGTATATGCATTAATTTTTCATTCTTGATTTTTTTAAGCAACATAGTGATGTACTAATATGAAACGACAAACTTATATTTTTATATATATAAACGCAATATTGAGCAGCCTATTATGGAAAAAAAGAGCAATTTGGTAGAGGATGATATGGCAGAAGATAATAAAAAGGAGACTGAGCAAGAAAATCAAACTTTTCAATCTCAAATTGATGAAGCAGCGAAAGAGGTTGATAAAGTTTCTACTGATGTAGTTGAGCTTGAAATGATAAAAGGTTGCATAATGCAACATCGATAAGACGTTAAAGGATTCAGAATGCCACGTCGATACAATGTTAAAGGATTTAGAATGCAACATCGATGACATAAATACTGCCACTTTTTACGAAATCACTTCTTCTGTTACAATTGCAGTTCAGAAAATAAAATCCCAAAGGTAACTTACATTCAATTTATAAACTTTTTTTAGTTTACATTTGGTAGCCTGTTAGTTGCTTTTTTGGTATTTCTTTATATTTTTCTATATTTCAATCTTTGCAGCTATGTATTTAAATACATCTGAGTTACTTTATTTTTATTTTATTTTATCATATATTGGTTTTGTTTACTAAACAGTTTATTATTGGTTGCTTAGCTGTTTATTATTTGTTGCTTAGTAGTTGTTTAATATATGGTTTTACTAAATTTTTGTCTCATTTTAGAATGTTGAGAACAAGGATGCTTGTTCAAATCTAAGTCTTGAAGCTGTTGATATTGTTTCAAAGACTTTATCCTCTACTTCAGTATTTGTTGATAAATTTAGTATATGTTTTTTTTCCTTTGTTGGTTACTTAGCTATTCATTATTACATGTTTTATTTTTTTTTTCTTTTACAATACTGAGTGTATGGCTGGTCGTAAAAATCCGAGTCATGAAATGGCTGAAATCGTTTCAAAGTCATTACTCTCAAATTTGGTATTTTTTATTTTTATTAATTTAATTTATTTGTTGCTTGTTAGTTGGTTGTTTTTTATTTATTAATTTTTTATACTGTTTGTTTTTGTCTCTTTAGAGTGTAAAGGTCATAGATGTTTGTGCAAATTCAAGTTCTGTAGTACATGTTGTTGCTCCGGTTTTAAATGATATTGATGGATCATATGATTTTTGCAAGCAAATTGATTTTGATAAATGGCTTACGAAATAATTTAAAAGAGAAAAACAGGTAAGTATATTTTTATCTATACATATCTATTTTTGTAAAATATATTGTGGCTTATTTTAATAATGTTATTTGATATTTTTTTAGGTTCAAGCATTATGATCCTCTGGCTAATGAGATTGTACCTCCCTTCGATATGTGTGTTGATCTAATAACAAAAAAATTATGATTTTCTTATCTTCACTATAGTAGTATGCCTTTATCATCTTTCGTGAGTTTTTTACTATTATTTTTAGTAAATAAAACTAATTTACTGATACGTTATTTTCACATTTTAATTTATATCTTCAACATATCAACGTGCTGTTTTATTTTGTCACGACCCAAATTCCACCCCAATCCAAGTCACGACCGGCGCTAGGGAATGGGAATGGTTGTTCCGAAATCCATAGCAAGCTTAGAACCTCTAGAAAATTTTCACAAATATTGTTTTAAGATCGCATCTCCCGTACGATCCTTTTTTAGAAAATACCGTTAAAACTTTTCTCGTTTAACTCAAAGACATTTCTGAAAATACACATATAAGCGAAATAGGTTTCCAGAAGTACTGGTTGGATAACCTTGTTATCTCAACTCTCGCTTCCTTCTGAAAACATAGCGTGGTAAACTCTAGAAACTAGGGACTTGAGTCTCGCTTAACTTGACACATAGGCAGCCCTGTTCCGAACCACACGCCACTCTTAATATGTTTAATAAAATAATGTGGACACCTCTGCATCTCGCAACGGTGGAATTAAACATAACACAGCGGACCGGTTACACATAGCCGGTGTATATAAAACGTATTGTTTTGGTCTCTCCAAAAAACACACAAGGCCAACTCGGTAGCTATATACAATATGCCACTACACAGCCACCCTAAAGGTATACACACGTGCACTAGATCCTATCAGAGTATCTAAACAGAGGACTAGTGGTACGGCTGCTAGCATATTACATTTATACGATTGTAGCATTCTGTAATATCCCGTATTTTTTAGGATAAAATATTGTCACGTGTCTAATATTTTATTAGACTGGAGTAAGTAAATTAAATTTAAAGATAAATTTAATTTACAAATGCTAAAAGTATATTGTGGCAATAGGATTTCAGATTTAAATTTTGGATATTTAATTTTGGATATGTATATAGTTAACGAATAATATAAACTTATGAATTGGGTGCAGAATAATCCATAAGTCCCGTGCGAATATTTTTGGTGCCAACATTCGTGAAATATTTAAAAAAGGTAATCGTGAAAATTTGATAAAATTTGGAAGTAGAAAATTTATCAAGCACAGTCAATGCGGACTTAATAAATCAAAAATGATTTATTAAGAATAAAATATAAGTCGGATCGGAATAAAAATTATATTTTTATTCTTAGTTATATTTTATTTGATTTTTGGTAAAAATTTATGAAATTCGAAAGTCGTTTCTGTTTGGGTTACGGACGACTAGTTTAGAAGTTGGTTTAAACTGCATGATTGAACTAGTACTAAAGAGTACTTTAACCAAATGTATATATATGTTAAGTTGCATTCCAAAATGAATCATCAGATGCATTTCTTCACTTCAGAATATGGTTTGAGCTACTTAGCTCACAGTGGCAACAGCGAGACTTAGGTTTCGCGTCGATTCGTTCGTTTCTCGATTCTAACTCCGTTTATTCGAAGATTACTCGAGTAATCGAGGTATTAATCGCGTATTAAACGTTTATTTTAATATATTTCTATACAATTTGAATATATATTCATTTATAAACGGTTACTGTATCGAACGATCGATTTAAACGTCCGAATTGTAATTGGATCGTGTATATGTGTTATAGAACGTTAAATTAGCATTTTTAGACGTTTCGAACTAAAAGAAGCACGTCAGAACAGCTCGGGAATTGATTTTTCTAGGGCGGCGTGTGCGGCACGCCCGCACAAGCAGGGCGATGCGCCCGAAGCCCGCACGGGCGAGTTGTACGCCCGCACAGGCTAGCGGTTCGCCCGCACAGTGACTCGAGGGGACGCCTATTTGGAGACTTTGTCGGACTTCCGGGGGGCGATTCCGAGGGATTTTCGCCTAGTAACCCGAGATGTTTTCTGACCGAATCTAAAACGTTTTAAAGAAATGTTTTTAAACCTAAGATAAAGACTTTTAAAATGATATTTTAAAAGTAAATTTAAACGTTTTAAAAAGACTTTAAAAGAGTTAAAGTCGACGTTTAACTGGTTTAAAAGATTTAGCAATCGGCTTTGCTAAATAATTAGTATGCGACTATGAATAGTTTTAACAATCAAGTGTATACTATTAAATGATTTTATTTAGGTATTACTATACCTAAACAGGACTTCTAGAGTGAAGTCTAAACGTTTTCTTGAGGTGAAAAGGGTTTAAATGGTTTTTAAAATAAAGAGACCATAAGTGTTATGTGTTATGAGAATTAAATGTTTTGTTTGGACCTAGGTTTAAGGACCTAGATTTTTATACCAGAAATTGGTATTGATGTTTGGCTTGTGTATTTTGTATGTTTGATCCGACTAGCTGTCCAGCAGTCAGACCAGGACTCAGGGGAGTCTGTCACGCATACGACGGTGCTAAGTAGTAACTAACAGTACTGTGAGTTTACATGTTTAGTTTTGAATATCAGTATTCAACTGTTTTAATTTCATATTCGCAGTAGTATAAACTAATCAAGAGAGATCCATTGGAACGAGCTACCTATTGGGCGGCAATAGGGTTGCTTGATCACCAACACCGATTTCTAGATGTACTTCTGTCGAGGTATAGAGGTATACATGCAAGGTTAGAGATACTTTTAAAGCTCATTGACTTTTTAAGTTCCTTGTACTCGCGCGGCTTTGACTGTTAGTGTGGTCAATACTGGCTCTCGGGTCAATCATGGAAATGGTCCATCTCGTCGATGCGGTTCAGTTGGTTTGAACTGCGGTTGATTCTGAGTTTTGGTGAACCCGGAATCTTCTCTGGAAGTTGTTGGGTTTGCTGGCCCTTAAGCTCGTGGGCCCGGTTTATAATTTATGGTACATTAGTGGACTTAGAGGTCCTTTTAACATCGGGTTTGACCCGTTACAGTATAAATAATTAAAGTACATTTAAATCCATTTTTTAGGTCTAAACTGGGACTAATTCCAAGCGCGAACGAACCCGGGAAACTAAATCGAAGTTCTGGATCGAAATCTGAAGATTTGAGAAGTAGGTTCTGGAGAACTGGGGATGAAGAATACGGTGCCAGCGTGACTGCCGGTAGGATAGGGTTGCGGCGACGCCACCTTGTTTAGGCGGCACTGCAAGTAATAGGGGCTGTTGTGGCGGCTCGAGCAGCAAGTTCAGCAGTTCGTTTTATGCTCTATTCTAACTTGTTTTAGCTCCATTCCTGCAAAAGTAGGTAAAAGCGCAAAACAAATCCAAGGAATGCAAGTATGACAATTAAAAAGTGTGTAAAGCTTATATAAACCTTGATAATAGCAAATTACAACAACTCTAAAATAGCTTTTCCATGGCAAATAAGCTTAAAAATACACTAAACATGCATCTTAAGAGCTCTAATTAACTAGGTTTTTGGATTTGATTATACTAAACACATTAAATCAGTCATTAACATGCTTTTTCATCAAATTCATGGTTGTGAGCGGAGCAGGGTTTGGGGGCCGCTAGCCCACGCTTATGGCTGACTTCTCGATCTGGAAATGGTTTGAAAAATGGAGTCGCCGCCTAGTTCAATTAGGAATACCTTTTCTACCGACTAGATAACCTTACTAACTCCCGTAATACTATCGTGCGTCAGACCTAAAGACCGGGTTCGTGGACCTCCCTGAGATTCATGGGCTTGGCTTATCTATTACCGGCTTTATTTACTTGACATATTCGTTTTAATTATTCTCATCTCGAAATATTGATAGTAGTTCATAGGATATAATACAGGAAATAAACAAGTCTATAAAGTGATAAACATGTTTGACGCGCATATTACTCGATCTGGACTGGTCATGCAAAGGAAGTAGAACGTACTCCTAAGCATACATCTAAACCTGGCGGTTTCTAACAAATAGCATAAGTCTAGCTTCTCTGGATTGATTACATGCATAAAACCTATAACTGGATGTCTAAGTTTGATTGATTTTATTAGGTGATCTCGAATAACCTATACAACTGTTACTACTTTTTCGTGGTAGCCCTAAGATGTCCAAGTGACTGGCTGAAATTGCATTATTTGGCTAATTTATGTGATTAATCCTTTAACCAGTTAATTGATATGCTTTTGGGAAAGCGGTAAACAGTATCGACTAGCCCATGTAAAGTTGGTATACATACAAGGTCATAGATACTTTTAAATCTCGTTGACTTTTTGAGTGTCTAGCACTCGAGCGGGTTTGTTTGTTGGTGTGGTCAGATCTGGCTCCAGGTTAAAACATGAAAGTTGTCTATCTCATCAATACAATTCTTTTAGTTTGAACCACAGTTGAATCTGAGTTCCGGTGAACCCGAAATCTGCTTTAGAAGTTGTTGGGTTTGCGGGCCTCGGGCTCGTGGGCCCGGTTTATACTTTATAGTACATCAGTGAATTTTGAGGTCCATTTTACATCGGATCTGGCCCGTTAAAATGTAAATAATTAAAGTACATTAAAATCTATATTTTTTGGTGTAAACGGGGCCTAATTCTAAGCCCGAACTAGCCCGGAAACACGTTTGGAAGTTTGGATCAAATTTGGGATGATCTGGAAGCGAATCTAGGAAGCAGGGGATTGAGGAGCACGGCGCCGGCAGTATGGGGGGCGCCAGCAGTATGAGGGCGGCGGCAGTATGGGGGGCGGCGGCACCACTTTGTTCATGCAGCGCCGCCAGTTTGAGTAGCGGCGGCGAAGGCACTGCGGGCAGTAGCAGCAGTTTCCAGCATTCATTTTTTTTTTGCGTTTTTAGCTCGTTTCAGCTCCTTTTTAAGTCTGTTTTTCATGCAAAAATAGTCCAAAAGGCATAAAAAGATCAAAGAATACAAATACAGCAAGTAATGAGTATTTGGAGATGATTTATAACATCAAAATCAGCAAATTAGAGCAATTCGTATATTAAGCAAATTTTGGAAAATAAGCTAAAAATCACCTAAACATGCATCCTAAGTGATTTAATTGTCTAGATTTCTAAAATTAAACATTTAAAACACATGAAAATAACCTAATCATGCATCCTAGCTCACAAATATTCAGCATATATGAAAAGAATACATAAAAAGTTATACAGGGAATATAGAGGATCCTCAAAATTACCGGTCGGAGTCCTTGGCTGGTTTGCTGGCGAAGTGGATGCGAATCCAGCTTCGAGTCTGTATAAGCTGCGTTCTTGGAGAAGTAGTGTTTTAGAGACTGGAATTTGATGCGATTTTTGTGTGTGTGTGAGTGAATATCCCGCCTAGGGTTTCTTTGGGGAGGTCAAATTATAGCTTCTAGGATTTTATTTTTCTGGTCCCACCTCTAGCTAGGTGAGTTAGAAGTAATATTTATAGAGGAATCAGTGACCTAGGGTTAGCTAGAGTCTTGTAGGTTGAAAACTATTTAACTGAAAAAGCCTTTAGGTATTAGGATTATCTAAAAACACTTATTATTTTATTAAATTAGGATTTTAGCTTGGTGGCTAAGTAAAAAGGTGCTAAAAGTGAGTTTTGGTGCCTGAAAGTGTCAAAAAGGCTTCTAAAACCCTATGGGTTTAGTTATGGTCAATTTTAGTCCGTAAAACTTGCAAATTGGCCCATAAACTTCGAAGCCATTGCAATTAGTCCAATTTATAGATTTAGACTACAATCTATTTCAATTTTTATAGGCTATTTGTGGCTAATTACGTTTTGATCATCCAAATTTGCAACTATGCACGAATTTCGCTTGCTTAGATTCCAACAAGCAAATCGATAGCTCGTCACCCTGACAGATTTCTTTGGAAATCATCATTGGACTCTTTAGTCCTTTATGACTTTTTACCTGTCCGGAAAACAGGTGTTTAGAATGGAAATTTAATAAAACTTTGAGTTTAGCTAGATATGACAGTTTTCATGGCAAAATAGCAAAATAAACTAAACATGCAACCTCATCACAAAAATTCAGCAATTGCAATTAATATGGCATAAAAGTGATAAGAAATTTAAAAGGGTCCTCAGAAGTACCATTCTGAGTCCTTGGCTCGTTTACTGGCAGAGTGGATGCGGAATCCAGCTTCGAATCTGTGCAGGGTTGTTTTCTTGGAGAATCGAAGCGTCGTTTAGTGTTTCAGGGACTGGATTGAATGAAATTTGTGTGTTGTGTGTGCAATAGTGTTCGGCCAACTAAGGTTTTTTTAGGGGAGGGTATCAAATTTCTTAAGCAATAGTTTATGTGTTTCTGGTCCTACCGCTGACAAAGCTGGCTTAAGGTTGTTTATATAGTGCTCTAATTAGGTCTAGGGTTTGATATTGTCTATTAACAGTCTTGTCCTGTTAGAATTTGACTAGAGGTGGAAGAAGTGTTAAGTGATTTGCTTCTAATATTAGGATTAGGTTTTAGAATTTTACTTTAGAATTTTACCTTTTAAATTCGGATTTTGACTTACTAACTAGTTAAAAATGTGCTAAAAGTCCATTTTGGTGTCTAAAAGTGTCAAAAAGGCTTTGGGGCCCCTATAGTTTTGGTTATGGTCAATTTTAGTTCGTAAAACTTGAAAATTGGCCCATAAACTTCTAACAATTAGTCCAATTTCTAGACTTAGACTACAATCTCTTTGGATTTTGATAGGCTATTTGTGGCTAATTATGCTTTAATCCTCCAAGTTTACGGCTATGCAAAGATTTTTCCTGCTTAGATTCCAGAAAGCAAAATCGATAGCTCGTCACTCGGAAGGATTTATCTAGAAATCATCATTGGACGCTTCAGTCCCTTATCACTTTTTACCTGTCCGGAAAATTGGTGTCTACAATGGCGCGCTCAGGTGGAGTCCTCCGGCTCAGGGCTAGTTAAAATAAAATGTTGATGCTGCAGTTTTCGTAGGCAGACAACATGTAGGTCTCGGGGTGGTTATGAGAGATTAGTTAGAGAGAATCGTGCAAGCTTTCCACTCTAATTTGTTGGGTTCTTTCTCGTACCATTTAGCTGAAGTTATGAGTATTAAAGAGGCGTTGTGTTGGCTTAACGGTCAATATAATATCATTATTGAATCAGATGCAAATGAAGGTTTTGTTGGAGCTTCATAATCCAAACTTGACGGAGTCAAATTTGTTAGTTGAAGATTGTTTGATATCTGTCACGACCCAATTTCATGAATCGTGACAGGCGGTAGGGTATGTGTATGGTCGTACCAAAACCCGTAGCAAGCCTCGCGGAAATCAATCAAATACATTAACCTGCAGAAACTGCTCGGGGGCAACCGAAACTCCAACCTGAGTGTAGCAATTTATATTACATTTCTAATATAAATAACTTAAATATCCAAAATGCTCAACAACATGCCTTAAATATAATATCAAAATAATCCAGAGTAAACATGCCAATAATAATTAATCGATCAAATCGACAATCCCAAAGTCGAATAACAAATGTAATATATAAACTAGTTTTACTACGGTTTAAGAGTTCGAAACAGAACTAGTTTAAATAACATAAAACCTCCGAGGAATCAAAAGAATCGGAGTGGACCAGCTTTCAAATCATAAACCTGGAAAATTTGAGAAAACAACGGGGTCAGATATACTGAGATGAGTTCGCAATACTATTTACATTTATTAAGTTTAAAACCCTTAAATCAAAACATTTTATACTAATATAGTATGATTATGGAAAACTGTATTGAAATGATACCAGCGTAAGTATGACATAGCATACTGATAAACCCAGAGTAAACGGGAACATATCCTCGTCATATACCAGCGTAAGCAAGACATTAGTCTGCCGATCCCTAAGTACTTACAGGTGCACACAGTATCGATACAAGCCTATCGAGCAGCTCGTTTCAATCCAAATCCATAATCCGTAAAAAAAAAGTTCAAAAGCATTTATAATATTAAAATATGATGCGGTACTTAATAAAGCGGTAAATAGCACTACAAACTCACTGCTTGCTTATCCACGTGATCTTGGCAAACAGCTAACCCTGGTTCGACTCCTGAGCGCGAGTAGTCAAAGAGTCTAAAAATAAATCATACGTTAATATCACTCCAACCCCTAACTCTAAAATTACTAGACACCACGTAAGACTAGCACAAATAATCAAATAATTATATATTACACGAGTCTACTATCACGGGAAATAAACGGAACTGGATTCGACCTCCAAACGGCTGTGAAACGAATCAAAATAGTAAACTGTCGATTTTTGTATTAAAACAGAGTTTTACCCCAAACGGTGAGACGGCGATAGCTATAACAGAAAAGAGAACGTACCGTTATATGAAAACTAAGCACAGACTTGTAGAGGGCTGAGTCTACAATCTCTGGAATCAAACGAAACGCAATTTGGTGCTGAAATGAGAGAGATATTAATTTCAAACGGAAGCAACGTAATTGAACAAAACTGGATTCGTAATGGAAGGAACTTACTGATGAAGGAGATGGATTTTTGATGAATTTCAGAGAGGTAAGGAACACATATACGGCTAGGGTTTATGAGATTTCAAGGGAATAAATAGAGTTTAGATCTTGACGATAGTAGTTAAAGATTTTGGGGCTGAGATACACGGGATAAGGGGCTTCAGAATCGTGCCTCAACACGATTCGGAAGCAGGTCTCGAACGAGACTTGCAGGTCTCGTTCGAGACCCGGCCAAAAATTGTGAAGTCTCGAACAAGACTTGTAGGTCTCGTTCGAGACTGATCATAACCACATCTCTTTTGAGACCTTTGGTTCAAACGAGGCCTGGTTCAATCCGAAACAGGTTGAACCACAACCAACCCGGACTTGAATAAAACCAAACTTCGAATTAAACCACAAAACAAATTTAAATTACGTAAACGACTCAAAAATGTTACCGGAACTCGCAACTTAAATTTCAAATTTTTTTTACGGGATATTACATTCTCCCCAACTTATTGAAAATTCGTCCTCGAACTTAACACAATAAACACATAACACCAAAAATTACATAAACACAAATAAAACTCGTAAAAATCACATAACAATAAATTTTCGTACCTCAAGGAAATAGAAAAGGATAGCGACTCCACATATCTGACTCGGTCTCCCAAGTGCACTCCTCAACAGAATGCTTCCGCCAAAGGACCTTTACCATCAGAATTTCCTTGCTCCGTAACTTACGAACTTGCGTATCAACAATCTCGACAGGCTACTCCTCATAAGATAACTCATGGTCAATTCCAACACTCTGCGGTACTATCACGTGAGAAGGATCATAAATACACTTCCGCAACATGGAAATATGAAACACTGGGTGAACCAACGACATATCTGGTGGCAACGCCAACTTGTACGCAACTGCTCCAATACGCTCAATGATCTCATACGAACCAACATACCTCGGTGCTAACTTCCCCTTAACACCAAAACGCACAACGCCCTTCATAGGCGAAACCCGAAGAAACACGAAATATCCAACCTGAAATTCAATGTCTTTCCTCTTCGGATCAGCATAACTCTTGTGCCGACTAAAAGCTGTCTTCAATCTCCGCTTGATCAATAGTACCTTCTCTAAGGTAATCTGAATAATCTCTGCTCCCGAGAGTTTACGCTCGCCAACCTCCTCCCAACAGATAGGAGATCGACACTTGCGCCGGTACAAAGCCTCATATGGTTCCATCTCGATACTAGCATGGTAACTGTTGTTGTAGGAAAACTCAATCAAAGGCAAATGAATATCCCAGCTACCCTGAAAACCCAGAACACACATCCTGAGCATGTCCTCCAAAGTCTGAATAATCTACTCAGACTTACCGTCAGTCTGAGGATGAAAAGCAGTACTGAAATCTAACCTCGAACTCAAAGATTCCTGCATCACCTTCCAAAACCGAGAGGTGAAAACTGAACCTCTGTCTGAAACTATCAACACTGGTACACCATGGAGACTCACAATCTGATTGATGTACAACTTTGCCAACTTCAAAGCCTGATAAGTAACCTTGATCGGTAAGAAGTGAGCTGACTTGGTCAAACGGTCAACTATCATCCAAATCGAATCATACCCTTGTCGGGTACATGGCAAACCAACCAAAAATTCCATAGCGATCTGCTCCCATTTCCACTCTGGAATAGGTAGCGGTTGCATATATCCAAACGGTCTCTGATGCTCTAACTTTACCTACTGGCAAGTCAAACACTTAGACACAAACTCTGCAACATCCTTTTTCATTCCGCTCCACTAGTACGTACCATTGAGATCATGATACATTTTGGTAGAACCCGGATGAACACTGTAAGATGACTTGTGCGCTTCCTCCAGAATCTGGTCTCTCAAACCACCCGAATCCGGAACACACAGTCGAGAACCGTATCTGAGAACTCCATCCGCCAGAACAAACTCAGAATTCCCATCCAGATGGATCTCATCCATAATCCGTTTCAATTGTGGATCCTCATCTTGTGAAGCTTTGATCATATCAATCAAAACCGGTTGCACCTGCAACTGTGCCAGCAAACAACCTTTCTGCGAAACCTGAAATCTGTATCCTGAAGCTAACAAGCTATGCCACTCACGAACTATGGGTCTCCGCCCAACCTCAGAAATATGGGCCAAACTGCCCGAAGACTTGCGACTCAACGCATCGGCTACCACATTAGCCTTACCCGGATGGTACTGAATAGAACAATCTTAGTCTTTCAGTAACTCCAACCACCTCCGCTGCTTCAGATTCAACTCATGCTGATCAAAGATGTACTTAAAACTCTTATGACCAGTAAAGATCTCGCAAGTCGCACCGTACAAAGAGTGCCTCCAAATCTTGAGAGCAAAAACCACAGCTGCCAACTCCAGAACATGGGTAGGATAATTCACCTCATGCTTCTTCAGCTGACGAGAAGCATAGGCAATCACCTTACCATGTTGCATCAAAACGCAACCCAAACCGATACGAAAAGCATCATAATACACAGTGAACCCCTCAATGCCAGATGGCAAAGCTCACAGGAGCTGTAGTAAAAATCTCTTTGAGCTTCTCAAAGCTCGCCTCGCACTTGTCAGTCCACTCAAACTTAACACCCTTCTGTGTCAGTTTAGTCAACAGTGCAGATATTCTGGAAAAATCCTGCACGAACCGACGATAATAGCCAGCTAACCCTAGAAAACTTCTGATTTCGGTAACTGACCTCGGCCTCTGTCAATCCATAACCGCCTCAATCTTTTTCGGATCAACCTTGATCCCATCCTTTGACACCACGTGTCCTAAGAAAGTAACTTGATCCAGCCAGAATTCGCACTTCGAGGACTTAGCATACATCTGATGCTCACGCAAAGTCTGCAGTATCGTCCTCAAGTGGAAAGCATGCTCCTCCTCACTGCGAGAGTAAATCAGTATGTCATCAATAAACACAATAACGAACTGATCCAGAAACGACTTGAATACCCGGTTCATCATATCCATAAACGCTGCTGGTGCGTTAGTTAACCCAAAAGACATGACCAGAAACTCGAAATGCCCATAACGCGTTCTGAAAGCAGTCTTAGGCACATCGACGTCTCGAATCCGAAGTTGATGATACCCGGATCTCAAGTCAATCTTCGAAAAGCACTTAGCACCCTCTAACTGGTCGAACAAATCATCAATGCGAGGAAGAGGATATTTTTTCTTGATGGTAACCTTGTTCAGCTGTATGTAGTCATAAACACAGCCGAAAAGACCCATCCTTCTTCTTGACAAACAACACAGGAGCACCCCACGAAGAAGTACTCGGTCTAATAAAACCATTGTCCAGCAATTCCTGTATTTGTTCCTTCAACTCTTTCAGCTCTGCAGGAGCCATCCGATACGGCAGTATCGAAATAGGAGCTGTTCCAGGAGCAACATTGATACATAACTCAATGTCATGATCAGGAGGTAATCCAGGCAACTCCTCTGAAAACACATCAGTGAAGTCATTCACTATTGAAAAACTATGCACATCACCACTGTCAGCCTCTAAATCACGAACCATCGCAAAGAAACCCTGGCAACCCTTGCCCATCATACGCTTGGCCTTGATTGCCGAAATTAGATTCTTAGGTGCTTCTGTCTTCTCCCCTTGAAAGGAAAAAGGCATACCACCAGGAATCCCAAACACAACCGACTTCCCTTGACAGTCGATAGAAGCAAAATGACATGACAGCCAATCCATCCCCAAGATGACATCAAAAGATAACACGTCAAGCACAATCAAATAAGCACTAAAATCTCTACCATGAATAACCACAGAACAAGACGGATAAACCACTTCCACCACAACACAGTCAGACAAAGGCGTAGATACAGATAAAGGCTCTAACAGCCTAGATGGTGTCACACCCAACTTAGCAGCAAAACTTGAAGAAACAAAAGAGTGAGTTTCACCCGCATCAAATAAGACCAAGGCATCTACAAATGAAATGGGAATAGTACCTTGCACCACGGCGTTTGATGCACGAGCATCTGGAGGAGTCAAAGTAAACACTCTAGCCTAACCCTGTCCCTGCAGCGGTGCCGGAGAAGAACTGTAACTACTTGAGCCTCTACCACCGTTTCCACGGCCACCAAAACCACGCCCTCCTGAACCACGGCCCCGCTGGCCACCAAACGAAGCGGCATGTTGAGAATACCCTAAGGAGTGAAAACAGGTCTCTGCTGCTGAAAGAATGGCTGAGCAACACTAGCTGATGACATCTGCTGCCCAGATGTCGGACACTCCCTAGCAAAGTGACCCTTCTGGCCACAAGCATAGTAACTACCTGGTGCCACTTGGCATTGTCCCGGATGTCTGCGCCGGCAGTTCTGACAAAACGGAACACTAGAAGTACCACTGTAACCGCGACCAGATCCACGACTACTCCCACTATAACCTGAACTGTGAGAATACGGCTGATACCCTTTTTGACTACCCCCCTTCTGACTCTTTTATTGGGAAGGCTTGAACTGATAGCTGCTGCTACCACCCTGCTGCCCACTACTCTGAACAGCACCGCTTGCCTTCTTGATCTCAGACATTTTCCCAAAGTGCAGTAAATTTTTCTCCATCTGACGGGCATTGTCCACTACAACAGGAAATTCCTTGCTCGTCTCAGTCAGAAGACTAATAAACTCAGCACCTAGACCCTTCATGTACATGTCGTTCACCCTCTGTTGTTCAGTTTGCAAATCTGGGGCAAAGCGACTCAGTCTCACAAACTCAGTAGTATACTCATGTACCGATCTGTCCCCTCTCTTTAAAATCAGTAGTCTGTCTCTATAACCCTCTGTCACTGAAATAGGTAGGAAAAAGTCCTTGAATCGAGTCACAAAATCCGCCCAAGTAATAGTATCCATAACCGCACGAATTTCCCTGCGAAACCAGTCATTTGCAGCACCCTTCAAGGACATCTCCACTAGCATAATTGTCTGTTTCTTAGAAGCTTGTAGTCTCTGAGCATTCCGCTCAACCTCCTCCAGAAAGTCTAGGGCGTTGCCGTCGCCCGCAAACTCAGTCGGTTTCAACCTCGAATAAGCCAACACCAAGTCCCTGTCAGTGATTCCAGCACCACCAACCGCAACACCACAAGCCTGTGGTACCCGCTGTTGTACAATCTGTCCCAAAATAGCATACTGGTTCTGCATGACGGTCTGTCTCGCCTGCAGTTGCACTTGATTATTCTGGAGTGCAGTGATCCCCGCCAGAAATGTTGTGAAGTCAA
Organism: Mercurialis annua; assembly: GCF_937616625.2. Lineage (NCBI taxonomy): Eukaryota > Viridiplantae > Streptophyta > Magnoliopsida > Malpighiales > Euphorbiaceae > Mercurialis > Mercurialis annua. Next base: position 40,845,792 of record NC_065570.1, read on the forward strand.
ATGGATCAATAGGAGCTTGTGGTACACCCGGTGCCTGAACGCCTGCACCACCACGTCCCCTACCTCTGCCCCCAATAGCATGGCCTCTGCCACCCCGTCCTCTGCCACCCTGAACTCCACCTGCACGTCCTCTGCCAACTTGAACCTCCGGTTCATGTTGGTCAACCTCAATCGACATAGCGTCGTCAGCTTCAGCCTCAGCCTGAGCTGCAGCACGCCCACGTGTATTCATTCCTAAGAATGAAACAACAAATCTCAAACAATGCCCACATGGCAACACACAGAGTATAATTTAATAGCTCATAAATCAACAATTTATCCAGAGTAATAACAATAACATTCCAAAGTAAAAGCATAAACTTCGCAAAGTAAAACATCAGTAACACATAAGACCGACTCAATTACTCCTAAAGGTGAAGGTAGAAAGTTTTTAAAACAAAAAATGATGTTTCAAAAGACAAGACTTGTGTCCTAATTCCGCTGTAGATCGTATGATACAATAACAACACTTAACATGCCTTAAAGCGATAAACACATAACATGCAAAAAATATTTGGCCTTAGTTCGAAACTAAAGCTCTGATACCAACTTTGTCATGACCCAATTTCATGAATCGTGACCGGCACTAGGGTATGGGTATGGTCGTACCAAAACCCGTAGCAAGCCTCGCGGAAATCAATCAAATACATTAACCTGCAGAAATTTCTCAGGGGCAACCGAGACTCCAACCTAAGTCTAGCAATTTATAATACAATTCTAATATAAATAACTTAAATATCCAAAATGCTCAACAGCATGCCTTATATATAATATCAAAATAATCCAGAGTAACATGCCAATAATAATTAATCGTTCAAATCGACAATCCCAAAGTGCAATAATAAATGTAATATATAAACTAGTTCTACTGCGGTCCAAGAGTTTGAAAAGAGAACTAGTTTAAATAACATAAAACCTCCGAGGAATCAAAAGAATCGGAGTGGACCAGCTTTCAAATCATAAACATGGAAAATTTGGGAAAATAACGGGGTCAGATATACTGAGATGAGTTTGCTATTCTATTTACATTTTTTAAATTTAAAACCGTTAAATCAAAACATTTTATACTAATATAGTATGATTATGGAAAACAGTATTGAGATGATCCCAACGTAAGTATGACATAGCATACTGATAAACCCAGAGTAGACGGGAACATATCCTCGTCATATACCAGCGTAAGCAAGACATTAGTCTGCCGATCCCAAAGTACTTACCGGTGCACACAGTCTCGATACAAGCCTATCGAGCAGCTCGTTTCAATCCAGATCCATAATCCATAAAAAAACAGTTAAAAAGCATTTATAATATTAAAATATGATGCGGTACTTAATAAAGCGGTAAATAACACTATAAACTCACTGCTTGCTTATCCACGCGATCTTGGCAAACAACTAACCCTGGTTCGACTCCTGAGCGCGAGTAGTCGAAGAGTCTAAAAATAAATCATACGTTAATATCACTCCAACCCCTAACTCTAAGAATACTAGACACCACGTAAGACTAGCACAAATAATCAAACAATTAAATATCACACAGAGAACACAATTCTCAATAATTATAATGCCAAAAAATAAATCAAGTGTATTGAGTTCATATTTAAAAATCCAATCCGAAATATTAATTAAATAATATTTAATTAATAAATAAAATCCTTTCCTCAAATAGTGGGTTAACCGAGTTTCTCAAAACTATCAAGTTAAACCCACATGTCGGTGACCCAAGTCTAAACCAACCCAACTGATATTCCAAAAATTATAAACCACAGTTTATAATTATAATTTTATAAAATATTAATTAATATCAAAATAGAACTCAATAGCTTGAAACCCAAGTAATTAAATTATCGGCAAAATATCTCGATTGTTTGAAATAATAAAATAACAAATTAAAGCTAAAAATATAACTTTAATCACATTGGCATTCTAAACCAAGAAAATCTCAATTTATTAATTAAATAATAATTATTAATTTAATTTTAAATAATTCAAATATTATTTTTAGGTCCAAAATAAATATGACTATTTTGACAAACTTAAATTAAATGAAATCCCCAATTGTCATTTAATATGATCACTTATAAAATCATATATATAATCTATAATAAGTTTAATATTAATTTTAAATTTAAAATATTAATGCCCAATGTAAATTTCAAATTATAAATAATAATATTATTTAAATTGCTAACTAATAAGTCGAAACCAATTTCGTAAATTAAAATCAAAATCATTAATAAATAGTTACTAAATGAAGCTTAGGAATCAATACATTTAAGACACAAGAATTCAGTGACCAAAATCACCATTTAGCCAAAATAAAATCCAAAACAGCCAATAACAATTTGACACAACATCATCTTCTTCATTTACACACAATATCAAACCCAAACACAACATTTCAAATATGCAGAACTCAAAAGAACGAATCCAAGCCTCACCATTCAAATCCATGTCAATCTATCTCACTTTTCTTTTACTAACTTTTATCCTAACATTAATGAATCCATAACTTAACTAAATCCAGAATAAGGAAATCAATATCAAGTTTTTCAAGAACGTAGAAACTGATCCCAACAAGCAACGAAGATCACAAACTAGAAAGGAATGTCATCCTAAGAGCTTAAACAAATCGAAACTCGAATACAAGAGATTCATAATCATATAGAGTAACAAAATTAAAGCCTAAGATTCTAAATGATTTCGGCAACAACACATATATCACAACAAAATTAATAAACATATAAAGCGATGAAACGACGGCGATTGAATTAATCTATGTACCGTTTGGCGAATGAAAAGTATAGAAACGTAGAGGAACGAGTCTACTATCACGGGAAATAAACGGAACTGGATTCGACCTCCAAACGGCTGTGAAACAGATCGAAATAGTAAACTGTCGATTTTTGTATTAAAACAGAATTTTACCCCAAACGGTGAGACGGCGGCAGCTATAACAGAAAAGAGAATGTACCGTTATATGAAAACTAAGCACAGACTTGTAAAGGGCTGAGTCTACAATCTATGGAATCAAACGAAACACAATTTGGTGCTGAAATGAGAGAGATATTAATTTCAAACGGAAGCAACGTAATTGAACAAAACTGGATTCGTAATAGAAGGAACTTACTGATGAAGGAGATGGATTTTTGATGAATTTCAGAGAGGTAAGGAACACATATACGGCTAGGGTTTATGAGAGTTCAAGGGAATAAATAGAGCTTAAAACGTGAAGATAGTAGTTAAAGATTTTGAGGCCGAGATACACGGGATAAGGGGCTTCAGAATCGTGCCTCAACACAATTCTGAAGCAGGTCTCAAACGACACTTGCAGGTCTCGTTCGAGACCGGGCCAAAAATTGTGAAGTCTCGTTCGAGACTGATCATAACCAGGTCTCGTTTGAGACCTTTGGTTCAAACGAGGCCTGGTTCAACCCGAAACTGGTTGAACCACACCCAACCCGGACTTGAATCAAACCAAACTTCGAATTAAACCACAAAACAAATTTAAATTACGTAAACGATTCAAAAATGTTACCGGAACTCGTAGCTTAAATTTTAAATTTTTTTACGGGATATTACAATATCAGTTAAGAAGTTTCATAATATTGTTTTTCCTTTCGTGAGCTGATTTGCGAATCAGATAACGCATGTTATGGCGCAAAATATCTATTCCATTTCCTGTCATCAGGAGTGGTTCTGTCACTTCCCTGAGTTTCTCACTATGTAATTGCTAATGATTGATTTATTGAAATCTTTTTTTCGTAAAAAAAGAAAAAGTTTGTCAAATACATCAAGATTTATAAAGGCAAAAGGTACAAACGAATCTCGAAGTTTATCTTTAAATTTTTTATTGAAAAAATAAACCCTCCCGTTACATATAACTGTTAACAACGTCAAATATCTTGAAGAAAAAGATTTAAAAATATCCTTAATATTTACAATGTATTTTAGATTAATCCTTCAAAAATATTAATGAGTGAAGGTTCAAAAAACCCCCTGAATTTGGCACGAAGTATCAGATAAACCCATACTCGCAAAGCGGATCAAACCACCCTACAACTTTGCAAAACCGGATCGGTTTCACCCTTTTAACCAAAAAAGAGAGTGGAATAAGCTAATTTTAAAAATTAACCCTAATTAATCTTAATTAAAACATTAATTAATTTATTTAATTTAAAATTTAATTAATATATAATTGGGGGCTTTTTCTATCCTTTTTTTAATCACTCTCATAATCAACTAAAATTAACTCTAATTAAACATTTAAAATACTCAACCGGCAGCCGACCACCTCCGGAATCAATTCCGGCTACCGCTCCCTGAACCACCTCCGTAATCAAATGAAGAACGAAACCACCAGGGATCTGTTTTTCATTTTGTTCTTCAAATGAAGAACAGATCTCAAGTGCGATCTGTTCTTTAGTTGAAGAACGGATCCCAGACGGGATCTGTTGTTCAAAAGAACAGATCTCGTCTGGGATCTGTTCTTCAACTGAAAAACAGATCCCATATGGGAAAAGGAGCGGAGACCGCGGAGTAGCGGCGGGGGAGTACTGGCGGCGGCGGGTAGGTGACTGATTGGAGAAGAAGAAGATGATAGTTGAAAAAAAACATAAAAAAATCCCTCAGATTTTATTTTAAAATCAACTTGATTTTTAAAGTATTAAAATGTAATCAGTTGTAAAAGTATATTAAATGTTAATTTTGTGAATGATCTAAATATTAAGGACTATTTTAATTTTTTAACCCTCTAAAACCACCTAAAGTCATTTAAAACCAGAAAGTGTGTTCACTCTCTTGGATGAGAGTAAGGAAGGGGGTATTTGATACGTTTTTGCATAGTTCTTGGGTGATTTGATCCACTTTTGCGAGGTTGGGCTTATTTGATACTTCGTGCCAAGTTCAGTGGGGTATTTGAACCTTCACTCAAATATTAATTGATAAACCAAAAAGAATCAGGGACAGAACACACATTTTCTTCTTTTTAATAAAAAACAACGACCTCCGGCGAGAATAGATCAGGTCTGTTCTCACTAAGAACAGCCGACGACCTTCGCCCAGCAGAGGTCGTTTTTATTTTATTTTTTTTAATTAGAAGGGAAAAAATATCAATCTGGTGTGTCGTCGATCGTTTTTTCCGGGGGTGGCCGGAGTTACTCAGATGACAGTGGTTAAATTTTAAAATTAAAATATAATTAGTTTTAATTATATTTAATTTTTTTAATTATATTTTAATTGAGTTTTGACAGATTTAAATTAAATTTTAATATTATTAATTGGATTTCGATTAGTTATATTTAATTGGTTGATCAGTTTGATTATGTTTTAATTAATTTTAATAAAAAAATTAATTAATTAGAGCTAACTAGGAAGAAAAGGGTGAAAAAATGTTAAAATGTTTATAAATATAAAATTGGTAAATACTTTAAATGCTAAAGTTTTTTTGAACCTTTTTCCTGATGCCACGTTAGCAAGCTAATGGCAGTTTATCAAAATATGAACAGGAGAGCTTTTTTGTTCGATAAAAAACTGAAGGGTTTAATTGTGCCTGAGAAATAATAAAGGACTGAACTATAATTTTTGGAAAATTTCAGGGTTTTTTTTTACCTTTTGCCATTTTCAAACAATTAACACTAGCTCAATTAACGAACAAAGGATCAGTTCACCCCCTCAACTTGGCACGAAATATCAAAAAACTCATTTCTACCGTTTTTGAATCAAACAGACTCGCAGCTTGCGTTTTTTGGTCAAATCAGTCCTTTTTTTCCTCTCCCATTTTCAATCCGTGTTTGAAACACACTCTCTTAGTTTAAAGTCTGAAATAGTCCTTATTATTTTAAAAATAACAAAATAACACCTAAAAGTTAATTTTACACCAAAAAATTAATTTTTTTACTATAGGGAGGAGTGCTCCTCCACAGCTCCTCCGGCGAGGAGCAAATATGCTCCTCACCTGAGGAGCAGATCTGCTCCTTAGGCGAGGAGCAACAGCTCCTCAGGCGAGGAACATCTGTTCCTCTGGTGCTCCTTGTCGGAGGAGCATTGCTCCTCGTTGAGGAGCACCAGAGGAGCAAACCTATCTAGGTTTATCCCGGGAAAGAGTAGACCCATATGGGTCTACTCCGCCGTTGAATAAATGGGTCTGTTCTGGCAACGGAAAAAAATTAAAAATATTTTAGGTGGGTATGATGGTTTCCGGTGATTTCCGGTGAAAATTGAGCGGTTTCCAGTGGATATTGAGAGGTTTTCGGTGTGAGCTGGAGGGTAAATTGATTTGGTTTTATATAGTTTAAGGGGGGGTTGATAATCCACTCTTTTTGGGTGTTTTGATATAAAAACGTAAGTTACAAGTTAGTTTGACTTAAAAACGGTAGAAATGACTGTTTTGATATTTCGTGCTAAGTTGAGGGGTGAATTGATCCTTTGTTCCTCAATTAACCCTCGACTTTTTTTAATAGGACCGGCTGTTTGACTTAAAGAAAGAGAAGAAGAAGATTAGCAGATTTAGATTGAAATTAGAGTTATGGAAAAATTAAGATCCCCTCATTATGTTTACCAAACTAAGAAATAGAGGTTAAAAGTTGAACCCAATTTAGAGGTAGATTTTAGCATAAACCTAACATAAAAACTTTGATTTGAGAGGAAGGAGAAAGCATAGAGTTTGTTAATGGCCATGAAAATCGTATTCGCCCTTTTGACTTTTGTAACTGTTGGAATGATCATAGGTACGCCAAATTCATCAAAAATTTATGAACTAATATTTGTTATAATTTCTTGCTTCTGAGAAAGAATGGTTCATGTTTATTGTTGATTGCAGGTGCTCTCTTTCAATTAGCATTCATCTCCAAGTTGGAAAACTCCTATGGTACTTCTTTTCCTCATTTCGTACTCTTTTTTAGTTCAACAGTAGCTTAACATTGTGTGTAATCATATGTCTTACTTGGGGTTATTCATGAGCAATTTGCAATACCCAGGAAGTTCACGCTCACGCATTCGTTAGTTTGTTATTGAGTTGTGTTGTAAGTTCTGATTCATGAGCTTTTCTATAGCATGACCTGCTCACACAAACTAACATATCTCAGCCCATCTCTAGTTTGCACAATTCATTTACGTCGCAATCGCTAAAACATAAGCACTATCATTGTGGTGTGTCTTCTTTTCAACCACATCCTTTATAGGCACCAAGTTTCCATCATTTACAAGAGTCCGTAAAAATCAAAATGATGCCTGTCTTCAGTTTCCCAGAGGTTGGTATGGTTCCCTATTGAACATTGCACCACGATGGTAGTTGTAAGGAATTTCTAATGTTAACCAAATAGAGTGAGTAAGGTTCTTTGGAGACTGGAGCATGATTCATTGTTGAGACTCTTTAATGTGCCTATGTAGACTCAGTGATAGTCTAGGCTTTGAATTTTAATTGCCTATTTTTTGTGCAATCCATGTTTTCCCCAGTGATAGTCTAATTTTAAATACCCTCTGCACGAGTTCTTTGAAATGTCTTTATTATTAATCGCGGCAACTGTCCTGCTTTTATTCAGCATGTCGAGGTATTTCCACAGTTGTAAACCATGAGCATATCTCTAGAATGTGGCACTGTATCTTGATATACCAACGTTTGTAATCTGGATTAATTGTTTATTTTAACTGTTTTATTGACATCTCAGGTATACCTCAATGGGAAAATGACAAAGAAGCAGAGATTTTACGCATTGGACTTGTAAGTTTGCAATTTCATGTCCTTGAAACACCAATAGTGAAAATGCAACACGCTGTAGATAATGCACGGATTTCTCTCAAAGAGACAATTAGTGATCACAGACTACGGAAAAATAGATGAAAATAAAAATGAATGTGATGAGCATCTGGAAACACGTTAGATACTGTTTCCTTGTTCACATCATACGATTTTTAATATCATAATTCTGCAAAATCATCATGGTTTATATGCTTACATGTCTTCATTATACAGGGAATTTCTATTACACATTCCTGTTTGTACAATGTACAGTACATCTGTAAAAGAGGCTTTTGGCATCTAGATATATTTAAGCCCATTTTTGATTTTTCCTGTGATTGTAAAAGATACCGCATGGGTACTCAGTAAGATGGGTTGCGCTTGTGTAATGCACTAATAAAATGAATTTGAGCATTTGTTATTTCATGATGTCTTGCATGTACACTATTTTCTTTGATGCTTCAGAAATGGTAGAAGGTGACTTTTATTTCTTTGAGAAGGAATTTGCAATGAAGATATTTCCTTCATTTTTAGTGTTTTGTTGCGCAGGTTATGTCACAAATTGCTAGGTTAGCAATGCTATTAATGCATGTCTTCTTTTCCAATCAATCTCAAAGGCATGCATAGGATAGGAGTTTGCTTTTCAATAATTCTCTTAAAGTCTCGCTCATTTTTAGTTTGATGTGTATGCTGTACCATCAACTTATTATGAATGTTATGATTTCAAAATGTTACCTTTATGAATTTAAATCATGAGGCTGAATTTTTTTACATCCATCTATGCAGGTCAAACCTGAAATTATTAGTTGGTCGCCGCGAATAATTGTATTACACAACTTTTTGAGCATGGAGGTATACCAGATTGGTTGATCCTGATTTAATTGGAATCTTCTTGATTTCTATGATGCGACCCATTGTGGAGAAGTCGGTTGAGAGTTTTAAATTCTCTTAGTTAATAATAAGCAAATTTATTTTTATCATGATTCAACAGTCACTCTTGAACGGGGCAGAGGCAGGGGGGAGGTGAGGGTGGGCGGCCCCCCCTCTACCTCTCACAGACCTCCTAGAGGGTAGTCTAGTGATTGGGTTGTCCCCTATAGAAAGCAGCCACTGTCACCTCCAATTAATGGAGCCTCCACTTTTTTCAGTTGCACTGTTTCTGCAGTTGTTATATTTTTAATTATTTCAGGGGCTGAACGTGTGTAGCTCGGTCCCTTTATACAAAAAAATTGGATAAACAACAATGTTGCATGACCGAAAAAAAACTGGAAATATAGAAAGGCCTAGTGACAAAGCATGAGAAGCTAAAACAGCAGATTCCCCCTTTTTTTCTTTATTTATCAATTGTCCTGATCCCATTACGAACCCTAAAAAAATTCCGATTTTTGCCTCTCAATCATAATCGTGGCTCTGCCGCTGCTCTTGGATGATATGTTCAAGCTTCATCTGATAGTTAAAAATGCAGAGCACAAACAAAGAGCTGAAAACAAAGTCTCTATATTCAAAAGTGCAAGAAGCCGGTAATACTTGTGAGATTGCAATACTGACTAGATAACGGGTTTTTAAAAGTACAGTTAAGGACTAAGAATGCCATGTAAGAGTAATTAGTTTAAAAGAAATGTAGAAAGCCATTGAGCAGTTTTAAATTAACTAATTTTCAGTGTACAAAATGTTATACTTGTTGGCACTTTATTCACAAGCTAAAGTTGCAATATGAAATTTTTTTCCTCCTTGCCCCTAGAAATGTAATATCAAGTAATTAGAACTTGAAGAACGAGAAGATTAAAAATTGTCTGGAAGTATCATAATGTTACGGATATTGGCAGGAATGTGATTATCTCAGAGCCATAGCCATCCCTCGCCTTGCAGTTTCCTCAGTGGTGGATGCAAAGACGGGGAAGGTATGTCTCATTCTTCCATCGGATGACTCGTTTTCTTGTTCATTGCTTGTGTTTCATCACACATCTGTATTTACTGTCTTTTAGCGTTCTCAAGGTTTATTCTTTCATTTTTTCTTTTACTATTTTTAAATTTAAACCCAAGCATCTGGAGTTCCTATACTGTGCACATGCTAAATGTTTTAGCCTGTAACTTCAAGTTAATTATCTTAAGCTGATTACTTGTTTGTTGTCAGAGACTGCTACTATAATTGTTGCTATTCACTAGCCTTTTCATAATTGATAGCATAATACTATCTTAGCATCTGTTTCAATGGTAATTGGTATGTAAACTATTTAAAGTGTAACAGAGGATGTTTGTAAATGATGGTCGTAGGCTATATTGGCATGTATTTGAGTGCATTGTTTGTAATTTTCTCAAAGAGAGATTACCTACATGAGGTAATTGCTGGTAATCTTTTGTTTATCGATACATGGTGTTTGCACTGTTAAAATATTCAACATTTTTTTTTATTCTAACTATTATCTTCATTTAGTTTTTTCGATTTAATTTAATTAGTGTTTTACTGGTTATTTCTTTCAATTTTAGAATTCAATATATAATCCAAGTTAAATCTGCTGCATCTCTATTTCCAGGGAGTAAAGAGTAATGTGAGGACTAGCTCTGGCATGTTTCTGAGATCCGAAGAGAGAAAGTATCCTATGGTACAGGTTAGTCTGTTATGTACTATATCTTTTATCTTTATGACTAAAATATGGATATTCATTCTTACCTGAGCTAGCCTTGAAGATTTACAATACTTTTTTTTATTTGATATAATCATATGATGCATCTGAAACATGGCATTAGAGTTAGAATTTCTCTTTTTCATAAATTTTTTAGATGGTGTTGAAAAAACATCTACTGATTTTAGTAAATTTTTTTTCTCATATCGTCCAAATCAAAGACGTCAATTATCTAAATTTAAGTCTGACCATCTGCTCCGGCTTTGTTTTTTTTGCCATGTCATGTGAACATATCATCTCAATGATTGAAGCTAGAAGTATGTGAAGTTTAGCCTCAATCTCAACTGTGTAAAAATGAGAAGCCATACTCTGCCCATCAAAACAAATTTTTAAACGCAGATTTGTCCTACTACCAAAATAGTTAGCATTTATTTATGTCTAAAATAAACTGCAATTTACATTAACATATACTTCAAATTAAGTCTGTCTGCACAAGTACATGCTTTTGATGTGTTCCTTGTTATCATTGTTTAAAGTTCATCCTAAATGTATTCAAGCTAGTTTCTAGTCAGCGGCAACTAAAAGATGTAGTACTAAATTGCTTCCTCCTGTTTGTTTTCAAATTTGTTTTCCCTTTCATAATTAGGCAATTGAGAAAAGGATATCAGTGTATTCCCAAGTCCCAATAGAAAACGGTGAGCTCATCCAAGTTTTAAGGTGGGCATCTAACTTAGTTACGAATAAATTGTTGGCACATGAGGAAATTATATTTCAATGCAGGCTAACATCTGCTGCAGCGCAGGTATGAAAAGACTCAGTTTTACAAGCCCCATCATGACTACTTTTCTGACACTGTAAGTCACTTTAACTTCCCTTTAACTACTGGTATCCTTCTTTTATATTTACAATTAAAATTGATTCATTTGTTGTTTTAATTTCAACAATCTCCTGACGTTGCTGTCCCTCTCTCCATTCTCTTTTTTCCTGTTATAGTTTAACTTGAAGCGTGGGGGTCAACGTATTGCAACAATACTGATGTATTTAAGTGACAATGTTGAAGGAGGAGAAACATATTTTCCTATGGTAACTATTCTTGGGATTTGATGCCTTGTTCTCATTTCATCATTTTATTGCCGATTCTTTTATAATTAATATATATGATGGATTGAAATTGATTATTAGAAGTATTAAATAATTAAATTTATGAAGTTGAGCCCTTGGTACAAGATTGAGAGTCATGCTGGAGTTTAGGAACTTTGGTTTAATTTTAGCAGCATCACTGCGCGCATGGATAAAAAAAACTCCAGTTATAAAGTGTGATCATGCAAAGCTGTGTTTGGAACTACGATTTAATATGGAGGGGTTTAGATTTGTAACTAAAAATTATGAAATGAAATAAATGTTTGGCTTTTCAACATTTACAAGAAAGTAGGACTAACTTAGCATCCTTGCAAATGTCATTTTATGTTCATCATGAATTGAGGCATTGTTTTTGATAGGCTTAATTACTTAAAAAACCTCCACCTTGTAATATTTTTTCGTTTATACCATGACCTAGGAAAAAGTTTATTTGTACCCTTTTTTTGATTTTTTTGTTTTCAACTCTACCCTAAAGCACTAAATTGAACTTTTTTTATCTAGAAAAAGCTTAAAATAATCCTTCATTTTTTTAACTTATTTATATTTTTTCAAATAGAAAAAAGATGATATAACCCTTCTATTTAATTATTTTTAATATTTTCATCCTATAATTAATTAAATTGTCAAAAAATAAAATTTTGGGGTACAATTGAAAACGAAAAATCAAAAAAAGGGTACAAATGAACTTTTTCCTAGGTCAGGGTATAAACGAAAAATTATTTCAAGGTGGGGGTTTTTTATGTAATTAGGCCTTTTTGATATGCCTGTCTGATCTGTTGAGGGAATGCAGGCTGGTTCGGGTGAATGCAGTTGCGGTGGGAAGGTTGTAAAAGGGATGTCCGTAAAGCCAAACAAAGGAGATGCTGTGCTTTTCTGGAGCATGGTTTGTTCTCTTCTGTAAAACATACAAAAATTGTGCAGAAGACTAGATTGATTGTCTTTGAATTTGCAGGGGCTAGATGGACAGTTGGATCCCAAAAGCTTACATGGAGGTTGTGACGTTCTGGCGGGGGAGAAGTGGTCGGCTACAAAATGGATGAGGCAAAGAGCTACCTCTTGACTTGTATACAATTTCTTAGCTTAGAAAAATGTCAAAAGGGTGCTCCATTTTACACACATTATCTTATAATACATATACTTATAAAATATTAGAGATTCATAAATGAGGAAATCATACTATATATCTCATTTTTCAAGTCATGAGGCTTCTCTCTTTGTTTTTCTCTCTCTCTCAATTTTCCATTTTTTGTTTGAATTCATAAAATTTCATTAAATCGAATATGAAGCAGTTATATTTGTAAATAATTTAGAAAAATTCGAAAACTTAGTTTGATGAATTGAGATGGAATAAAAAAATATTTTGCTTGATTGGCAGATGTATTTATGAGAAAAAAAAATTATCTATTTATTATGCTAATAAAATGCATGCTTTGATCAAAACTCTTCATCACCCGTAAACTAATCTTTTAAATCATAAACTATAATCGTGATATCGGATACAACAAACACCTGAAAAATTCTTTATAAAAAAGGGATAACAAACTTTTCATATAGAAACGACAGAACAAAATTTTCAAAAGAAAAAATAAAATACAATATTAAAAAGAATAAAGGATCATTTGACCCCTTTATATTAGCAACGAGGATCAAAAAGGTCAAAATTAGAAAAATAGAACAAAAAACCCCACAACTATGGCGAATTGGATCAACCCCTCTCATAAAAATTGAGAGTGAGTTTCATAATAAATCATAATAATTTACTCTAGTTAATTATAATTAAGCCTTAATTAATCCTAATTAAACTAAATTAAATAAGAGACCTTTTTAGACTTTTTCCCTAATTATCCATAAATCTAAGTAAACCCACCATAATTAACCCTAATCGCCGATCACCGCCACCACCAACCACTAACCGCTGTCGTCTGGCTATGAATCTAAACAAAGCTTTCTTTGTCTGGGAGTGAAGGAGTAGAATATGAATTTTATTTCGGGATAAATATTAATTTTCGATATAAAATGAGGTTTATTAAATTAATTAGTTTTAGTAAATTTGTTAAATAAATTTAGATTAAATTAAATTAATTAGAATTTTAAATTAGTTTAAATTAGTTAATTAGGAAATATTAATATTTTGTAATTGTTTATCAATTTTATAGTAAATATAATTAGTTAATTTGGTTTAAAGATCGGGTTTTATTTTGATTGGGTTATTATGTGCTTTGTCATGTGGTTTGGTTGGATTAAGAGTATTACCGCGGCAGCAATTCGCTGAGTTGGTAATGACGTGGTAGACCTGTTGGCAAAAAGTCAGTTCGATTCAGAAACGGCTATAAAAGACATCGGATATACTAAAACGGGTTAATTTTGTCGATTTTTAAAGAAATGACTATAACTGATCTAAGCCGTAAACGTTTAGTATTTTATTGAGATTAAGCCTTAACTAATATATGCTATAAAAATGTGGCAGAAAAGCTATTTATGTCCCTAAAAGTGCTAAAAACGCTTTCATGGCTGTGAGTGGAGCGGCGTTCGGGGGGCCACTCGCCCAGACTTATGGCAGGACTCTTATTATAGAAAGGATTTGAGAAAATGTGGAGTCGTCACCTAGTTCAACTAGAAACGCCTTTTATACCGACTGGATAACCTCACTCGTTTATGGGTGAGATTATCGTACTCTGGACCAAAAGACTGGGTTCGTGGATATTCTACCTAAACTCTTGTAATTGACTTATCAGTCACGTTTGTTTTTACTGGTTGTATTCTTTTTATCTCATCCCAACATTCATGCAGTTCACAGTATAAATTGCAGAAATTTAACACAGATGAAAGCAGTAAAGGAACCCAATTCAAGACACTCATATGACTCGATTCTAGCAAATAGCAAATAATCCTATGCATTCATCTAACCTTAGAGATTTCTAACAAATAGCAAAGGACTTGCTGGTCTGAATCGATTACATGCACAAAACCTGAAAACCGGGTTTCTAGATTTAATTGATTTTATTTAGTTATCTTGAATAATCTATACAACCTTTAACTACTTTTTCATGGCATTCCTAAGATTTCTAGGTGATTTGCTGGTTTTGATTTGATTTAGCTAATTAACGTGGTTAGTCATTTAACTTGTTAATATTGGATTAGATCATGCTTTTGGAAAGAGTTTAAATAATATAAACATACACAAGGGCATTTGGATATGCATACAAGGTTAGAAATGCTTTTAAACCTTGTAGACCGGAGTATCTGGCACTCGATGCGTTTTGGCCGTCGGTGTGGTCAGAACTAGTTCTCAGGTAGAACACGGAAGTTGTCCGTCTCGTTGATATGAATTTGGTGGTTTGAACCAGAGTTGATTCTGAGTTTGAATGGGCTCGGCATCGGGTCTGGAAGTTGTTGGTCGCACTGGATCTGGGCTTTTGGGCCCGGTTGACTGGGAAGATTAAAATTTGGATTTCGAGGCCAAAAATATAGAGGGACAAGCCCATTACAACACAAAATATTATCCTAAAACTAAAACAATACATCTGGATTCAAACTGAGCCTAATTCCAAACTCAAACGAGTCCGGAAACATGAAGATAGGATTGGATCGGGTTTGGAGGAATTTGGAATTGGTTCTGGAAAAAGGGAGCAGCAGAGTCACAGCGCCACTCACAGTGCCGGCGGAGACACTATGTAATGCCAGTGGCGACAATGTATTCTGGAGGCGCCGGCAGTTCGTCTGGCGGCGGCGTCGGCTGGGGCAGCAGTTTTGTCGTTTTGTCGTTTTAGCTCGGGCTTTTCATGCAAAAACACATAAAACGAACATGGAATGCAAATAACACGTACTGCAGTTTATTTTAAAGTGTTTAAAATCAATTTAAAACACTTAAACAACTGATTTTATGGCAATTTGAGCAAGAGCACACTTAAGGCAAACAAGCATAAAACCACCCTAACATGCATTCGAAGCATTTTAATCGATTGAAATCTGGATACGGCATATAAAATGCATTAAAACATACAATTATCGGCTTGCAAAAACCCCAACTTTTAATTGATGCATTTAACGATATGAAAACATACAGAATTCCGTCTTCTCTTCTTTCCATTTCAGCAACAGAATCGGGATTTGTTGTTTTCAGCGCGTGTAGATAATAAGGCAGTAATTGGTATGAATCAGTCGGGTGTCCTCTAGTAAGCTCTAATCCCCCTTCTTTTGGTCTCCATGCTGTTTGATAGCTTAGTTCGACTCCATATTCTTTCTTCATGTCTCTAATAATATCGGCAGGCGTGTAAATAGTCTTGCAGTTTGGATACTTATCCTTTATGAAGTTTCCAACTAAATCATACGTGGCCTGCCTTTTATCGGCCATCCTTTCCCCAACTTTGCAACTGTGTACATTGTTGAATTTTCGCACAATGAAGACACTTTTTTTTTATTTCTTGACGCTCTCAATTTTCATTCATAGTCAGGCTCATTGCATATTGCTATGTACTCAATTTTGCACGACTTGTAAGATCTGAACTAAAAATGATTGCTGATCGCGTAAATACTTAATATGGTATTTAATGTTCTTGTCTTTGTATTTTTGACCCTCCTCAATTTCTGTCGCCTTTATTTCATTAATGACTGCACTTTCTACGTACGGACTCTGCACTTTTTGATCCTCATCTAACAGATTTCCATATCCATTGCATACTGAAACATATTTGAAACTGAATTGGAATTGTCAACATTTGTTGAATTGTCTTGCTGTTCACAAACTGTTATATTTCTGTTGGCATTTTGCTGTATTGATCTCGATGATGATACATACAATGACAGATCTCTTATTTTTGTTCAATTTTAATGCAAAGTGGAAATTATGTTGGATTTGATGAATTTTCTTTCATCTGAAAGTAGAAAGTTAAAGCATCATCATCTTGTATTATTATTGTTGGATAGTCTGCTTTAACCTGGATAAGAGTAAAAAAAATAAGAGTTTATCCAAATATCAACATTATATCAACAACATATCAACAAGAAGTCAACATAAGGAAGAAAATAAATGTAATTTTTGTAAAACTAGTTTTTTTAGCCACGTGCTACACACGTTAACGATATCTATATGACCCGTTGTTTAATATTATAATTGTATATTTTTTTAATAATATATTGTTATTTAAATTTTATTAGACTTGTGTTTTTTTATTTGTTTTTGTTTAATTATTTTATAAAATTTTAATTTCTTTATAATTTGAAGAGGAAAACGTTGAATTGGTGGAAATAGCCGATGAAGTTGATCAAAATCAGTTTGTAATTAGGAACTGAGGTAGAATATTGGCGAACTGTTGACATATTTATTAGTTTAAATCTGAGCTGAGAGGAAAAGAATGGTGAATAAAGAGAGAGAGAGATGAGCTGAGAGAAAGAGAGAGAAATATTAGTTGAGAGGAAAAGAGAATTGAATGATGAAAAAAGAAAAAATAAACAAAATTATAATTTCTATACTATTAGGATTGAATTTATATATATATACAATTCGTATAAAAGTAATATTTGTCTCCGCACATGATAGTTTAGAAAACTGAAATTTGGACCCGTATAAAAGTAAACATTTAGGCAATGTTAGTTAATTGTGTAAAAAGCCTAAGAATAATAGGGGATACACCAAATACAAGACCAAAAGGCCAAAAGCAAAAGCCTCACAAGATCAATGCCTTTTGTTCTTGAAAAATTTAAGAAAAATACTCCAATTCTTAAAATATTTGTAAATCCTACCTCACGTCTAAAAAGATAGCAAAAATACTCTGCGTTTTTTAAGAGTTTTATATTTTTACTTTTAAAAGTAACTTTTTTGTTTTTATACTTCAGTCTATTAAATTATTACTCCAAATATGTAAAACTTTATATTTTTACTCCTTGTTTTCTTCGTCTTCTTCAATATATGTTTTTAGATTTTCACAATCTTGTCTCAAATCTCCATTTTTTTCATTCAATATCACGGCGATGGTGAGCCTAAAGGATTATTAGGCTAAGGAGTACCCTGGATTTGTCAAGCCGCGCGACGTCGGAATCTTTTTCACCGTTGGATCTTAATCTCGGTCTCTCTTCGTATGTTGTTGTTAGGTTTCTCTTTCAAACGGTGGTTCAGGCGTTGGTTGGCAGTGTTTTTACAACACCGGTAGTGAATCGTGTGAATCATCATCAACATAAATGATGTTTGTGAGTATTATTGATTGCATAAAAACTGAGTTTGACACATTATATTAATTTGAATTATTTATTTTTTGAGTCTAATAATAATAAAATTTGCGTGTTTATTCATTTGTTGTTTGATTCATTGTTTCGATTCTTTACCGATTTGACAGAATGAGGAAGAGTAGCTTCTTCAAGGATTAATTTACTTTTGGTAAGTAAAATTTCCTTTGCAATTTTTATTCTGATGATTTTTCACATCTGTTCTATTATTAACTCTTTCTTTGTAAATTAATAAATGAATGATAGGAATTTTTAATTGCAGAGCAAAGATTTGAAGAATCGGTTGATATTGTTGCCAAATATCCAGCTCTTGTCTATATAAGTCTATCTTTGCTACCAAATTCGTCACTAGTTTTGAAGTTTTCTTTCCATCGTTGCCTAAATTTTTTGCAACATGACTTTCTTAATTTTGTGGTACTAGTTAGTTTACTGATAGAACAAATAAAAAAATATTATGTGTCTGCTTTTGAAGATGTGAGTTACAATTATGCAGAAGCAACTTTTGGAGGGTATATTCATGTATGTGAAGTAGGGGTGTGCATTCGGTTAAACCGAACCGACCGAATCGAAATTTTTTGTTTTTTCAAAAACCGAATCGAACCGAAATCCTGGGAAAATTTAATTTTTCAAACCGAACCGAACTGAACCTGTCGGTTCGGTCGGTTATTTCGGTTCGGTTTGGTTTTTCGGTTCGGTTTACGTGTAAAAGTGACTGAAATTTTTTTACTCTAAAAACCGAACCGACCAACCGAAATTATTCTACATTTTCAAATCGAACCGAACCGAATTTATCGGTTCGATTCAGTTATTCGGTTTCGGTCGGTTTTTGCACACCCCTAATGTGAAGTCTTATAGTTGTACTGTCATAATTAATATTTGGTACTGTTATTTAGAGGCTTTACCTATAAATATAATTATGTCTATTGTACAGTTTCGTTCTTCCCTAGCTACTTTGTCTTTACCTACATTGAAAAGATTTAAGTAGAATACTTATTAATGTGTTGCTCATATTATGTAGAGATGTATTTATTCTATCTGCATGGCCATTACTCATGAATTGTTTATTTTTTCCCCCTGAAATAGAAAGATTTGTTTAAGAGAAGACATACTGCAACAAGTTTGCATTATCACTACTAGAATAATAAAAGAATTTTATAAACACAACAATAATATTATAATAAGACTACGATAATATTATGATAACACTATGATAATATTATTTAATTCTGCATGAATTATATAAAAAAAAATATGATAATATTATGATAAGACTATGATAATATTATTTAGTTCTGTATGAGTTATATAAAAAAGATTATGATAAGTTTATGATAATATTATGATAAAGTTATGATAAAATGTGTAAAATAATTTTTCATAATAAGACCATGATAATATTATGATCACTGCTAAAAAGCAGCAATCCGTCGGGAAATGGTTTCCCTACGGATTTGCCGACGAACTGAGTCCGTCGGCAAATGTGGCGTCGCTAAATGAATTAGCGACGCCACACTAAATTTTGTCGCCATTTAGAGACGGATATTTACGTCGCTAAATGGCACATGGCCGTCGCCAAACGACGCGTTTGGCGATGTGCCACGATGCATTTGGCGACGGACAAAATCCGTCGCCAAAGCTGTCGCCAATTGGCGACAGCTTTTGGCGACAGATTCGTGTCCGTCGCCATTTGGCGACGGATATGTTCCGTCGCCAAATGCATTATTCAACCAACGTTTTTATGTTTAGTGACGGATATAATTCGTCGCTAAACGTAATAATTCCGTCGCCAAAATGACTAATTCCGGGCTAAAAAATTTTTTTCCCGGATTTTTAATTACACAAATTGCAGAAAAGACAAACAACACAGAAAATACAAAAGCATCTAAGATAATGTTAATATTATGATAGGTTAAGATAATGTTATCTAATTCTTCATAAATTATGTAAAATAGTCTATGCAAAAATAATGAAACAATCATACAAAAATTATGATAAAATTATAATATTATTGATAATGTTATGATAAGATTAGAATAAAGTACGTAAAATAAATTTTCATAATAATATTATGATAATATTATGATAAAGTTATGATAATATTTATAATAATATTATGATTATATTTATGATAAGGTTATGATTATATTTTATGATAATGTAATGATAATATTATGATAATATAATAATAATATAATAATAATATTTATAATAATGTAATGATAATATTATTATAATGTGATGATAAGGTTATAATAATATTATTATGGTAATATCATGATAAGATTAGGATAAATTACGTAAAATAAACATTTGCATAATAAGATTATATGATGATATCGTGATAAGTTTATGATAATATTATAATAATATAATAATAAAATTATGATAAAATTATAATAATATAATGATAATATTATGATAATGTTATGATAAAATTATGATAAGATTGTGATAATATAATTATAAAATTATGATAAAGTTATGATAATATAATTATAAAACTATGATAAGTTTATGATAATATTATTATAAAATTATAATAAAATTATGATAATATTATAATAAGGTTATGATAAACTAAGTAAAATAAATTTACATAATAAGATTATAATAATATTACAATAAGATTATGATAATATTATGATAATGTTATTATAAAGTTTTAAATGCAAAATAATTTATACAATTTTTTTTGATAAGGTTATATGATAATATTATTATAATGTTATCATTATATTATAATAAGGTTGTAATAAAATATGTAAAATGAATTTGTATGATAATAATAATATTATGATAAGTTTATGATAACATTATGATAATATTATTTTGATAATATTATTGATGGAGTCTGCCTTCTGAACCGGTGAGTGAACCTGCAAAACAGGGTAGAAGCTAACCGGACGGTGGTTGTCCGATTAACTCTCCGATGCTAAAGTCAGTCTAGAGCTTTGAGTAGCGTTTTGAGTATATGAATGTAATTGTCATTCTAGGCATACCTCGTGCTCCTTTTATAGTAGTCGAATATACCTAGTAGAGTTGTATTAGGCAGGTGAATCCTACTTTGTAGGGATTCGGCAGTATCGTAGAGATTCTCCTGATTTGTCGGGATCTACCTTAATCTGATAAGAATCCTATTTAGGAACGTCTTCCTAAATAGTCTTATCTTCCTAAAGTAGAGCTTATCCTTCCATATGTAGTGTTTGTGTTCGAATAGGACAATATTTCCATACTTAGTCGTTTACCCGAATCCCGGACCTGACTCGCTCTCGGCGGATCATGTGGGATTCGGTCTTTATTAGCGTGTTACCGAATCTTAGAGATTCGGCATCTCCTTCATATCTTTCGGTCTTCAGGGGGAGTCCGGTGTCGCCTGAGAGTGGATCTCCTGCAACTCGGCTCCATTATACTTACAGTAGGATTCGGTATCCATCATTAGCCCCCCCGCAAGTGAGCTGAAGTAGTTTGGCATTTATGCCTTGGTGGATTTTAGCTCTTTTGGAGCTGAGTTCTTTTATTCGGGCGAGTCGTTTCATATATTTGTGGGTGACGTTTCTTCTTTAGTAAGATTCTGTGTTGCCACGTGTCGGCATTTGATGATTCAACGGTTAATGATTCAAAAGCATTTTGTATTTAATCTCTTTGCATTTCTTCTTTTCCCTCTTACTTACTTTTCGAATTTACTCTCATTTCTTGTAGCTATTTCCTTTTCGTTCTTCGTTTGATTACTTGATTCTTCGTGACTTGTTTTCTCCAGATTTTTCAGGTATGTTTTCTTTCGTCGTTTGGATGTTAATATGGCTTTCTTCTTTGTGTATATTCTCCATGATTTATATTCTGGAAATTCCTTTTCTGTACTTGGTGTTCTTCGATGTGTTCTTCAACGTGTTCTTCAATATATTTTTTGTTTGATCCTTATTCTGTGTTTATGTTTGTGATTTCCTGTTCTAGGATGCCTCTTAGTCGAGTGGAAGATGCATGCGCTGCTATGGCTTTTACCCGATCAAAGCTTCGTAGGGATGAAGTCTGAGATATCTATTTTAAGTATAGCTTTCCTTTTGATTATAGGGTAATATTACCCGGTGCCGATATGGCTGCGTCCGATTCTCCAGGATCTTCTTGTAGGGCGGTTCTCTTTGAAGAGCAATTTGCTGCTGGTCTTAGGTTTCCTTTAGATTCATTTTTAGTAGAAGTGTGTAGGGATTTAAAGGTTGCTCTGGGGCAACTTTACCCTGGTACGATTAAAGTAGTGCTCGCCTTTTCGGAGGCATGTAGGCTCCGGGGCTGTGCCCCTTCTCTCAAAGTGTTATATCATTTTGTAGATTTTAGGAAGTGTGATGGTTGCTTCGTTTTCGCCCTTGGCAGGGAAGGGCGATCTCGTATTTATCTTCCTTGCCTAACCAGTCGCTGGCGAAGGCGTTTCTTTATTGTTTACCATAAATTTGCTTTTCTTCATTTTTCGGATGGTTTTTCTTCTCATCAAGTTCGGAGCTGTCCGTCTCCTTTAAGTTTATCCGAGTCAAAACTTGCTTTTGACATATCTTCCTGTAGTATTGTATCGCGTCCCATTCTAGATGTCTTGGTCAATAGTCATCTTCGGAGTCGATGGTTTCCTTTGGAGGATCCTCCTCGAGGCTTGGCGGATCTTTGCTACTCTTTTGTTCAAGGTATATTAATTTGCTTAAGTTCTTTTTAATGTTTCTTTTGTAGGATGTCTTCTTCTTCTGACGATTTCCTTTCCGGATTTCAAGTAGATTTGGACGTTCCGATGGGTGGTCCTGACGTTCCTATCGCCAACATTATTCCTGGCGATATTGTCGTGGATGGGGCTCCTGTTGATATCCCCCTAGCTCCTGCCGAGATAGCGTTGCCTGAGGTTATTGTTGTAGATGATGATGATGATGACTCGGCTGATCCAGTCGGTGACGAGGCGGTTCCGTCGCCACTTCCCCCTCTAGCATCATTTACCGTCTGGGGGGGAGTTGGAGGTGTGGCTTCAGAGGGGCCGGTTGTTGTTAATTCGGGAGAGATTTCTCTAGGTCGAGACCCGGATTCTCCGTCTAGGAAAAGACGTCGAGTTGGCGATGGTTCTCCATCGGGGGGGAGTTTTCCTGGAAACTCTTCTTCTGCTCCAGATTTGGTTCAGTGGGTCGAAGGTCAGGATCCTGCTAGTTTGCTGAATCCTAGAGTGCTAGCGGAATATATTCGAACTCTGGCGATTCCTGATGATGTCACGTGGTTCTGTGGTAGGCCGGGTCAGGAGCTTTCCGATCTGGCTTGTTTTCATGGTTTCTCTGTAAGTGCTTTCTTTCTTGAGTATAATATGTTTTTTGTATTCAGTTTTCTTATTTGTTTATTTCTGGTGTGTGTAGGCTCTTCAATCTGTTCTGGTATTGAACGACCGCCGACAGTGTGCCGAGGAGGAGGTCGAGCGTCTGTCTTCTCTTTTGGCGACTTCCGAGTCTGAAAGGGCGAAATTGAAGGCCTCTTTGGAAGAGCATGATTCCCTTCTGGCGCAGCTCAAGGCGCAGGATGCGATTAATGATCGCCAAGTGAAAGTGATCGAGAAGAAGACCGATGACTTGACTCAAGAGATTGAGGAGCTCATTCGAATTAATTCCCTTGTTGGTGGGGAGAGGGACAGTCTAAGATCGGAGGTTGAAGGTCTTCACATCCGTCTGCTGATACGAAGGCTTTTTACTCTGCTTTGATAAGCGAGTATCGCCTTGCGATTGGGAAGAAGCTTCTAGAGCAGAATCCTAATATTGATCTTTCTGGGGTTAACGGGTTGGATCCCCAGGCCATCGCCCGTGATCTCCTCGTCAAGATGTCTAAAGACCGCGTCTAGTAGTTTTTCTTTTGATTGTATTTGCTGATGTATTAATTTTGCTTTTGTAATTCACAATTTATGAATATATTTTCTTCGTGTTTCTTCGAAATGTGCTTTCGCCTTATTTTTATGTACTTGTCTTGCCTCGAGGGTTATTCTAAACCCTGTTCTTGGCGTTGCTTTTTATAGAGTTAATCTAAACTCTTTTTATTTTTGTTTTTGTTTCGAGTTAATCTAAACTCTTTTTGGCGATTCGCCTTTTCTGAGTTAATTTAAACTTATTTTTAGCCTTTTGTGGCGGTTTGCCTGGTTCGGCGATTTTGCTTTGAGTTAATTTAAACTCATTTTCTTGGCTCTTAGCCTTTCTTGAATTTGATCTTTAATTTATTTTTTCTTCTTTCGTCTTTGATTTAATCATTCGTGGCTGTTCTTGATTTTTATTTCTTTATTGGTTCGTCTGGCTAATCAGATGGTAGCGAAATTGAATTTTTATTGATAAAAAGATGGCATACAAAATATTAAAGATAGATTTGACGCCATCTGGTAAGATGGAAAGTCGTTACCGATGATGGGTCGTTTTTCATTCCTATTCTTCCTTCTTTTCGGTCTTGTTTTCTTGGAGATCCACCACTGACTCGTCATAGCACTTCTTGGCTATTC
Source organism: Mercurialis annua (assembly GCF_937616625.2). NCBI lineage: Eukaryota > Viridiplantae > Streptophyta > Magnoliopsida > Malpighiales > Euphorbiaceae > Mercurialis > Mercurialis annua. The sequence goes on from NC_065570.1 coordinate 40,870,044, forward strand.
CTTGGTCTCCTCTCAGCGTCACTACTCCCTTTTCGGTTGGTACTTTCATTGCCAACGCTCTTATGCTGGTTACTGCTGCCGAATCATGGAGGAAAGGCCTTCCTAGGATGGCATTGTATGTCAGTTCCATGTCCACTATGTTAAATAGTGACATGATTTTCTTATTTATTCCTCTTTCTGGGCCGATTATTACTTCCAAGGTGACTGCTCCCAGTGGAGTGATGGAGGGGCCACCGAGTCCTGATAGCGGAATTGGGACTCGGCGTAGCCTTGACGCTGTTCCTCCCAGCATTTTGTATGCTGCGTTTGTCATCAGGTTTACCGCGCTTCCTTCGTCGATTAAGATTCGCTCCATGTTCCAATTTTCAATGATAGTAGTTACTACCAAAGCATCGTTGTGGGGTGCTTTGACGTGTTCATAGTCTTCTACATCGAAGATTACTGGCGGCATGTGAGTTTCTCGTATGTTCATTACTTCCTTCCTCTGCTTCCTCCTGATCGTGGAGCTGCTATGCCCTCCACCGTTAATCATGTGTATGGTTCCCAGAATTTTGGATGGGCGCTCGTCTTCCTTTTCTTTCGGCTTGTCTTCTCTGTTTCTTTTTTCTCCCTTGTCATTGCTCTTCTCTTTTCGGGCCACAAATTTCCTCAGCTCGCCTGTGTCGATCATTCTTTCGATCTCGACCTTCAAGTCTCTGCAGCTATCCGTCTCATGTCCGTAATCGTTGTGAAATTTGCAGTACTTTCTGGTGTCTCTTATCTCCGCTTTCATTTTTGGTGGCCATACCACGTTTTTGACGTTTTCTTTGATCCACATGAGGACATTAGTTCGGCTGGTGTTTAGCGGAGTGAAGTTATTCTCGTCATCTCTGGGATCATATCTCGATTCATATCTTGTCTGGGGGGCGAATCGTCTGCTCTCTTCGGGTCTTCCTCTCCTATCATCAGGTTTGGACTTGGTTTTTTCTCTGGATCTCTCTTTTGATTCTTTTCCTTTTGCTTCCTTTCCGCGAATCGCCCTTCGTCCTTCGTCTAACTCGAAGTATTTCTGGGCTATGCCCATTAAGTTCGAGAAAGTTGTGGGTTTATTGACTAGCAGCTTGTCCACCAGCTTTCCGAATTGCGTTCCTTCTCGCAATGCCTCTGTCGCCATGTCGACGTTCAGGTTGTCTATCTTCATAGCTTGCTTGTTGAATCGTTCAATGTAGCTCCGCAGGGTTTCTCCTTCTTCTTGGATGCAGGCTCTCAGGATACTGGTAGTGGTTTTAGCTGGGATGTTTGTGAGATATCTGTTAAGGAACTCTGTTGAAAGCGAAGCAAAGCTTTTGATCGAGCCCGGTTTTAATTTGTTATACCATCTTTGGGCTGTGCCCGTGAGTGTGGTAGGGAAAACCCTGCAGAGGATGGCGTCCGATACGCTGAGTAGCCCCATGGTCGCTGTGAACCTAGAGGTATGGTCTCGGGGGTCTCCTTCCCCATTGAAAATTGGCAGGATCGGCAGCTTCATGCTGTGCGGGATGGTTTCCTCCATGATTTCGGGCGAGAGTGGTGATCCTTTCAACCTGAGGTCGTCTATGTCCAGTTCTTCAGATTTTAGTTTTTTGAGCGCTTTGGCGATCTTCTTTTCTAAATCTTCTTCCACCACATATGTGGCTTTGCTTTTTTGGGGTGTCTCTGACGATTCGCCCTCTCCTTCTTGGTGTTTTTTCTTAGTTTGCTCTTTCCCTGCATCTCTTTCTTGTCGCTTACTCCTTGGCGGGGCGTCTTCTTTTTCCTTCTCCCTTCGTTCGTCTCTTTTTGAATTCAGGCCGCTCCGGGCTTCCTCCTGGTTATGCTCATTTCTGGGCGTCTCTAGTGATTCCTCATTAGATTTGTCTCTGTTCGGGCTTTCCTCGTCGCTGGTTCTATTTTCTCGCTGGTTTCTTGCTTCGTTTCTTTCTCCGTTCCCTCTGGTTCGGGGTTCCTTGCTTTTATTGTTTTCTGCCCTTGTCTCTCGTCGGCCTGGGTTTGCATTTTCTGTTCTCTCTCTTCTTCTGGGAGCTGTAGGGCTGAAATTTTCCCTTAGGATTTTCATAGTTTCTTCGTGCCTGTCGTTTGTTCTTTTGGCTTCGCTAGCCAATCTGTCAAGATTTGCCTGTACGGATTCTAGTATCTTTTTCAGCATTTCGTTGTGTGGATCTTGCGCTGCTGCATTTGGTGTTTGTTCTTCAGTGCTTAAATTGAAAGCAATTGGGTTGCTTCCCCTTATTGGATTAGTTTGGTACTGGGGTGTTGAGAAAGAGGGCCCTCCGGTGTTGCTTTTTTCCCCGGAGTTGTGAAGCCCGTCTTCCGTCACGTTGATTATCTCCGGAGTGTTTTTTGGGTCCATTGGTTGTTTGTCTTTCAGGTTTACTCTTTCAGAAGTCATCTTCTTCAATGAGATTTGTTTTTGAGTTCAGAAAAGCTCCTTCTTTTGAAGTTTAGTTAAGCTTTTCCCACAGACGGCGCCAATTGATGGAGTCTGCCTTCTGAACCGGTGAGTGAACCTGCAAAACAGGGTAGAAGCTAACCGGACGGTGGTTGTCCGATTAACTCTCCGATGCTAAAGTCAGTCTAGAGCTTTGAGCAGCGTTTTGAGTATATGAATGTAATTGTCATTCTAGGCATACCTCGTGCTCCTTTTATAGTAGTCGAATATACCTAGTAGAGTTGTATTAGGCAGGTGAATCCTACTTTGTAGGGATTCGGCAGTATCGTAGAGATTCTCCTGATTTGTCGGGATCTACCTTAATCTGATAAGAATCCTATTTAGGAACGTCTTCCTAAATAGTCTTATCTTCCTAAAGTAGAGCTTATCCTTCCATATGTAGTGTTTGTGTTCGAATAGGACAATATTTCTATACTTAGTCGTTTACCCGAATCCCGGACCTGACGCGCTCTCGGCGGATCATGTGGGATTCGGTCTTTATTAGCGTGTTACCGAATCTTAGAGATTCGGCATCTCCTTCATATCTTTCGGTCTTCAGGGGGAGTCCGGTGTCGCCTGAGAGTGGATCTCCTGCAACTCGGCTCCATTATACTTACAGTAGGATTCGGTATCCATCAATTATGATAAAATATGAAAAATAAATTTGCACAATGAAATAATTATAATAAAATTATGATTATAATAAAGTTATTGTAATATTATGATAAGGTTATAATAGAGATTACTATGATAAAATAATAATAACAGAGATTACTGATAATATTACGATAATGTTATCTAACTATAAATTACGTAAAATTTATGTAAAATAGTTTATGCAAAAATAATGTGAAAAGGTTATGAAAAAATTATAACAAAATTATTGATATATTATGACAAAGCCATGAAAATATTACAATAAGACTGATAAAAGAACTGGACATTTAGAATAAATAAAAATGTTTAATTTATTAACATCAATCTATGCCACCATTTTTAATATTTACTTCCCACCATTTGTATTCAGCTTGCATTTATTTTCAGGCAAAATCTATACGGAGGCCCCTGTACTATATCATTTTTGTTTGGAAAGTCCCTACTCTAAACTTGTTCATGTTCAAGTCTCTCTACTTAGCAAAATATGTTTTTCATACCCTTATGTGGACAAAAATTTGTGAGTGTGTTACACTCTCCTATTCCGTTAATTAACGGAGCCAACCTTTTATTTTGATAGTCCACATCATCCAAAAGACTCTTTTATTTTGACACGTTTAAAAAAAATAATTGAAAGAAGATGACCCACCACTTAGGTTTTATTTGAAACAACCACCACCTTCTTGATTCCTCCGCCACCACCACCACCTTCACTTCCAAAATCTGTTCAATTCTTACACAGTTACACCATCATTTTGAATTCTAATTTTCCAAAATCCAAGATTTGTGATCAACACTAATGACATCAAACAAGCAACCGTTAAAGCCGCTTCTCCAAAAATTGCCGAGTTCAGAGACACTGATACCTCGGATGACCCAGCCGTACGAAGAGTTCACCTTCCACCGTCACTCCAACCAAGGAGAAGACAAAAAAGCTCCTGTATATGCTGCTCGTTCAAGACGTAGTGGGTTCGAAGATTTTGCCGGGATTTGTTTAGAATAAAGAGAGTACTACTAGTTTAAAGATCTGGACGAGTCTGAATAACAAGCTGGTTGAAGACGAAGTTTCTAATTTTATATATTATTTTATTTAAGATTGCAGATTTTCAACTACAAAATGTTGAGTGTTAGATTATTGTATCTGGGTATTTGCACAACATTAAGGTTACAGTTGATGCCCTTTGCATCTGGTTGATTATTTATTTTGTGTTTTCAATTGATTAGTCATATTTCTATTTATGGTGGTGCTCTTTTGATTCATGTGTTAGTGAGTTGGGTTTTTGTTTATAAATTGAGAGTTGAGGTTATTGGTTCTGCAATTAAACTTAATTTTGCTGGGTAGATTTCTATTTTCAATGGTGGTTGTTGTGGTGGTGGACGGAAGACGCAGTGTTTATCGAGCCTTGAACTTTAAAAAGAAGAATGAAAGGAGAAGATGTACAGTCAGTATATGTTTTGCTTTAAATTTACCACGTCAATAGAAAACAATTACCATGTCATCATTTATCAAGAAAAAAATTAATATCATGTCATTTTTTTGTTTTCCACTCTCACTAACGGAGAGTGTGACACACTCGCAGATTTCCGTCCACGTAAGGGTGTAAAAATTAGATTTTGTCAAGTAGAGGGACTCAACCATTAATAAGTTTGAAGTAGGGGCTTTCCGAACAAAAATAATATAGTACAGGGGCCTGCGTATGGGTTTTGCCTTATTTTTATATACAGATTAACTTATGTTAATAAAAAGGAAAAACCCATTTTCAGGTCCTTAAAGTATACCGCCTTTGATTATCTAAACCCTGAATTAATTTTTATTTTTACTGGTCCTTTAACTCCACGGAAAAGCATCTTTTAATCCCTAGGTTGATGTCCGTTGTGAGATTCACACTCCAATGATGGAAAGTGAGTATTTAAAAGATTCCACATAGGACAAATAGATCATTTTTTTAAAGTTCAAAATTGTTTGTTTACAAAATTAAGGACCATTTTACACTTTCACCATCATCTTCATTCTTCCACCAAACCTGCAAAAACATAACGCTGACGCTTCTTAACCCAAAATTGACACTTCTCTTAATCCCAAATTAAGACAGATTAATTAAATTGAATGCGGTAATTAAAGGTTAATGTTAGTTAAAAAAATAATTGATCGACTAAAAGGATTCAAAGAACCCAATAAAATTATTCTTCAGCCGTATGCGCAAATTTCGCAAAGATGTGATCCGTTTCTTCTACCTGGATCGGCCATCAAATCAGTCATCTTGATCGTTTTCCTCACTTCGTCAAGTCTCTCTTCCGGTTCACGCCGCTGTTCGTTGCTCTACACCGTCGCTGCTCGTTGCTCCTACACCGATTCGTTGCTCCGCTAATTTTCCACATCTTTTTGTTGAACTTTTGCTGCACAATCATCCCCAAAATTCAATACCCATTTCACTTTTTGAACAAATCAAAACTCAGATTACCTAAAACAAAGACATGGCTTTTGAGAAGATCAAGATTGACAATCCCATCTGAGATCATTTTTAATTATTATTTATTCCCCTTAATCATAATCATTAATATTTGGGTTGTGATCTTATTAATAGATCTCATTATGTAAAGTTTATTGCTTTGTTTTTCTTTAAATGATTTCATCTTATTAGATTTTGTTTGGTTATGATCAATCATTTTCACTACAATAGATTCTGGTCTTTTTTTATTATATTTTCAACATTTGTTTAGGTTAAGTTATATATGAAGTTTGGATCTTTGTTTTCTAACAATAAAGCTGTTGGTGGATCCTCTGTAAGGATATGCTTAGCTTTGCAGGATATGATGATATAGTTTTTGTTTGGTAAAATCATATAAATTTCAAGTTTCTTTTAATGATGGTTTTTCAGTTTTGAAGATGGATTTTTCAATTTTTCTTGATTTTTATTTTAAGAGGATGAAATTAAAGAAATTAGAATAAGTGAAGAGCTGTGTTTAGGAAAGAAGATGAACAGTGTAAAGGGTGATAGTTTAGGAAGAAGATGAACAGTGTAAAGGGTGATGAAGGGATAAATGTATAAAAAAATCCTTAAAGTTATTTTTGAATCTTTACCAAAAAAATCTCTTTCCTAGGTGGAATATATTTTAGACTTTTCCGTTAGTTGACAGTACGTGACCTCACGCACTTAACAGACAGCACCCGAGGGACTTAAAGATTTCCGTGGAGTTAAAGGACCAGTAAAAGACAAAAATTAATTCAGGGACTAGATAATTAAAAGCGGTATACTTTAAGGACCTGGAAATGAATTTTTTCTAATAAAAACATGTAATACAATACAAATTAAAATAAAATGAAAACACAACTTTATTAGCATCAATTTATGCCATATTTTTCTTTTCCATTTTTCCCATTCCCTGCACCATCCATTTTCTTCACTCTGCAAAAAAGAAATTAAAAACTGAATCCCTACTATTTTCCCACAGTAGTAACCAACTGTTTCCGTTGCACCAGCAAAATCACCATCCCTATCGCCATAAAAAGAAACAAAACCAAAATCCACCGTTACCTCCATCACAACAGCCACCGCCTCTCCAAAAATCGAAATTGATGGCCATCATTCAACTGCTAACCAGAGTTTTTTTATATATTTTTTTAGAGAAAAAGGAGAAAAAGAAGATACAGAGAGAGGGAAGAGAGGAGAGAAGAAAGAGAAGAGATGGGAAAGTGAAAAAGTGTGTCAATATATACCATTGAAGTAAAATTATAATTTTTTAGATATGAGTAAAATTATAAAAGTGTTAAAAAACGTGATGTATTTGTATTAACTTTTCCTTCTTGAGGTAAAATTTATAAATATTTTTTTATTTTAGGTAAATATGTAAGGAGCCCTTTGTTCTTCTACACAAATAACTCCAATTAAAGCCTGTTGTTCTATTGAAGGCAATGATGTGAAGAACTGTTTCCCAAATGTGGCTAGAATAAGCTCCATGAAGAATACAGCTTATCTATTGTATGAAGTCGGTTACGACCATAAGAGATCCAATCAACAATTCTAGCTTCTGCCATTCAACTCTTCCAATCACTATTAGTACAAAACATATCATTTACTGTACCTTTCCAGCTTATCCTTAACTTCTCTAATCCACAGATCGTCTTCAAACACCTCATCACTTCTAAAACCAACTGGCATCTCTTTTAGTCCTCACTCACTTTAACACTTACTACACGAATAACAAATTGTAGTTTCCTGGAATGGACATATTATCACTTGAAGTATTTTTAGCAAACTGACATTGAATTATTCAGGGTCCTATGTTAGATGATTTTGTTCCCGAGAAACCAATTTAACGGAAATGTGATTAGCTATGAACAAATTCTTGATTCAAGCTATTGTATTCTGAATTGAGTTCCATATATCAAACCAAAAATTGACTATTGCAAGTATAACTCATATATAGGTCAATGGTATAGTAGAATGAATGACCCTAATAAAGGATATAAGCAACCAACTAAGTACAATTATATATGAAAATGTCTTATACAAAAAAATCACTATCATGTTACCCATTAAAAACCCAAAAAGGTAAAAAAAAAAACCACTATAGGATAAATCTATATGAACACTGTATTTGCACAATCTACCAAAAATTTCTCTGTAACAATCATTTCAGCAAGAAATCGTTACCATAATCAGGGCTAGAAAGAAAGTCCGCGGATAGCATCTTTCAGAATTGTGATCTGACCTTCTTTAAGAAGAATGTCTTCATCAAGTGTATCTATCTTCTTCTTCAAGTTATTAACCTATGAATTCAACAATAAGTTCTTCTCATTATACCATTTTAGTTCTTCCCACATCGACTCTCTTTCATCTGAAACTTTGGTTAGTTCCTTCAGCGATTCTTGAAGGTCATTTTCAAGCCGAATTATACTCTCATCCTTCTTTTGCATTTGTTTCATAGGAAATAAACTAATTGAAAGACCCAATGGGGTATGGCAAACTGGATTTTAAGTTATGAATCAGAAGATTAAAATTCTTTAAAGCGGAAATAAGAATTTAAAAGAGGTTAAGAGTTTAAAGGATTGACAAAAGGAATTTAGAGTGGTTCGGATCACAACTCGATCCTACTCCACTACTCAATCAAATGTTGAAATTTTAGAATCCACTGAATGGGATAGTGCTTTGAAGATAAGCACAAACTTTACAAGGAGATTTCTAAGAGATAATCGCAAACTCACAATGTGCTTTTTCAAGAATAAACACAAACCTACAAGGGGTGAGTTTTTTCAAAGATAAACTCTAACTTACAATGATTATGAGTTTACAAGATTACTCCAAAACTACAACAATACAAGTGATTTAAAAATGTGTGTTTGTTGTTTCAAGGTGTATAAATCATTAACCTTGAAACATTGCAAATGGGTTTATATTTATACCCAAAGCAATCCCCAAACAAAGCACTAACAAACAAAACAATTTTTTCTCTCAGCAAAAATATCTCCCCCAAGATGCATGGATCACGGGCGAGATATTTGAATATGCCAAAAACCTTCAACGGCTAGTGCCACATGTCAATGCTTTATTGGGTCTTCAAAAATGTATCTGTTGGATCTTCAACGGTCTGATTTATCGCGCCCGAGATGCCTTCGTCGCGCCCGTGATTCGTTCCAACGGTCGACTAGGGTTTTGTCAGCTCGAATATCTCCCCCGTGATATGTGTATCTCCCCCGAGATGGAAATCCATCACGGGCGAGATATGCTACTGAACAGCTTTTTACTCAAAAACTCGATTTTTGTTGTAGAACTCCGAATTGACTTCCAATTGTTCCTATGAGTTCCTATACACTAATAAAAAAGATTAGATCACTCATAGTTGATTGTCAAAGTCAAAACAAAGGAGTTTAAAAGGACAATAGTCCAACACTAATGTAAATCTGGATATGTAGCACGAAAACGTTATATCCCAAAACAGAAAACCCAAAACAGAAAAAGGGAAATAGAATGTTCTACGTGAAGAAGTTATAAATAGTGAGATTCAAAGTTTCAAAAGTGTTTCTGAAATTAGAAACAAAACAAAAAAATTGTAGGACTTGAGAAGTTTTCATGCAACATAGAAATTTGGCATGCAAAGCAAGTAAACAAAAGTACCAGTGCTACATTTTCTATTTGTTTTTTTGTAGGTGAAGTACCACAATTTTTTTTTCAAAACATACAGGATTATAAAGCAATGTCACATAAGATCTCTATAACGAAATCTACGAGACATGAGCAAGTGCTTAAAAATCAAAGAAGTGCATATGCAGAAACCATCAATTTACGTAAAATATACCTACATGGAACTAGTTATCAAGTAAAATGTACTACTGTGAGATCAGCAGCAGCTTAGAAGTACAAAATGTTATATGATTTGCGAATGAGACACAACATGCTAAGTTCAATGTATTCGCATTTCACACTCTGACAGGACTAAATTTTTTTACCTCTAGTTCATAGTTGTTCAACATTTGGTCAGCACATGAAAGGTTGTCCATAGCATTTTGGATTTGAGATCGAAGAATCTCATTACCCCTAACTGTTGCTGCCAGTTCAGCTTGAAGCTGCTCAACTTCACATTCTTTTGAGTATAGTTTCACTCTCAAACACTAGTATGCTTATTTTGTAGTTCACTGAAATTTTTTCTTACATCATGATTTTCTTTGCTCAACTATTCTACCGTTGAATTTAGGTGTTGAAGTTGTTGCTCCCTTTCACTTATAGAAGAGACTTCCATCTGAAGGGAAACATTCTTCTCTGCAAGCTCTCTAATACGCTCACAAAGTCTCTGTTCTTCAGATTGATACTTCTCAAGCTTCGATGACCAGTCACGTTGATCGAAGTGATTAATGTTAAAAGGACTATAAGTCAATACCAATAGTGGTATTAGAAATTGAACGAGAAGTTCAATGTTGAGATTGTTTACGTGTTTATTTATAGAGTTGTCTAACAAAACAACAGTTAAAATTTGGATTCTTTTAAGTTAGATTGTTTTTGAAGCTAAATAGCTAATTATGTTTTCCCCATTATTTTGGATGCTAAATAGTTGAATTTACTAATTTTTGTTTAATTTCGGTTTATAACAACAAGTTTATTTTCACGAGTCCTACTGTAACTATTGGCAAAACTAAAGAACTTATTGTTGTTCCTGAATATACTTGTTGTGATTAATTATTGGCAAAATAAAATTCCTTATTTGAGTTTTCATGAATTGCCATTTAAACGTCTGACTAACTAATATCTACGGAGCATTAATGAGGATGAATAGTTCATGGTTGTTAGATTTAGCTTTAATATCTGTTCATTATCGTTTTTAATGCTTAAATTTTCTTTGCTGCATGCACTAGAGTTTGTGATTTGAGATTTCAAATTTTGGCCATGAGACATGCATCTACATGTTTCAAAATGTTCAGTGTGTCATTTTTTTTAGTCTTTTTATATGAATTGGAAAGTGTCAATACCTAAATTAAACCATAACTCAATTATCCTTTCCTTCATTGCTTAAAATATATGGCTGCTAATTTAGTCTTTGCTCTAAGACATTTTACTATTAGTCTTTGCTCTCATGATCTTAGTTTATAATTACATATTCTACATGTTCCCATACATTTGTACCATTTTTTCCTCGAGCTGTTTTGTGACGGCAGTTTATTTGATTTTTTTTAATTTGCATCATGAGAAGGGTCATTCAATGTGAAGGAATCGATGAGTTAGAATGCCATATGATTATAGTCGTTAAAGATAAATTTACTCATTTTAAGTTTTGATCTCCAGTGAATTCCGAAATTCTGACATCAATTTGGTTCAACATATATAGTAGTTGTTTGTTTCCTTCCATGACCATGTGTAAGTACCTGAGTTTTGGATGCAAGAGTATAGAAAACATTATGTTGAGTTGGGAATCATGTTATTTTTTGTTTGGCAATGAATATCATGTTATTGGTTATTATGTACTAACTCATTGTAACTTAATCTTGTAGTTTATTTGAGAGGGTACTACGAGCCATGATTTCAGTTTTGCTGATGAAGCTAGGATTCAGTTAAACAGTGGATTATGGATAGTTCTTGAGCGTGCAGAGTTTTTTTTTCAGTTTGTATAGTCTAAAAGATTGATGTTCATTTTAAAGATCAATTATTATTCAGGCCTTGATTTGTTTATTGGAACCCACTAATAAAGTCTATAAATATGTAATATTTATATTGAAAGTTATTGCATCTATGACCTTACTGTGTTCTGCATTTGGATGATCAATTTAAATGTTAATTTTGTATAAAGAACTCAGGTTTTGTATCATAAATATATTATTATTAAATATTAATTGATTTTAGCAATTTGAAACTTTTTGGCCTAATACTTTGTATTTTTGGAGAGATTTGATTTTGATCACTATTACAATATCGGTCCTCTTCGTACCGTATACTCACACTTAAAAATTGGAAATGCAACAAACAACTTTGATATATTGAATTTCATAAAAAAAAATCTCAAAACGAATTAATGAAAATCCAATATGAAACTTCTTTCAATTGGACTTTTTATATACTAATTTCGCATTACGTGCTATGCACGTGTCTCGTAACGTAACTCGTCAATGAACATATTAGTAATTTTATTATAATTAAATTAGTTAAAAAATTTTGTAAAAGTAAATATAATATATTCGGTTATTAAATTTTTTTTCATACTGAATTTATTCTTCTTTTGATTTTATAGTAAACATAATTAAATGATTAACTTAATTTTATTAATAATATCTTTAAAAATAATAAGATAGAAATTTAAATAATAATATATTGACCAAATACAGTATTTTAATTTTGTAGTTCAGTCAAACTAAAAGATAGGTATTCCTACTAATTTGGAGACAATTTAGTTATTTTTTACATACCAAAAAGTAAATTGGAGATAATTTAGCTACTTATTCTAATTAGAACTTTAATTACAATAGTGATTAAGTAAATAATTAATTAGTTAATGATTATAAAACCTTTATTCAGTAGTAAATGAAAAAGGATTATTCTGTAAATTTGTCTTTCCCCCTATCCGTGCTTTTATATATACTAGTTTCGCATTACGTGCTATGCACGTGGCTCGTAACGTAACTCGTAAATGTATATATTAGTAAATTTATTATAATTATATCAATTTTTATTTATAATTAATATTAAATTAGTTAAGAATTTTTGTAAAAGTAAATATAATATATTCGGTTATTAAATTTTTTTCCATACTGAATTTATTCTTTTTTTGGTTTTATAATAACCATAATAACCATAATTAACTTAATTTTATTAATAATATCTTTAAAAATAATAAGATAATAAATTTAAATAATAATATATTGACCAAATATAGTATTTTAATTTTGTAGTTAAATCAAACTAAGAGATAGGTATTCCTACTAATTTGGAGAAAATTTAGTTATTTTTTACATACTAAAAACTAAATTGAAGATAATTAGCTACCTATTCTAATTATGACTTTAATTACAATATTGATTAATTAAATAACTAATTAGTTAATTACTATAAAACCTTTATTTAATGTTAAACTGAAAAGAATTATTCGGTAAATTTGCATGTCCCCCCCATCCGTACTTTTATATATAGTATAGATATATAGATATAGATATAAAGATTGTCTAAGAGTTGGTGCAATATTTTAATTTTTTTCTTTTATTTCAAATATTCAATTAGAAAAATCTTCTTACACAGTATTTAGATAATAATATTAGTTGTCTTTTATTGAAAATAATAATTATTATTTTAACTGATTTTATTGAAAAATATATAATGCTTTTTGAAATGAAATTGTGATTGTAAATGCACCTAATCATTATCATTTTCCATTAATTAATTGGATTTAACTGCAAATCGTGCAAACAAAACACTTAATTTTTAAAATTATGCTCTAAAGTTAAAAAATATTAAAAATTCACCTTTATCCAAAATTTAGTTTGTTTTTCACTTTTTACACCTTTTTTCAATTATAGAAAATATCTATTAAATAAATATTTGATATCTTAAAAGATATATCGCCGATGCATCATCGGTACATCTCTGTTACATCTCTTACACGGAATAGACAAAGCAAAAAAAAAATATGCTAAGGGAATTTTTTTTTTTAGAAAATGTATGTTTGAAGAATTTGGTACTTTTAGGGATTTTTTTGTTTTTATTTTCTAATTTTTTACTAATGAAAAAACAATCTTTTGATGATTTCTTTATTTTACAAATATAATTTTATTCTTCTTATATTATTAACTTTTAATTTCATTATTACTAAATAATTAAGAAATTAAGTTATATAAAATATCATTGATATTATATTTTTAAAAATTATTATTCGGAGCATCGCGAGGGTTTCGTACTAGTATGATATAAAATCAACATTAATTTGACTGTTGTGAGTTTTGAAATCGAGATCTCATGAGCTTTTAAAAAAAACATTATATTTGATTAAAGAGATGTATTTTGTATTTTGCATAATAAAAAAAGAGAAAATTAGGGAATATACTCTATTTTTTAAAATAATACTAAATTATACCTTAATAAGGAAAAAATAGAGAAAATACTTCACTTTTTTAATGCTTTTATTTTTTTACTCTAAAATCTTTTTTTATTATAAGAAGGGTTAATTCCTAAAAAGATCACGAACTTTACACGAAGTTTCATTTTAATCATGAACTTTAAAAGTTGTCATTTAAAGGCACGAACTTTCATTTTGTTTCAAATCTATCACCAAAGTAAAATCCGGTGTATTTTATCGAACTAAAAATTCCTAATCCTATATACTCTAACTAAAACATAATAAGATTTAATGTCGATTTATAATTTGGATCTTTCATTAATGGTTTCTTGAAGAATTTAGTCAACAAAAATACACTTAAATGATAGATTTGAAACAAAATGAAAGTTCGTGCCTTTAAATGGCAACTTTTAAAGGTCATGATTAAAATGAAACTTCGTGTAAAGTTCGTGAATTTTTTAGGAATTAACCCTTATAAGAATATTTATTTTTTATTATTTTTTACTCTAAACATTTTAATATTACTCTCTTTTTTATTTTCCAGATTTTCTTCTCTCACTTTCTCTCTCTCTCTTCTTCTTCTTCTTCTCCATTTTTTTTCTTCTCCATTTTTTTCTTCTTCTTCATTTATTTTTTTCTTCTTTATCACACCGCCGCTGTTTCTTCAACGATTCATTATTACTCCGTCGTTACTCCGCCTTCGCTTCGTCTTCACTCCGCCGTCGATTCGCCATTCTTTCATATTTTAGCGATTTTTTTCTTAAGTCGTGGTGATTATTACGATTATTTTAACTCTCAGATCTTAAAAAATTATTCTTTAATTTGTTCAGTTTAAGATATGAAAATCTGCATTAAAAATGATTTTATGATGGAAAAAATGATTTTCTGCAGAAAACAGCGTCTGATTATCATATTGTTATCACTATGATGTTATCATATCGTTATCATAACACTGCAGCGAAAAACGATTTTTTTTATCAAGAAAAGTGCTTGATTATCATTTCGGTATCATTAACGTTAGAATATCTATATCATTAACGTTATCATATCAATATCATAATAGTATACGATTATGATAATAATATGATAAGATTATGATAATAGTATGATAAAGTTATGATATAGTTATGATAATATTTTTTGATACTGTTATGATAAAGTATATTGTGATAATGTTATGATAAGTTTATGATAAAAGGTTACGATATAGTTATGATAAAAGTACGTCATGATAATATTATGATAATAATATGATATAGTTATGATAAAAGATAAATAACGTTATGATAACAGTATGATAAATTTGATGATAATAATATGATACCGTTTGATAATAATATGATAAGGTATAATAAAATATTATGATAAAATTATGATAAAGTACGTTATGATAATGTTATAATAATATACTATTATGATAAAGTAGGTCATGATAATGTTATGATAATATATTGTTATGATAAAGTACGTCATGATAATGTTATGATAATATAGTGTTGTGACAAAGTACGTCATGATAATGTTATGATAGCAGTATGATAATCAAATATTATTTTTTATAGAATTTTTTTTATTTTTTGCAGTATTATGATAACGACATGATAATGTCGTGATAATGATATGATAATCAGACGCTGTTTTTCCGCAGAAAATCGTTTTTTTTGCAGAAAATTATTTTTTTCAGATGAAAATCGTTTTTTCTACAAATTTTTAGATCTGGAACTGAAAAATTGTAAGATTGATATTTTTTAGGTTTGTAAGTTAAAATAAACCATAAAAATTTCAGAATCGATAATTAAATTTTAAATAATATTGGAACGACGGTACTACAACGGTAATACGACGGCGGAGCGATGGCGGAGAGACGACGAAGGTGATGGCGGAGCGATGGCGGAGGTGATGGCGGAGAAATAATGAAGAAGGAGGGAACAAAAATGGAGAAAAAAGAACCACATAAAAAATAGGAGGGAGGGAGGGAGGGAGAGAGAGAGAGACAGAGAGCGCGCGAGCGAGCTGTCATATGTGAGAGTAAAATTCTGAATATTTTGACATGAAGAGTACAAAAGTAATTAGACAAAAATTTTGAAGTATTTTTAATATCTTTTCAGCACTGAGGTAGTATTTTCTATTATAATGAGCCCATAAAAAAATGGAAGAGAATAAAGGGTAATTTACACAAGTCCCCTAAAAGTGGTCTTATCTATTGTTTTTACCTCAGCCTTTTTATTTTTGCAATAATCTCTCAATAAAGTAGAAAAGTTTTCACAATTCCCTCATACCCCAAAATAAGCTGATTTTAGAATGAAATAGGACAATTATAACCCTCAAATAAATAATATTCCAGCTTTACCGTATAGGAAGACAGCCTGTCCAGGCCATCCCACATGCTGCACTAAGATGCTTCTTTTCCCGCCTTTTCCCTGCCATCACATTGTGCAGGTCTATCTTCTTCATCTTTCAAATTGAAAAGCTATTGTTATAATGTTCTTAATATCCTATTTTTTTATTTGTAAACTAAAATCATTTGATAATATAATTTTTTTTATAAATTAATTTTACGTAATAGCTTGTTTTATTTAAATAGCTTATTTTATGTGACGGTTTATTTAATTTTAATACTTATACATTTTATTAAATTATTTATTTTAAAAAATGAATTATTTTATTTAAATAAATTTATTAAGAATTCACATTAATTTTTATATAATGTCTACGTTTATTATTATCTAAAATTTAATAATTTTATTTTCAATTACTTTTTATAATAAAATTTTAATAAATTATTTAATTAGACTAAATAAATTTAAATTTATAATCAATTTAAATATAATTTATTTTAGATTAGCTTACTTTAAATCTAAATTCTTTTTATATTAACATGTAATTTACATCAAGTTTACATTGAGTTGACATTAAGTCTACATTGAGTCGATATTAATTTACATTTCAAAATTAAAATAATCTACCAAAAAATTAGTTCGCATTGACATTAAATTTACATTAAGTTGATATTATGTTTATATTAAATTGATATTGGCTCGACATTGAGTTGATATTAAATTTACATTAACTTGATAAGTAACATTTCAAAATTTTATTAATTTATTAAAAAATTACTCGGATTGACATTAAGTTTACATTGAGTTGACATTATGTTTATATTGAATTGACATGAGGTTCACATTGAGTTGACATTAAGTCGTCATCGAATTAAATTTGTGTCGATGTTGAGTTGATATTAACTTATATTGAGTTCATATAAAACTAATTTTTAAAATTTTAATAATTTACTAAAAAATTTACTTTGAATTGACATTTACTTTATATTATGTTTTTATTGAGTAGAGTTTAGGTTTAAATTGAGTTGACATTGGGTCGTCATTGAGTTGACACTGAATCGACGTTGAGTTGACATTAAATTTACACAAAAATCTTAAATAATTTACTTTCAATCTACTATTAGTTTATTTTTGAAAGTATAAATTATAGAAAAATAATTTTATTACAATAACAAAAATAATTTCATTTAAAATTTACATTGAGCTGATATTAAAATTGTGTCGATGTTGAGTTGATATTAATTTTCCATTGAGTTGATATTAAATTTACATTGTTGTTTCAATATTATTTTGATTAAAGTGATTCAGTTAAAAGAGGTTCACATCCGGTTCATATCAGGTTGATTTTTGGTTTTATAAACTGCCAAATATATTTCACTTAAAAGAGATATTTAATTTGTGATTACATTAAATGTCAACATTCTCTCTCTATATAAAGTCATTTAATATTAAAAAAAGCAGCAAGATAAATTTTATTAAAAAATGAATTAAGTTAATTCAGTTGATATAGGTTCATATCAGGTTCACATCTGGTTGATTTTTGGTTTTATAGACTATCACTTAAAAGAAAGATTCAATTTGTATTGCACTAAATTTCAAAAATTTATCTATATAAATTGCTAGTTAAGTTTGTAAAGAGCATTAAGACAAAGTTCATAAAAAAATGAATTAACATAATTCGGTTAATATATCACGTCAGGTCAATATCAGGTTAATTTTCGGTTTTATAAATTATCAAATATAGTGCACTTAAAAAATATTTTCAATTTGTATATTACACTAAATTTTAAAATTCTCTCTATAAAAAATGTCATTTAAAATTGTAAAGAGTAGCAAGACTATTCATCAAAAAAAAAAAGTAGCAAGACAAATTTTATTAATAATTAAATTAAGGGAGTTCAGTTGATATAAGTTCATATTAGGTTGACATTAGGTTGATTTTCGATTTTATAGATTGTCAAATACATTTCACTTAAACTATATATTCAGTTTGTTTATATATTAAATTTCAAAAATTTTCTTTATATAAAATGCTAGTTAAGATTGCAAAAAGTAGTAAAACAAATTTTATTAAAAATTGAATTAAGATAGTTAAGTTGATATAGGTTTATATCAGGTTCACATCAGGTTAATTTTTGGTTTTATAGACTGTCAAATACATTTCATTTAAAAGAGATATTCAATTTATATATCTAAACTTCAAATCTCTCTCAATATAAAATATCAATTAAAATTCATAAAATTGAATAACATACATATATATGTCAAAAAAAATGAAAAAAAAATAATTCATATCTTTTTATAAAAATTTACTTGAAGTTCATATATATTGCACTTCAAATCAACATATGATCCAAATAAAAATAAAAATTTGCCAATTACTTAAAATATATAATTTGGTGAAATTATTGGGTAGTAAAAAAGGACTTAAATATTATTATTCTATGCCTGAGGTTTTCATAAATAAGATTCATATTCTGCTATTGTATAGCATTATTTTTACCACAATATACAATTAGAAATAAAATTTTAATTATAGTCTCAACTGTATACAAACCAAAATATTGATGTTAAATGGTAGCATTTAGCATAATAATGCTAAGTACAGTACTAATTATAAACAATACTTCAACTTCTATTGCCATTTTGACAGCATATCATCTCCACCAACTGTGCCTTGAACAATAACATCTGTGGCTATTCTTTTTCTTTCCTCATTTAGCCATTTAATTTAATTTGATTTCTTGAAATAGAGGAAGATTAAACAATTCAATTACCTTATCAAACAAATTGTTTTTAGAATGACCTCTGGTTATTGTGTTAACTAAGTTCTTCTCAGACATTTTATCAAACAGTTTGCGTCCTATTCAACATCACCTGATTTATACTTTTGCGATCATTAAAAAATAGAGGAACAAAAGAAAAATAGAAACAAATCTTAATGAACTCAACCTTCAAAAATCTCAACTGATTATATAAATTGCCGATCGCCGGTAAGAGAAGTGACCACCTCCGGTGGAACCCGCAGCGGCCGGATCATTCACCTCCACCGATTTCTTATCTATAAAACGTAACAGATCTCTAATTTTCTAAAGTTAAAATGGCAGAGATAATTCAAAAAAATTAAACTATGTGAGTAAGAGATCATTCTAAGAATGAAGGAACAATTTTGCGTCATTCAGTGATAAATTGGACAACTTGGTATATGAAGTGGATAATTAATTATGGGTAAATTGGGTCTAAAATTATATTGAGGTAGAACATGCAAACACTTTTTAAAAAATGAGAGATTTTTGCAAAAAAATAATTTCTGAGTCACTAACATAAAGATTTCAAAATTTGGGTGATACGGTGTAATTTTCTCGAGAATAAAAGCAATATAAGGAAGTAGGAAGCAATTGAGGAGGCCCATAGAGTAGAAGAAAATGGTGAGCGGGAAAGAAGCAAAAACAAAGAAAAGCAATAAAAACCCTAAACCACATAAACAGCTTACAAAGAAGCAAAAGAAACAGCCGCCCACAAAGGCCACTTCATCAGATTTTGCTTCTGCTTCAGAGCAGCTCTATTTTTTTGTAAATGAATTTCAATCCGCCAATGCCCTCCACCTCTCGTCCCTCGAGCTTCAACCAATCAAAGGTATCACATTTTCACCATTTTTTCAGCTTTTAATATACTGAATCAAAGCAATCAAAGGTATTTCAAATTATTAAAGGACGCTCATTTGTTTTGTTTTTGGTTTTGTGAAAATGTTAAGAGACAAGCTTTGTAGAGTTATCTAAAGAGGTGGGTCAAGATGTTGATTCCTTAGGGAAGCAAATGAAGGCGGCTTTTGCGTCTTCATGGAAGGAGGCTTTATGCCAAAAGCAGCTCGTCGACGGGAAAATTGAAGCAGGGAGTCCAGCTGTTCTTATTATTACTACTTCGGCTTTACGAGTTATTGAACTTCTAAGGTATAGCTGTTTTGCTTTTGCCCTCGTTATGAAACTGAATTTGTTTATACTAAATGGATGATTCATGGTTTTATTGTACAGGGGCGTGCGCTCTTTGACCATACAATGCCATGCTGCCAAGCTTTTCTCAAAGCATATGAAGGTTGAGGAGCAGGTGATTTCTTGCTCTTCTTTGTTTCTCTTTTAATGTGGCTTACTTTTTCTTCAATATGTTTTCTGCCCGTTGTTTGCTTGTTCTCTGTATTTTTAAGTGAAATGAAGGTCCCAGTGCCTAAATCTTTTGGTTGTTGTAGACTCAAATTTGATTTACAAGGGTCTTTATCAAATCTCGGCCTTTTGAGACTCAAAGGTTTTAGAGTTTTTTTTTTTGCTATAAGATGGGAAATGATGAGAAGTTAAGTGTCATAGGCTCTTGCTGTGCTGAATGCAGATATTTGCACGTCAGTCTGATCCCACGTCTCCCTCATTATATTATAGTTTTGTTTGATTCTATACCTTTGTTTTGTTAAACTGCGCACACTCGTTTTTTTATTTTCGTTAAGTTGGGAAATGATGAGAAGTTACCTCTTGTCAAAGGCACAAACCATGCTGATTGTATTATTTTGCACGTCAGTCTGATCCCATTTGTGTCTTTATCAAATTTTAAGTTCTTTTTACTTGTCTAAATTTTTAGTCTAAAGTGCAATCAGTTTTTTATTCTTTCTAAAAATGATTTGAGAAATGATGAGAACTTATCTCAAGCTATCAAAGGCGGTGCCTGTGCTGAATGTACCTTTGCACGTCAGTCTGATCCCATTTGTGTCATTTAAATCTTAAGTTTTTAATTGTCTAAATTTGTTTCTTTCAATCTAAAATGTAATCAGTTCTTTCTTCTTTCCAACTGATTTGGGAAATGATGAGAACTTATCTCAAGATATCTAAGGCGGTGCCTGTGCTGAAATGTACCTTTGCACGTCAGTCAGATCCTATATCATCCTGAATTAGATTCTAATTTTTTTAGTTGAGTTTGGTCAGTTTTTAATATCTTCAACAAGTTGGGAATGATGAGAACTTACCTCAAGTTATCAAAGGCGGTGCCTATGCTGAAATGTATCTTTTGCACGTCAGTCTGATCCCATTTCCTCCTGTAGTAAGATCCTAATGTTTTTCTTAGTTGATTTTAGTCATTATTTAGAATCTGCAATAAGCTGGGAAACGATGAGAAGTTACCTCTAGTTGTCAAAGGCACTAACTGTGCTGATTGTATCCTTTTTCACGTCTGTCTTATCCCATTTGTGTCTATTTTAAATCTGAAGCTTTTTAAATTCTCTAAATTTGTTTGTTTTTTCAACCTAAATCCATCTAAAATATTTTTGGGAAATGATGAGAACTTATCTCAAATATCAAAGGCGGTGCCTATGCTGAAATGTACATTTGCACGTCAGTCTGATCCCATGTCCTCTTGTAGTAAGATTCTAATGTTTTTCTTAGTTGAGTTTGGTCGTTCTTGAAAATCTTGCAATAAGTTGGGAAATGATAAGAACATCGAGCAGTTACCTCTTGATGTGAAAGGTCTAACTATGCTGATTGTATTATTTTGCATGTCAGTCTGGTCCCATTTGTGTCATTTAAAAGCCTTATGCTTTTTTAATTATCTAAATTTATTTGTTTTATCAACCTAAATCTTTCTAAAATAATTTTGGGAAATGATGAGAACTTATCTCAAGTTATCAGAGGCGATGCCTATGCTGAAATGACCTTTGCACGTCAGTCCGATCCCATATCCTCCTGTTCTAAGATTCTAATTGTTTTTATTTTAGTTGAGTTTAGTCAGTCTTTAATATCAGCAACGAGTTGGGAAATGATGAGAAGTTACATTAAGTTATCAAAGGCTCTGGCTATGCTGAATGTGTTATTTGCACGTCAGTCTGATCCCGCAGTGTTTATTTGAACCTTAATTCGAGTTTTCAATGTATAATCAGTGTCAAATATTGATTAGTATCTGGCTTCATTTGTTATTTATCAAGTATGGATAATTTTTACAGTACAATGCATTAAAAGATATTCCAACTTTTGCATAATTATTTTTCAAGCATCTACAATCCAAATCAAAAACTCAACCAAATATCTTTATTTATTTGCTGTATCTAGTTTGAATTTTTGAGATTTCCTTAATTGCATCAATAGGATTTCTTATTGTTTTGATAATTCTTCCTCCATTTGTTTGGTTGTCACTTATCGGACTTAGTTTTTATTTTTTACTTTATGTATCTTTTTCATTATTTTGTTTTATGCTTAATTTTTATTCCAAATTTTAAATAAGGATGATAATTCTCAAGTTACAATCAGATTGTCGGAGACACTTTCTGTGATGTTACTTTCTATGCAGTGATCATAAAATTTTGGATTTGCTCGTCTATTTTTATAATTGGGAATTTAACTATTTATTTCTTAAAAACTTTGCACCTGTCTTGTCTGCCCCGCTGTAATCTTGTGGTGATTTCTGTCATCATCATTGCCTGATTTTTTTCTTCTTGAAAAGCTCGGCTGAAAATTGGCCAGACTTCTTTGACATGTTTGCTTTCGAGAGATGATGAGGACTTAAACTAAGCTCAGAGGCATCTGCTCTGATGAAAGTATGTTTTGCACGTCAGTCTGATCTCAGAAAGACAATGCCGTTTTCATTTTTATCTTGTATTGATGCCTTTCTGTGCTGATTAACAAAGTGTAGCCTTTTGTTATGCTAATAGCTGATATGCAGAAGATAATAGTTGCCGTTCTTATTTTCGGTTGCGGTGTTCTTAACTTTTAAGTCATCTGCTATCAGTTTGCTCCTTTTTTTTTTCCTGGTGGTGAGTGTCTGAGTTACGGCAGCAAGATTTGATGCCTTTCTATGCTCTTTGAATTCAAATTTGGACCCACAGGTCTATGCTTCTATATAGTGGACTGTGGATTAAATACTTCTATTGTTGTCTTAGATCATTGTGTCCAAGAAAAAATTGTCATTCATCCATTCTTTTAATTTGCTTTGATGGTCTGAATGTGGGCAGGTAAACTAATTTGTGAAATTCATTGCCTTCTTTTGGTTCATGAATTTTTGATGTTTATTTTATTTTTACACACGACCATGCACATCTGTTTTCCTTCCATTCTATCAATTAACTTGTTTAATTTACATTCTAGCATATTAATTTTGATGCAGGTAACCTTGTTGAAAGAGCGTGTCAATTTTGCTAGCGGCACACCAAGCAGGTAAGCATCAATTTCCAGACATAGGATAGGTCGAGTTTTTTTTCTTGTCATAACCATATGATTTCACATAATTGAACTCAAATTTGTTATATTCTTCAAAAAATTTAAAAAATGGTTTTAGCAAATATAATACTATTAATAATAATAAGGAACTTGTAGTGCTTCTATCTCTAAAATATTATAATTTCTGGTAATTTCTCCATTTATAATTAGAGAAATCATGAATATGTGGCAGTTTATGAGCACTTGCTTCCGATTCTCAGAGGCAGATCGGTCAATTGGCTAGATTAAACACTTAGGCCTGGCTTTGAGGAGCCTCTCCTTTTCTTTTATGAAGCTATCGGAATCAGTGAGAAACTATGAAGCACCGAAACGGGTATAGGAACAGTACGAGCACACACAGCGAGCATCATTTTGACAAAAAATGAACCACGAACACGGTGTAGACACAAGAGATTAATCATTTTATATATATATATATATATATATATATATATATATATATATAATGAATACATATTAGATATATAAAATTCATGATTAGTTCAATATAAAGTAAAAATAAGATGTTCAAAAGAAGTTTAGTTCATTAAAATTAACTTCAATAAGAAGTCTTAAACAGTTAAACACTCCCGGCGTGTCCCTTAGAGTATCCTTTAGAGTGTCCCCAACGTGTCCCTTGAAGTGTTCATGACATGTCCCGAACGGCATTTAACAACAAATGAAACACGGACACGGCAGAGACACCATATATATATTTAATTAATACATATTAATTAAATAATATTCATGATTAATTCATTGTAAGTTAAATAAGATGTTCAAATGAAGTTTACTTCATTAAAATTAACTCCAATAACAAGTCTTAAACAGTTACACTCCCAGCATGTCCCCCGTCGTGTCCCCGCCGTGTCCCCCATGTTTGTAGGATTTCTGATAAGAATGATAACCAAACTTCCTCTAAAGTCTTGATGCTTGTATCGCGGTAGAAAAACCTCCATAAACCATGAACAATTGAGACTTGTGTGATCAGTATGATGCCAATTCCACTTTGTAATTACCATGATTGCTAAACTGAAATGATGAAAAACTAGTCTAATTTTTTGGTTCTTAGAATCTGCCATCTACTTGAGTAGAATAGTTCTTTATTTTCCTGTTAGAAGCTGCCATTATGAATATGATAATACTAAAGGCAATACAATGACTGGAAAAGTATCATACCTACGATGCAGGTTGCATATCTTGTGGTACCCTAGTCACACGTAACACATCTACTGAATAATAGTATAACATGTCTAGTTTTAATAGTTTAATTGTCTCTCGTATGATACTTTAAGACTCACTAATTTACAAGGCAAAACCCTCTTTCCTCTTCTTTTCTTTCTCTGGAATAAGTTTTTAACTAGTCATAAACCTGCATAGTTCCGCATTTGTTTTTTGCTGTTCTGTAAACTTCAATTATAATTACTTTTATAATATATAATGTTATAATAATTGAGGTAATACCAATAAATAATCCATTTATTTAAACTGAAAACTTATGAGAACGCTCTTTGGTCCTCTGCATTATATAAATAGATAAATGGGTTATGTCTGTAGTCTTTTCATTTACTGATTCTTTATTAGTCGAGTAATTTGATGTTATTTCTTGGGTTCTTATTACAACTTGAAGGATCAAGAAGTTGATTGACATCGAGGCCCTAGGACTATCACGGTTAGACATGGTTGTGCTTGATATTCACACGGATGTGAAGGGCTACTCATTGTTAACACTTCCACAAGTCAGGTATGGAACAAGTTTGCTAATAATCCAAATCATCATGGCTCGTTAGTAGTTAGTTATGCAAAATATTAAATTAGTCCTGGCATATTACTTGTGAAAATTGTGTAAGATTCTAATCAAAATTCATTTTAATTTGGCAGAGACGAGTTCTGGGACCTGTACAAGAACTACTTCCACCAGCGACTTCTACAAGGTGATCTTCGTATCTGTCTGTTTGGTCCGTTGCCAAATGGCAATATATTAAGGGGTAAAAAGAAAAAAGCTACCGATGAATAAATGATAGAAGTTTTGGTATTAATTTACAATTTTGAGCCTAGTGTCTTGAACATAATGTTATTTTTGAACATTTCTAAGAATCCATGATAAAATGTTGTTTTGGAGCTTGACGCTCAGCTGTTTTATTTTATGATACGCATACTATTTAGTTGGATCATCGTAAATACCTTTCACAGTAGTGAAATTTATGAGAGGGGTTCATGATGGATCCTGTTTAGGTAACAATTGATGTTTTTCATCTTTTATTTGATAATTACGGTTTGAGAGTTGTAACGATATTGTAGAGATTGTTAAAATATTTGCATTCTTCATCTTCATGGGCTGGTTTTCCTTGTCAAACTTCATCTTATCCTTTTTTATATTTTGTGAACTTTAACTCGTTAATTCTCCATGTGGATGCCTCTCCAAATATCTCCATTTTACCTTAATCTGAGATAGCTTAATTATTAAAATGTACTCCTCTATATTGACCTTTTTCAGTTAGGCTTAATTACTTAAAAACACCCCACATTGAATGTTTTTTTTTTCGCTTATCCCCGACGTAGGAAAATTTTCAATTGTACCTTATTTTGGAATTTTCGTTTTCACCTCCACCCCAACTAAGGTACAATTGACGATTTAAATAATTTAAGGATAAAAATATTAATAACAACTAAATAGAAAGATTTCACCATATTTTTTCTTATTTGGACAAATACAAACAAATCCTTCAACTTTAAAAAAGTTTAAATAAATACTCATAATTAATTAAAAAATTAAATTATTAATTTTTTTTAATATATCATCATACTTCTCCGATTTTGAAATCCGTCACTAAATTTAAATCAAAAAGTTATTTTTTTTTTCGATTTTTGGACTCCTCCGCTTGAGTTTGCCAGAGCCGCCGCCGCCCCCTTCCGGAAAAGGAGGAGGAGCAGCTCCTCCTTCATGTTCCTCCAAAATGGAGGAACACGCTGTTCCTCCTTCAACGGAAGGAGGACGGCGGCGGACGGCGGCAGTTTAGTCGGGATTTTTTTAATTTTTATGTAAATAATTATTATTAGTTTATTTTTTCTAAAGGAGATGGTGTTTTCGTAAAATTAATAACATTTATGTCTAATTAGAATATAGGTTAAAAATGAAGGACTATTTTAACTTTTTTTTTTAGATGTAAAAAGATCAATTTAGTGCTTTAGGTTAGAGGTGAAAACGAAAACTCCGAAATAGGGTGCAATTGAAAATTTTTCTACGTCGGAGTATAAACGAAAAAAAAGTTTAACGTGGGGTGTTTTTAAGTAATTAGGCCTTTCAGTTATAGTACAAACTTTAAAAATCATCAATTTTATTTCATTATTCAATTTTTAGTGTCAATTGTATTCATTTATTTAAATTGGAATAGAAAATGTTTAAATATATTTTTCATATTAGAAATTATCAATGATAAAAAGGCTAATTGAAATAAAATGAATGACATTTGAATTTTTTTTATTTTAATTTGAATAAATAGGTATAATTGTAATTTAAAATTGAAACATGAGATAAAATTGAATTTTTAAAATTGAGTATATTTGGAGGCTTAATCTTAAAAAATCTCCCTCATTTCATTTGTAAAAGAAAGGCAAATTTGAAGGATTATTTTTTTATTTATGTTGCATTAATGCATTGTTATTTTTTAAAATGTATATTGAATATGTAAGTGCACTTATTGCATATTAGATACACAAGCGTTTCATCATTCATCGCAATTAATCCTATGAACAGTGTAGTTTACTAAAAACTACACAACTCTGACTTTATAAACTGTTTGCTTAATGGCTAAATTCTGTTTCAAACAAATATTTTCATTTTAAGAAATGATAGAAGAACAAAAGTAGCGGTGGTTATTGTTTTTTTTTTTTTTTTAATAAAGGCTAAAATTTTCATTGATGAAAATGAAAATTACATAGATAAATGGTTCTTCAACAAATTAAAAGAACTATTTTAAAATAATGATAAGAGCTGTTAATACAGTCATCGATTATGGCTTTTTCAACCATCAAAAGGTTACCCAAAACATACATGATCCAAATAGAAAATACGATCTTGAAACGTTTGATCTTGAAACGCTTGATTCTTAAAACTTCAAACTTTTCAAATCACATCTTCAATATAGATCCATTAGTGATTTTCCAATTGTTTTGAACAAACATAATATGAATACTCTATCAGTCATGGCAATGAAAATATTATTTATCGCTTTCAAAAAATATATATTCTTCACTTGTTCATTTTTTTAAGGCCGGGAGAAAATGATTTTTCCGTCTTTAACTGAAAAATCATTTTCTCTCCGTCCATAATACTATTTACTATAGATCTACTATATTCTGCTTTAGTTGAATAAAGTCTTTGGTTATAAAATTTTTTGAGTCTTGATTTGTATTGAAATAAAGGGTCAACGCGGCCCCTGAACTTATGACTCGGGGTCATCTAACCAAATTTATACTTTTTGAGCAACTAACCCATAAACTCTTCATATTTGGGTCAAATAACCCCATAATATATATTTTTATTTCAAAAAATAGATTTAGGATAATTATATCGCAACAATTAGAGAAGTATCTAATTATTGTTTTGCATCTCTCACTTTCAATTTGTATTTTACGCATTTTAAAAATATAATTATGAGATTATTTGACCCAAAAATGAAGAGTTTTAGGGTTAGTTGCTCAAAAAAGTATAAATTGGGTTAGATGAACATGTGTCACAAGTTTAGGGGGCGCGTTGACCCTTTGTTCATTTGTATTTTTCATATTTGAATAAATCTAAAGGTTTTTGGGGTTTGTAGGTGTTAGATCTATCAAAGTTTTTTTTTTTTTGGGTGGGGGGGGGGGGGGGGGGGGGGGAGTGGTTTCGAGTTTGAGATCCGATTCTTTAAAATCTTAAATATATGTAGGGTGTCTTTTAGATCTATACAAATGTAATACCCCAAAATATTTTAAGGTAATTAAGTCGTGCCACGTGTCGTGATTTCCGATAAATTAGATTAAAAAGAATTTAATTTAATTATATCGGAAATTCAGGATAAACTTTAATGAGTCAATTAGCGGGATTTAAGGAGTTAATTTTGAAAATTTGGATGTGGAGGCATTTTGGGGCTAAATTGTAAATTTTGAAAAGTTTAGGGGCTAAAGTGCAAATTAGCCAATTAAACCCCGAAAATAGAAATTTGAGGATTTTCGATGGAAATGTATATTTTGAGTTGGTATTATTTATTCGGATATAAATAATACGTATATGAATTAATAGAAAGATTAATTAAATAGGTTTTGGACTAAATTGAAACTTTTGAAAAGTTTCAAGGACCAAAGTGCAAATTGACCATTATATATATATATATATATATATATATATATATATATATATATATATATATATATATATATATATATATATATATATATATATACATACATATACATATATATATACATATATACATATATATATACATATATGTATATGTATATGTATATACATATATATTTATATGTATAAGAATTGAGAGGGAGAAGGATCCAGATGCTCTTCTCTTCTTCCTCAGTTCATTCTTTCTCTCGTTCGCCGTTTACGAACGGTTTGTCACGCGGTTTTCGTTTCTCGTCCGTTTCCGACGTTCTATAGCTCCAAACGATCGTATTTCGACGGGTATCACGGTAAGCTTGACGTTTTCTCGTTTAAACGAATATATTTTGAGTTATATCGATTCAAAGTTTTAGGCCACGAAACGATTTTATCGTTTTATCGAGTATAGGATTGATATATAGTGTTTTGAGCTTAGAATACGCGTTTTGGTTGAGTTTGGAGCATTTTTACGTATATAGCAGGTCGGAAACCCCGGAAATTGATTCCGGGGGATCGTGCACGACAGTACACGATCGTGCACTTGTGGTACACGAACGTGTACCATCAATGGTGCACGAACGTGTACCAAAGTACACGAACGTGTACCAATATATGGTACACGATCGTGTACCAAGGTACACGAACGTGTACCATCAAGGTACACGATCGTGTACCCCCCTACACGAATGTGCACCCTCCGATTCTCGCACCCCGATTCTTCGTACCTCGATTGCATTAGTTGAATTCGCGTATTGAATCAGAAATCAAATAGTAGTTAATCGATTAATGTGAATAGTTAACCTAATGAGGTTAAACGGGAATTAAGTTAGAAATGATATACGATCCAGATACCGTTTATCGGCATATACGTGGGAAGCACGACGGTTAATAAAAGTTCAGTGTGTCGAGTCTTGAGTCTAGAGTCAATCTTAGAATAGGATTCTAATTTAAGTCAAATGTTTTAAAATTTGTTTTAGATACGGCGAGGCAAGAAGCAGATGGACCAGTAGTTTGGGAAGCTTGACGTTTTAAAGCCCCGACATATTTTTGGATAAGCGTTTTCAGTGAGTTTATACGATTTGCTTTTAAAGTATTTATTTAAGCAAATATTTTATATTGCTTTATGATGTTTTGCATGATTGCGATGCGAATTATTTTTATGAATTGCATATGCTTGATTTGAAACCAGTATTGATCCGATGGAACGTGCTACCTATTGGGCGACAATAGGACTGCGTGATCACCAGTTTTGATATAACTCAGCTGGGAGCTGATGATGATTATGAAATTTACGATTGAGTATATGATTTGATACGAGTGAGCACTCGGCTACGGTGTAGTCTGGAGTCCCCGTATCTAGTGGCTGGGCCACCAGCGAGTTGGACTCGCAATTGATATTTATGATTGGGTTGCTCGATTGATTATTAGTATGTTTGAGGATTAAGGTTTTAATCGGATCCTGTACTTGGCTGCATACGATTGAATATCGTTTTATGTTTTATGTGAATACTTATTAGTAAATATATGAACTCACTCAGTATATCCCAATATACTGACCTCTCACAGATTTTCTTTCAGGTTAAAGACGCTTTGAAGCAACGGACTTCTATCCTACTTCCAGAAGTCTGTATTTTTGAGTATGTAAAGAAACAGTACTTTACTCTTAGAGCTGCAGTAGATAAGTATTTTGCAAGTCAGCTTATAGTATATAGTTTTCTGTAAATATAACTTTAATGTTTTAAAGTTTTAAACGTTTTACGCTTGCTGCGTTATTTATATTGTGACTGCCAGAGGATATGTGTGCCTGGCGTGTGTGCTTCTGCATGACACGTGTTTATGTATCTCATGCATGACGTTTATGTTTTGCGAAAAATTATTTTATGTTTTTAGGCTTGCTACGGGTTTCGGAGCAACCACTCCCATTCCCTAGCGCCAATCTCGGCCCTGAGATTGGGCCGTGACAATGTTGGTATCAGAGCATGGTCCAGTTACCATTGCTTATGTCAGAAGAGTGATTGACTTGCCTAGGAATCTACTGCAGCACATAGGATTCGAGTCTTGTCTTTGTTACGTATTCATTTGATTTTCAAACTTTCAGCTTTCCCCCTAGGATGTGAGTCTGTCTTACGTGTGTGTTCGCATGTGATAAGATGCGCGTTTGATACGATATGCGTTTGCGATAATATGCGATTATGTGGCTAAGTAACGCTGTTTGTCCTGGTCAGGATGTCTGACCAACGACAAGAAGTAGAGTGAGCTGCCGCTGCAGCACGAAACGTTATAGAAGGGGCGCATGACGTCCATCCAGAAGCTCAAGATGAGTCTTCTGTTCAGGGTGGAGGAGGTGGTGGCCAAGAGGCCCAGGCGCAGGCACCTGGAGTGCAAGCGCAAGCCCAGCAACCTAATATTGTGGGTTTTGATCTGAATCAGTTTCTTACGGGAATTGCAGCTATGCAAGCTAATCAGGCTGAGGTGCAGAATATGCATCGTAAACAACTTCAACAACAACAGCTACGCAATGTGGCTTTTACTGACCGAGATATCGTCTTGGCTTATATGCGTCTTAAGCCAACTAAGTTTGACGGCACAGGCGATGCTCTCGATTTCCTCGAAGAAGTAGAACGTAACGCTCGACGCCTGCAAGCTAATGAGAGACATACCATCATTACGGTGGAAATGTCAATGAAAGGACCCGCGAAAGATTGGTTTCAGCAGCATATTCAGCCAACCATGGATACTATGACCTGGGCTGAATTTGCAAACCACTTTAGAGAATACTTCTTACCATATGCGGTGACGGAGAGTTATCGTAGTCAGTGGTTGACCCTGAGTAGAGGCAATCGGTCTGTGCAAGAGTTTGTAACGGAGTTTACCAGAGTGAGTAGGTTTGCACCAGACCTGACTACAGACCCAGTCAGAGTGAACTCGAGGTTTGTAGAGGGTCTAGGAGCTGAATTTGTGAGTCTGACGTCTGATATCGAAAGAACTCTAGTGAAACTGATCGACAGCGCTAGACAAATGGAAATTTCTCTGATCCGTTTCGGAAAGATTCCCGATCCTTCTAATGTTGCTCCTGTGAGGAGTGATGTGTTCCGCAGCGTACAGAGCGCACCTACCCAATCATACGTCAGAAGTTATTCTCAACCCCCATCACGCCAACAGAGAAATAAGAGAGCTCGGTATGGAACTAGAGTTAGTACTTCAGGCACCGGATTTAGTGCCAGATCCATGAGTGATATGGGAGGCGGAGTTCCTATATGTCTGAACTGTAATAGGAGACATTATGTCGCGTGCTACATTGCTACTGGAGCATGTTTTAACTGTGGTCAACGGGGCCATTTTGCTAGAGACTGTCCGAGGCAGATGCCCCAAGGTTCGATGACTACTATAGTACAACCTTCTTATCAGCAGCAGAGAACTGCGCAGCATATAGCGTCAGGATATGATCAGACATGAAGTACCTTCACGGGCCAGAGAGGCCGTGTTACGCAAATCGAGGAGGCAGAAATGGCGGAGGACGTGGTACTAGTCAGACTTCGCAGGCTGGCGGGAGTCAAGCTAGGGTCTTTGCACTGAATCCTCAAGAGGCTCAGGCTTCCAATGCTGTGGTGCAAGGTACCTTTCCTATCGCTTCTCAAGACGCATTAATTTTATTTGATCCGGGCGCTACGCATTCGTTTGTTTCGCCTAGTTTCGCTAGTAAGTTAGGATTGCAACCAGCGTATCTTAGGAATCCCTTGTCCGTAGCTACTCCAGCCGGAGAAAGTGTGGAAGTTAGTATCGTTTATCCGTCTTGTCCTGTGAAAATTCAAGAACGAGATTTGTTGGTCGATTTGATTTTACTTGAGGTATTAGCTTTTGACGTCATACTAGGAATGGATTGGCTAGCTCAACACTACGCCAATGTGGATTGCCGAAAGAAGACGGTAACATTTAACACGCCTGGAATTGAAGCGATTTCAATCCAGGGTGATAAGACGAAATCTCCTACGAATGTCATTTCGGCTGTTAAAGCTTGTCGCATGTTAAAGAAGGGATGTCAAGGATTCTTGGCGATAGTACGAGACGTGGAGAAGAAAAGTGTGAACTTAAGTGACGTGCCAGTTGTATTGGAGTATCCAGACGTTTTTCCAGAGGAATTACCTGGATTACCCCCAGATCGCGAGATTGAGTTTTGTATCGAATTGGCTCCTGGCACGAAGCCGATATCGATACCTCCTTATCGAATGGCGCCAGCAGAGCTCAAAGAACTTAAGGATCAGCTAGAAGAATTATTTAATCGTGGTTTCATCAGACCGAGTGTATCCCCGTGGGGTGCACCAGTGTTGTTCGTGAAAAAGAAGGATGGATCATTTCGACTATGTATCGATTATCGACAGCTGAATAAGGTGACGATCAAGAATAAGTATCCGTTACCTAGAATCGACGATTTGTTCGACCAGTTACAAGGAGCAAAGTACTTCTCCAAGATCGATTTGAGATCAGGCTATCATCAGCTAAAGATTCATAATGATGATGTTCAGAAGACTGCTTTTCGAACTCGATACGGTCAGTAGGCATTTCTCGTTATGTCATTCGGATTGACGAACGCCCCAGCAGCCTTCATGGATTTGATGAATAGAATATTCAAACCGTACTTGGATCGATTCGTAATCGTGTTTATCGACGACATTTTGATTTATTCGCGTACAGAAGAAGAACATGCTCAACATCTGCGGATAGTACTACAGACGCTAAGAGAGCATCAGCTTTACGCCAAATTCTCTAAATGTGAATTTTGGCTAACGGAAGTAGCTTTCTTAGGTCATATGGTATCACAAAGCGGTATCAAGGTTGATCCAAAGAAGATTGAAGCTGTGATAGAATGGAAGCGGCCTGAATCAGTTACGGAAGTTAGAAGTTTTCTTGGTTTAGCGGGATATTACAGACGATTTGTACAGGACTTTTCAAAGATCGCTGTACCTTTGACGAAGTTAACTCAGAAGAACGCGAAATTCAACTGGACGGACCAGTGTGAACTCAGTTTTCTGAAACTGAAAGAGTGTTTGACGACGGCACCAGTCTTAACGTCACCAGAAGGAACGGAAGGATTCACAGTATACTGTGATGCATCAAGAGTTGGACTAGGATGCGTCCTTATGCAACATGGTCGAGTGATTGCATACGCTTCGCGACAGCTTAAGAAGCACGAGACGAACTATCCGATGCATGATCTAGAGCTAGCAGCAGTCATTTTTGCGTTAAAGATCTGGAGACATTATTTATACGGCGCCACGTGCGAGATCTTTACAGATCATAAAAGCTTGAAGTACATTTTCGACCAGCGAGAATTGAACCTCAGACAGCGGAGATGGATGGAATTATTAAAAGATTACGACTGCACGATACAATACCATCCAGGCAAGGCTAACGTCGTGGCAGATGCATTAAGCAGAAAGTCAGCAGGAAGTCTCGCGGACGTTACAACGACATGGCGGAGACCATTAATCAACGAAATTCATACGATGTTTAGTCAAGGAGTTGAGTTCGAGATTTCATCTCTCGGAAACCTAATGGCTCAGTTAACGATACGATCGACGTTGATAAATCAGATCAAAGAATTGCAAGCGGACGACCCTCAATTGAAGCATCTAATTGAGGAAGTTCAACAAGAAAAGAGTCAAGATTTCAGTATCGTCAATGGAATACTGAAATATGGCAATCGAATGTGCGTTCCATTTGTGGAAGACTTAAGACAGAAGATCATGGAAGAGACGCATGGAACGATGTATAGCGTTCATCCTGGTTCCACGAAGATGTACCATGACATCAAGACAACGTTTTTGTGGAGCGGAATGAAGAAGGACATTGCGGAGTTTGTGGCTAAATGCCCGACTTGTCAGCAAGTCAAATTGGAACATCAACGACCTTACGGATTTCTTCATCCGTTACCCATCCCGGAGTGGAAATGGGAGCAAATTACGATGGATTTCGTAGTTGGGTTACCCAAGACGCAGAAAGGTTTTGATTCTATTTGGGTAATCATGGATCGCTTGACAAAGTCAGCGCAATTCATTCCTATCAAGACGACGTATTCTGCAGCAAAGTTGGCGGAGATTTACATCGATAAGATCGTAAGCATACACGGAGTTCCCGTGTCAATCGTTTCAGATAGAGGCTCCGTATTTACCTCTCATTTCTGGAAGAGCTTACAAGACGCGTTAAGAACGCGATTGAATTTCAGCACTGCGTTTCACCCTCAGACGGACGGTCAGTCTGAACGAACGATTCAAACGTTAGAAGATATGCTTCGACTATGCGTACTAGACTTCGGAGGTAGTTGGGATACGTACCTACCTCTAGTCGAATTCGCCTACAACAATAGCTATCACTCGAGTATCGAGATGGCTCCTTACGAAGCACTATACGGTCGCAAGTGTCGATCCCCTATCTGTTGGGATGAAGTCGGTGAACGGAAGCTCACCGGAGCGGAAGTCATCCAGATCACATCGGAGAAAGTTCCGTTATTAAAACAACGTCTGAATACTGTTTCTAGTCGACAAAAGAGTTACGCGGACCCCAAGAGGAAGGATATCGAATTTCAGATCGGAGATTACGTATTTCTCAAAGTATCACCGATGAAGGGAGTTATTCGTTTCGGAAAGAAGGGTAAGTTGGCTCCGAGATATGTCGGACCCTACCAGATCGTAGAACGCATAGGCTCAGTTGCCTACAAGCTGGATTTGCCACCAGAGATGTCGCAAGTTCATCCTGTCTTCCATATTTCCATGCTTCGGAAATATGTACCAGACCCTTCTCGAATAATTCAACCGCAAGTGGTGGACGTGAGCGAGGAACTGACTTAAGAAGAACGACCACTGCAGATTGTCGACACGCAGATACGACAATTACGAACGAAGAGGATTCCAATGGTGAAAGTTCTTTGGAGAAGTCAATCCGTAGAAGAGTGCACGTGGGAAACAGAAGAGGATATGAGGCAGAAATATCCTTACCTTTTTATTCAAGGTATGTGGCTAATTTTAAATTCGAGGACGAATTTATTTTAAGGGGGGGGGGGGGGGGTGAATGTAATACCCCAAAATATTTTAAGGTAATTAAGTCGTGCCACGTGTCGTGATTTCCGATAAATTAGATTAAAAAGAATTTAATTTAATTATATTGGAAATTCAGGATAAAATTTAATGAGTCAATTAGCGGGATTTAAGGAGTTAATTTTGAAAATTTGGATGTGGAGGCATTTTGGGGCTAAATTGTAAATTTTGAAAAGTTTAGGGGCTAAAGTGCAAATTAGCCAATTAAACCCCGAAAATAGAAATTTGAGGATTTTTGATGGAAATGTATATTTTGAGTTGGTATTATTTATTCGGATATAAATAATACGTATATGAATTAATAGAAAGATTAATTGAATAGGTTTTGGACTAAATTGAAACTTTTGAAAAGTTTCAAGGACCAAAATGCAAATTGACCATTATATATATATATATATATATATATATATATATATATAAGAATTGAGAGGGAGAAGGATCCAGAAGCTCTTCTCTTCTTCCTCAGTTCATTCTTTCTCTCGTACGCCGTTTACGAACGGTTCGTCGCGCGGTTTTCGTTTCTCGTCCGTTTCCGACGTTCTATAACTCCAAACGATCGTATTTCGATGGGTATCACGGTAAGCTTGACGTTTTCTCGTTTAAACGAATATAATTTGAGTTATATCGATTCAAAGTTTTAGGCCACGAAACGATTTTTTTTGTTTTATCGAGTATAGGATTGATATATAGCGTTTTGAGCTTAGAATACGCGTTTTGGTTGAGTTTGGAGCGTTTTTACGTATATAGCAGGTCGGAAACCCCGGAAATTGATTCCGGGGGATCGTGCACGACAGTACACGATCGTGCACTTATGGTACACGAACGTGTACCATCAATGGTGCACGAACGTGTACCAAAGTACACGAACGTGTACCAATATATGGTACACGATCGTGTACCAAGGTACACAAACGTGTACCATCAAGGTACACGATCGTGTACCCCCCTACACGAACGTGCACCCTCCGATTCTCGCACCCCGATTCTTCGTACCTCGATTGCATTAGTTGAATTCGCGTATTGAATCAGAAATCAAATAGTAGTTAATCGATTAATGTGAATAGTTAACCTAATGAGGTTAAACGGGAATTAAGTTAGAAATGATATACGATCCAGATACCGTTTATCGGAATATACGTGAGAAGCACGACGGTTAATAAAAGTTCAGTGTGTCGAGTCTTGAGTCTAGAGTCAATCTTAGAATAGGATTCTAATTTAAGTCAAATGTTTTAAAATTTGTTTTAGATCCGGCGAGGCAAGAAGCAGCTGGACCAGTAGTTCGGGAAGCTTGACGTTTTAAAGCCCCGACATATTTTTGGATAAGCGTTTTCAGTGAGTTTATACGATTTGCTTTTAAAGTATTTATTTAAGCAAATATTTTATATTGCTTTATGATGTTTTGCATGATTGCGATGCGAATTATTTTTATGAATTGCATATGCTTGATTTGAAACCAGTATTGATCCGATGGAACGTGCTACCTATTGGGCGACAATAGGACTGCGTGATCACCAGTTTTGATATAACTCAGCTGGGAGCTGATGATGATTATGAAATTTACGATTGAGTATATGATTTGATACGAGTGAGCACTCGGCTACGGTGTAGTCTGGAGTCCCCGTATCTAGTGGCTGGGCCACCAGCGAGTTGGACTCGCAATTGATATTTATGATTGGGTTGCTCGATTGATTATTAGTATGTTTGAGGATTAAGGTTTCAATCGGATCCTGTACTTGGCTGCATACGATTGAATATCGTTTTATGTTTTATGTGAATACTTATTAGTAAATATATGAACTCACTCAGTATATCCCAATATACTGACCTCTCACAGATTTTCTTTCAGGTTAAAGACGCTTTGAAGCAACGGACTTCTATCCTACTTCCAGAAGTCTGTATTTTTGAGTATGTAAAGAAACAGTACTTTACTCTTAGAGCTGCAGTAGATAAGTATTTTGCAAGTCAGCTTATAGTATATAGTTTTCTGTAAATATAACTTTAATGTTTTAAAGTTTTAAACGTTTTACGCTTGCTGCGTTATTTATATTGTGACTGCCAGAGGATATGTGTGCCTGGCGTGTGTGCTTCTGCATGACACGTGTTTATGTATGTCATGCATGACGTTTATGTTTTGCGAAAAATTATTTTATGTTTTTAGGCTTGCTACGGGTTTCGGAGCAACCACTCCCATTCCCTAGCGCCGGTCTCGGCCCTGAGATTGGGTCGTGACAACAAATTCTTGAAGATCCTAAAAAAAATAGGATTTTTTTTAGATCTATCAAAGTTCTTGTAGATTGATATTTGGTGAGTTTGAAAATCATTCAAAGCTAGAACTTCTCCGAATGAAACTAAATGTTATCATTGTGATAACGTGAAGCACACGTGTGAAACCTGCTTCAAACTACATGGATATCCCGATTGGTGGACTGACTTTCAGGCCAAGAAAAAGCGAGATGCGACTCATGTAGAGGTTGATGGAACAATGGGCAAGGCAGCAATTGCTGAAAGCGCACCACATATTTCTTTCATTCCTGCAGCAGAAACCTCTCTTGAAATATTAACTACTACTGATCCAGGTATTGCTCTCTTTAATTCACCTAAGGATAACCAATGCAATGCATGGATTCTTGACTCCGGAGCTACATATCACATGACCTTTGATGCTACTGATATTTCTCAAACTTCCTTACCACGGAGGTCTAGCATTGCTAATGCTAACGGAGTTGTATCTCCTGTTACAGGGGCTGGCATAGTTACACTATCTCCTACTATACCTTTATCTAATACACTACTTGTCCCTTCTCTTTCACATAAATTATTATCTGCTAGTCAAGTTACTACATAATTAAATTGTGTGGTACTTATTTACTCAACTTTTTGTTTACTTCAGGATATTCTCACCAAGGAGATCATTGGGCGTGGTACTAAAGAGGGGGATTATAATATATGGATGACTTCAATATGGGCAGAGCACATCATATGCATCATCCAGCTGGCACTAAAGAGCGAGAGATTTGGCTTTGGCATCGACATTTATGACATCCATCTTTTGGTTATATGAGACGTTTGTTTCCTAAATTATTTTTACATGCATCAGATAATGATCTTAAATGTGATACTTGCATTTTAGCTAAAAGTCATAGAGTTCCTTATCTTTTGAGTATCAATAAAAGCAATATTCCTTTTGCTTTAATCCACTCGGATGTGTGGGGGTCCTTCTCTAGTCTCTACTGTTTCTGGTATTCATGGTTTTATGATATTTGTAGATGGTTGTACCCGCATGACATGGATGTACTTGCTAAAACATAAAGATGAAGTCTTGACCATGTTTCAATCATTTCATGTTATGGTCCAGACTCATCCTTGAAACTGCTAGAGCCTAGTTACTTGGTGCTTATGTACCTTGCAAATATTGGACGGATGCTGTTTCAACAACAGTTCATCTCCTCAATCGGATGCCATCAAGAGTTTTAAATTTTAAGATTCCATTCCAAGCTCTATCTACATATGACTCTTTACCTATGTTACTAATGATTCCTCCTTGAATCTTTGGTTCTGTTGCTTTTGTCCATCTTCATAAGAACCAGCGGACAAAACTAGATCCTTGTGCTGTTCGATGTTTGTTTTTGGGATATGGCTCTAATTAAAAGGGATATAAATGTTATGATCCAATCCACAAACAAACTTATGTAACTATGGATGTTACATTTGTGGAATCTGACACCTTTTTCTTTAAACATATCAATTCTCCGCTTCAAAGGAAGACTCAAGAAAAAGCACCGAATTGGTTACAATTTAATTGGTTCAATAATAATGAATGCGTAGAGTCCGGTATAAGGCCAAAAATGTCGACATCTCCATAACACACTAGTCCAGATGATACAACTCTAGAAGATAAAAATGAATCCCCCTTCTCCTCAGTACCAAACGACCCTTCTCCTATTAATAGTGAGAATATACCTGAAGTATGTTCACCCACTTTATCTCCAAGTTCTAATGATATTGATACAACCGTGGATTGTAGATTACCTTTCAGACATAATCGAGGCAAAGCACCACATCGATATTCACCGAAATTTGAAGAGCGAAGGTCAAAATATCCAATTGCAAATTATATGTCTACAACACAGCTCTCCGAACCTCTCAAAACCTTGGTACATACCCTTTCCTCTTCTCATATACCTAATAATGTCCATGAAGCATTATCTGACCCTAATTGGACTCAAGCTATGAAAGAGGAGATGGACGCGCTACTTAAAAATGGCACTTGGAACTTGGTTCCGTTACCAGAAGGAAAAAACCCGGTTGGATGTAGATGGGTATTTTCTATCAAACATAAAGCAGATGGATCCATAGAAAGATATAAAGCACGATTGGTGGCAAAGGATTATACACAGACGTATGGAATAGACTATCAACATTCTCGCTGGTGGCTAAATTAAACACCGTTAGGGTGTTGTTATCTCTTGCAGCGAATCTTGATTGGCCACTACACCAGTTTGATGTAAAAAATGCCTTTCTCCATGGTGATTTGGAGGAAGAAGTCTACATGGACATTCCACCAGGATACACGACAACTTCGGAATCCAAGGTGGTGTGCAAGTTGCAGCGAGCATTGTATGGATTAAAGCAATCCCCCCGAGCATGGTTTGGAAGATTCAGCTTGGCAATGAAGAAATATGGCTTCCAACAAAGCAATTTAGAGCATACACTCTTCCTAAAACACTAGCTAGGTAAGGTTACAGCTTTGATTGTGTATGTAGATGATATGATTATCACAGGAGATGATCCAGAAGAAATATCAAGACTTCAAGAACAATTAAGAGCTGAATTTGAAATGAATAATCTAGGAAGACTTAAATATTTTTTAGGAATTGAAGTTTCCAGATCAAAGCAAGGTATATTTCTTTGCCAACGAAAATATGTCCTAGATTTATTATATGAGGTTGGACTACTAGATTGCAAGCCAGCAGATATACCAATCTTCCAAAATCACAAACTTGGAAACCATCCTGATCAAGTACCTACGAATAAAGAAACATATCAGAGATTAGTTGGAAAATTGATCTATTTGTCTCACACACGTCCAGATATCGCCAATGCTGTGAGTGTAGTAAGCCAATTCATGCACTATCCAAGTGAAGATCACATGGATGCAGTGATGAGAATTCTTCGATACTTGAAGTTGTCTCCTAGAAAGGGGATAATTTTCTCAAAGAACAATCATTTAAAGGTAGAAGGATATACTGATGAAGACTGGGCAGGAAGTGATAGGAGTAAAATACTCCTATCTTTAGGATGTCTTTTCGTATGCTTTTATGTGCTTTCACCCCACTTTTATATGGAATGGATTAGCTTATAGAGGGTGTTTATGTTTCAGGGAATCAAGAGCATTACGAAGAGTTTTGAAGCCGGAATAGCGGAAAATGAGCGGAAACGGAAGTCGAGCGCGAAAGGAGCTAAAGCCGGAAGCGAAAGAAATGAATCCCTCCCCTTCTGAAGAGGTGTCTCAATTCGAGACACCCCACTTATATGGGTGTCTCGAATTGAGACACAAAGATTCAAGAAACAGATTGCTTAGCAATCTGTGTCTCGAATCGAGACACACCTATAAGTTGCTTGTCTCGATTCGAGACAAGGGTTAACAGAATGCTCGAAATTTTCTTAGTTTCTTTCCCTATTGGGCCAAACATTCTAGATGGGTTGTATTTTTTATTCCCTATTTTGGGTAGTACTATATAAGAATACCTTATTTCCCTTTTTAGGGTTATGCACTAGATTTAGATTTGTAGCCCCCATTTCCTTTTACCATTCTCAGCCTTTTGAATTACACTAGTTCTTAGTGCTATTTTGAGTTTCATGTTATGAATTGAAGATTATTATTATTAATAGAAGATTGTTGGTTTCTCATTATTGTTCTTCATTATCTCTTTTATGCTTGGATCTTCAATTATTGCAAGGTAATTAATCTCTAAACTATGATTACTCCTAATGCTTACTTATTAGTTATTGCTATGATGTTTGTGATGAGTAGCTAAATCCTTAGTTTAGGGGTTGTTGATGAAGTTTGGTTGTGATTAGTTGACTAGGGTTTGATTTGGGTATTAGGGTTTGTAGTGATTTGTATGCTTAATGCCTAGGATAGATTGATCTCCTAATCCTAGGTTAAGAGGGTAATTAATTAGGCGAGAGTCACTTAATAACCCGGAATTAGCAAATCACTTAATTAGGGTTTAATCACGCGAGAGCGGTTTAGGGCTTAATCGGTTTTAGGTTAAACTTCGTGATTGGATTAAATTGGTATAATCGAAATCTAATTACGCGAGAGCGATTTAGATTTCGGGGTATTAATTTAATTGCAATTAGTTCTAATTGCGGACTCGAGAGAGCGGATTAGGCACTTTTGAAAACTTGACCCGAACTAATTACCAAATCAACCCCGGTTAGCTAGAACGTTTCAAATCGATTTAACAACCTCTAAACGCCTTTTACCTATTGTTTTATCCCGTTTATTAATTAATTGCTTTAGTTTTTAATTGCTTCAAGTGTTAATTTCACTAGTCTTAAATTCCGTAATCATTACTATAATTCCAATTGATCGTTGCTTTCCGAATTGAATTTCCAAATACGTGTTCGCTCACTTTAAACCTCTCGTCTTCGTGGGATCGATTCCGTATTTCCGGATTACTACAAGTTAGTATTTTTGCTAACAAGTTTTTGGCGCCGTTGCCGGGGACAAGGTTGCGTTTAATTGATTGAAAGTATTGTGAAATTCGGTCGAGTTTGCGTTATTTTCTGTTTTTGGTTTATTGTTATTAATTATCTTTCGTGGTTTACACTCGGTTTTCTTGTTTTTGTTTGTGTAGGGAATTTGATTTTCGTGTATGCACAATACGCGACGAGCAAATCTACCACTAGAACCGTTCCAAGATAACCTCGGTAACTATGAAAGAGGTGTAAGAAGAAGAGCCCGTATACCCGAAGTTATGAATAACGAGGGAAACAATTATGATGAAGAGGGGAGGTTCAATCCTCTAATGGATGGAGGGGAACAACAATATCCACCCGCTCCTCCATTAGGGAATGTGAACCGACCAAGGCAACAAGACCACCCAAGGGATGATCGATCCCAAGCGCACGCACAAGTGCCAAACCAACAAAGACAAACTTTGGGTGAG
Organism: Mercurialis annua; assembly: GCF_937616625.2. Classification (NCBI taxonomy): domain Eukaryota; kingdom Viridiplantae; phylum Streptophyta; class Magnoliopsida; order Malpighiales; family Euphorbiaceae; genus Mercurialis; species Mercurialis annua. Next base: position 40,912,882 of record NC_065570.1, read on the forward strand.
TTTTTCTTGCCGGATGTGGACAATGCAACTTTTGGATGCTTCGCAATGCCGGTTCAAGCGGCAACTTTTGAGATCAAGCCGAGTACCATTCAACTTTTGGAAAATCGTTGTGCCTTCTTTAGGTTGAGTCATGAGGATCCTAAAGAGCATATCGCCAAGTTTTTGGGTGTTCTAAACACATTCAAGCTTCATGGGATAACGGCGGACCAAATTAAACTTCGGATGTTCCCTTTTTCCTTGAGGGACAAGGCTAGCATTTGGTTGCATTCTCTACCTAATGAGTCCATTCACAATTGGAGGGAGTTGGCTCAAGCCTTCCTTAACAAATATTTCCCTCATGGCAAGACTACAAAGTTGACTAAAGACATACTTGAGTTTGTCCAATTTGAAGGAGAATCACTTCATGAGGCATGGGAGCGGTTCAAGGATTTACAACGAAGTGTACCCCATCATCGGCTCAATAGAGAGCATGTTATACAAATCTTCTATGATGGGACAAATGTCACTACCCGAGCTACTATCGATGCGGCTTCGGGGGGTTCACTTATGCAAAAGACCTATGAGGAAGCCCTTGAATTGGTGGAGAAATTGGCCGTGGTTAGTAGTACTTGGGGTCCTATGGAAAGAAGAGCGCCACCTACTCAAAAGTCACTCATGACTCTTGATCAAGTGAGGGAGATGGAGTCCATAAAAGCCGCAAATGCTTCGCTTCAAGCTCAAGTGGATGCTCTCAAGAAACAAGTCGCTCCTATGCAAAGAAACGCTCCGGTGGCTTATGTTCAAGTAGGTTGTGAATTTTGTGGTGATTTTGGCCATTCGGGAGGAGAATGCCTAGTTACGGGTCAAGCCTTGAGTGAGCAAGTCAACTACATCGGGGGACAAAGGCAAGCTAATGACCCCTACTCTAACACCTACAACCCCGGATGGAGGAATCATCCAAACTTCGGGTGGAGAAATCAAGAAGGGCAAGGCAATGCTCAAGGGCCTAATCAAGCGGGTCCAAGCTTCCAAGGTGGAAATAGACCTCCCCAACAACAAGGAAATTACCATCACAATCAAGGTCATGACAACAATGCGGGTGCTAGACCTCAACATCCTCCCGGGTTTCAACCTCAAAGAAACATGGATGAAGGGAATATGCTTGCTAAGTTGATGGATGAGCTTAGAGAGATGAAGCAACTTCAAAAGAATCAAGCCGCCACTAATCAAATGCTTGAGACTCAAATCTCTCAACTTGCTATCAATCTTCAAGGTAGACCACAAGGGGGATTGCCATCTACTACGGAGAACAACCCTAGAGAACATGTTAAGGCGGTAGAGCTCCGAAGCGGGAGAAACCTTGAGAAAGCCAACGAAAAGAGGCAAGTTGTCGAGGAGGATGAGCCTCAAGTGGTAATTGACATAGTAAGTTCAAGTCAAGAGTTGCCAAAGGAATGTGAGGAAATGGTTGTCGAGGTTGAAGAGCCCTATGTGAGGCCACCACCACCTCCACCGTTTGTACCACCGGTTCCATTCCCAAGCCGGTTGAGGAAAGCTCAAGGCAACGAAAAATTTCACAAGTTCCTTGAGATTTTCAAGAAATTGCAAATCAATCTAAGCTTGGCGGATGCACTTCGGGAGATGCCCCAATATGCAAAATTCTTGAAAGACATAATTATGAACAAGCGTAGTTGGGAGCAAGGTGGGACAATACCGCTCACGGAGCATTGTAGTTCCATAATCCAAAGCAATTTACCGACAAAGCTTAAAGATCCAGGGAGTTTTTTTATACCTTGCACCATAGGAAATATGAATGCTATAAACTGTTTGTGTGATCTTGGGGCAAGTATTAACTTGATGCCATTGTTTCTTTTTAGGTCTTTATTTGGTGATCAACTGGTAAAGCGCACCTCGATGGTATTGCAACTTGCCGATCACTCTCTCAAAAAGCCGTATGGGATAGTGGAAGACGTACTCGTTAAAGTGGATAAATTCATCTTTCCGGTGGATTTTGTGATCTTAGACTATGCGGTGGATAAAGAATGTCCTATGATTCTCGGTCGCCCTTTTATGAACACCGGGCGTGCTCTCATCGATGTTCATGCCGGCAAGCTCACCTTGAGAATTGATGAGGAAAGTGTGGAGTTTGATATGAAGAGAGTGATGCGGAATGCCATCGAGGAGGAAGATTGCATGAGAATCGATTTGGTTGATGAACTTGTGAGGGATACTCTTGAAGCGAGTATGGAAGAGTTTAATCAAGACGGAGTGACGAAAAATCAATTTCTGGGTTCCCTACATGAGTGTCTCGAATCGAGACACCCAACTAAAGAGAGTGTCTCGAATCGAGACACTAATGAAAAGGGAGCAGAAGCTCCCTATGGTTTTGTCTCGATTCGAGACAGTCCCATAAGTAGACTGTCTTGAATCGAGCCAAGAGCAAAAGAAGGGGAACCACATTTTTCTGAAATTTTGAAAGTCACCTTCCATTCCGATAATCCGAGTGATGAGTATTCCGAGGAGGATGAACCTAAGCCAGAGAATTTGAACAAGAGTAGTGGTGTGACTCCACCATCTTCCGAGGTGCCACCACAAGTTGAGTTGAAGCCACTTCCATCTCATCTCCGGTATACCTTTGTTGGGGAGAATGAGACTTTGCCAATAATCATCTCGAACAAGCTTTCTAAAGAACAAGAGAGGAGGGTGGTGCAAGTGGTGAAGGAGCATGTATTAGCAATAGGGTGGCGAATCTCCGACATTCGTGGAATAAGTCCGCAAATTGTTATGCATAAGATCAACCTTGAAGATGGGTCGAAGAAGTCAACTCAAAGACAACGAAGACTAAATCCGAATATGAAGGAGGTGGTCCACAAAGAAATTGTTAAGCTCCTCGACGCCGGAATAATCTACCCTATTTCGGATAGTGAGTGGGTAAGCCCAATTCAATTATACCACCACCGAAAAAGAGATGTTGGCGGTGGTATTTGCTTTAGACAAGTTTCGGCAATATTTGCTCGGATCAAAGGCCATCATTTATACCGATCATGCCGCCTTGAGATATCTTTTTGCTAAGCAAGACGCAAAACCAAGGCTTATTCGATGGATTCTTTTAATGCAAGAGTTTGATGTAGAAATCCGAGACAAAAAAGGAACGGAGAACGTTGTGGCGGATCACCTATCACGGTTAGAAGTTCCGGAACCTATTCCAATTGGTGTCGATATTAATGAACGGTTCCCGGATGAAATGTTGATGGTAATCTCGGAAGTGGAGACACCTTGGTATGCGGATATAGCTAATTACTTGTCTTCAAATGTCATGCCACCGGATCTATCGCACCATCAAAAGAAGAAATTTTTGAGTGATGTGAAACGTTTTTTGTGGGATGAGCCGTATCTTTTCAAGATATGTGGTGATGGGATGATTCGGAGGTGTGTATCTTTAAAGGGAGTGATGCCAATTTTGAGCCATTGTCATGAGGCGGATTATGCCGGGCATTATGGGGCGTCAAGGACCGCGGCTAGAGTGCTAGAAAGTGGGTTCTTTTGGCCTACCCTATTTCGCGATGCCAAGGAGTTTGTGGGGCATTGTGATCGTTGTCAACGAGTAGGGAACATTTCCAAACGAGATGAGATGCCATTGACCTCAATCCAAGAAGTAGAGATCTTTGATGTGTGGGGCATAGATTTCATGGGGCCATTTCCGATGTCTCATGGAAATCTTTTTATCTTGGTTTGTGTGGATTACGTATCAAAATGGGTAGAAGCGGAGGCTTTACCTACAAACGATGCCAAGGTAGTGGTGAAGTTTCTCAAGCGTCTAATTAACCGATTTGGGACTCCAAGGGTTATCATTAGTGATGGGGGGTCGCATTTTTGCAACCGGCAATTTGAAGTTTTGATGAAAAGGTACAATGTGTACCACCGAGTTGCTACCCCCTATCATCCTCAAACAAGTGGCCAAGTGGAGGTTTCAAATCGTGAATTGAAGAGGATTTTAGAGAAGACAGTAAATGGGACAAGAAAGGATTGGTCCCTCAAGTTGGATGACGCCTTATGGGCCTACCGCACGGCATTTAAGACACCTCTCGGTATGTCGCCTTATCGAATTGTATATGGTAAAGGGTGTCACTTGCCGGTTGAATTAGAACACAAGGCCTATTGGGCAATTAAAAAGTTGAATTATGACTTCAAGGCGGCCGGTGAGAAGCGCTTGTTGCAACTTAATGAGTTAGATGAATTTCGACTTGATGCTTACGAGAATGCCAAGCTTTATAAAGAAAGAACGAAGAAATGGCATGACGCTCACATCTCACCCAAGACATTTGAAGTTGGAGCTTTTGTGTTGCTTTATAATTCAAGGTTGCGGTTGTTTCCGGGAAAATTAAAATCTCGGTGGAGTGGTCCGTATAAGATCCGGCACGTGGCGGTTCATGGAGCAATAGAATTAGAAAATCAAAAGGGAGAGACGTTCAAGGTCAACGGAAATCGTTGCAAGCCCTACTTGGGACCTTTGACGGGTCAAATAGATGACAAGATCTATCTTGCTCCCCCTTCAACTTAAGTGCCACGGATTGACGGTCGAGCTTTCGACCTTAAACAAGCGCACTTGGGAGGCAATCCCAAGAGGTTTGAATTTTAATGCTTTTAGTTGTTGTTTTTGTTTTACAATTACCTTAAGTTTAGTTTTCCTTTGTAATTGTTGATGATTTGGCGTATTTCATATGATTGTTATGTTCGAAATAATGCGTGGTATGTTTGGTTTTTGGATGTGTAGGAGTTCGGTGAAGCGATTCTTCAGAAAAATCAAGGTTCCCTAAGAAAGGAAAAACATAATAATCTGTTTTCCCTTGTCTCGAATCGAGACAAGCTTCTTAGGAAGTTGTCTCGATTCGAGACAAAAGAAGCAGATTATTCTGCTTCTCTTTTCTTGGTGTCTCGAATCGAGACACCTATTTAACAAGGGTGTCTCGATTCGAGACACTTGACTTAAGGGGGGGACTTTGAAATTTTCTCATTGGCTCTTATTTGCTTCACATGGATTGATGATGTGGCACGATCCTAACCCTTCAAGATTCAAATTTTTGACATGGATCACCAACTTCCAATACATCTTGGCCCTTCAATCCATAGCTATGAATTTAGCCATAAAAAGGACTCTATCACTTCATCTTCTCCACCATTCCATACCTAAATTAGAAAACCTCCATATCCAAAAGCTTCTTTCTCTTTCATCAAGCCAAATCTTCAAGAAGCCCTAGCCATCATTCAATCTACCCAAATTCAATTCCAAACACATTTCCGAACACCCTTTACGCCACTCTAGCCATGTCACGAGTTACACGATCAAAGAAGACCGTCGCGCAAACTTCGAACCCACCACCACCGGAGGTTGAACCAACGCTAGGGACCTTCCGTTCTAATCGTAAGAAAAGTGCTTCCGGGTCCAACGTTTTTGGAGTTAACACTCCGGGGGCTCTTCGACACCGTTTTGATACGCCTTTTGATATCCGTACCGAGGCGGAAGGGAATGTGTTCAAGAGCCTTAAAAAGAAAGGTATTTCCGCTCCATACAAGATTTGTTGGGAGAGCATGACGCAGTTGGGAATCCATGGGATTGTAAAGCCCTATTTCGCTTGGTTGGATTTCACAAAAATGGAGGCTTCTCCACATGAGTATTGTGAGGACCTTACCTATGAGTTCTTCACCACGCTTAAACCATCACCAACAAGCGAGACAACTATCACTTTCCGGCTAGAAGGGAAAGAGCGGGAATACACGTTGGCCAACTTGATTGAAGATTTTTCGTTGTGGGATATGGGATTGAAGTTTATGCCGGAAGAATTTGATGACAATTTGGTTTGGAATGGGGCATCGGGTAAAGCGGTCTTTGATAGCCACAATGCGAAGCTCAATGAAGTGAGGGATATCGGTGCCGTAGTCTTGCTCAAATGGTATGCTCACTCCTATGTCGGGCGCCATGAGTCCAATAAGGTAACACGATCGGATTTGCTAATTCTCCGGGTACTCAAGGATGAAACCAACCCGGATGTGCAAGTTAATGTGGGCTATCGATTCATGAAAATTTTGTTAGAAGCTCCGGAGAAAAAGAAGAAACTCGGCCATGGTTGGTTTGTGATGCACTTAGCAAGAAAAGACCCCGAGTTTGATGAAAGCAAATACAAGTTGTTACCTCCAAAGATGATCGATGTGGATCATCTCTCGCATGGGGGCTATGCAAGGAAACAACGGGTTGTTGGAAAATACGTACAAGAACATTGGGAAGACACCCATCCCGGCGAACCTTTCCCTAGAGCGGGTTGGAGTGAGCCAAGAGAAGAGCCCATACCGAGGCGGCCAAAGGAGCAACCTAGAAGAAAAGATAAGCATATGGCCGGCACTAGTGCCGAAGGTGGGGAACAATTTGCTAGTGTTCCGGAGGGAGTCCAATGGGAGCAACCGCCCCCATACGATTTCCAAGCGGATCAACGTGCTTTTATGGCGGAACAAAGAAGGATGTGGAAGAAGATGGAGTATAGGCAAGAAAGGATGCAACATCGCATGAGGAGGCATGAACAAAAGATACAAGAGTTTTACAATGCCCAAGGCGGTCCGCGTTTCCCGTCTCCTACACCTTCGCCGGAGCCACCCGAGTTCGATTGAACTCGAAGATTTGCTTTCTTCAACTCTAACTCATGCAATTTTCCGTTTTATTTCATTGCCATGGGGACATAGCATAGAAATAGTGTGAGGAGGGGTTGTTGAAAATATGAATGCGTTAGAGAGTCTCGGTTTTATTGTTTTGTTTTTGATATTTGCGCGTAGGAGTCTAGTTTGTTTGTTTTATGTTGTTTATTTTGAGTCACCTCACACTAAATCGTTGGCTTGTGTATGTTGAAGCATGATTAGTGACCTTGGTGTATTTGTGAAATGAAAGTTTTATTCCCGATCAATGAAGTAGCAAGTGAATTTTTCTAGTTTAAATCAATCAAATATGGATGTGTTTAATAAGATGCAAGTTGTATGACATGGTTCAATGAAATTCGAGTTAATTCCATGTTAATTGGTGTTGTGTTTTGACAAGTTGTAGTGCTTAATACGGATGCATGATGTGTGCTTTTAAATTGCCATTTTTGAAAATTTGAGTATGATTGGCATGTTTTCATAGGAATTAAGTTTTTGGCATGACACCCTTTTATTGAGTGATTATTGAGCCTATTTGTTGTTGTGAGTATTGATTGCATGCTAAATTCCTAGAACTTGCTTGGTGTCCGCTCAAAACTATAGAGGTTGAGTGTCAATGACTAGATGAGTATGGCATTAGGAATACCCCAAATTTTTGAACAAAATCACTTAAAAGCCTACCCTCTACCTTTAGAATCACCATTTTGAGCCTAAGCCTTTCCTTGTCAAACACAAATCACACAACTCCCTTCAACAAATTACCTCTTAAAACACCCAATTTGATTTGAATGACTTAATGATGAGAAAAATGCGACACTAGCTTGATGACTAGAAAGAAATGTGAAAGTGTTAAAAGAATAGAAATTTGCCTCGAGAAAAAGGAAATCAAAAGAAAGAAAGAATAAAAACAATATCAAGAAGAAAAAAAAACAAAAGAAAAAGAGGAAAATGAAGAAAAGAAAAGAAAGAAAGAATAAACAAAGGCAATAAATAAAAAAAAAATTCAAAAGTTCACAAGTGTTGAAAATCCGAGCTAGGTCGAAAGTGTATTAGAAAAGAGTCGTACAAATCAAGTTTTTAGCCAAGTATCCAAATCTACCTACCCCTAACCCATAGCCAAGTTACAACCCTCACAAGTCCATATGATAGTTGTTGATTACCGAACCAAATAGTGGAGTTCGGGACTAAAAGCAAGCTTATGGTGAATAAGCACGATGTGAGTTTAATTGTTTACCCTAAACACTTGTGTGTGGAGTGACATCTTGTGAGTTTCATTGTGCTTTGCTTGGTTTCTATGAGAATAATGCCATGATTTACCATTTCATGTTGGCCAATGTGTGCATGTCCCGTAGATGATTGTAACTCCGAATTTGCTTAACACAAATGCCTTACCAATAGTATTCTCAATGTCATTGGACTATGTCATTATAATTGCATTCATCGTTGGTTGTATCGCTTACAATTGATAACACTAGAAGTTTGTCTTGTGCCTTCATTGGTTGGGAGTTCGTGTGTTGTCATGTGTTACAATCACCAAGGTTGTTAATGGTTGTGGTTGATAGTGAGATTCATTTCTTGCTTGGGGACAAGCAAGGTTTTAGTGTGAGGAGGTTTTGATAGGAGTAAAATACTCCTATCTTTAGGATGTCTTTTCGTATGCTTTTATGTGCTTTCACCCCACTTTTATATGGAATGGATTAGCTTATAGAGGGTGTTTATGTTTCAGGGAATCAAGAGCATTACGAAGAGTTTTGAAGCCGGAATAGCGGAAAATGAGCGGAAACGGAAGTCGAGCGCGAAAGGAGCTAAAGCCGGAAGCGAAAGAAATGAATCCCTCCCCTTCTGAAGAGGTGTCTCAATTCGAGACACCCCACTTATATGGGTGTCTCGAATTGAGACACAAAGATTCAAGAAACAGATTGCTTAGCAATCTGTGTCTCGAATCGAGACACACCTATAAGTTGCTTGTCTCGATTCGAGACAAGGGTTAACAGAATGCTCGAAATTTTCTTAGTTTCTTTCCCTATTGGGCCAAACATTCTAGATGGGTTGTATTTTTTATTCCCTATTTTGGGTAGTACTATATAAGAATACCTTATTTCCCTTTTTAGGGTTATGCACTAGATTTAGATTTGTAGCCCCCATTTCCTTTTACCATTCTCAGCCTTTTGAATTACACTAGTTCTTAGTGCTATTTTGAGTTTCATGTTATGAATTGAAGATTATTATTATTAATAGAAGATTGTTGGTTTCTCATTATTGTTCTTCATTATCTCTTTTATGCTTGGATCTTCAATTATTGCAAGGTAATTAATCTCTAAACTATGATTACTCCTAATGCTTACTTATTAGTTATTGCTATGATGTTTGTGATGAGTAGCTAAATCCTTAGTTTAGGGGTTGTTGATGAAGTTTGGTTGTGATTAGTTGACTAGGGTTTGATTTGGGTATTAGGGTTTGTAGTGATTTGTATGCTTAATGCCTAGGATAGATTGATCTCCTAATCCTAGGTTAAGAGGGTAATTAATTAGGCGAGAGTCACTTAATAACCCAGAATTAGCAAATCACTTAATTAGGGTTTAATCACGCGAGAGCGGTTTAGGGCTTAATCGGTTTTAGGTTAAACTTCGTGATTGGATTAAATTGGTATAATCGAAATCTAATTACGCGAGAGCGATTTAGATTTCAGGGTATTAATTTAATTGCAATTAGTTCTAATTGCGGACTCGAGAGAGCGGATTAGGCACTTTTGAAAACTTGACCCGAACTAATTACCAAATCAACCCCGGTTAGCTAGAACGTTTCAAATCGATTTAACAACCTCTAAACGCCTTTTACCTATTGTTTTATCCCTTTTATTAATTAATTGCTTTAGTTTTTAATTGCTTCAAGTGTTAATTTAACTAGTCTTAAATTCCGTAATCATTACTATAATTCCAATTGATCGTTGCTTTCCGAATTGAATTTCCAAATACGTGTTCGCTCACTTTAAACCTCTTGTCTTCGTGGGATCGATTCCGTATTTCCGGATTACTACAAGTTAGTATTTTTGCTAACAGGAAGTCTATCTGATAGGAAGTCAACTTCTGGGAATTTTACATTTATTAGTGGAAATCTTGTTACATGGAGAAGTAAGAAGCAGAAAGTGGTGGCATTGTCAAGTGCTGAAGCTGAATTTCATGGGATGGAAAAAGGTCTGTGTGAGCTTCTTTGGCTCAGAAGATTGTTAATAGAACTTGGTCTTACTCCTACATGCGAGATGAATTTGTTTTGTGATAGCAAGGATGCTATTGATATCTCACATAATCCAGTTTAACATGACCGAACAAAACATGTGGAGGTGGATCGTCATTTCATTAAACAAAATCTTGACGCCAAGGTAATTCGATTTCTATTTGACAAATCTAAAGACTAGCTAGCAGATATACTCAAAAAGGTTGTCTGCAGCAAGAACTTCTACAGCTCACTTAACAAATTAAGCATTCGAGAATTGCACGCACTTTAAGGGGAAGTGTTGACTTGAGTTGTTATTAGAGAAATTATTGGAGTAGATTTAGATTTCCAAATTAGTTACATTAGACTTCCTAATCTAAATGTATAAATCCCTTAATAAGGGTTAGTCTTTATTCTTGCCTAGAATCTTGTATAGCCATAAATAACTTTATTTGTTTTTATGGTATAAATATACCAGCAGCTCTGTACAAAAGAAATATACAAGAAAGGTGTCACGACCCAAATTATTGAGCCGTAACCGGCGCTAGGGAATGGGAGTGTTAGCTCCAAAACCCGTAGCAAGCCTAAAATGACTAAAACTTATTTGCAAATAGTATAACATATACATAAACGGAAGCAAACATATATACAAGTATTAACACTCGATATTATGATATCCACGTGGGCTCTAGTTACTGTACCCTGTACAAACTGGCCTCACGGGATTATATACATATCACCGACAACTGGTGTCGTGAACAAAACTTAACATACGTAGCCTACAAAAATATATAAACAAAGACAACAAGTAAAACATAACACCAAAATATACTGCTGTCAAGGCTACGACTCTGTCGACACAGGACCACTACTCCATCTCTACAAGAATCAAGGACTATACATGTACTGCTGACTTCCGGATCCCAAAAATGACCTCTAGCTAGGTCCATATACTAAGCACCTGAAAAGTTTAACAACAACACGGGTCAGACTATGCTGAGTGAGTTTGCAATTTACTAACTACGATATTATAAAATAACATCGCATTTCAAATAAAGCAATAATACGAAAATACATATAAGCAAGTATTTGATCCGTTCGAAACTAAAAGCCTGAAACTTAACACGACTTACGAATATTCAAATCAAACTGATCCAAACGGTCCGGCCCCGGGATAACTCAACCGTGTCAGCCGCGACCAACCTCTTAATCCCAAATTGTGGGTCTCGGGATAACTCAACCGAGTTCAACCCACTAGATACGGGGCTCAGGTTACTTTAACTGAGTTCACTCTCGTATCCACATTCATATTCCGACTTTCATAATCATGCTATGCATATATATATCAAATCGTTTCACATAGTCTAAACACACTAGACTGACGCAATACTGGTGATCACACAACCTATTGACACCCAATAGGTAGCTAGTTTCTTCGGATCGCATACTAGTTTCTCATACATAAAATTTAATGGAAACATAAAACATTTCAACAAATTATATATAATGGGATGCGTTTAGATAAATAACATATAAGATATAATATCAAATAGCTTTTATAGATAATACACGAAAGAAAAGTGAAACTCACTGTGACCGCTATCCAATCTATGACGTGGTCGATATAATAATATGCTTGTACTAGTCCACGTCTGCCGACCTCATTGCTCGCTGACAGGTCTGATACATATTAATTAACGTCTGATAATTAAACATGAATTTTATCTTTATATGCGTAATACTTTTAAGTTCTAGGTTTAAGTTGATTAAATTCCATTTCTAACGTATTCACAAATTCGATGATGCTTAGTCGTACTCACGACTTATCGAACACCGCCTCTTGTATTGAAAGATTATATAATTTTCTTAACGTTTTCAAATATCATTAATTATCAAAAACGTCGAGCTTACCTCAAAACTTTAATTTATCAGGGTCCTTAATTCATCCTTAGAGTCCAATGTTCGTAAATTTCGGAATCTAGGTAAAAAAGGGCAAAAAGCCCACTTTGGTCCTCTTGGACCCACTGTGCAGGCGCACACAAACACTGTGCATCCGCACAGATTGCTGTGCGGGCGCACAACTTGCACAAGGTGTGCCAGCATGGCTATGGGTTCGCACAGCGCGGCTCGCCACGCACAACCCCGGAAACGCCGTTTCCGGTCGCCTCGACGATTTCCGACACCCTCGACCTACTAAAGACATCATTTCGCACAAAACCCGCATCTCCGTTTCTGTCAAAACGTTAAAACAACCTTAAAAACGTCAAATTCGATATTAATACATTATCCTCACTAAAACAGCCCATACAATTCAAATTTTCCACTTCTATAACTCGTTCTTACCTTGATTGGAAGGTTGAGATTGATAGAGCTTCCAATTCCGAAGAAATCGACGCAAAAATCACTCGAAACGTACGTCGAACGGCAAAACGGCAAAGTTGATCATGAATTGGAATGATTTCTGGATTCTTCTCTAATCTTCTACTGATTCCTTTTCTTTCAAATGTGATTTATATTTATAGCTTGGTAAATGTTTCATTTTAATCCCTTCTTTCTTTAACGATTACAATTCATCCTTTAAATTTTTCTTTTGTTCAATTTAGTCAATTGCTCAACTATTTAACACTTTAATCATTTTGTATACGTATTATTTATATCCAATAAATAATACGACACAAGAATTTATATTTTTCCGTCAAATGTTCATAAATTTCAATTCTTGAGGCTTAATTGGTTAAATTACCACTTTAGTATCTAAACTTTATTTTGTGACCTTTCTCATCATTTTTCCTTTTTGTCCCAATTCCAACTTTCAAACTAAGATATAATATTAAATTCCTTATAATAATTTTTCCGAAACCGACTTAATAAAGTTCTATTTATCTTAATTTATTAGGAATCTGTCTGATGCCGCCACTACAGCAACTCAAATCTTGACACGTGGTCCAATTAGGTTATTTATATTTATGGGGTATTACAAAAGGTTGAATTCTCTAAAGTTAATATAAGAAACGTCAAGGATATGAATTAAAGCTTTAGCTCTATTCTCATCCATGGACTCGATATGCTCTTCTACCCATTTTCCAAGAACCAAATCCAGCTCCAAAAACCCTCTTTGTATGCTTCTGTACAACAATCTTTCTTACACAGAAAACAATAAAAGAATAAGAAACTCTCTATTTCATTGTTTTCAACGTTTCCCATTCCAACGTTTCACTTTCAACATAGACTACATTCGTAAACTAAGTGTCTAATATAGAACATAGAAATGACAATCCACCTTTCAGTTTGAAGAATACTAATGCAATAGTTCAATACTAATCACCAAATAAAGGACAAAAAAAGAAGGAAACATTCTCTTCAAAACTTTATCGAGTTCATTAACCATAGTAGCTACAATAATAAAAATGAGAGGGATAGTAACACTGACAACTCCATAAGGTGCCAAAGGAGTCGAAGATAAGATGCCACAAATCAAGACAACATAATAAATGGTGCAAAAAGACCAAAATGGATCTATAAACAGATAAACAAATACCTAGTTTCTTTTGATAACTCGAGGTGCTCTCTTTGCGATGTGGTGGAGTCGCAAGAACATTTGTTCATTCATTGTGTTTTTGCTAGAGGTTTATGGATTGATGTGCTTAAGAGACTGGAGATAACTTGGGTTTTTCCTAATTGCTTTGAAGATTTCATGATACAATGGCTGAATGTAATTCCGAGGGGACCTTATTGGAACCTCTGGGAAATTTTATGGTGTTTAATGGTATGGGAAATTTGGAAAAGTCGAAATAGACGAGTCTTTCAGAATGAAGCAATGGTGACAGAGAAGGTGATTTTTAACTGCTTTAATAAAGCAACTTTTCTTTTTAAGTGTTGTAATAGGAGTTTTTGCTACTCGAGTTTGGATTTTTATAGAAATCCTTATTGTATTTTGTATCCGAATTGATGTTTCTTTTGAGCCGTCTACTATAGCCTAAGCCTCTAGTATGCCACTTTGTGTGTGCTACTTCTTGTGCGAAAGTTATATGTGTCGGTTGTTGCCACTTCTTGTGGTTTAAACATATCTATTCATTAAAAATAAATACCTTCACCCAACCATGCGTCTCTTTTATCAAGCAACAATCATAAGAATGTGTTTTGCTTGCATTTAGAAGCATACTTTTTTACGTTACTAAACATCAAGTAAGGAATTGCAATCAGCCATACAAAATTTCATGTCAAGTGAAAAGTGGGGAAAATTAAGACATGGTATTACAACACGACACAAGTATAGGAAATAATTACCTACATGGAAATATGGAATAGTACAAAATTGAATGATTTTGGGATGGTCCCTTTTATATGCCATTGGATCAGGAAGTGACTGATAAGCCATTAGAGTTGTGGTGATTAATATGTTGCTGGCTAAATATTTGATAATTCTTTGCTTTGTAGCAACGGGATATAGGACAGAGCAATGATGTAAACCTATGTTTTCTTGAAGTTGCAAATGATAGAAGAATTTAACACCACAATGGAATGAGAGATGGAGATGGAGTACCTATTCAAGTATACCATCACTGACTGAAGTAGAATGCCATTGTTCACAGAGCATCTTTTAAATGCTGAAAGTGCATCAACAGCAGATGGCCGCACACAGCAAAGAGGCGAAAAACATGTACATACACAAAGATTAGAACAAACTAAAAGGACCTTGGCCAAGACATTAATTTACGATTAGAATTTAATAAAAGAAGCCTTGTATTGATAAGAATATTTATACCTTTTCCTTACAACCTTGTTGATTTAGGAAATTTCATATAAATGAAATACATAAAAACATACACAAAATTATAGCACTTCCATAGACTTATGCTGCAATTCCCAATGTCATCCAATCAACTGTGGCTCCAAAAGTATATCTTCTAAACCGTTTTAGCATCAACTTCTGCTACTCCACACACACATTTCAAATTAGAGTTTATCAAATCCCTTATATAACAGTCACAAAAGCTATTAAACAACATTTACCTGTCAATTCTACATCTTTCATTACCTGCTTGCATAAAGAAGAGATAAATTCCGCTCGTAGACCACAACCTCTTCTCCGTAGGTAGTCCCCCGACTTCAGATCAAAAACCTTGTATAAATGTTCTTATTAATACAAGGCATTAACAAACATCAACTCTGCAATTTAAGGCATATCATTAGAAACAGCTTCCGTACCGTTGCCATCGATGACAGGGGTAATCAAGGCGTTGGGCTGAGACTTGCATGTTTTGTGTGAGTCCATCGCAGTATCGACTAGATCACCATAAATCACCTTCGTCTATTTGAAGAAAGGTTTCGGTTGATAAAGGAAAATAAAATGTTGTCTCAGTGTTTACTCTTGGTGACGAAATTAGTAGCCATCTCTACAAAACCGCTGCTATCTTTACTAATAGGAAACCAGCGGCATCCGCCTCTATAATCTCGTTGGTGTATGTCCTTTTTCGTGTAGTGACATTCGAGAAATTATTAGGTAGACTCGGTCTATCACGTCATCCGTGAACTAGCCTATCATATTATGACATGTCATTAAAATAGTGGTATTATCGTAATTTATTTATTATTTTTTTACACCTCTGAATATTAATATTACGATAATGCTATTATTTTAATGACATGTCATAATTTGATAAGTTTAGTACACAGATGACGTGGTGGACCGAATCTACCTAATAATTTCTCGCAATTATCGTTCTCATAACTTTCAAATTGTCGTTAAATATTGCGATAATTAACTTCGATAACAACCTTAACTTAGTGAGAGTTGGACTTCTTTCCTTGCAACTTCCCCATGAAAAAGGCACATGATAGCAAAAAGATCAAGCCTAATTTTTTTGAAAATTATTTATTTATTTTTTATATTTTAAAAGAAAAAATATGTTATATTTTTAAAAACACTAAAGTAACTAATTTATTTTAAAATTGAAAAATCATCAATGAAACAGGAAGTAGAAATTAAATGGACGAAAAATTATTACATTTTTATTAATTTGACTATTCATCTTTTTTTTATTATTGTTTGGATATAATTAACTGTTAGTATTTATTAAATTAACATATTATACTATCAAAATTATTATTTTTAGAAATAATTTAGCTAGTGTTATGGGTATAAAACATAATTTGTCAGTAAATATATAATTAAAAAATAAATTAAGAAGAATAAACAAATAAATTTGCATGTTGTGAGATACATTCTTTGTAAGAAGAGTAGATTTAGTAATAAAATGGAGAACAATGAAACACACACAAAAAAAAAACGTAATAAAAAGAGTAGTCTTAGTTTTACTTTCTCCTTGTTTACTTAGGTCGGTAATTATAGTTACCGATAATCAGGTGTGTCGGTTGATTTAACTATCGATATCCTCAAAGAACAAGTATGTAAAATTTTATCTTATAATGGATATAGATATGGATTGAGGATCACAATTTTATTCGGTTTTTAATTGGATAAAATATAGGGTTAAATACATAAATCCCCTAAAATATACCTTTCCATTCATTTATACCTCACCATTTATTTTTATGCAAATATCTCTCAAATAAAAAAAGAAATTTTCAAGACTACCTCAAAACTTAAAATAGGCATATTTTTATTAAGAAAAAGACAATATTACCCTCATATACAATATACCTTTTGATTTGACTGTCACGACCCAATCTCACGGGCCGAGACCGGCGCTAGGGAATGGGAGTGGTTGCTCCGAAACCCGTAACAAGCCTAAAAACGTAAAATAATTTTTTGCGAATGTAAACGTCATGCATGACAGACAATAACACGTGTCATGCTGTACACACATGCCAGACATGCATATCCTCTGGCAATCTCAAACATCAAAACGCAGCAAACGTAAAACATTTAAAACCTTAAAACATTAATGTTATATTTACAGAAAACCGTTACAAGCTGATTTGCAAAACACTTATCTACCGCAGCTCTAAGAGTAAAGTACTGTTTCTTTACATACTTTCAAAAATACAGACTTCTGAAATTAGGATAGAAGTCCGTTACTTCAAAGAGCCTTTTACCTGAAAGAAAATCTGTGAGGGGTAAGTATATGGGGAAATGCTGAGTGAGTTCATACATTTACTAATAATTATTCAAGTAAAACATAAAATAATGCCATAACATTCAAAGCGTATGCAGCCTAGTACGGGATCCGATTGAAACCCTAATCCTCAAACATACTAATCATATATCATCCAACCCAAACATTAATCTCAAGTTGTGAGTCCAACTCATTGGTGGGTCCAACCCACTAGATACGGGGACTCCAGGTTACACCGTAACCGAGTGCTCACTCTTATCGAATTCATATATCCAACTTTAAATTTCATATTCATAATCAACTCACAGCTGTATCAAATCAAAACTGGTGATCACGCAGTCCTATTGCCGCTCAATAGGTAGCACGTTTCATCGGATCAATACTGGTTTCAAATCAAGCGTATGCGCAATTTATATAAAAATTTTGCATTATAAACATGCAATTCAAACATAAAGCAATATAAAGTAATTGCTTGAATAAATACTTTAAAAGCAAATCGTATAAACTCACTGAAAACGTTTATCCAAAATACTTCAGTGCTCAGAAACGTCAAGCTTCTCGAGCTCCCGGTCCAGCTGGTTCTTGCCTCGCCGGATCTAAGACGATTTAAAAAGAATAATTCAAATCAGAATCCTATTTTAGGATTGACTCTAGACTCGAGACACAAACATAACTCGTTGAGTTCTAATCACGTCTTACTCGATTCACTATCATTTAACTTAGCAACTCTTCTATTTAGCTTCAATACAGCTTTAGGTTTATTATTAAACCTAACCTCTTAATCATTAATTGAACATTACAGTCTCACGTTTGTTTCTTTGTTAAATCATCGTCCAAAAGCTTTAAATCAGTTCAAGAAACGTCTAATCCAAGTTCTAGGCATCGGGAGGTGTCGAAAACGACTGAAGGGACCCGAAAATGACCTTGGCACGACGTGCCAGGGGGGTTTCGCATCTGCGACACAGCCTGTCGCTTCGCGACAGAGAGGGCAACAGACCCTATTTCGCACCAAACGTTACCAAAACTCATTCCGACGTGCTTAACGACTTAACATCTAACACCAAAATAACATCTAAATCCATCCACAAACACAATAAAAACGTTTAAATCGAATCGAATACGTAATCGCGATACGATTTCGCCGTAACCTATCGTTTCAAATCATTTTTCTATCGAATTTACTCAAATAAATGATGAAACGACGTGCTTACCGTGATTCGCCACTGAATTACAATCAATTCGAGTTAAGAAACGTCGAAAACGGACGAGAAACGGAAACGTACGAAGGAAACGTAATTGATCAGTGAAGAACGAAGGAAAGGAGCTGATGATACGCTTCTGGATGATTCATTTCCTTATCTCATTTCTTATATATGATTGGTTAAATTGCACTTTGGTCCTTGAAACTTTTCAAAAGTTTCAATTTAATCCAAAACCTATCCGCGTCCAAATTTTAAACGGTCTCCGATTGACTCAAAACTTTTATCACTAATATTATATATTATTTCGCGGACTTTGGCGAGATAAATTCCTTTACTGGATTTATAATTTACTTTATATTAATTTTTAAAGTTATATCCTCAAATCCCGCTAATTGACTTATTAAAATTCATTCTAAACTCCCAATATAATTAAATTAAATTCTTCTTAATTTAATTTATCGGAAATCTGGACACGTGGCACGACTTAATTACCTTAAAATATTTTGGGGTATTACATTCACCCCCCCTTAAAATAAATTCGTACTCGAATTTAAAATTTAGCCACGTACCTTGAGTAAAAAGGTAAGGATACTTCCCGTCTGATCATAACCTGACGCTGCTTGATGCGCAGTTCTCTGCTGCTGATAGGAAGGCTGCATCACAGTAGTCATCGAGCCCTGAGGCATCTGCCTCGGACAATCTCTAGCAAAGTGACCATGTTGGCCACAGTTGAAGCACGCCCTAGTAACACTACGACACACTCCATAATGCCTCCTATTGCATTTCAGACAAATTGGTGCTCCACCTCCCATATCACTCATGGATCTGGCACTAAAACTGGTGCCTGAAGTACTAACTCTAGTTCCATATCGAGCTCTCTTATTTCTCTGATGACGTGATGTAGGTCGAGAATGACTTCCGACGTATGACTGGGTAGGTGCGCTCTGTGCGCTACGAAACATATCACTCCTCATAGGCGCAACATTAAAAGGGTCGGGAATCTTCCCAAAACGGATCAGAGAAACTTCCATTTGCCTAGCGCTGTCGATTAGTTGCACCAAAGTTCTTTCGATATCAGACGTCAGACTCACGAATTCAGCTCCTAAACCTTCTACAAACCTCGAGTTTACTCTGACTGGGTCTGCGGTCAGGTCTGGTGCAAACTTACTCACTCTGGTAAAATGCGTCACAAACTCTTGCACAGACCGATTGCCTCTACTCAGGGTCAGCCACTGATTACGATAACTATCCGTCACCGCATACGGTAAGAAAAATTCTCTAAAACGATTCACGAATTCAGCCCAGGTCATAGTGTCCATGGTTGGCTGAATGTGCTGCTAAAACCAGTCTTTCGCGGGTCCTTTCATTGACATTTCCACCATGATGATGGTTTGTCTCTCATTAGCTTGTAGACGTCGAGCATTACGTTCTACTTTTTCGAGGAAATCTAGAGCATCACCAGAGCCGTCAAGCATAGTTGGCTTAAGGCGCATGTAAGCCAAGACGATGTCTCGATCAGTAAAAACAACATTGCGTAGCTGTTGCTGCTGTAGCTGTTCACGATGCATATTCTGCACCTCAGCCTGATTGTCTTGCATAGCCGCAATTCCCGTAAGAAACTGATTCACGTCAAAACCCACAACATTAGGTTGCTGGGCTTGCGCTTGCACTCCAGGTGCCTGCGCCTGGGCCTCTTGGCCACCACCTACGCCATGAACAGAAGACTCATCTTGAGCTTATGGGTGAACATCATGTGCCCCTTCTATAACATTTCGTGCTGTCGTTGGTCAGACATCCTGACCAAGACAAACAACGTTACTTAGCCGCATAATCACAAATCATCGCAACGTAAATCGTATTAAACGCGCATCTCATCACATATGAACACACACGTATGACAGACTCACATCCTAGAGGGAAAGCTGAAAGTTTGAAAATCAAATGAATACGTAACAAAGACAAGACTCGAGTCCTATATGCTGCAGTAGATTCCTAGGAACTTAATCCCTCCTCTGACATAGGCAATGGTAACTGGACCATGCTCTGATACCAACATTGTCACGACCCAATCTCACGGGCCGAGACTGGCGCTAGGGAATTGGAGTGGTTGCTCCGAAACCCGTAGCAAGCCTAAAAAAATAAAATAGTTTTTCGTGAATATAAACGTCATGCATGACAGACAATATAACGTGTCATGTTGTACACACATGCCAGGCATGCATATCCTCTGGCAATCTCAAACATCAAAACACAGCAAACGTAAAACATTTAAAACCTTAAAACATTAAAGTTATATTTATAAAAAACCGTATATTACAAGCTGACGTGCAAAACACTTATCTACTGCAGCTCTAAGAGTAAAGTACTGTTTCTTTACATACTTTCAAAAATACAGACTGCTGGAAGTAGGATAGAAGTCCATTGCTTAAAAGTGCCATTTACCTGAAAGGAAATCTGTGAGGGGTCAGTATATGGGGATATACTGAGTGAGTTCATACATTTACTAATAAGTATTCAAGTAAAACATAAAATAATGCCATAGCATTCAAAGCGTATGCAGCCTAGTACGGGATCCGATTGAAACCCTAATCCTCAAACATACTAATCATATATCATCCAACCCAAACATTAATCTCAAGTTGTGAGTCCAACTCACTGGTGGGTCCAACCCACTAGATACGGGGACTCTAGGTTACACCGTAACCGAGTGCTCACTCGTATCGAATTCATATATCCAACTTTAAATTTCATATTCATAATCAACTCACAGCTGTATCAAATCAAAACTGGTGATCACACATTCCTATTGCCGCTCAATAGGTAGCACGTTTCATCAGATCAATACTGGTTTCAAATCAAGCGTATGCGCAATTTATATAAAAATTTCGTATTATAAACATGCAATTCAAACATAAAGCAATATAAAGTAATTGCTTGAATAAATACTTTAAAAGCAAATCGTATAAACTCACTGAAAACGCTTATCCAAAATACTTCAGTGCTCAGAAACGTCAAGCTTCTCGAGCTCCCGGTCCAGCTGTTTCTTGCCTCGCCGGATCTAAGACGATTTAAAAAGAATAATTCAAATCAGAATCCTATTTTAGGATTGACTCTAGACTCGAGACACAAACATAACTCGTTGAGTTCTAATCACGTCTTACTCGATTCACTATCATTTAACTTAGCAACTCTTCGATTTAGCTTCAATACAGCTTTAGGTTTATTATTAAACCTAACCTCTTAATCATTAATTGAACATTACAGTCTCACGTTTGTTTCTTTGTTAAATCATCGTCCAAAAGCTTTAAATCAGTTCAAGAAACGTCTAATCCAAGTTCTAGGCATCGGGAGGTGTCGAAAACGACTGAAGGGACCCGAAAATGACCTTGGCACGACGTGCCAGGGGGGTTTCGCATCTGCGACACAGCCTGTCGCTTCGCGACAGAGAGGGCAACAGACCCTATTTCGCACCAAACGTTACCAAAACTCATTCCGACGTGCTTAACGACTTTCCTAACGTATCTAACACCAAAATAACATCTAAATCCATCCACAAACACAATAAAAACGTTTAAATCGAATCGAATACGTAATCGCGATACGGTTTCGCCGTAACCTATCGTTTCAAATCATTTTTCTATCGAATTTACTCAAATAAATGATGAAACGACGTGCTTACCGTGATTCGCCACTGAATTACAATCAATTCGAGTTAAGAAACGTCGAAAACGGACGAGAAACGGAAACGTACGAAGGAAACGTAATTGATCAGTGAAGAACGAAGGAAAGGAGCTGATGATACGCTTCTGGATGATTCATTTCCTTATCTCATTTCTTATATATGATTGGTTAAATTGCACTTTGGTCCTTGAAACTTTTCAAAAGTTTCAATTTAATCCAAAACCTATCCGCGTCCAAATTTTAAACGGTCTCCGATTGACTCAAAACTTTTATCACTAATATTATATATTATTTCGCGGACTTTGGCGAGATAAATTCCTTTACTGGATTTATAATTTACTTTATATTAATTTTTGAAGTTATATCCTCAAATCCCGCTAATTGACTTATTAAAATTCATTCTAAATTCAATATAATTAAATTAAATTCTTCTTAATTTAATTTATTGGAAATCTCGACACGTGGCACGACTTAATTACCTTAAAATATTTTGTAGTATTACATTGACTGTCACGACCCAATTTCATGAATCGTGACCGGCGCTAGGGTATGGGTATGGTTGTACCAAAACCCGTAGCAAGCCTTGCGAAAATCAATTAAACATTTAAACCTGCAGAAACTGCTCGGGGGCAACCGAGACTCCAACCTAGGTCTAGCAATTTATATTACGGTTCTAATATAAATAACTTAAATATCTTGAATATTCCACATCATTCCTTAAATTTAATAATATCGTAATCCAGAGTAATCATGCCAAATATAAATAATCGAATATATCGACAATTCCAAAGTGAAATATCAAATGAAATAAATAACTAGTTCTACTGCGGTCTAAGAGTTCGAAAACAGAAACTAGTTTAATAACATAAAAACCTCCGAGGAATCAAAAGAATCGGAGTGGACCAGCTTTCAAATTATAAACCTGGAAAATTTGGGACAACAACGGGGTCAGATATACTGAGATGAGTTCGCAATACTATTTACATTTATTAAGTTTAAAACCCTTAAATCAAAACATTTTTTATACTAATATAATATGATTATGGAAAACAGTATTGAAATGATCCCAGCGTAATTATGACATAGCATACCGATAAACCCAGAGTGGACGGGAACAAATCCTCGTCATATAAATATACCAGCGTAAGCAAGACTTTAGTTTGCCGTTTCCCAGAGTACTTACCGGTGCACACAGTCTCGATACAAGCCTATCGAGTAGCTCGTTTCAATCCAGATCCATAATCCGTAAAAACAGTTCAAATGCATTTATAATATTAAAATACGATGCGGTACTTAATAAAGCGGTAAATAGCACTACAAACTCACTGTTTGCTTATCTACGTGAATCTTGGCAAACAGCTAACCATGCGTAGACTCCGAAGCACGAGCATTCGACGGGTCTAAAACAATATATAAGTTAAAATCCAGTCAACCCCTAACTCTAAGAATACTAGACACCACATAGAACTAGCACAATACCAAATCTCGCACAAGTATAGCCAAAACAGAATGGACAATTAATTACAAAATGACCTGGGTAGAAACGAACCACATCGAGTAACACAATAGTCGATAAATAAATAAGCCAATTCTATTGGGTTTCCGCTTTAAAATCCGATCCGAAAAATATTACTTAAATAATATTTAAATAATAACTTAAATCAATTCCTCAAATACTGGGTTAGCCGAGTTACCAATAACTACCAAGCTACCTCACATGTCGGGTGACCCAAGTCTAACCCGACCCAAAATATTTTATCAAAATATAAGTCAGAGTTTATAATTCCCAAAAATCACTTTAATAAAATAGATATAATCATATTCAATTATAAACCATAGTTTATAATTATAGAATCAACTTGATAAAATAATAAATCAATATTTAAAACGGAACCCAATAGCTTTAACTTCAAGTAATCCAATTTACAACCAAAAACTTAATCAAATAAGTTTTAAAAATATTTAAGGGCTAAATTATAATTTAGCCAAAAAGACATACCAAAAAATATTTAAAATCAAATATAATTAGCCGAGTAATTATATTAATTTAGATTATAAAATAATCATCGTTTTCAATTTTTTCAATTTATATCTCGAAACGAAAACCAAAAGTTAAAAATATACGTATAATCACATTGGCACGCTAAGCCAAAATCTCAAAATAATAATTAAACAATAATATTCAATTCCCATTGAATATAATTAAGATAAATAATTTAAATCAAAATAATTCAAATTATAATAAGATTAATATAAATTCTTAATTTAAAATAATAATATCCAAAGTAATTAAAAATCGTAATTAATAATTGAATTGCCAAATTAAAAGTCGAACTAAAACCCAAATAAAAATCAAAATTAATTAGAAGTGATTAATTAAAATCAATCATAAATAACCCATTGGTGTAATAACAAATATTTTAGTGATGTAGATGGCCCTTTAGCTCAAATAATATCAAATCAAATTAACCAATGTTACAAATCAACATAAAAACAACAGTGGCCCATTTTAACCAAACAATATCACAATCACATAAAGCCTAACCCGCCAACCATCATCTTCACCAAATTTAAACCATAGTAAATTGCTTATAACAAACAGAACCAAGGATTTAGAAATATTCAAGCCTCCAATCATCAAATTCATACTAAGCAATTATCAAAAATTCCAAATCTAATCACAGCAAACTTTGAAATCATATAACCCAAAAGTAATCAACCAAGAACAACACAATAACCATCGCCGCGAGAATCGTTCCAAGAACGACAAAGAACAACAAAGACAACTGAGACGTTTAAACAAATTATCAACCTGATTTAACTAATCAAAAATCTCTAGGAAGTAGTTTAGGCAAATAAACCAAAGAAATCATAAAACCAAAGACTCAAAATCGGCAGAGACAATACATCACAAAAAACAGAGAATATAACTCAAACACGATGAAACGGCAACGGCTACAATAGATAAGATAACGTACCAAATCTGAATCTGAAACTATAGAATTGTAGGGGATCGAGTCTACTACAGCTGAGACGAAGCGGTTCTCTAAACAAAGCTAAAACGAAAAGAACAATTCAAAATACGAAGGTGTCGATTTAACTAAAACTGAAAATAGTGAATGTTTATACTTACCGAATTTCACAATGAAAAAGGAGGGTTATTTCTAGAGTTTATTTCCAAGGATTAGAGAGAATTGCGACGGCTCGAATTTTGGTTTAAGAGTGGAAAGAAATTAGGGTAAAAGAATGGTTTTAGTTGAAGGAAATAAGAGGAAATAAAGAAAATGTTGCTACTGTTTTTCAATTTGAGAATAAACCATGAGTGTATGGCTTCAAAAATTGCCCATCTTCCAAAAGAATAGGCCACCAGTACGTGGATAAAATTAGGACTTAAAATAAATGGGCTTTCATGCATGGGCTTGGTGGCTCATCCTATTTGTTTTTGAATAAACAATATACATGGCCAAAATTTTAGTAATACAACCGAACACGAATCAAATCACGACCGAATCAATGAACGACTCAAATTAAATTAAATGAAAATATGTAAAAAAAAAATAAAAAAAATACGGGATATTACATTGACCAACCCACTAACCGACCACCATCGGGCAACCATCTCCAGCCGACCACCGCCGGTCGACCAATTTCCGGCCAACTTCCGGCGACTTCCGGGCAGTTTTCTGGCGACTTCCGGGCAAGTTTCCGGCGACTTCCCGGGCAAATTTCCGGCGACTTTCCAGGCAGTTTTCCGGCGAATTTCCGGACAGTTTCCGGGCAGTTTTCCGGCGTTTTTTCGGGCAGTTTCCGACGACTTTCCGGGCAGTTTTCCGGCGACTTTCCGAGCAATTTTCCAACGATCCTTCAGATACATTTGGATTACTCTAGGAAGCCACCATCCACCCTCCGACAACCTTCCGTCGACCTTCCGGCCATAGCCACCTCCAGGTAACTTCCTCCGACCCTCCGAGCAACCACCATTCACACTCCGGACACCTCCAGCTAACTTCCGGCGACCCCTCTATGCAGCCGTTGGCCACCTCCGGATGTTGTTAGGTTTCACTATATATAAAATATATACACACCCTTATAAAATACATTTGGTTGATCTCAGATGACATTAGATTGAATTTTGGTTGACATTCAACTGATTTTTATAGAAATTCGGTTCATCATTTACATGTAGATTTTAAATTTGATTTGATATTTTACATGTAGATGTTAAATTTAATTTGATTTCAAATTTATATGAAATTGATAACAAATTTCAGTAATTAATATTTAAATAAATTAATTTCATTAAAAATAATGAAAATATTTGGTTGATTTGCGGTTGACATTTAGTTGATTTACGGTTGACATTTAGTTGATTTACGGTTGACATTTAATTTATCTTTAAAATTTGGTAAAATTATAAAATAATGATTTTAACAAATTAAAGAGAACTCTTCAAAATAGTAAAAATTGTCACTTGTCAACATTAAAAAATAAAAAAAATAGTAATAAATTTGATTTGATATTTTACATGTAGATGTTAAATTTAATTTGATTTCAAATTTATATGAAATTGATAAAAAAATTCAGTAATTAATATTTAAATAAATAAATTTCATTAAAGATAATGGACATATTTGGTTGATCTTCGATTGACATTAGATTGATTTACGGTTGACATTAAGTTGATTTGCGGTTGACATTTAGCTGATTTACGGTTGACATTTAGTTGATTTTAGTTGACATTTAATTGATCTTTAAAATTTGATAAAATTATAAATAATGGCTTCAACAAATTTATGCGAACTCTTCAAAACAGTATAAATCGTCACTTATCAATACTAAAAATAGTAATAATAGTTTTGTATTGTGTCACGGAAGAAGTTTTGAATTCCAATTCCACCAAAGTAAAATGATATTTTATTTATTTTTTTAAATGTTTTACCACAAATGTCGGGCGACTCCACGGTTGACTTTATACATGTAAAGATAAATTTAATTTGATTTCAAATTTATATGTAATTGATAACATATTTAAATATATAATATCTAAATAAATATATTTCGTCGAAGATAATATAAATATTTAGTTGACATTCGGTTGATTTATGGTTGACATTTAGTTAATTTTAAGTTGACATTTAGTTGATTTTAAGTTGACATTTGATTGATCTATTGTTGACATTTATTTGACTTTTAAATTTGATTTTTTTTAAAATAAGTAATTCAACTGATTAAAGTAAATCCGTCAAAACATGAGAAGTAAACGTTTCCCAACATTAAGAAGGGAGAAATAGTAAGAATTGTTTTGAAATGGGTTCGAATTCCATTGAGAGCAAAATGATTTTTCTTTAATTTTTTTAATATTTGACCACAATTGTAAACCCACAACCGCGGTTGAGATTTTACATGTAAAGATCAAATTTATATGTAATTGATAATAAATTACAATAACTAATATTTAAATAAATAAATGTTGTCAAAGATAATAAAAATTCTTGGTTGACATTCAGTTGATTTACAGTTGATATGCAGTTGATTTTTCGTTGATCATTTGTTGACATTTGTTTGATATTTAAAATTTAAAAAATTATAAAATAAGAGTTTCAACAGATTCAAGCAAACCCG
The DNA here is from genome assembly GCF_937616625.2 of Mercurialis annua. NCBI lineage: Eukaryota > Viridiplantae > Streptophyta > Magnoliopsida > Malpighiales > Euphorbiaceae > Mercurialis > Mercurialis annua. Next base: position 40,940,339 of record NC_065570.1, read on the forward strand.
TCAAAACAGTAGAAACCGACGTTAGTCGATATTAAAAAGAAAAAAAATAGTAATAATTGTTTTGAAATGTATCGCGGAAGGAAAAGAAAAAACAAATATTATTGATATTTGGTTGACAATTAGTTGATATGTGGTTGACTGTCAGTTTATTTGTAGTTGATTCTCGATTGACATTTAATTTATCTTTAAACTAGTCAAACTATAAAAGAAAAGTTTTATTAAATTTAAAAAAATTGAAAGAAAATAAAAAAATTGATAAAAACTTGTAAATCTTTTAAAATATATATTATAATATAATCTGCATTTGTATATTTAGCGTTAAAAAAAATTATAATAAATATATTACGGAAAAAAAGTTATTTTAAAATTATATATAATTTATTTCAGGTTGACAACATGTTTACAATAGGTTTAGATTTAGTTTACATGCACTTTCATAAATTATTGTGGAGTATTTGTATATATAATAAAGAGTAAATATATGCAACAAATAAGTTTTGTCTTAGTGGTTAGGCTCTTAGCTAAAGGGAGGAAGGTCCTGGGTTCAAACTCCACTAAGAGCAAAATGCCATTTTATTTAGTTCTTTTAATATTGACAAAATTACAAATTTGGTGTCTCAACTATTTGAAAATAAGTCGTTCAATGTTTATTAATTTTTTTATCAATTAAGTGTCTAAACACTAAATCCGGTAGCAAGAGCAAAACAAATTATACCTGGACGTTGAAAATAAGTCGTTCAATGTTATATTTCTCATTCCGATTTTGTGTATCTAAAAGCTGACGTGGACGTTTTTAGTGACATCATCGCCTTTAATAATGTACACGTTGGCGCCATGTTGAACATTAAAACTTAAAATAATCTCTCGTCTTTTTTGCACCTATTTTTTTGTCGTCATTATTGCACCTGTTATATATTGCTATTAAATACAAAAAAGAGGAATTAGGGATTGCAAGTGATAGAAAATAAAAAACAAAAAATTAGCTGTAGAATTGTTCACGAAAAGAGAAGTATATTAAAGGAGTAGTGGAAGAGCAGATTTATGATCGTTATTAACGTCGTGACTTCTGCAAATCTATGGAGACGATTCTTTGTATGTGCAAAACAATATGTAAGAGATTAAAACTAAAAAATAAATTTCTTTTGCTTTATGAACTGAGGTAAAAATGAGATTTAGCTTGGTTAGAAATTAATTACAGAGAGGATGGGGACTTTCCCAATGGGTTGATTCTCCAATATGAGCAAGAGCAAAACAAATTATACCTGGATCGTGGTGGAAGATTAAGGTTAGAGGTGCAATCGAAAAAAGAAAAAATTCTAGACAGTAGTTGGAGTGTTAATCTTGATGTTGTATTTTAAATGAAAAATTAATATTGGAGATTGTAGTGTTATGGTAACTTGAAAATTTCATTTTGTTTTTGCCAAACTGGTATGGAATTAGAGAACTACTTGAAGTTGTATTCTGTTTTTATCATAAATGATATGATATGAATATTTTTTTGCAATTTATGTGTTAGTTGAAATGTCAAAATGAGAAGATGAAAGACAAATAAAGTCCAAAGAAGTGTATGATGAAATGACAGAATGAGAAATATAACTATAATGGTAAGCAATTCTTTTTATATCAACTTAAAATTGGAGCAATAGACACCACCTGATATTGAAAAAAAATCCAAATACGTTGTCATCTGTCATAATATAGACAAACCAAGTTCATTAACTTTAGTTGCAAACAAAATAAAAAATACATCAAGTTTTAAAATTATATAGAAGATAATCAATATTTTTAATCTTCAATTCATTTCATGTTGTGAAGACTCAATTCTTCTTTTTTGATTGTTTTTGTTGTGTAGTACTCTCCTCCAAAATGTATGTCTTTGCCTTGATCTTTTTTCTTTGTTATTGCTCTTTCCTTTGAAACCTATAAGATAGAAAATAAAAATATTGTTAAAGCAAACAACAACATTAGAAGAAAAAGAAATAAAGATTTAATTATACCTGTAACTGATTGGAAGTTATAAATTTCTTTCCCCATTTTTAAATCCATCTGTCTTACTTGTCATAAAGCTCGGTTCTGGTTCCTTTCCAGACCTTCTTTTTCCTATAACTATTACATTTTCTACTGTTGTTCTTGGCTGAAGTTTATTTAAAAATATAAAATCAGACCTTAAGAATACATATACAATAACTACACATATTGCCAAAAATAAAACACTTACATTGAGAGTTATGACATTATACTCATCTGTTTGCACACCATATCCATATGGATGCCTAATCTGAAGATCAGATATGGGTTTTGGGCCCTTAATAGCAATATCATAACAAACCTTTCTTTTTTTACTATAAGGAATCAGCTTTGGTTGCAAACTTGGTCTTGAAGCTTGTGAATATGAATGCTTACTAAGTGACGAGGCAGTATATTGATTTACATATGTTGTTGAATGACTTCTTGCGTAATAGTTAAACAAGCATATATTCACTTCAATTATAGATACTAAGGCTGTAAGCAAGTGTAAAGCATTCAACCAAATAACAAAACATGCAAGCTCTATATTATAATAAAAATGTAAGATACTTACAAAATTTTCAAGTGAATGATCTTGTTGAGACTCAATTGGCTGCGACGCAACCACAACTTTTTCAGGAAGGTTAGGTTGATTTGCTTGGTATGAATTATTTTCTTTCACATACTTACATGTTTTCCTATTATGTCCAACCTGATAGCATCGTTGACAAGTCATTATTCTCCCATTTCTTGACAATTTATGTCCATTTCTTAGTTCATGCTCTTCCATTCTCCTTTTCTTTGCTGGTCTACCGGGCATCCTCCGATCAGGCGGTGGCTGTGGAGGATCATTATCTGTTTTCTTCCAAAATTTCTTACTATTCATGAGACTCATCATGAATGAGTATGCTTGCATGTATCTTTCTTTCCCAAAGTAGCTATGAACAAAATCCTCAGGATTTTTACCTTGGTGTTGTATTGCACAAACAACATGAACACAAGGAGTACCAGTTAAATCCCAACCTCTACATAGACACGTACGTTTTTTAAGGTCCACAGAGTATGTGTCACCTTTTTACTCAATCTCAAATGCATTATTACCATTATCTAGCAAGTGACATGAAGTGCTACCCAAACAACTTTCATAAAGTTTCTTTTTAATTCTAGGTCCAAAATCACATATCCATTTATCACAAGTATCTCGGTTCTTTCTAAGTCTATTCATCACCAATTTTCTAATATCCTCTAACATAGACAACACATTTTTTGACCTAGCATCTACAATTTGACCATTAAAGCTCTCAATCAAGTTGTTATCTACAATATCACACTTTACCTCAGTGTTAAAGTAGGCTCTACACCAGTGCCTAGGATGAGTACGTAGAATATCTTCAAACCCTTTTGGAGTTAACTTTTTTCAGCTCTTTCATGTTTTGTTCAAAATCAGGCATGTTGTTGGACTTTGCACAAATCCAAAACTGCTTTTGTAGTGGCTTTCCTTTCTGTTCCTTTCGCCAATTTGCATGCAAATGCCTTGCACAAAATCTGTGTTCTGCTTTTGGTAATAGAGTGCCTACTACATCCAATAATTCCTACCAAATCAAGAGAACAATATTTAATAAATAACATTAAATAGAGGTAAATATTTAAGTTTAAAAATTAGTCAAGATTACCTTTTGTTGATCTGTAACTAGTGTCCAGCCATCTTCATCTTCCAAATCTAAATCTTTTATCAACATTTTGATGAACCACTCCCAATTAGCATAATTCTCTCTATTGACAACAGACCAAGCGATGGGAAACATTTGATTGTTTCCATCCCTACCAACAGCAGCTAAAATTTCTCCCTTTACAAGTCCTCTTAAATAGCATCCATCTAAGCCAAATATTTTTCGACATCCACCTAGAAACCCTTTCTTCAAACAATCAAAAGATATGTATAATCTATCAAAAATTGGAAGTTGGGCTTGAATAGGTTTATGTACTTTAATCGCAACCGTGTTTCGTGAATTTGATCTTTCTATTTCACCCAAAATAATCCCATAGTAAACCAAATTCTTCAAACACATCACCCTCGACTATCTTTATTGTTTTCACTTTTGCTCTTCTCATCTGTGTGAATGAAATATCCACTTTCAGGTCTGTCTTCACTAATTTAATGAGATCTGTGACTTTCATGGAAGCTATACAATGATACTTATTCAAATAATTTTGAGCAAGCCACATACCTGTTACTCTTCTGTTAGTTGAGGTAATACCACAAGTGTGTCCTTCGATAAACGTCTTCACCATAAAAGCACTATTAGCCTTCTCTCTAGATGCATACAACACAAAAGGGCAAAATGTTTCCTTACATTTAAATCTGACTTGATCAGATGTGTTCCTAATTAACTTCAAATCCCTTTTTTCTTGAATTGAAAATCTTGTTACAACTTCTTTAAATTCTCCTGGTCCTTTAAATATCATGCCTAAACATATGTTTATCTTTTCAGCTTTTGAGTCAAACACGGGGAATCTACTTTTTCTCCTTACTGCATGGTCACAATCGCTACCATCTGTGCTTATTGCACTCCATTCATCATCAGAATCTAACTCATTCTCATTAGTGTCGTCTTCTTCGCCTCTCTGAAATGATGGTAGTGCACTTGCTTGTCTCGGAGGTTCATTAACCATAACATCCCCAATTCTTATCCTTCTGCTATTTGATTCTTTTACAGCATTCCTCGCTTCTTGTAACTCCTCATCATCATCAGATAGCCATTCACAATCAATTAAATATGGATCTTCTCCATTTTCTAGATTTACATCTTCAATTCCCACGTTTAAATCTTCAACGTGTTGTAACACAATGTTTGCACTATTTTCTGCATTTTCTTCTTGAACAGTTTCGTGATCTGTTGCTTCTTGACCATCCCAATTATTTTCTACACGATATGGTTCTCTGTCTCCTTCCTCATGTGCAATAAAAATATTTTGTCCACTAAGAAGCTCTTCAGGAATTGTTCCTAATATCTCATCTTCAATTTCCTCACAATTTTCCTTTCCCAAACTGCCGAGAATGGCATTTATTTCTTCAACTAAAGAGGACTGAGTAGTTGTTACTCCGGACACCATTCCCACATTTTCTTTCTCATTCTTATCATTATCATTTCTTTCTTTCTCAGTGTTTGCATTTACTAAACCTGCTACTGTTGGACCACAATCATCTAATGTGATATCAAATATATCATTATCATCATTTCTTTGACTTTTCTTTGCTCCACTTTTTGCTACATTGTCATTTATACCTGTAGGAATTCTATGCTCAATAAAAATCTCTATTCTCTTGTTGATTTTTAATAAATGAATAAAATTAGAGAATGAACCCTTATATAAAAATCTAAGCCATGTAATAGACTCGCTTCTGGTACTTTATAGTGTATTTTTACTAATTCTCTATGTAGCAGAAGCTTTTTAACAGCTGATTCTATGTAATTTAAAGAAATTTTTTCCACATCTGCTACCTTTATATCTACTATTTCTCCACCAACATATAGTTGTCTTGCTTCCAAACCAGTCTCTTTAACAAAAAAGCCACCATAAAAAAAATAAACCACATGCTCATTCATGCTGATAAAAAAATAAAAGAAAAGAATAGTCAAAACTCTAATATAGAATATTGATTAAAGTACCTAACATATGTACAGAAAAATATTAATTAAAGTATGAATTTTTAAGAAAAGGAAGAATAAAGACAAAATATGTATACAATATTGTCACTTATCTAGCACATTCAAACATATGTCTATCTTGTATTAATATATAAAGAATATAAAGAGAGAGAGGGATAGAGTGAGAAAGAGTAAAAAATTAAATAGCATACCTTCAATGTAAGTAAATCGATTGAATTAGAAGCTCTTAGAATCAAAATTTGGAAAATAATCTCAAAGTGACAAAACTTTAATCGGTAATTTGTCTTAGATTAGGTTTTGTTTCTTTAACTCATCGTCCCCAATTTAGTTTCTTTTAACCTAGCGTTTTTTTACTTTTAAGTTCCAATATGGAACCTACATGGACATTAGGTGGAGTGATGATGTCACTAAAAACGTCCACGTCAACTTTTAGATACATAAAATCGGAGGAAACAACTCAAACGCTACCGGATTTAGTGTTTAGACACTTAATGGGGAAAGGGGCAAATACGCTCCTATGGTATATGATAAGTAGCAAGTAAGTCTTTAATAAATTTTAAATCTCAATTAACCGCTTAATGTTTTGGAGTTGGAGCATATAAGCCCTTGTTAGTAACAGATGTTAGACGGTGTGAATTTTTATCTACGTGTGAAAGTAAATACTGATACAAAACATGAGTTGGCATTTTAAATGACAAAATTGCCATGCTATCCCTTTCTTTCCTACTACTTCTCTTTAAAAAAACACTGTGGCTCCTTCATCAGTTCTTTCATAACTATTGAACAGGAACTAACCCTTTCTCGCTTAACATGATATTTAAATGCATCAATAACATATTCAGTTGGACAATTTTTATTTTGGTATGATTTGTTTAAAACTAGTAAATATGGTAACAAGTACTTTTTATTTCAATTTCTATGGAATCAACCAAAATTATGCAGCAATTATACACTCCCACCGCTCTGCCATTGAGTCTCCATATAAAAATCAGCAACAAAACCATAGTAATAACAAGGACCCCCAAAGATGAGAATTTTAATCAAAACGTGCATATGGGTTTAAGATGGCGAACAGCAGCAACAACTGCAGGTTAATAGATCAATCAAACTAAGGCCAATTTAGACAAACAAATACCCATTTTTTCACATTCCTTTAAACAAATCCCCACATCCATAACAAAAAGATTAACAATGAAATCCAGCTTTCATGGGATTCAAACGGTTAGAACTTTCGTGAAATATAGCCAGCGTCCCATTTTTGATCCGCGACCACCGCCCGAGACCGGAGCATCGATGGATAATGATTTTTGGCTGAAGCAGCGGCGAAGATCGATACATCATATGTGGCCATGTCCTATGAGAACACCACCTGAATGAAGACTGATAGAGAATTCATCGGTGGTTGTGGTGGCCATTGAGCGGGATATAACTGGTGAGATAGATAAAATTGTTGCGGTGGTGATAGATAGGTAAGAAAACGAGACAGGGAACAGATGAATGAAAAATTTAAGGATTTTAATTTATTTTCTTATTTGTTTATTATATTATCATGAAAAAATTAGCCATGTCAGGATTGTTTTCTATGTTGACTTACACATTTGACTATACACGTAGGATGAATATAACGGGATTGTGCTAAAAATTAACTTAGTTAACAGCATGGGCTTATATGGTCTAACTTTAAAACGTTAAGTGGCTATTTGAGATCGAAAATTCAGTAAGGGCTTACTTGTTCCCCGTCATATACCATAGGGGCATATTTGCCCCTTTTCCCGACACTTAATTGATAAAAAAAATTTAATAAACACTGAACGACTTATTTTCAAATAGTTGAGACACCAAATTTGTAATTTTGTCTTTAATATTTGACCACAACAGTTGACTGATTGACTAGTGTTGACCGTCGACCATTGACCAGTGTTGACCGCCGACCGCCGGTCCGATCGCCGTTGACCGCCGGTCCGACCACCGTTTACCGCCGACCGCCGCCGTTGACCGCTGGTCCAACCACCATCCCCTAACTGGTCAGACCATTCCCCAACTGGTCAGACCATTTTTGGTCCAACCGCCACCTATTCCCTTATTCATTAACTCTTGATGAGGGGTAAAATTGGCTTATAAATGTTTCGAGGTATAAATGAAAAGATGGAAAATAAAATGAGAGATATCTGCATATAATTTTTTTTTTGAGTCGCTTACGTAGACTTTTATAAATATTGAGATATAGGGTGTAATTTCCTCTAAAATATATGGAATATTTTGTGTATATATATACAAGCCCATTCAGTTTTAACTAACTTTGTTGTTTCTCAATTTTTTTAGGAAGGCGGAACTGACTTTGAAGACAATTTCCAAACGTTTTATTTTCTAAAAGTTTATTTTGCTAAAAATATGTTGAGTATTTTAAACTTTCCAATTCCGCAGTAGACTTGTGCGGTCTTTAGCTCTAATGTTTGTACACTATATGCAACATCTTTTATGAATGTTAAAAAGGTTGAGTGTGAACATGTATAAAAAGCTGAATATGAGATGTGAAACAAGACATAGTTTTGATAACTCCCACGAAGACGAGGAAGCAATGTGAACAAAAAGAAAAAGATAATATTCGGAGCTACCATTTTCATTCTCCAGTGATTGTCTCGGATCGAAAAATTGGACTGTGACAGTTTAATTCGAATTCTAAATAGTCGAATTAATTACTTATTGTAATCTGAGTATAAAAATACTTCATTCGATATAGTCGCGAGCCTATTTAAATTTTAGCTAATTATTTTACCACCTATTTAATTATATATTTGCAATAATATTTTGAGTCTTAAATTAAGGTTTGATTTTTAAATTTTTTATAGATAGAGGAGTCTAGTCTAGTTTGAGTTTCAACTATTCTATCGAGTTAAAATCGAACTCTATTTATAGAAATGTCATATTTTTTTATGTTAGAGCATCTCTAATTATACTCTTTATTATAAAGTGTATTTCATTAAATAAATAGCATTTTAAAAATAAAAATGAATATTTTTAATCCAATGGAATATGTAATAAAAACTCTTTATTTTATTTTATTTTCACAAATATTGATAAATTTAACTTTATATTTATTTTATTGTTTTTCTATTATTGTTTTTTGCGCATAAATGTATAATTAAAAGAAATAAATTTTAAAGAGTAAATAAAGTACTATAAATGTATGATTAAAAGAAATAAATTTTAAAGAGTAAATAAAGTACTATAAATGTATGATTAAAAGAAATAAATTTAAAAGATAAAATAGATAAATTTGCATGTTGGCCGTCTATTCATAGAGACACTCTTACAAATTAAGAAGAGTATAAATAGATGATATATAAACTCAACAACAAAGAAAAGTGTAACAGAAAGAGCAGGTTCTTAGTTATCACTTACCCACCCCTTCTTTGCTTAGGTCGGTGATCTTCAAAAGACCAGAAAAATTATTCATCGCTCTTCAACAAGTTTAGTTTCTTCTAATTTAGATCAATGGCTCTACCAATACCTCCTCTGGATTTTGAAATAATGAGTATGCCCATGTTCTTTGATCTAAACCCTAACACCTTTTTCCAAGGAATCCAAGAAGTTGACGTCCAGGCTACCAAACGCAAACTCCATCCGAATTTTGACGCAGCCTTTAAAGGTATGCAATATTCTTTCTGCTATTTTTTTTTGCTATTCATAAATAGTATTAGGGTTTTTTTTTTTAGTTTTGAAAACCCTAACGCGTGAAAATCAAGAAAGATTGACAAAATCTTTTTGAAACCCTAATTCTAAACAGCTTTCTTCTGTTTGCAGAGAAGAAAGTTGAAGTGGACGAGGCCTCTTTAGAGAAGAAACTGCAGGCCACCAGACGTAAACTCCATGCGAATTATGATGCGGCGTTTAAGGGTAAGTACTATATTTCTATTTCGTTTCTTGCTATGTATAAATAGTATTGGATTTCTTTTGGGTTCTGAAAACCCTAATGCGTGAAAAGCAAGAAAGACTTAGAAACTTTGTTTGAACCATAATTTTAAATAATTTTCTTTTCTGTTTGCAGAGAAAAGGCAGAAGAAGACTCAGTCCATTTGCTTGGAAGATTTGCCAAAACCTTCTCCTCTCAAGCCCTCAAAGATCAATGGTGCAAGAAAATCTTACGGGATGCGCCGCGTTGTAATTTGCTGAAATTAGTTTTAGTTACTTGTTTATCTACATTCTTGTAGTTTTCGATTCTTTATATTTGTTACAGTACAAATTTAACCATATATGAAATTTGTTAGTTTCCAAGTTCCATTGTTAAATCTAGTAGGAAATTCTCAGTCTTTCAAATAAACATTTGTTTACAAACATGACTTTTTTTTTTGAAAAGAATATAATTTGATCTTACATGTTTCCATATTTAATTTTACTTTTCTTGGCTGTCTACTTTTCTGGTTGGCTGCTTCACTGGGACTTCATATATTGGTTCTTATTACGATATGTTGATTCAATTTATTTAATGAGTGTTTACATGATATAGACACATTTTTAGGCTTCAAACTGTAATGTAAATTCTCTGAGTTTTCCGATGAGTTGGGGAGTTCAAATCCTTTTATAGGGTTTTAGTTCTTATAGTTGTTTGTTAATTTTGTTCAAAAGTCTATAAGAAGTAAAATCGGTAGTGTCATAAAACAAATATAACCCAAAACCCCATCTCCTTTGCCATTGAGTACCAAGACTCGAACCAACATATAAAAAAAGGTCTTATGGAAATATATAGAGCTCAAAAAGAAGAAGAGAGATAATTACAAAAGCACAGAAAATGGCTCTTCAACTATAATGATGATTGATATTTTAATATCTATCTTTAGTAAAAAAAATAAAAAAAAACCCAGTTTCAATTTTAAGTGTTAAGCAAAGCCATAACTGATAATAGATAATTAATTATACCATCATCACATAGTGTGTAGCTAAAAAGAAACACTCAGCCATTTTCGGTAACGAAACTAGCAAAAGCGGGAGGGACTTTGCGGAATGATCTTGGAGGATGGGTTGGCAGTTTTTCAACTACCATCGGGGAAGGGTCTGTCCTTGAAGCTAAATTCAAAGGTGTTCTTCTTGGTCTTCAAATGGGGTGGAATATGGGGTTTAAGAGGATTAAACTTGAAGTAGATAATCAAGATGTTGTCAATAAGATTTTAAGCAACTCAGAGTGTGCCCAGTTCCCTAATGTTGCGGCGGCGATTCGGGCTCTGATCGATAGAGATTGGGCGAATTTCGCTGCAAATCACCTAGCGTCCTTGAGTGATGATTACGTGGTTGGGTTTTATGCTCATCAGTCTCCGCCCTCTAGTTTGATTCCTTGGATCTTGCATGATTTTTATGGAATATCTTATGATAGAAGTATTAATTATAAGTCTTGTTTGGGCTCTTGCCCTTTCCTTGTACCAAAAAAAAAGCAACACTCGGCAAATTTGAAAGAAAAGGTTTAAGATGGAGAAAAAGTTGAGCAATCGGAGCACGGCAGATGTACTATTCATAGCTAGCATAACACACACATCATTGTTGTTACATAGATTTGAGCCAATGATATCAAATGCTCTCATAATAAATCTCAAATGTGCCACATTTAGCTGATTAGTGTAAAACACAAAACACCAAAATTTGAGGGGAAAACATCAGTTTCTTCTTAGCAAATCTAGTGAGAGCATTTGATGAAAAAAGTGAGTTGATTGTAAAAAGGAGAAGATGAGTGGGAATTATATTAGGAAAAGAAAAGAGTTTGTTTGGATTTGAAAGAGAGATTGGTAGGTGGGGTGTTAACAATTGTAGAAAGCATTTAAAAGAACTTATTTGTACCACTGAGTTGAGTCTACTTGGAGTTAAAAGGCATAAATATTCCTTGGCAAATTTAAGGGTTCATCTGCACTTTTCATCAATACGTTATGAAACAAGTCTCCACAATGGATGCACCCTATAATAAATCATTTCCTATTTTCTGGTCTTTGATCCTTCATGAGGATTGTATCGGGTTTTTTTCTTCTTCCAGATTCTAGTTTTTGATCCTTCACAAGAATTATAAAATCGGTTTGTTCTTTCCATATTATGTATGGTCTTTGATCCTTCACCAGAATTGTAGGGTTATATGTACGATTCATGCCGTTATGTACGATTTTCTCTCTCCTAAATTCTCTCGGTGCACGATAGCACTTCCTTGATAATCCTATGTCGTCTTCCATGGCGAAAAAACAGGGGAAGAAACCCGCTACCCAACTGGCCAAATCTACTCAGAAGATGATTAGTAATGAAGAAAGTAATGAAACAACCCAGAAATTTGAAGAAAAACCAGAAGTTAGCAAAGTGGTGAATGAAGAAGTTAGCGAAGTGGTGACTGTAGATGTTAACATTGCTATTGAGAAAGAAGTTTCCCCAAAGAAGACAGATGAAGCTGTTAATACTAGAGAGGAGAAGAAGATGGAAAGGAGATGGGCTGACCTAGTTTCATCTAATAGACACAAAGATCCTGCGTGTTCCCTGAAGTATATACCACTGATGATTTCAAATGGTGTTCGTATTGCCAAAGTTATGGAGGAGGATATGGTGGATGAAGTGGAAAGATGGAGCCATGCTGTTCTTGGATGTGTTTATGGGCTCACACCTAGGTTCTACAAACTACAGAGTTTTATAAAAAATAGATGGGGAAAGCTAGGGTTAATTGATTTTCATCAAATCAAGCCCAACCTCTTCGCTTTTATATTTGATTCTGAGGAAGGAAAGATGAAAGCAATAGCAGATGGTCCCATTACCTTCGACAAACACCCCCTCATTCTTCAAGAATGGAAAAGGAAGATGTCCTTTGATATGCAAGAAGTTGCTTCAGTCCCTGTCTGGGTCAAATTTGCCATGCTTCCTTGGGAGTATTGGAATCCAGAGTCACTTAGTTCAATAACAAGCACTCTTGGAAAACCTTTATTTGCTGATAAATGTACTAGGGATAGATCAAAACTGGCTTATGCTAGGGTCCTTATTGATATGAAATTGAAGGGTTTGTTCCCAGATTATGTTATAATAGAGGATGAGGAAGGAGACCAGCTCATGCAATCAGTAGAATATGAATGGAAGCCTATTCTCTGCAGGACTTGTAAGAGATTGGGACACAGGAATTGTGAGAAACAAAAAGTTTGGATTGCAAAATCTGATAGTGTTGCAGTCAATGTAGATTAAAGTGAAGGAAAAGAGGGGAGCTCAAAGGAGCTTGAGGTCAGACCAAATGAGCCTGAGGCTATTCCAGTAATAGAAAAACATGACAACAATCAATTAATTGCTCAGAATACCCCCCCCCCCCCCCCAGTTGTGTCTAAGAATGCAGAGGAAAAGGATGGTTTTAAACTTGTAACCAACAAGAAGAAGAACAAGATGATTATGAAAGGGAATGCTGATAAAGGAATTGATGAGGTTTCTAAACCTGCAGGTATAAACACTAAAATCCCTAGTGGTATGAAAGATTATGTTCAATCTAAAAGGCTTATAAAGCCTCTGGATAGAGGAAAATGATTATAAGTAGCTAGAATGTAAGGGGTCTTAAGGACACCCTGAAGCAGGCTGAGGCTAGAAGCTTGCTTATTAATAATAAAGTTGTTTTAGCTGGTTTGGTGGAAATTACAGTTAGAAAAACAATAAAGATAGAATCTGGGGTAGCATGAATTTACATAACTGGGAGTTAGTTGATAATTATGAGTTTTCAGACATTGGCAAGATATGGTTAGTGTATGATTGCTCTAAAGCTAGTGTTCAGGTTTTGATCAAGACTGAGCAGATTATCCACTGTAAAGTGAAAGTTGATGATTCTGAGTTCCTTTGGTCTATCATTTATGGATCAAACCAGCTTGAGGATAGGAAAGGGTTATGGGTTGAGATTGTAAGGATTTCTAATAGTGTGAAAGAGCCTTGGTTAATTCAGGGAGATTTTAATGCTGTGTTAAGTGACAATGATAGATGTGGGGGTTTGGATATTGACAATCATCATGATGCATAGCTTTCAGATTGTATCAATGGTGCTAGTCTTGTTGAAATGAGGAATATTGGATGCATCTATACCTGGAGCAATAACTAACTTGATGATAAAAGAATTTGGCATAGATTGGATAGAGCCTTCATTAATGGAGAATGGAATGACTGTTTTCAAGATGCCTATTGCGAAAATCTCCCAAATGGCATTTCTGATCAAAGTCATGTTATGGTTCATTGTAAGAAAGATGTTTATAAAGGCAAAAGAAGTTTCAGATTCCTAAATTTTTGGGTCAAGCACCCTGATTACAAGAAGATTATTGAAGAGGAGTGGGGTAAGAATTACCAGGGTTTTCCATATGTTTAAAGTTGTGCAATAGATTAAAGCTATTAAAAACAGGCTGATTAGACTGAACAAGCAAAATTTTTCTAACATCGGTCAACAAGTTAAAGACCAGAAGGAGCTTCTTAGAAATCTCCAAAAGGACCTGCAATTGGATCCTTTGAATTATATCCTATTTGAAGAGGAAAAAGCTATGAATAAACATCTTAGAAAGCTGATTTACTATGAAGAAAGCTTTTACAAGCAAAGATCTAGAATCCAGTGGCTTAGGCTAGGAGATTCAAACACCAAGTTTTTCCATAACTCAATCAAGCAAAGAAGAACTAAAAACAACATCTCTATTATTAAGCTTGATAATGGATAGTTTATTACTGATAAAGAAAGAATGCTAGAAGAAATGACCAGCTATTATCAGAATCTTTTTAGCAACAATATCACTAAAAGAAAGCATATTGAGAGGGAAATTATTAATCAAGGGAGAATTCTATCTTAAGAGGATGGGATCAGTCTTACTAGAGATATTACAGAAGATGAGGTTAAGAGAGCAGTTTTTTCCATTGGGTCTGAGAAAGCAACAGGGCCAGATGGTTTCAACAGCGTTTTCTTCAAGAACTCTTGGGATATCATGAAACAAGACATTATGAAAGTTGTTCAGGATGCTTTTACCTCTGGTAAGATTCTCAAATAAGCTAATTCTACTGCTATTACTATCATTCCTAAAGTTAATTATGCTGAGTCTCTTGGTGATTTCAGACCTATATCTTGTTGCAATGTAATTTATAAAGTCATTTCCAAAGTCCTCACTTGTAGGATTAGTCCTTTATTGTGTAACTTGGTGTCTGCTAATCACTCTGCCTTTATTCCTAAAAGAACCATAGCTCATAACATCATGTTGGCCCATGACCTTGTTAGGAATTACCATATTAAGTCTGGCCCTCCTAGATGCCTCCTTAAAATTGACCTAAAGAAAGCCTATGACTAGGATTTTGTTGAAGAGACCTCACTCAGTCTTAATTTCCATGATATGACTGTCTGCCTTATCATGGAGTGTATTAAAACTGCTAGTTTCTATGTTAATTGGAATGGGAACAGTGGGAATTTGTTCAAAGCTAGTGAAGGGCTCAGACAAGGAGACCTTATATCCCCCATCCTTTTTGTCTTATGTATGGATTACCTCTCCATAAGCCTTAAAAAGCCTGATTCCTCCTTCTCTTTTCACAAAGGCTGTAATACTTTAAAGATAAATCACCTGATGTTTGCAGATGACCTCCTCCTGTTTTGTCATGGTAGTATGAAATCCATTGAGTTTTTCCACAACACTCTCTCTAAGTTCAAAAAAACCTCTGATTTTGAGATTAACCCCTCTAAAAGTCAGGTCTTTTTTCTGCAACATGAGTGAAAATGACAATAATAGTATTAAAAACAAGTTAGGTTTCAGTGAAGGGATCCTCCCTCTCAGATACCTAGACATACCTCTTATTTCCACTGGAATCTCTAAGATTGATTGTAAAGGGATTACTTCTAAAATTACTAGTAGGATCAATACTTGGACCAGCAAGTTACTGTCTTATGCAAGGAAACTCCAGCTTATCCAGTCAGTCCTAATGAGTATGCACGTCTTTTGGGCTTCTGTGATGATTTTACCCAAGAGTGTTATCAAAGATATTCAGGGAATTTGTTCTAGATTTCTATTGAATGGTGCTACTGAGGGCAGATACAGTGTTATGGTCTCTTGGAAAGATATGTCCAAGACAAAGGATGAAGGGGGCCTGAACATCAAAGGGATTAGAGATTGGAACAAGGCAGCTATTAGCAAGCATGTCTGGTACATTTTCAACAACCCTGACTCTCTCTGGGTGCAGTGGATTAAGAATAACAAGATCAAAAAGGGAAGCTAATGGAGTGTCAATGCTAATAACACTACTATACTGTAGCGTTTTTGCGACGAAATTTTCCGTCGTTATATACCCCTAATCTGTCGCAAAACGCATTTTGCGACGGAAAAGGTCCGCCGGAAAATTCCTGGTCGCTAACAAAATAGCGACCAAGGCGTCGAAAAAATGGCGACGGACGGTCCGTCGCCATTTCTCCAAATCCGTCGCCAATTGCGTCTCCCCAAAAATGAAAAAGGAGACGAATTGGTTAATCGATTTTGCGACGGACAGATTCCGTCGCCAAATATATTTAATTTGCGACGGAATAGTATCCGTCGCAAAATCAAAACATTTGTGACCGCGAATTCCGTCGCAAATTGCCCTTCTTTGGCGACTTAAATAAATGGCAATTCGCGACGGAATTTCCGTCGCAAATCCGTCACAATTTGGACAAAATTTTTCTTATTTTTGTCAGTTTTCCTGTTTTATTCATGACGATTATAACCTGTAAAATCTACTATTTGCAACTCACACTAAAACTCAATTTCCGAAAAAGAACGCTGTCATATAAAAACATGTTATAGTTTACATATCGTAACAAAATGTATAAAGCAAGAAAATACAAAATGTATACAGTGACAAAATACAAAATGTCAAAAATACAAACATGACATTACAAAGTCGGAGTGTCGTCATCATCTGAAGGACCTGGGGGTGGGGGTGGGCGATACTGCGGAGGAAGAGTCTGCATCATCTTCGCCATCTCAGCCTGAATAATCTCGGCCATCCTCTCATGGGCGCTCGCCTGCTGGGCACGGGGAGCCTCCACCTCGGTGGTAATCTGGCGCAGTCCATCCTGGATCCCTGCCTGCACACGCCGCTCGATCTCCTCGTCAGGTCGCTATGACTGTGTGGACCTGGTCCTCGCCCTACTAGACATCGTCGTATCCACGTACGCACTAGTCGTTGAACCCAACCCGTAGACACGCCGCTTCTTGTTGACGCCCTCGATATCCAGAAACAGCTGGGTCTCGTCCATTTCCGCTGTGCTAGAAGAACCACCATCTCCGGTCGGCGGATGCGATGCAGCAGCAAGTCTCTGAGCAATTGCATCCTACAGAAAGATTGAAAAACATATCATGTAACGGCTAAAAACGCATAACATATGAAATGTAAGTATAATTCCTAACAAAATTTCGGCAGCATTTCCTCTATAATTTGATCAACACCCATTTTTCAGGGACACCCTGCAAACATATACATTTCTTATACAAACCACCGGCTGTTAACACACCTAATCTAGCATTTATAATTTAAATTGAAATATATTTTACACTAATTTAATCTAACACTTAAGTAAAGTAAAACAACTAATAAAATTATATAAGTTCATGACTTACACTCATGTCCTGGGCCCTCTTGTCTACCATGACACCCTTATCAGCTTTCGTGGAGTGCATCCGAGTATACAACTCCGTTGCGGCCGAGCTCTTCAGCCTAAAAGAGAAATAAGCAATTTGTTAGATCATTAGAAAAAAAGATAGTTGGAGTTATCTAATTAGATAGAATTCTAAAAACAAACCAACACATCCATATGTCGGATGGCATAATGAGACCCCCCCGGTATGGCGTACTGGTCCGGAACCGGTTCCTGCAGGCTCGCTCATCCGATTAGCACGAGCTATATCGGACTTCTTCTTGTCGTCCTCTGACGCCTAGAAGGCCTTCCAAGAATCCCAGATCTCCATTATGTGTTTTGGGTTTCTAGGCCCCGGTACCAAAACCGTTAAAAATATAAACTCATCCTTCATGCACATGCCTGAGGGAGATTGTACGCGTCAAAATGACCGGCCACGAGGAATACTGCTGCCCAAAATTGGTAAATGGCTGAAACTCATCGGAGCATAAGCCTTATTTGATATTTCTCACTTCATCGATAAACTCAGAATGCAGCTCACTAAAACGTTTCCAAGCCGGAGAGTCAAACGGGTGGCACATCTTATCATCATCCATCTCGTGGTCTGTGTGCCACGTTATATGCCGGGCAGTGGCTTTCGAAGCGTACAACCTCTGTAGCCTTGGAGTTATTGGATAATATAACATTTTACTATATGGCACGTTAGCCTTTCTTTTTGTAGATGTGTCACAGGTTTCCACCACGCATAATTACAAACTTTGCAGTGCGTTAGACCCGCGTCCTCCCCCAATAAATCATACAATTATAGAAACAACAGTCAATAACCTCAACCGGCAACCCCAAACCTTTGACCAGCTTCTTAATTTTAGCAAAATTTGTTGGCATCTTGTTGTCCTCCGGGAGCAGCTCTTGTATCAATCCGCAGACGTCGTCTACTAAAGCTACTGAACCCTTATGTCGACACTTGATCTCTATCACTTTAGCAGATGCAGAAAATGGAGAGTGTCTGCTATTCCCAGGCCATATGTCTTCTTCAACCGCACGCATCACATCAGAAAATTTATGAGCTTCTTCATTCAGGAGCTCATCTTCAGGAAACGTTATTTTTAGACCGGCCGCATCAAGAATCATTCTTTGAGCGGAACTGAACTCACCCGGCCCCTCATTTTCATAGTCAAACTCAATATCCTGCTCTGGTAACTGTGCAAGGGGAGGGGGATTCAAAATGCTCCCCTCGCCAAGAAAAACCCATACTTGGTAATCTTTCACAAACCCATTCTTCAATAGATGGAATTTCACCTCATCGACATCCCGAAAGCTTGTATTTCGACAACCTCTCTTAGGGCAGGAGCATTTTATCTGCACTCCACTCGTACAAGCGGGATGTCGTAATGAAAATTGGACAAACTCCTTCACATGCTCCTTATACCCTGTGGTTAGCAACCCGTTTGTTAGACTCCTGTACATCCAACTGCGGTCTGTCTCCATTTCTGTAGCGCAGATAATTAGAGGTGGGGTTTTCACTCGAGATATGCAAATTCAATGTAATTGATTGCTGAAAAAGGTAGGGCCCTATCCCATTCGCAAAACTGGCGCCCTGTAACTCGGCCAAGATATATGCCTGACAACGGAGAAAAATATTCGGCAGCCTTCCGGCGCCGTTCTCCTTTAGTGCGATATTTAGTATATGCGTTGTAACGCTAATTATATATTCCACGAGGAATAAGCGTTACAAACATATATTATACATCCACCCGGAAAACAAACGCTGGAAAACAACCGAATAATTTTCTACCGCTACTAGACATATATGGTTTTTCGTGATCGAGTTATGAAAGCACCAGTTTTGCGAACTGTACAAACTGTACAATCCCGTGTCATTCAATCTCTTGAACACACGGGACGGGAACTCTATGGCTAGGTTTACGATTTTATTCGGTGGGAATAAAATCGAGGTTTATTTAGGTTGAATATTGTAAATAAAATATATTTCAATTAAAATAAATCAAAATAATCGATAAAACCTACTTGTTGAAGGGCAGAACCGCAAACAGAAGGCGAAACACCAGGATCACTCGGAACAACGGTGCACGACTATCAAGGGCTATCAGCGACCGTCAGACCTATCATGGTAAATAAAAACACGTATTAATAAAAAGAATTTCTAATAAAAAATTGGCAGCACTTCCCCTAAAAATGAGCATCACCCATTTTTCAGGGAAGTCCTGCAAGAAAATAACAATACACAAAACCACGGTGCGCGGCTATCAAGGACAATCAGCGACTATCAGAACTATCAAATTAATTATAATGTTAAATAAATTAATCATACAATTAACCAATTTTATAATTTAAATAAACCTTCAATTTAAAAATTAACTTAAAATTAACAATTTAATTAATATACATAATTATATAATATAATTAACTAAATTTAACAATTAATTAACCAAAATATATAAAGTAAGTAGTTTAATAACTAAATTGCATAATCGAATTAACCTAATTAGATATAATCTAATTAACTAAAAAATATGATTTCATTAACCTAAATATATATAATATAATTAATTAATTAAACTTGAAAATTAAACAAATTATATATTAATTCATGAAATTAAACTAAATTAATCTAAACTAGAATTGTTTTACGTAAACTAATTATAATTAACTAGTTATTATAATTAATTAAACTAAAATAAACTAAATTAATCTAAACTAGAGTTTTTTTACCTAAACTATAAGTTATAACACTTAATTAAACAAAATTAAATTAAATAATGAAAAACTCACTATGGCAGCGGGATGTCGACGACGACAGCGGTGAGGGAGGCGGCGGCATCGAGTACATCGAAACGGTCTAAAACCGAAATCATAAAATCAATATACTAAACAATTATAAATAATAAAAAAAATAAATAATTAACTAATATAAAAATACTTACCGCCGGTGGAGGAGGAGGAACAGACGGCGACGCACGGTGGAGGAGGAACATACGGCATCGCACGGTGGAGGAGGAGGAACAGAGCAGCGGCGCTTGATGGAGGAGGAGGGACTGATGGCGGCGGCGCTCGATGGAGGAGGAGGGACTGATGACGACCGGTGAGTGGAGGCAGCGTGGTTGAAGGAGAAGAAGGGAAAGATGAATGGAGGAAGAGCAGAAATGGCGGCATGCAGCGGTTTGTAAGAAAAAAAATGGAAAAAGGAATAAAGGAGGAGACACTAGTTTAGTTAGGTCTATTTTTTGCGACGGACTTCGATCCGTCGCAAAAAGTAGACCTTAGCGACGGACATTACAATCCGTCGCAAACCATCTTATTGAAACGTTGCGTTTCAATTGAGGCCAAAGTTAGTGACAGATTGAGAAATCTGTCGCTAAATTTGGCTTCAATTGAGGCGCTAAATCAACCCCGCCAACTCCCGCCCTTTTAGCGACGGATCTGCGACGAAAAATCCGTCGCTAAAACGGCGGGAGCTCACCCGCCAACACTTTTACAACTTTGGCGATGGATTTACAATTTTGTCGCAAAATCCGTCGCCAAAACAGCAAATTAGCGACGGAAATTAATTTCGTCGCAAATTTCTGTCGCTAATATGCTATTTTCTAGTAGTGTAATAACTCTAGCTGGATTTGGCGGGGTATCATAAGTATTAAGGAGGATATAAGGAAAATCATAAGCTATAAAATTGGGGATGGAAAAATTTAAATTTCTAGAGGGATCCCTGGATTCATGGCTGCTCTGTTTTGGAGAAATTTTCTAGAGTGAAGATGAGAGATTCTGATATCTCAAAAACTGCAAGAATTACAGACCTCTATAGGCAGGATAGGTGGATTCTCCCTGAGGCTATGTATTCAGTTACTGATGAAGCCTGGGAATACATAAAGAACAATTTCAAGCTGCAAAACAACACTGCCGATTCTATAAACTGGCAGGTGGTCAGAAATGAAAAATTCTCTATAGCTCAGACTTGGAATATTTACAGGGGCCATTGTGAGAAAGTCTCCTGGAGTAGAATCGTTTGGGGGAAAAACTCCATCCCTAGGTACAGCTTCATTATGTGGTTAATTCTGAAGAAGAGAATCAGAACTTAAAACAGACTCAATAAGTGGGGGTCACCAGTGATGATGTTTGTGTGTTGTGCAACATGAACTAGGAGAACATTGACCATGTTTTCTATGATTGTCAAGTTACTAAAACAATCTGGAGTAAACTGCTTCCTATTTGTGAATGTCCCAACAACATCTTGAACTGGAGGAGACTTATAAGCTGGTTTTGTAGGAAAGCCTTATGGAAGAGTATGCTTGCTAACTTAAGGAGAATCATCTTTTCCACTACCATTTATTTCATCTGGAGGGATAGAAACAAGAAGGTCTTCGCAAATGAGACTATCTCCATTGATGATATCATCAGCATGATCAAAGCTGCTATTAATGCCAAGTTCAATAACATTAAGATGTCTTCAACCATCTGTAATGAAGTTCTAAATATCTCTAGATTGTAATTGTCTTCTTTTCTTTCTGCTGTGTGCTTTAGGCTGCCTTGTTTAGCAGTTTTGTTAGTTTGCTAGTAGTGTTTTGCAGGCTATGCCTTGCTGCTGTTTTTTTGTTTTGCTGGGCTTGGCCCTAAGTTGTAATCTTTATTGCAGTCTAGTAATAAAGTTTTTTTGGTTCTTTTTCCAAAAAAAAAATTGTAGGATTGACTATTAGCTAACTAAATGCTTTAAAATCACTAAATTAAGCAACTTTTAAATTATTTCAACATCGAAACTGAATTTTATTTCAATTTTTTAAGGTCATTAAACTTCAAATTTTTATTCTAGAAATGTATTTCCAATAATTTTGATGATATGACCATTCCATTCAAATTGAATGAAAATATTTGTTACGTCAACAATTCGATTATACATCATGTAAATTTAGAATTCATTTCTAAATACGATATTTTAATTTGGTAGCGTTTGCTAATGTGATAATTTTATATTTTAGAAATTAGATTGCTACATAAGAAAAATTAGATTGGTAATAAAAATTGAAGTTTGACGATCTTAAGGAAATAAATTTAAGTTCAATACTCTTTTTAAAATAACTTAAAAGTTTAATAACTTAAAAATATTAAGCTCTTTATAAAAATATTATTTTCTTACAACATTTATATTTTGGCCTAATTATTCAAAATTCCCTCACATTTAGCCTCTTTTATAATTATATCCTGATGTAAAAATTTCTCCAATTTTACCCTAATTTACCCTTTTGTGTTTCAATTGTACCCCAATGTATTAAATTGACCTCTTTTCATTTGGATAAAAGTCTAAAATAATTCTTTATTTTTAACCTATTTTCTAATTAGACGCTGATGTTATTAATAATACAAAAAAACTTTATTCTTCACTAAATTCAACAGATAATGATAATTTTTTTACTCAATATATATTAACTATCAATAACTTTTTAAAATAAAAAAACAATAAAAAAATATCTTTTACACACAACATAATCGATTTTAAAAATAATAATAATATTTTATTTAACACAAATAAATATTATTATTTCATAAAATCCACCTTCGCTTTTTAAACCCATCTCTAAAATTAATTAATTAAAAATTAGTAAAACACATCTCCACCATCTCGGAGAAGCAAACACAGATCTGGATTTCTCTCGAAAAAGACGAACAGAAGATGAACATATTTGAGTTCGTCTTTTGTGTTCATCTCAGAGAAGTGCGCAAAGGCGGCGTTTTGAAAAAAATTATATCGGGATAAAATACGGACTAGTATTGTCTTGGTGATTATAGGTATCGGCGCTCTGATTCATTATTTGATCAAGGCACATCTTTGATCATTTGGAACAGAACAATGAAGAAAGTTGATGATTTGGTTGAGAAACTGAGAGAAAAATGTAGAGAGGTTGATAATGTGAGTTTTGAAGAATTTAGAGGTGTTGTCTTATAGGTCTTTATTTTTATCCCTTGTTTTGATGCTAACTAAAGCCTACTAAAGTGCTCATTTAAAGGTTGCAAGGCCTATTATCAAGAAGCATCTTGATCTCTCTACAATAATATGGATGGAGGGTATTTTTGTAATTAACTTGGCATAATCCAGCTCAAAAAATCAGACTGGTAGTGTACCTTGTACTACACAAATCAGGCTGCCAGCACTAGCAAATAAACGAGAGCTCAACCTGATTGGCCCGATCAGCCTTGAATAGGCTTCTCCTCTTGTCACCTTGTACACTTTGCATAAAGGATAAGGATTGAAAGAATATTGAAGATATGATTTAGTCCTACTCTCTAGAAGATTCATGGAGTCTATAAAAGACAATCTTCTCTATTTGCTAAGGTGTGGGATATCAAGTGAAAAATATTCAATCAACCACAAATCATAGAGCTCTCAATTTTCGATTATTCTTCTCAAAAGAACTAGGATTAGTTTGAACGAGAGATCATACCACCTTTCTGTAAACATCTTGTGAGGAATAGATTAGCTTTTGGGTTGAACTAGATTTATTCTCTCTAAAGGATATTAGTTTGCTAAAGCTAACAAATCAGCTTATAAGTTATAGACTAGCTTCTGGGCAGAACTAGGGTTGTATTCTTATTGGCTCTATATCTAGCCCGTAATAGAGATTAAAGAGCGGAATACTTAAGGATTGGGATCCTTAAGGAGTGGATGTAGGCAGGGTTGTCGAACCACTATAAAAATTTAATGTTCTGATTTATGCTTGCACTTCTGCTTTATTAGCTTTCGGTAAAATTGTTTTAAAAAAGGAGATTTCTTTAAGCTAAATTTGTTTTATAAATCACTTGGTTTTAATACTTACTAAAAAGGTTTTTACAAGTCAATCTTACATTGCGCTTAAATAAATCCATATTTGATTTTTCTGTATAAACCTTATATCTTTCAGCCTAAGTTATCCCATTAGCTTATCACAATTCACAAAAGTTCTTAAGTCTCAATTCAGCCCCTCCCTTTCTTGAGCTACTGCTGGACCCAACAATTGGTATCAGAGCAGGTTCTACTTGCTCACGCTAATATACTAACTTGTCAAAATAATTCTAATGGATACTAGCTCATCATGTGCTACAAGTGCTTCTGGTCTACCAGAAGGGAGTTCAGTTTCGAGACCCTCACTTTTTAATGGATAACTATGCTTGGTGGAAAAACATAATGAAAAATTTCGTACAGGCTTTTGACATTGGATGATGGAGAACTATTCTAAAAGGAGTATTACCACTGATGCTCACTGAATTTAATGGAACTAAAAGAGCTAAAACTAAAGAAAAATACAACGATGGAAAGCTGCTCAGCTTAATGCCAAACCTATCAAAACCATAAAAGATGTGTTAATGCTTTTGGATAAAAAAATCGATATATGAAAATCTATAAAATAAATCAGGACATCTTTCATAAAAGACCACACTCGTCTGTAGAAGTAAAAAATTAAAACTATAAGATCCTACAACGATTGAAAAAAATTAAAGTCTCATAACAAATACAGTTAAAGAGTCATAAAAAATATAGTGGTGTAGTTTATGGATTAAATAATAGATTAATAAATCAATTTTTCTTTTTTTTCTTTTATAATGGAAACAACAATTTAAAATCATAAGTAGTGAGAAAGGAATGGCCCTAACAACCCTGTAGTGGATATACATTTTATTTTTATTTTTTAAGCAGTTGAGGTTCTCAACGCGAAAGCACAAACTATGAATTATGCCTTTTATCCCCATTATGATTGTGGAATCACCACCATTGCCCAAAGCTTCTGGAAGTTGACTTGGAATGTTCTAAAACACCGTTTTGATTTCACTTTGTGATTAATTATGATCTCCCATATGATAATTTAAAGTTGACTATTTCTGGCTTAATTGTTTTTAATACTCTATACGTTTACTTTCAAAAAGAGTTCTGTATTCATATATTACAAAATATAATTTTTATTTGTTTATTTATAATTTTATACTCCATATATTAACAATTGTCTAATAGACCTACCACGGGTTGCCTCAGTTGATCACAAGTGTGGACAGTAAGCATGAGACTTAAAAGAATTTAGGTTCAAATCTCATATCCCACATGAGACTTATTGGAAACATTTGTGGATGAGTTGTTAAAAGGCCCGTATTAAGTGAGAGGTCCGGACGGTGGGATGCCAAAATTAGCCTCTCCGAGAGTTTACTCAGGTGATCGGACCACCCTTAAAAGATAGTCGGGCTCTGTCGGGGTTCCCTGGTTACCAAAAAAAACAATTGTCTAATAGATTGTGTCAAAATATATAATAAGTAATTTAGTCAAAAAATATAATAATGTGGTATCACAAAATTATGTTTAAATTAGAGAATTTCAATCAATTATTTTCATCTTATAGTTAAAAATACAACAAAAAATTTAAAATATCTAAAGAACTCTATTCAAAATTTAAATATTTATATTTTTCAAAAAAATAAAAGAAAACAAAATAAAAAATTCAATTTTTATTTAAATATTATTTATTTGAAAATGCATACTATAAAATTTATAAATCGACGATAAGATTTATTTTCATTTGTTCTAAATGTCCAAAAATTTAAAATATGCAAACATTTTAAATTAATGGTCCACCATACTATGTTAGAATAATAACTACATTTACTCCTATAATTCAATGTTCTTACTTATTATTGTTGTTTGTGTTTTTTTTTTTCTGACAAAAAAAACTATACATTTCGTGTGTAATGTTAGAAGAGGTTTTCTTTTTAATCGAAGGAATTGTTTTTAAAAAGAATTAATAAAAATTGAAAACTTGTACTATTGAATTAAAGGCCTAATCACTTAAACACCCTACACGTTGTAACTTTCCTTTCATTTATATCCCGACATAGAAATTTTTTCAATTATACCCTATTTTAAATTTTTAGGTTTCAACTCTACCCCAATTTTAAAAAATTTGACAAATTAATTAATTTTAGGATGAAAACACTAAAAACAATTGAATACAAACAAGTCGTTTTAACATTAAAAATGTTAAAATAAATCCAAAAAGTTAATTGTTTTTTTAAAAATTTATAAATAAATTAATAAATAAATAAATTTCGACCTACCATAATACTCATCTGATTTACAATCCCGTTACTGAAATCCAATAAATTAATAAATAATGCTTATCTAATTCACAATGATCCTCCTCCTCGCCTGAAAAGAAAAGCTGCCACTCCTCAGGTAAGGAGTACCAGCTCCTCGCCTGATGCAAGGAGCAGATCTGCTCCTCTGAAAAACGAGGAGAACCTGACTATTCCGCGTTTTTGAGAAAAGCTGATCGGCTCATCGCTTCAGGCGAGGAGCGGCAGCAGCTCCTCGTCCCCCTCGCCTGAGAATCGAAAAAAAAACTGTTTTATATTTTTAATTTTAAAATTTATTTAATAAATTAAATAAAATAAATTATTATTAGTTGAAGTTTTTGAGACAGATGGTGTTTTTGCACTATTAATAGCATTAATATTTAATTAGAATACATGTTAAAAGTGAAAGATTAATTTAATTTTTTTTTTTAATGAAAGGAGGTTAAGTTAACCCATGAGGGTAGCGTTGAAACCTGAAGCAGATCCTCGTCCCCCTCGCCTGAGAATCGAAAAAAAAAATTGTTTTACATTTTTAATTTTAAAATTTATTTAATAAATTAAATAAAAAAATTATTATTAGTTGAAGTTTTTGAGACAGATGATGTTTTTGCACTATTAATAGCATTAATATTTAATTAGAATACATGTTAAAAGTGAAAGATTAATTTGAATTTTTTTTTTTAATGAAAGGAGGTTAATTTAACCCATGAGGGTAGCGTTGAAACCTGAAAACCTGAAAACCCGAAATAGGGTACAATTGAAAAAAATTCATACGTCAGGGTATTAATGAAAAAAAGTTACAACGTTGAAGTTTTTTTAAGTGATTAGGCCTCAATTAAACTATATAGCTATATTAATTAGGAGAATCAAAATTTTAGATTGAATACAACAAATCTGGTGGTTAAGTACTGTTGGACCCTTGTCCTTTTAAACTCCTTCATTTTGATTTTGACAATCAACTATGAGGGTTCTAATCTTGTTTATTAGTGTATAGGACCTCATAGGATCAATCGGAAGTCGATTCAGAGCTTTCTAGCAAGAATCAAGTTTTTCCATTTCAAGCTGTCCAATAGCATATCACGGGCGAGAAGCATCATTCATCACGAGCGTGATTCATGCATCACGGGCGCGACACATTGCATCTCGGGCGCGACATTCATATCTGTGAAACCCTAGTCGACCGTTGGAGGTATCACGGGCGCGATGCACACATCACGGGCTCTACAGATCAGACTGTTGAAGATTCAACTGCTATATTATTGAATCCCCAATGGAGTGATGACATGTGGCACTAGTCGTTTGAAGAATTTGTCTTCAAGCATATATCACTGGCGCGACATATGCATCACTGACGCGACAGGCACAATCTCATCAAAAGTATTTTTGTTTGTTTATGCTTTTGTGATTGATTGCTTTGGGTATAAATATAAACCCATTAGGTTAATGATTTCCAAACCTTTAAACAACAAACACACAACTTTAAATTACATTTGTTTTGTTGTAGTTTTAGAGTAAGCTTATAAACTCCTAAATTATTGTGGGTTCTTGATTAGCCTTAGAAAATCAAGTGTGAGTTAGAGTTTAGCTTTGAAAAAACTCAACCTTTGCAAGTTAGAGATTAGCTTTTAAAAATCTCATAATTGGTGTTTAGCTATAAAGCACTAAGTTAAAAGTTATCTTAGAAAAATTCTTGTGAATCTCATTTAGTGGATTCTAAATCTCAATCCTTGATTGAGTAGTGGAGTAGGATCGATTTGTGATCCGAACCACTGTAAATCTCTTGTGTCAATCCTCTAAACTCTTATTTCCGCTTTAAAGAATTTTTTAATCCTTCGATTCACAACTCAAATTCCGGTTCGCCATACCCCATAGGGTCTTTCAATTGGTACCGAATCTAAGTGCTCTTATTTTTGCTTAATTGCTAGAGTTTTCGATCAAAAATGGCAACCGAAATTTTTTTCGTCACTCTCAAACCTTTTCTTGATGGTTCAAATTATAAAATTTGGAAATATATGATGGAAAATTATCTTGATATGCAAGGGGTTGATCTATGGAGTGTATTCCTAAGGGGATGGACATCCATGTGACAAGAATGGAGTCCTTTTGAAGAGAGTAGAATGGTCTAAAAAGTAAGAGAAGGAAAATGGCATGAATGAAAAAGCCATCACTACTCTCCTCTCCTCAATTTCTAGAGAAGAACAAGGTAGAATTAAACACTTGAATTGTGCTAAGCAAATGTGGGTGACTCTATAGAGCTACTATGAAGGTACACATCAAGTAAAGGGTAAGAAACTTGAGTTTCTTCTTGGAGAGTATGAAGGCTTCAAATGCTTGCCTAATGAAGATGTTTCTTCTATGACTTCAAGTCTTCTTAAGATTGTTCATAGTCTTGAGCGACTTGAGAAATTCTTCAAGTTAAATGAAATTAATGGTAAAAATCCTAAGATCCCTTCCTATTCTTCTTTGGCAACCTAAGACTACCGCCATCATTGAAACTCATGATTTGTCCACCTTGAGGACAGATGAGTTAATTGGAAAGCTTCATCTCCATGCTTACATCAAGCTCATTGAAGCCGAAATGGAAAAGGAGAAGAACATTGCCTTCAAAGCTTCAACTAGTGCTCTTCAAGAAGAGAATAAGGAGAAAAGCAATGAGGAAGAACTCTTAAGGCTCACAAAGAGAGTGAAGGAGCTCAAGATGAAGAGAAATGACAATCATGAAAGATCCTCCTCTTCAAGGAAAAGTTCAAAAGGGGGATCCAAGGCCTCTTGGGATGACGTTTCTCAATCCGAATGTGAAAGTCACCATGATGCCAACTTGTGCCTCATGTCTTTTGAGGAGGAACCAACACTAATGGTAAACCCCCAATCTTTTATATCTTGGGATGGTATTGGTGTTGAATCACATGATGCATGCTTTAATGATAAAAATGATATTGTTGATGATATTGTAAATAATGATGCTCATGATATTGGTAGCATGCTTGATGAACTAGTTATTAAATGTGGTGATTATAAAACCAAGATGCTATTTTTTAAAAAATGAAGCTTTAAAAGCTAAAGATGAAATGCTTGTTTTAACAAAAGAATTTCATGAGCTTAAATTGTCTAATGAAGCTCTCAAGTCATCTTTAGAATCTATCACTAAGTAAGGTTTAAATGTTGATAACTTTCTTAAGGAAAATGATCAACTAAAGAATGAAATTTCTTGAATTAAAAGATGCACTTTCAAGATTTCAAAAAGGGAAGGCAACTTTGGATACAATCCTTGTATCTCAAAGATGTCCAACCATAAAATTTGGACTTGGCTATAATCAAAATGCTTCTAGTTCCAATGGGACTAAATTTGTGAAGTCCACTTTGCCTCAAACTTCTTCTATAAAAGTTTCTCCTAAATTGGTCAAAACAATTGAGGCAAAAAAGGTGCATGCTCAAGCTCCTAGGCCTAAGCCATGCTTGGCTCAAAAGGCTAAGAGCAACAAGGGTACAAAACCCTTTAGACATGGCTATGTTTCTCAATATAGTCACAAATGGAACAAGAAGACTAGAAAAAGCTCTCATGTTCATGCATTCTCTAATGTTAAATCTTGTTCCCATGCTTGTGCTTGTTCATATGAGACCTCTAAAGCCAAGCCACCTGTAATACCCCAAAATATTTAATTACCTAACTGGACCACGTGTCCAGTTTTGATTCGCCAGAGTGGCGATATCAGAAGAATTTCTGAAATGATAAAGTAAATAAATTTCAAGTAGGTCGGTTTCGGGAAACTAATTACGCAAAAATTAAGGTTATATTTCAATTCTAAAGTTAGAATTGGAATTAAAAGAAAAAATAGCGAGAAAAGCCCAAAATAAGGTACAGGAACCAAAGTGGTAATCTAACCACTTTGTGTAGAAAATGGAAATTTTAGATTTTGACGGGAAAGTATTGATATCGAGCTTCGTATTATTTATCGGATATAAATAATACGTATAAGCCATAATAAAAGAATTTATCGATTTAGTTATGGACTAAATCGTACGAAAGAAGTGTTTAAAGGATAAACGATAATAACCAAAAAGAACAAGGATCAAAATGGCACTTTAGCCGAATTATATAAGAAAAGAAATATGAAAGAAGAAGATCAGAGAGAGTTCGAGAGAGATTGAGGGAAATCGCCGATTACGTTGTTTCGCCGTCGTTTCTCCGTCCGACGTCCGATTCAGGTGATTTTCGCGGCGATCTCTCCGGAATCTTGTCCTCTATCAATCCTAAGATTCATTTAAGGTAAGATTTTGAAAATTGGTGCCGAATTCGAAATATGTGGGCTGTTTTAGTTAAGAATTGGAAATTGACGATTTTAGCTTGATTTTAGCATTTTGGTAAAAACTAAATGACGAGTTTGGTGAGGAGTGAGGTTATTGACGTTTTGCAGAAGTCAGGGTGCGGCGAAACAGTCCGGAAACGACGTTTCCGGGGCTGTGCATAGCAAGCAGCTATGCGCCCGCATAGCTCGGGCATTGCCGAGGAGCTACGCACTCGCATAGCTCAAGCTATGCAGCGCATAGCCAAGTTGTGCACCACACGGCTTATTCGAGCCACGCGCTCGCACGGCGATTCTGAAGGGATCAAAATGGACTTTTGTCCCGATTGACCGAGGTTTTTGACATTTTCGAGTATTGAATTTTAAAGATAAATTAAAGACCCCGATAACTTAAAAAGTAAGATTTAACTCGACGTTTTACACGAGTAGCGATAATGAAAAACGTTAAGGAAATTATATAATTCTCGAATACAAGGAATGGTATTCGATAAGTCGTGAGTACGACTAAGAATTTCTGAATACGTGAATAATACTAAGAAAGAAACCAAAACCTAAATTATGAAAGTAACGTTAATCAATATTTATCAGACGTACGACTGGGCAGTGAGGGCACTAGAGGTGGACTAGTACGAGCATACCACCACATCGACTATATTATAGAGTGGATAGCGGTCACTGTGAGTTGCACTTTACTTTCGTGTATTATATATATATATATATATATATATATATATATATATATAAGTTATTTTTATAGATATGTATACCGTTTGTACGCATCGCATGTGATATGATTTGATTATTATATGTTTCTATCAAGTTTATATACGAGAAACTAGTATGCGATCCGAAGAAACTAGCTACCTATTGGGTGTCAATAGGCTGTGTGATCACCAGTATCGAGTCAGTCTAGTGTGTTTGCATTTGAGAAATGATTTGATATGTATGTCATGATTTGAATATGAATTTCGAAGTTGGATAATGAATTTGATACGAGTGAGCACTCGGCTACGGTGTAGTCTGGAGTCACCGTATCTAGTGAGTTGGACTCACACTTTGGGATTAAGAGATAGGTCGTGATCGATGGGTAGAGTGTGAGCACTCCCGGGTCGGACTATCTGAATTAGTATGATTTGATTATTCGAAAGTTATGTCGCATGCTAGGATATTAGTTTCGAACGGATCAAATACCTGTTTATATGTTTTATATTATTGTTTTCTTGAGATGCGATGCTATGTTTTTATAGTAATACCGTTAGTAAATGCAAACTCACTCAGTATTTTCCCAAATACTGACCCCTCATCTTTGTTATCTTCAGGTGCTTAGTGTGTGGACATAGCTAGAATCCAATTTTGAAGTCCAAAATCAGATGTGTATGTATATTTTCTGACTTTTGTGAATGGTGCAGTAGTGGTCCTGTGTCGACAGAGTAGTGGCCTATACAGCAGTTCATTTTGATTGTATATATTATCTGCTGTCTTTGTTTATATGTTTCTGATAGGCTGCATGTATTATATTTTATCCATGGCCGTAACCTAGACAACAATACATTTAGATTGTACACAATATTTGCTGTCTTGTTTATATGTTTTGTAGGCTATATGTTTTATATGTGGATCACGGCCCCAGATGCCGGTGACATGTTTTGAGACATTAACTGATGTATATAGTACCGCGAGGCCAGTTCGTACAGGGTACGGTAACTAGAGCCCGCGAGGTTTAAACAGTTAATGTAAATATTGGTGATATGTTATATAAATGTTTATTTGCTTCTGTGGTTAAATATTATTTGTTTATTATTTGCAAAAACTTTATAGTGATTTGAGGCTTGCTATGGGTTCCAGAGCTACCACTTCCGTTCCCTAGCGCCGGTTGCGGCTCAATATTTTGGGTCGTGACAATGTTGGTATCAGAGCAGTTGGTCCAGTTACCACCGCAAGTTTGTTTCGGTGCTTGTTTGAGAGCAGTTGGTCCAGCTACCGCTGTCAGTTTTGTCTGAGTGTCAGATTGACTTGAATACTCTGTCAGTAAGGAAACCTAAGAACTACTGCAGCAGAGAGTCGGACCTTAGTTGTCTGCATTAGTTTGATATGTGTATTAGTGATATGTGGTACAACGCGTGTGAATTAGGGATACTAAGTTAATAAGTGATTAGTAACAGTATATACGAACGACTGAGATAACAAGGCGTTTACTAATTACGCTGGGATTGTTAAATGGCTATCTGCTTGCGAACTACGTGCGGCTGGATTAAATGCTAAATGTTTACAGCATTTTATAAGTTAATATTAAAATGGCGTGTGGAAATGGGCTCAGATGGTCGCTTATGTTTGAAATGGTTTCTTTTCAGCATGTCTGGGCAGAACAGAGCTTCGTCACATGCTGCTGAAGAACGGGAGGAAGCGCCTCCTATATTTCAAAATGGGTTTCACAATGAAGTAGGCGAACCATCTGGGGTCCATCAGAACGGATTCCACGCAGATAATAGGAGATCGCTAGCAATTTGTCAGATGGCTACATGTCTGTGTCGAAAATTGGCAGTTCTTCTGGCAATAGAGGTAGAGTACACTCGCCAGAAATAGAGTATAGTGAGGAAGAGAATCCAGAGGAAGATCCTGAGGAGGATCCTGAGGAAGATCCGGAGGAGGATCCTAAGGAAGAATCGGAGGAGGATCCAGAGGAAGACCTAGCAGAGAATCTAGAAGAGGAATTAGAAGAAGAGGCAGAAGAAGAAGATCCTCAGGAGGAAGAGTATGAAGAAGAGGAACTGTTAGAGGAGTCAGATGTTGAACGGTACAGAAGCGAGCATTTCTGGTATAGGGTACAGAGATACCGTGATTTGAGAGAAGACGCGGATATAGCAAATGGTCAGGCACATATAGCTCTAGACCAAGTTAGGAGACAGATGCGCTCCTTCTCTCGAGGGATGCTAACCGTAGGGTTGTATTCTACTGATTTTCTACGAATGGTTGAGGGAGTTCCTGATCTGAATGAAGGTAACAGAACCATTAACCGTAGATATGTCAGAGGCTTAGGACCAGAGTTTAGTGAGTTATATGAACATGTAGGTGAACATTTTGGCACGCTTACTATGATGGCTCGTAGGATCGAGATTGAGCATGAGTGGAGGGGCGATCCAGTACGACCCTTCTATTTTAGACGTGAGTACCATCCATTCTACGTTAACACATCCTCTGGAGTTAGAACCAACCCCTACTTTGTGCAAAGAGGCGGAAGCAACTCCGGTAGAACAGTTAGGGGTCGACACACCAGCGTAGTCATTAGGGAACCTAGCATTCCGCATCAGGCACCTCCAGGTATCGATGATTTACATGCTTTATGAATATGTGTTAATGTGTTTGCATTGTTATGTATATATTTGCTGCATTGCATAATATAATGTCAGTATTAGGATACACCTATAGGATAATACCTCAGAAAGTGAGAACCTATAGGAAGCGCTGTTTTTAAACACACGACTAATAAAGGAACATACAAACATAATATGCAAAAGCAATAACATAATACACACCATATAATACATTTGTCGTGAACGTAATTCCTATATTACGTTCTAGAATCTGTAAAGGAGAAGATAGATTACTAAAAAGGGAAATCGATGTAGAACATCGGTACCTGCATTTTATATAACATAGTACAGAATGTTGCAGAAGTGGATGTGGTGATGACAGCAATAGAGAATTTTGAATTGAATTGAGATATCAGAGATATGGAGAAAGAAGTGATGTGACAGAAGAATAGTCAGGAAAATGACAGAAGGTGACAGCAATATAAAAATTTATAATATACCTAATAAGTATAAAGAAAGCGTTAATAGTCGCAGAGTGTACAATCTAGAGTAAACTTACGATTTTATGAAAATTTTAAAAGTTTTTGCGATTTTTTTTCAAGGTACAATTGTGCTCAGACATCGCATATGATATTGCATAATCACGATAGGAATGCATAAGAAAATGATTTTCAAAATGTTGATCATGCATCATATTTTATAATAATGCAGAAACAATGCGATTTTGAGCAACTCTTTGGTGATGAGAGGTGTCATCACTCTGAGCTACAATTGTATTGACGATTTCAAACGTTTATAAATAGTGATTTAAAGAGTTGGCCAGCCAAAAGATGTTTTGAGATCGTTTTGCTCAGTAAGTAAACTCAGATGTAAAACTCTGCGACAGATAATAAAAGATCCTTAAGAATAAGATTTGTAAAATGAACCACAATAATGAAATAAAGTCATGTTAATAATTAATTACAATAAAGCTAGTAAAGCTAAAGAAGAATATGAATAAAAAAAACTATTGCCGGAGCATATACGCAGTTAAGATGCGATGCGCCGGCAATATTTAATGATATAGTAATTATCCTCATGATAGAATAAAGGATGAAATAACAGACAGTCATGTTAGACAAAAGAAACGTAATAAATACGCAAGAATGAAGAATATAATGATTATTCTTATGTCGAGATAAGTAACGTAGCAATTGAGGGATATATAAGAAGAGAGAAATTAGAAATATGAAGAACGAAAAGACGATAAAATAAATGATGATCATCAAGTAATATTTTAAAGATACATAACCCTATTAATGTCAGCATTAGAAGATATATAGAATCACATTAAAAAGGAAATAAGGGATACGAACAACGAAGAAGATGAACTTATAAGATACGAAAGTTTGAAGTTAGATAGATCAAGAAATGAATGATGCAATATGACTGATATTAAGTGAAGTTACTAATATCAGCATTAAGAGTTATAAGTTGTGTTAACAGAAAGGAGGAAAGCTAAAGGAGAAACTCAGTGTAAAAAAAAACAAAGTCAACACATACAATTGTGCGTGTGTGTGTGTAGACGTGAAGCTGACAGGAAATGAAGAAGGATGCAAGTATATATAAAGATTTCGCAAGAAGGATTACAGAAAAGAAAGTTTTAAAAATACGTTAGGAGGATCATCAGAATAAGTACAACAATAGTAGAGCTGTCATGATCAGATGAGAGATATAAGAGGTTCAACAAGAAATAGAAATATAAGATGAAAGAAAAGTCATTCATATAACAAGAAGGAATTGCGATAAAGAACGTGATGAAAACTTATGACGTTGTCGGTTATAGATTATGCAAATATAAAAGCGGATTAACATGAAATTAGACAAGGCTTGGTCAACAAAGTTAAGCGAATACTAACAAATAAGAAGGATCTACGGAAAAGCCAAGTACTAAGAGGACGTATAAGATTCTTATGAGGTTAATGTAAAGGTGAAGAATTAGAATGAAATGAGGAGACAACTTTGACTGATAAGTCAATAGAAAACTCGAGAAGATCGTTAAGGTAACAACTAGAGAAAAGTAAAAAGGATAAGAATGTGGATAATATCAGCAAATAAGAGTAGCGATACAAGCTATGTGATATAGATCAACAGGAAGTGGGATATTTATAGCAACGGTGAACTAGTGACAAATTTCAATAGATAAAGCGACGTGAAGCTCGCTATGGCTGAAGGAAAGAAAGAAAGACTAATGATAAAAGATAGTAGAAGGGGTATTAAATTTAATTTTACTAAGAAATAGCGATTAAGATAGACGAAAGGTAATTGAAAGGAACTATTTGATAAAGGAACTAAATATTAGAAGTAAGAATGAGAAGAATAAGAAAAGAAAACAGCGGTCTGAGGAAGGAACATTTATAACAACGGTGAATGGTTCTTGATTAGTCCAGTAACACGAAGCTATTCATAACTAAAAGGTGAATAGTCGAAGAGAAAGGTAGGAATTAAAGATAAACGTCTAGAGAAGAAACGTGGCAACAAGGGATGCCAGTAAAGATTAAAACCATAGATTTGTTGTTATATGAACGTATACTTACAAAAGTATGTCATTAAGGATGTAGATAACACGTCATTGACTACTCATGCATAAAGGAGGCGGACGACAACTAATGATTATTACAAACAGAATACGAGATCAAGGGAACATTAGTCAATGATTAATAACATCAAGAACTATAACAACAGTTTTGGGATTAGAAGATGAACTCTCATGGAAGAGATAATAAAGTAAACACGCTACTAAGAATGAGATGCCACATCGAAAAGACATTAAACCAACGCTTAATCACGACAATAAGAAAAACACCCCGATCAGATGGCGATGACGCAAGAATTTCAATATTGAAAATGCGTTTGAAGTCGCATTATTTTGAAAGGACAATAGGCGAGACAAAAGTAACAGTAAGAAGGTTCTTAACGACACAACATCAAGAGACTACTATAAGTAGGATAGATAGTCGATTAACAATATCTATGAAGTCACAGCTATACGTGAAGGATTAAGAGTTAAAGTAAAAACAGGGAAACTACGACTGACGCGTAGTGATGGATGTTAAGAAAGGTATAAGAACAATTTTGAGGTCCTAACAAGTTTTATGAAAATTCGAGGACGAATTTTTATAAGGGGGAAGAATGTAATACCCCAAAATATTTAATTACCTAATTGGACCACGTGTCCAGTTTTGATTCGCCAGAGTGGTGATATCAGAAGAATTTCCGAAAAGATAAAGTAAATAAATTTCAAGTAGGTCGGTTTCGGGAAACTAATTACGCGAAAATTAAGGTTATATTTCAATTCTAAAGTTAGAATTGGAATTAAAAGGAAAAATGGCGAGAAAAGCCCAAAATAAGGTACATGGACCAAAGTGGTAATTTAACCACTTTGTGTCGAAAATGGAAATTTTAGATTTTGACGGGAAAGTATTGATATCGAGCTTCGTATTATTTATCATAAATAATACGTATAAGCCATAAGAAAAGAATTTATCGATTTAATTATGGACTAAATCGTACGAAAGAAGTGTTTAAAGGATAAACGATAATAAATAAAAAGAACAAGGATCAAAATGGCACTTTAGCCGGATTATATAAGAAAAGAAATATGAAAGAAGAAGATCAGAGAGAGTTCGAGAGAGATTGAGGGAAATCGCCGATTACGTCGTTTCGTCGACGTTTCTCCGTCCGACGTCCGATTCGGGTGATTTTCACGGCGATTTCTCCGGAATCTTGTCCTCTATCAATCCTAAGATTCATTTAAAGGTAAGATTTTGAAAATTGGTGCCGAATTCGAAATATGTGGGCTGTTTTAGTTAAGAATTGGAAATTGACGATTTTAGCTTGATTTTAGCGTTTTGGTAAAAACTAAATGACGGGTTTGGTGAGAAGTGAGGTTATTGACGTTTTGGAGAAATCGGGGTGCGGCGAAACAGCCTGGAAACGACGTTTCCGGGGCTGTGCATAGCAAGCGGCTATGCGCCCGCATAGCGAAAGCTATACGCGCGCATAGCTGAGCTATGCGCCCGCATAGCTGAGCTATGCGCCCGCATAGCTGAGCTATGCGCCCACATTGCTCATACTATGCGAGCGCATAGCCGAGGAGCTATGCTCCTGCATAGCCAAGTTGTGCACCACACATCTTATTCGAGCCACGCGCTCGCATGATGATTCCGAAGAGACCAAAATGGACTTTTATCCCGATTGACCGAGGTTTTTGACATTTTCGAGTATTGAATTTTAAAGATAAATTAAAGACCCCGATAACTTAAAAAGTAAGATTTAACTCGACGTTTTACACGAGTAGCGATAGTAAAAAACGTTAAGGAAATTATATAATTCTCGAATACAAGGAATGGTATTTGATAAGTCGTGAGTACGACTAAGAATTTCTGAATACGTGAATAATACTAAGAAAGAAACCAAAACCTAAATTATGAAAGTATTATACGTATAAACACGTGATTTATGTCTGACTATTAAACGTTAATCAATATGTATCAGACGTACGACTGGGCAGTGAGGGCACTAGAGGTGGACTAGTACGAGCATACTACCACATCGACTATATTATAGAGTGGATAGCGGTCACTGTGAGTTTCACTTTACTTTCGTGTATTATATATATATATATAAGTTATTTTTATAGATATGTATACCGTTTGTACGCATCGCATGTTATATGATTTGATTATTATATGTTTCTATCAAGTTTATATACGAGAAACTAGTATGTGATCCGAAGAAACTAGCTACCTATTGGGTGTCAGTAGGTTGTGTGATCACCAGTATCGAGTCAGTCTAGTGTGTTTGCATTTGAGAAATGATTTGATATGTATGTCATGATTTGAATATGAATTTCGAAGTTGGATAATGAATTTGATACGAGTGAGCACTATACAGCAGTTCATTTTGATTGTATATATTATCTGCTGTCTTTGTTTATATGTTTCTGATAGGCTACATGTATTATATTTTATCCATGGTCGTAACCTAGACAGCAATACATTTTGATTGTACACAATATTTGCTGTCTTGTTTATATTTTTTGTAGGCTATATGTTTTATATGTGGATCACGGCCCCAGATGCCGGTGACATGTTTTGAGACATTAACTGATATATATAGTACCGCGAGGCCAGTTCGTACAGGGTACGGTAACTAGAGCCCGCGAGGTTTAAACAGTTAATGTAAATATTAGTGATATAATATATAAATGTTTATTTGCTTCTCTGGTTAAATATTATTTGTTTATTATTTGCAAAACATTTATAGTGATTTGAGGCTTGCTACGGGTTCCGGAGCTACCCCTCCCGTTCGCTAGCGCCGGTTGCGGCTCAATATTTTGGGTCGTGACACCACCTCAAACGCAATCAAATGTGAGCCATAAAATTCAATGTTTTTATTATATGAAATATGGTCCAATGTTCATTGCTATGTGAGAAAAGTTCAATTGAGGTTAATCCCTTTGAACTATTCAAGCATTAAATTTCAAGGACCCAAGGTTGTTTGGGTACCTATGTGATTTGCTTTATAGGTACAATTGATGTCCACTATACCAATCTCAAATCTCAAGGTGGATGATCAACGAAAGGTTTTGGAAAATGGCAATATAGGTAAAATTTGTATCAATTTGTATGCCATGTTTCCAAAATTGTTATTTTGAGGGGGGGAATCAATTTTTCAAATCTTATTCTCCTAAAAAATTTAATATGCTTTAAAACTTTTTAATGATTGAACTTGCCTCGACATAATTCAATTGATGAATTATTGCCTATTTTTTATCATTCAAAATCAAATTAGTTCAATTAATTGAGCTTTAGGCTTGATGTACATATCAAATTAGTGCCTTGCACCTCAATTGAATGAGAAACTAAAATTTGATTTTAAAATCTCTTTCAATTAGCTCATTTGTCTATGTTTTAAACATGCTTTGATTCTTTTTGTGCTTGACAAAGAGGGAGAAGTTTCTATGCTCAAATTGATAAGTATTTTCTAAAATTTCTTGCTTATGCTTTACATATTGATTTTATCTTATGTGCATAAAGTGAGGGGGAGCCAAAATCAATTTGTCTCTTACTTAACTTAGCCAATTTAGCATGTTGATTGTCAAACTCAAAAAGGGAGAGATTGTTGGTGTAATACCCCATAAGTTTAAATTGTTTAATTGGGCCACGTGGCAAGAGATTAGTCGCCGGAGTGACAATATCGGAAAATTTTCCAAGAAATTGAGATAAATAAAATATTAGTAGGTCGGTTTCAGAGATAAAATTATGAGAAATTTAAATATTATATCTTAAGTTAAGGACGCAATTGGAACTAAAAAGAAAAATGGCAAGAAAGATCACCAAATAAAGTTCAGGGACTAAAGTGGTAATTTAGTCAATTAATTCTCGAGAATTAAAAATTATAAGTTTTGACAGGAAAATATAAATTCTTGAGTCGTATTATTTAGTGGATATAAATAATACATACATAATCGAGTTAAAATGAATAATTCATCGTTTAGTTAAAAGAATAAGTTTAAACGAGAATTGGTTTAAGTTTAAGAAGTAAGGGACCAAAAGAAGCTTTTAAGCAACATATATATATATATATATATATATATAAGAAAATGATATGAATTATAAGAACAGAGAAGAGAAGAAGTTTCATGAGAAGGATTTCGACGATCATCTTGCGATCAACACGGTTTCGTCGTTTCTTGTCGCAATCACGCGTTTTTGGTGTTGATCTTTTTAGAATTAAAGCCTTTATCTTCCCCGAGCATTAAAACAAGGTAAGTTTAATGTTTTTATGGTGAAAAATGGATAATAGGTGACTGTTTGGTGTCATGCTGTTTCGAATCGAATTTACGTATAACATGTTAAAATTGTTGTTTTTGAACGTTTCAGAGTTGGGTTTTAAGGTTTATACGTATAAAAACATATCGGGATAGTTTTGGATGGATTTTAGTGTGAAAACTGTCGCGTGAGGGCCGGAATAGAGTGCCTGACGTCGTGAGACATTGTCTCACGACGCGAGACTGGCTCTCACGTCGTGAGACCTTCTCTCACGACGTGAGAGGAGCTAGGCACGATGTGCCTAGCCACCGCCGACCCCCGTTTGTCGTGTCAAGGTCCAACCCGACATATCTCGACCCATAAACGTTATACGGACTCCGAAAATGTATGAAACGAGCGACAAACTTGACGATTTAGATTAGGGTTTCAAATTAACGCTTTAATCAAAGTATAATC
Source organism: Mercurialis annua (assembly GCF_937616625.2). Lineage (NCBI taxonomy): Eukaryota > Viridiplantae > Streptophyta > Magnoliopsida > Malpighiales > Euphorbiaceae > Mercurialis > Mercurialis annua. The sequence goes on from NC_065570.1 coordinate 40,981,610, forward strand.
AATTAGTAAGATACCTCGAAGGGTATTAACCATATATGGGATATTGGCTAACGCTTAACGAGATACGAATCGTTTTAAAAGTAAAACAATGATAACTTAGGGTTTTAGTGTTATAAGGTTCACGTTTATGTACTAAACGTGTATTTGACTTATATATGTATCAGACGTGTCAGCAAACGGTGAGGTCAGCAGACGTGGGTTAGTACGAGCCTATTACCATATCGACCTTATTATAGATTGGATAGCGGTCACTGTTAGTTGCAATTACTTCCGCGAATTATTTATAAAAGTTATATTCATATACTACGATTTTATGCATCACATTTATATGACTTGATGATTTGAATGATTGTTTGCGATCCGGAGAAACTAGCCACCTATTGGGTGTCAATAGACTGTGTGATTACCAGTATTGAGTCAGTTTAGTGTGTCTGACTATGAGAAATGATTTGATATATATATGCATGATATGATTTTGGATATGAATTTCAAAGTTGGATAATTAATTCGATACGAGCGAGAACTCTGTTAAAGTAACCTGAGCCCCGTATCTAGTGGGTTGGACCCACACTTTGGGATTAAGAGATTGGTCGCGGCTGACGTGGTTGAGTGTGAACACGCCCGGGTCGGACCATTTGGATTGACTTAATTGATTATTCGTGAGTCGTGTCGTGTTTCAGGACTTTAGTTTCGAACGTATCAAGTACTTGCTTATATGTATTTTCATATTAATGCTTATTTGAAATGCGATGTTATGTTTTTCACTCAGTATTTTCCCAAATACCGACGCTTCACTTTTGATGTCTTTCAGGTGCATAGTGTCTGGACCTAGCTAGAGGCCAACTTTTGGGATTTGGGAGTCATCTCTACATGTATAGTTCTCGACTTTCGTAGTGCTGCAGTAGTGGTCCTGTGCCGACAGAGTTGTAGCCTTGACAGCAGTACATTTTGGTTTATGTTTTACTTGCTGTCTATGTTTTTATATTTTTGTAGGCTACATACGATATGTTTTGTTCATGTCACCATATGCCGATAATATGTTTGATACACTAGCTTGTGTATATAGTACCGTGAGGCCAGTTCGTACAGGGTACAGTAACCAGAGCCCACGAGGTTATTAGCAAAGTTAGTGTAAATATTTGAATATATGTTATATATATGAGTATGTATGTTTGCTTCCGTTTGTGTATATGTTATATATGCGAAAAATTCCTAGCGGTTTTAGGCTTGCTACGGGATCTGAAGCTACCACTCCCGTTCCCTAGCGCCGGTCTCGGCTCAATATTTTGGGCCGTGACAGTTGGACCCTTGTCCTTTCAAATTCCTTTGTTTTGACTTTGACAATAAACTATGAGGGTTCTAATCTTGTTTATTAGTGTATAGGACTTCATAGGATCAATCAGAAGTTGATTGGGAGCTTTCTAGCGAGAATCGAGTTTTTCCATATCAAGCTGTCCAGTGGCATATCACGGGCGAGATGGTTCATTCATCAAGGGTGTGATGAATGCATCACAGGCGCGACACAATGCATCTCGGGCGCGACATTTATATCTGTGAAACCCTAGTCGACCGTTGGAGGTATCACGGGCGCGATGCATACATCACGGGCGCTACAAATCTGACCGTTGAAGATTCAACAGATATATTATTGAATCCTTAATGGAGTGATGACATGTGGCACTAGCCGTTTGAAGAATTTGTCTTCAAGCATATATCACGGACGAGACAGGCACAATCTCAGCAAAAGTATTTTTATTTGTTTATGCTTTTGTGATTGATTTCTTTGGGTATAAATATAAATCCATTTGCAATGTTTCAAGGTTAATGATTTTCAAACCTTAAAACAACAAACACACAACTTTAAATTACATTTGTTTTGTTATAGTTTTGGAGTAAGCTTATAAACTCCTAAATCATTGCTGGTTCTTGATTAGCCTTAGAAAATCAAGTGTGAGTTAGAGTTTAACTTTGAGAAAACTCAACCCTCCTTGTAAGTTAAAGATTAGCTTTGGAAAATCTCATAGTTGGTGTTTATCTATAAAGCACTAAGTTTGAAGTTAGCTCAGAAAACTTCTTATGAATCTCAGAATCTCAATCCTTGATTGAGTAGTGGAGTAGGATCGATTTGTGATCCGAACCACTGTAAATCTCTTGTGTCAATCCTCTAAACTCTTATTTCCGCTTTAAAGAATTTTTTAATCCTTCGATTCACAACTCAAATTCCGGTTCGCCATACCCCATAGGGTCTTTCAATTGGTACCGAATCTAAGTGCTCTTATTTTTGCTTAATTGCTAGAGTTTTCGATCAAAAATGGCAACCGAAATTTTTTTCGTCACTCTCAAACCTTTTCTTGATGGTTCAAATTATAAAATTTGGAAATATATGATGGAAAATTATCTTGATATGCAAGGGGTTGATCTATGGAGTGTATTCCTAAGGGGATGGACATCCATGTGACAAGAATGGAGTCCTTTTGAAGAGAGTAGAATGGTCTAAAAAGCAAGAGAAGGAAAATGGCATGAATGAAAAAGCCATCACTACTCTCCTCTCCTCAATTTCTAGAGAAGAACAAGGTAGAATTAAACACTTGAATTGTGCTAAGCAAATGTGGGTGACTCTATAGAGCTACTATGAAGGTACACATCAAGTAAAGGGTAAGAAACTTGAGTTTCTTCTTGGAGAGTATGAAGGCTTCAAATGCTTGCCTAATGAAGATGTTTCTTCTATGACTTCAAGTCTTCTTAAGATTGTTCATAGTCTTGAGCGACTTGAGAAATTCTTCAAGTTAAATGAAATTAATGGTAAAAATCCTAAGATCCCTTCCTATTCTTCTTTGGCAACCTAAGACTACCGCCATCATTGAAACTCATGATTTGTCCACCTTGAGGACAGATGAGTTAATTGGAAAGCTTCATCTCCATGCTTACATCAAGCTCATTGAAGCCGAAATGGCAAAGGAGAAGAACATTGCCTTCAAAGCTTCAACTAGTGCTCTTCAAGAAGAGAATAAGAAGAAAAGCAATGAGGAAGAACTCTTAAGGCTCACAAAGAGAGTGAAGGAGCTCAAGATGAAGAGAAATGACAATCATGAAAGATCCTCCTCTTCAAGGAAAAGTTCAAAAGGGGGATCCAAGGCCTCTTGGGATGACGTTTCTCAATCCGAATGTGAAAGTCACCATGATGCCAACTTGTGCCTCATGTCTTTTGAGGAGGAACCAACACTAATGGTAAACCCCCAATCTTTTATATCTTGGGATGGTATTGGTGTTGAATCACATGATGCATGCTTTAATGATAAAAATGATATTGTTGATGATATTGTAAATAATGATGCTCATGATATTGGTAGCATGCTTGATGAACTAGTTATTAAATGTGGTGATTATAAAACCAAGATGCTATTTTTTAAAAAATGAAGCTTTAAAAGCTAAAGATGAAATGCTTGTTTTAACAAAAGAATTTCATGAGCTTAAATTGTCTAATGAAGCTCTCAAGTCATCTTTAGAATCTATCACTAAGTAAGGTTTAAATGTTGATAACTTTCTTAAGGAAAATGATCAACTAAAGAATGAAATTTCTTGAATTAAAAGATGCACTTTCAAGATTTCAAAAAGGGAAGGCAACTTTGGATACAATCCTTGTATCTCAAAGATGTCCAACCATAAAATTTGGACTTGGCTATAATCAAAATGCTTCTAGTTCCAATGGGACTAAATTTGTGAAGTCCACTTTGCCTCAAACTTCTTCTATAAAAGTTTCTCCTAAATTGGTCAAAACAATTGAGGCAAAAAAGGTGCATGCTCAAGCTCCTAGGCCTAAGCCATGCTTGGCTCAAAAGGCTAAGAGCAACAAGGGTACAAAACCCTTTAGACATGGCTATGTTTCTCAATATAGTCACAAATGGAACAAGAAGACTAGAAAAAGCTCTCATGTTCATGCATTCTCTAATGTTAAATCTTGTTCCCATGCTTGTGCTTGTTCATATGAGACCTCTAAAGCCAAGCCACCTGTAATACCCCAAAATATTTAATTACCTAACTGGACCACGTGTCCAGTTTTGATTCGCCAGAGTGGCGATATCAGAAGAATTTCTGAAATGATAAAGTAAATAAATTTCAAGTAGGTCGGTTTCGGGAAACTAATTACGCAAAAATTAAGGTTATATTTCAATTCTAAAGTTAGAATTGGAATTAAAAGAAAAAATGGCGAGAAAAGCCCAAAATAAGGTACAGGAACCAAAGTGGTAATCTAACCACTTTGTGTAGAAAATGGAAATTTTAGATTTTGACGGGAAAGTATTGATATCGAGCTTCGTATTATTTATCGGATATAAATAATACGTATAAGCCATAATAAAAGAATTTATCGATTTAGTTATGGACTAAATCGTACGAAAGAAGTGTTTAAAGGATAAACGATAATAACCAAAAAGAACAAGGATCAAAATGGCACTTTAGCCGGATTATATAAGAAAAGAAATATGAAAGAAGAAGATCAGAGAGAGTTCGAGAGAGATTGAGGGAAATCGCCGATTACGTTGTTTCGCCGTCGTTTCTCCGTCCGACGTCCGATTCAGGTGATTTTCGCGGCGATCTCTCCGGAATCTTGTCCTCTATCAATCCTAAGATTCATTTAAGGTAAGATTTTGAAAATTGGTGCCGAATTCGAAATATGTGGGCTGTTTTAGTTAAGAATTGGAAATTGACGATTTTAGCTTGATTTTAGCATTTTGGTAAAAACTAAATGACGAGTTTGGTGAGGAGTGAGGTTATTGACGTTTTGCAGAAGTCAGGGTGCGGCGAAACAGTCCGGAAACGACGTTTCCGGGGCTGTGCATAGCAAGCAGCTATGCGCCCGCATAGCTCGGGCATTGCCGAGGAGCTACGCACTCGCATAGCTCAAGCTATGCAGCGCATAGCCAAGTTGTGCACCACACGGCTTATTCGAGCCACGCGCTCGCACGGCGATTCTGAAGGGATCAAAATGGACTTTTGTCCCGATTGACCGAGGTTTTTGACATTTTCGAGTATTGAATTTTAAAGATAAATTAAAGACCCCGATAACTTAAAAAGTAAGATTTAACTCGACGTTTTACACGAGTAGCGATAATGAAAAACGTTAAGGAAATTATATAATTCTCGAATACAAGGAATGGTATTCGATAAGTCGTGAGTACGACTAAGAATTTCTGAATACGTGAATAATACTAAGAAAGAAACCAAAACCTAAATTATGAAAGTAACGTTAATCAATATTTATGTCAACCCTCTAAACTCTAAACCTCTTTTTAATTCGTATTTCCGCTTTAAAGAATATTTTAATCCTTCGATTTACAACTCAAAATCTGGTTTGTCATACCCCATAGGGTCTTTCAAGTACCTATAACCTTGGACCAGAAAATTAAAGAAAATCTCTACTTGAGTTATAAGAAGGGGCGAGCACGGTTCCGTTCGGTTTGATTCGATTCGGTAAGGAAATCCCCAGAACCAAACCGAACAGCAGCTATAAAAACTAAAACCAAACTTATGTATTCGGCCAATGGTTTTTTTGGTTTGGTAAACCAAAAATGTCGGTTTTTACTGTCCGGTTTGGTCGGTTCACCGTAAAAGATAAACCCACAAAATTTTAATTGAATCCGACAAAAAATATACAACTATATATATGAAAAATGATTTGATTACATTAAATAATATTTACAGAAACTGTTTTCCATTTTACTCAATTCTAAATCTAATCTAAAACTAAAATAATCAAACCAAACATATGCTTTTTCGTTAATGTCATGTAAAAATTCAAAAAACAAATTTAATCAATTATTAAATTAAAAAAGAACAAATAAATATAAAATAACCAAAAATTAACAAAAGAATTAGATTAAAAACAATTAAAATGAAATTTATCCAGTTCTCAATTTACAATAGAAAAAATTAGGTCAAAATATAAAACCTTCATTAAGAACTATATGATATCCCGTATAACATGAAAAATCAAAAATTAATTAGAATTAGTAACTAAAATGGAAAATAAGTAATAAAAATTAAAGAAGGCATAAGAAATTAACTATAAATTATCAAACCTCCAAAGATTCACCTTAAAATGATAAGAAGTTCAATAGAAAATTATTTTAAATTTTATACCTCCTATACTAAACAAGAACACAAAAGAAAAAGATTAGATCTATGGAGAAAAAACAAAATGATTAAATACATATAATTACTAACAAATTGGGTCAATCTCTTCATAATATCACTATAAATTCCGTTGGTTAAAATTGGCAACAAAATCTGAAAATCCATTACAGAAAAAGATGGAGAGGATGACGAAACTGAATAACGACTAAAAAAATATTAGAGAGCCATTATAATTTCATGGTTGAGAGAGGAGTGATGAATAGAGAGAAGAGGATAGGGAGAGGACCTCCGCGTGAGAAGAGAGATAACAGAAGAGCGGCAGGTAGAAAGTTAGGGTTTTCTTTCTTAAAGGGACTATTTATAGCAGTGTAGTATTATTTACTGAAACTACGTTGTATTAAGTTCGGTTTTTTCGGTTCGGTTCGGTGACCAAACTCTAAAATCAAATCAAAACCGAAAGCAGCGATTTTTATAAATCTTAAACCAAACCACTTCATATTAACCATGTTTCTAACCGGTTTGTTTTTTTGGTTCGGTTTGATTCGGTTTATTGGTTTCGTGCGGTTTTTGCTCACCTCTAGTTATGAGATGTATGATTCGCTAATCTAAAAAAAATGTAAAGAAAAATTTGCTAAAATTGAAACTTACAATCTAAGATTGCAGTCTTTGTTAAAATAAAAAATCTAAGATAGTTGTCTCAGTTTAGTAGTCTTATAGATTTTGTTCACATTGCTTTAACTACTAAGAAACAATCAATTTCGGCGATCATATCAGACATGTAGTAATATTTGAACTAGCTTTAGGCTTATTTGAGGCTTAGAGTTAAGCTGTAGCCAAGTTTGTTAACATCCACCAAACTGAACAAATCCAACAACGATTACCATCACTTTCACAACAATTGACATGAATATCTTGGCTTATTTTTCCCTTTCTACTGTTGAGAAGAAACAAACAACATGATTAAAAATTCAAACATGAGTTTAAGATTCTATGCCAAAACGCTCGCACTCCCTCAATTATAAAAAAAACAATGTTTGTATCTATCAATAGGCCTCGTATGATTTCGCATGTTAATTCTCGTTTGCCAGTATTTGATGCAAAATTTTAGTTATTTGCTAAGATCCAAAGCTATTAGTGGGAACACTTGCGTAATGAATTGTAATATTCCATAATTTTAAGTGAAAATATGCCATAAAATTAAATTTGAATAATTGAAATATTAAAAATAATATTTTGAGATTCGAATATTAAAAAAAATTGTTAAAGATCTATTTTATTTGCCGAAAGATAAAAGTCAAGTTAGTCAATTTTAGGTCGTTGTTTAAATCACGGGAAGTGATTTAATGAACCGGGAGTACATAAACTAAATTTAAGTATATATTTAATTTATAAGTGTCCCTAAAAATATATCATGGTGATAGGCTTTTCAAATTTAAAATTGAAGATTTAAATTTTAACAAACAGGGTGTGATCGGGACTGAGGAAAAACTTATAAATTAAAATAAAATAATAAATAAGTCCCGAGAAAATATCTTTAATGTTAATATTCGTGAAATAATTTTAAGAAGTTATCGTCAAAATTCATGAAATTTGGACGAAGTTTAAATAATAAAGTCTGTATCCAATAAATTTTTAATGATTTATTAAAAATAAAATATAACTACTGTGCGAATAGAAATAACATTTTATTCGTTTTATATTTTATGATATTTTTGGATAAAATTTATAAAATACGGAATTAGTTTCTATAATTAGTGGGGCCGATAATTAAAAATTTGAGTTAAAATGTGTAATTGAGTTACGGACAAAAGTGGCCAACTAACCAATTTACATATTAAGTTGGCCATCTGCTATTCAATTATGCAGATCACATTTCCTCATCTATTTCACGAAGATATAGAGAAACGAAGTCCTAACTTCGTTCGTTAGTCGTTTTCGATTCCGATTCTCATTTCTAATTCCGTTTCTTCAGTAATCCGCATGTATTCGAGATAATAATTGTTAATTCAAGTTCAATTTTATATAATATGAATTGTATTTGGATAAATAACGTTAATCGTATCGAATCGATAGAATTCGTATCGATTTAACGTTTTAATTATGGATTTGATTTGGACTGAAGTGTTTGCTAGTTTTTAGTATTGGAATTAATTATTGATTGTTTAAAACGAGAATTGATGTGAAAATTATTGAATTATAAACTGTTTTTGTCTATATTGTGGTTAGCAATAGATTTTGAGGTCTGTTGCTACTAGATAACAGCAAATTACCGACACAAAAACCCTGATCTAGCAACGAATTTCAAACTTTCAACGATGGAAAACTGATTAGCAACGGATTTCAGCCTCTTAGTGACAGAAATATTTGTTGCTAAAAGGCTGTTTTTAGTAGTGCACAGAGTCGGAATGGGCATACTTAGTCTCGTTTCGATTGGAGCGGAGCGGTGTTTATCATTGTATAAGTGGTTGTCGCTGCTCTTGTAGTAGGGGTGCCAGAGTGTTCCAACATCTGTGCTGAGCACACCGGGAACTAGGTTGTTGTGTGCGTGTCTGACTTCGAAACACAATTTCCGGAGTTTCAAAAATGTGATTTAAAGTGTGTTAAAAACATGTTGAAAATGGTTTGAGAAACATGTTTTGAAATTGGTTAAAATTTTAAGAATTTATTTTAAAATTTTGAAATTATGAAAATAAGTTTTCTTAAATACTTATTGGCCAATGTAAAAGTCAAGGGGTATAAAACGGGTTATGGTTTATAATAAACCTTTAATATAAGAAAAAGATATAATTATAGAATAAAAGGATTAAGTTAGTCGTATCCGACATTAATGTTTAGATATGACGAGTTTGAGAATGTCATAGAGTAGTGATTATACCTTATTACTTCTCAATATTTATAAAACCAAATATTTTTAAATACTTCAACTATATGAATTGAAATGCTATATATGTATGTTTGTAAAGTATATATGTTTTGATAGTACGCAATTCTTTAAATATGTTTTGTTTCGATATGTGCTTTTAACATGTTATGTTTGATATAACGTAAATATGTTATAAACAATTCATATACTTAAAGTATCTGAGAAGGACAAATCCAATACAATATGTAAACGAATAAAAAAATATATAAACAAATATGTATAGTGCATGACCAAATGTACTATTAATCAATGTGAATATTATGTCGGTTGATGTTATATATATATATAGATACCGTAAGTGACGATTCTAGGATCTGGGGTACTTGATCATCTTGAAAAGAGGATTAAGTAAGAAAATAAAATATATAAATGACATAAAATGAAAATAAGCTTACGTGGTAACATCGGGCGGTATAACCGACCACTTAATTGCAGAAATATAAAATGCGAAAATATATATATATTACAATATGAACAAGGAAAGGAGGAGAAGAAGATATAGAGGGAGAGTTAAGAAGTAGAAATTTTATAATCTTGAGAAAATTTGGTGTGTCATCCTTTGGAGAAGAGGGTTTATTTTATAGAGAAATTGGAGTCCATACTGTAGCATGAATAGTACTTTATCTGCCACGAGATTCCTGTAGATGAATAGAACTCTGTCTGCCACACTACTGTAGCATGAATAGTACTTTGTCGGCTACGAGATTCTTGTAGATGAATAATACTATGTCTACCACATTATTGATGATTTAAATCATACCGCGAATAATACTCCGTCTATCAAGAAAGAGCTGTCGGAAATATTGTTATGGAATAATACATCTTTTTTTTCACCTTAATTTTTGTATGGACTGTCCAAATGGGTTTTCGGCTCTTCAGGTTTTAATTTATTTTTATATTATACCTTAGTTTTTGCATGGGCTGCCCAAAAACAGGTTTTCAGTCCATCAGGTGTTTTATTTAAACATACATATGACTTTATAAGCCTTTATTTTTTACAGGATTTTATAATACAGACGGGAAGATCCCAAATAGTCGTCTTCGTTATCTTCTGCTAGGTTGAACGTTGGTTTTGAAGATGCTGCAGAATTTGATGAAGATGATGATGCTTTGGATTATCCCTTAATTGTTAGAAGACGTTTCTTCATAATTGTGAAGTATTGTTCTTCCGTTTTTGCTGATGCCAAAAGAGCGCTTGCTCTAGATTTTTGAGCTAAAAATTGTGTATGCTCTGGATTTGAAACGGGAAATTGGCTTCTTTTAACCATTTCTCCATTTCCGGTTTTAGGAGTTTTTGTGGAACCTTGAAAGAACACCACCACTTGACTTTAAATCTTCTTTGGAAAATAAGATTTTTCAATTCATTACCCACGTCTAAGCACCATTGAGTTACCCATGGGACGAAGAATTTTGCAGAAAAAAAGACACTATGGAGCAAGTTTTTTCTCCACATTAAAAGATTTAAAGTGAGTTTTCCAAAGTTGAAAAGGTTCCTGGGCCTCGGGTATTAAGATATCGGTAACTGAACCATAATATGTCCACCATTGTGATAACCATGAGGAAAATAAGGCTGGGTTAATATTGTCATTAAAATAAAATAACCATGTGTGAGTATTTTTATTTTTTTGGATCAAGAAAACATTGAACCAGACTTATTGGTAATCCAGTAGGAAAAAGTTTTACAGTGGTTTAGGGAGGTTTTAAAGTTTGTTGGAGACGATTTTGGCTTAGCAAGTTCTTGTCCCAATCAGAAGGATTTAGGATTTTTAAAATTTTATAGGTAGAGTATGAAGGCTATGATTGATTTCCGGTGTAGTAGAAGTGTTTAAACTCTACTGATTCAGTTATTTCAAGAATACTCTAGTAATTATATTCTCTTGTTTTGGATAAATCTCAAGGTTTGTAAAACCAATTTTTTCCAAACATTTTTTGTAATATCAAATATGGGTTTTTATCAAAATATCCATTTTCGATAGTAATATTTTGAAAACTCTGTTTTTCAATGAAACCTGTTTTCTGTTTTGGTTGAGCCAAAATATTTTAAGAACTGTTTTAAGCCTAAATATTTTGAGAAAGGTTTTTAGAGAATGAAGATTCCCCTTTCTCTATATTTACAATGATTATAGGAGTTTTACCTGAGATAGTTATAGATTAGGAAGCTATAGAGCTTTGCCAAGCCTCGAGAGATTCTAGAATTTCTAATTGTTTCCCAGATTTCTCTATATTTTGCGTAGAGCTATGAAGGGCCCTTACCAGTTCTGGGTGTCTTGAAATGGATGATATCCATTCCTGTACCTGCAAAGTTTTGTCCTCGGACTGAGTTATATTTGTGGCTTTTGCAATGTCAACATAAGGTAATGTGGGTTTTGCTCCTGAAAGGGTTATTTCAGAAGGAGCATCTTCAGGTTTTTTCTCAGAAGGCTGAACCTTCTCTTTTCCTTTCTTTTTTTGGCATGGATCCTTCTATGTGTTCTGCAAAAATTCTCTTGTTAGAAAATCAAAAATGCTTAAAATAGCTTGCCATCTAGCAAAGATTTGTTTAGACGCAATATTTTGAACATCTTTTTGGAAATCTCCTTTGCAGATTTACAATCGACTCTCAGTAAAAAAAAATGATTTAATAAATAAGATTGAAGTTTCGTTACGCATAAGACAATAGACAAAATTTCATTTTTAATTGTGGAATAATTCTTCTGGTAGACTACCAGCATTGTCTGCCTGATACATCCACCTGAAATCGAACACGATTATACTTTCCCAGACAGTTCCTTGTAGTGCCATGGTTTATCTCTTCCACCACACTAATCTGCTTTCCAAGGGATATTCCTGCCTCTTTATTCAAACACATCTGTGATAGATGGTGTATATGTATCTAGAAGGGGACCATATTAAATTTTACATCTGTATACCAGTAGCGACTTTTAGGACAAGCAAATGTTCGTGGTACTTCCATGGTCCTCCAACCATAATTCTTTTCCAAGCAGCTTCTGAGCCAAAATGAAAAATAAAAAGATTGATTCCCACCATTTCAATAACCAGCGGGTGCTTCGTCTTCCATGCAAATTTCATTATTGATATGAAGCCCTCTCTATTCACACGTTTTGTTATCAGAACTTTCCCAAAAAGGGACATATCGATTTTTGTTTCTTCCACTTCTATGGCTTCTACTCCTAAATTACATACCACTACATCTTCCTCCTTTGATAGTGATAATGATTGGCATAGTGACAGCAAATCCATGATTAGAAAAACGACTTCCAAGAAACTTGGAAAAAACTATTCTGTTGAACAGAATAATGGAATTGTTATTTGAAAATAGACGAATTGGATTACAACAATTATTGTCTAGAACAAAAAAATCAAGCATAATTAGGTAATAAAAAAGTTTTTGCTTGCAGAATAGTTTGCTCTGAAAAATGGGGGAAAGTCATATGAAGTTCACAAGTGAAAGTAGGGATATCCTATCTCTTTGCCAATCTCTTTCTCTATCTGATGAGAGGATGTGGTATGCTACGATTTGGGGGAAGAAGCAAGAGATGTGGAGAACAGAAAGTGGCCTTGTCCTTGGTTGGCAAGATTATGGCGACTAAGAGAGTTAACATATAAGAGGTTATCTCAACAGTCAACTTTATCTTGAGAACCAAGGAGCAATTAGTGGTGGAGTCAGTGGGAGAAAATAAGTTCATCTTTCACTTTGGATCCCAAAAAGACAAAAATAGAGTTATGGCCGGAGGTCCGTGGAGCAACAAGGAGTATCTTATCGCGCTGGAAAACTCCACGGGGTCAGGTGATTATAAGGAAATGAAGTTTGAGTTTGCATCCTTTTGGATCCAGATCCACAATTTGCCTTTGGTTTGCCTGAATAAAGAAGCAAGGAGGTCCCTGGGTGCTCAGATTGGTATGGTGGAAGAAGTGGATCCAGGTGCCTCAGAGGACTGTCTCGGAAAATATATCCGGGTGTGGGTGAAGGTAAACATCTCTAAGCCCCTTAAGAGAGCGTTGAAAATTCGGGTTGATAGCAAGGGGACAATGGCGATGGCAATACTCCGGTACGAAAGATTACCGGACTTATGCTTCAAGTGTGGTGTAATAGGGCATCCTCTTCTCGAATGCAGTTGGAGGAAAGGAGTTGAGGAGGAGGAATACAGATATAATGAAGCAATAAGAGTAGGTCCCATCCAATGGAATAATGGAAGGAGTAAACGCTCGAGAAATGCCGGTGGAAATGAGAGTAACGCCGGAGAAGGAAGCCGGAAGGGGGAAGAGACACATTGGGGGAACAATAAAGGTAGTTCAAAATTTAAAAAACAGAACACAGCTAGTGAGAGTGACAGGATAAGGGGGGAGGTTTAGCCCTGTTTTGGAAAGGAGAGGGTATGGTGTCGGTGTTAAGCTCCTCTAGCTATTACATCGACTGTATGGTTAACAGTGAGGATCAGTGGAGATGGAGATTCACTGGGTTCTATGGGAATCCTATCCAATCCCAAAGAACCCATTCTTGGACTCTCCTTTCCCGATTGAGCAAATTGTTCAAGGGGCCTTGGTTGTGTGGAGGTGACTTCAACGAGATCTTGGAGGATGCAGAAAAACAGGGGGGAGCAAAGAAACCAGATTATCTGATAAGAAATTTTAAAGAACCCCTGGATGAGAGCACTCTGTTTGATGCATGTAATAAAGACTGTGGCTTCACTTGGTGGGGCAAGAGAGGAAAGGGTTTAATCCTTGAAAGATTGGACCGTTTTTTCATAAACCTGGATTGGAGGACTATGTTCCCCAATGGTACAATTGAGCACCCTGAATTTTTGGGGCTCCGATCATAAGCCCATCGTCATCAGTGATGGAAGAAGAAAGATGGAGGATAAGAGAGGGGGAAGGAGGAGCAGGTTTCATTTTGAGGAAGTTTGGGCTACTTCGGAGGAATTTGCAGAAGTGGTTAACCCAAGCTGGGACAAAAGTGGTGCGGTGAATACTGTGAATGCAATCCCAAAAAAGCTTCAGAATTGTGCAAAGGATTTTCAGAGTTGGGGCAGACAGAACATAGGAAACTTGAAGAAGCAAATCGCTAGGAAAAAAGAAGAGTTGCTGATTTTGATAAACGGTGTGAATAGAAACTTTGCCTTGAATCAGATTAGAGTTGCAGAAGAGAAGCTGGAGAGTCTCATGAGACAGGAAGAAATCCTGTGGAAGAAAAGATCCAGAGCAGACTGGTTAGCTCATGGGGATAAGAACACGAGGTTCTTTCACAGGAAAGCATCCTAGTGCAGAGCTAGAAATAAGATTGCTGGGCTAAAAGATGGATGTGTGGAAAGAGGAACCGGGAAAGGTGGAAGGGGTGATACAGGGATATTTCTCTTCCCTTTTTGAGTCTACCAAGTTAGATCAAATGGACATCGAAGCTGTTACTAATCATGTTAGAAAGGCAGTGACAGATGAGATGAACGCAAGGCTGGACCAGGAATTCACCTCAGCTGACATTGTGCAAGGATTGAAGGACATGGATCCCACAAAGGCTCCAGGCAAGGATGGCTTTCCCTCCTTATTCTATCAACGGTATTGGCATATTATTGGTAAGGAAATCACAAACATTTGGATTGATGTCCTAAATAATGATAGAACTTTAGGTTGTATCAATGAAACAGTGATTGCCCTTATCCCTAAGGTGAAAAAAGTGGACAAGATGGCTGACTTTAGGCCAATTAGTCTATGTAATGTTATTTACAAAATAGTGTCTAAAGTCTTTGCCAATAGACTTAGGTGAGTTCTTGACCAAATCATTGACATAACACAAAGTGCCTTCATACCAGGTAGAAACATAGTTGATAATGCCCTTATTGGCTTTGAGTGCATACATGTAATTAAAAATTCTACTAGGAAGCACAATGGTCCTATGGCACTTAAACTTGACATGTCCAAGGCCTATGATCGTGTGGAGTGGGTGTTTGTTGAGGCTATGATGCTGAAACTTGGCTTCAGTAGAAAGTGGACCTCTAAAGTGTTGAATTGTATCACCTCTGTGTCCTTTTCTTTCTTACTGAATGGGTTAGTGAAGGGTAGAGTAGTGCCTAAGAGGGGTTTAAGGCAGGGAGATCCCTTATCCCCATACTTTTTCCTTATATGTGGCCAAGGGCTCTCTAGCTTGATAAACAGTGCTGTGGAGGAGAGCAAAATTCAGGGAGTCAATTTTGGTGCAGAATGTAGTATATCCCACTTGTTTTTTTACTGATGACAACTTACTTTTTTCTAAAGCCAATTCAGCAGAGAGTCATACTATCAAAACAATCCTTCAAGTCTATGGAAAAGGCTCGGGCCAGGTTATTAATATGGAGAAGTCTGCATTATCCTTTGGGAAAGGCATCAATCAAGAGGACAGGATGGACATACAACAGATCCTTCAAATCCTAGTGGTGCAATGTCATGAAAAGTACTTGGGGCTTCCCTCAATAATAGAGAGAAGGAAGGGAGACAGTCTCAAAGCCATAAAGGATAGGATATGGCAAAAGCTCCAATCATGGAAGTCTAGTCTTTTCTCTGCAGGGGGTAAGGAAGTGCTTCTAAAAGCAGTCATTCAAGCAATACCCACCTATTACATGAACTGCTTCAAAATCCCAAAAGCTCTCCTCTCTGCAATTGAGAAACTGTGCAAGATGGACATACACTGGGCATCATGGCAAAGTTTATGTAAACCAAAGTGCCAAGGTGGGATGGGATTCAGGAATTTGGAAAACTTCAATAGAAGTCTGCTAGCTAAGCACGGATACTACAAGGACAATTCATATTTGGAAGCAAAAGCCCTAGATCGGGATCTTATACATGGAGAAGCATTCTATGGGATCGAGAGGTGGTCATTGCAGGTAGGGGTGAGCAACGGTCGGTTCGGTCATCGAACCGTCCAAAAATTCAAAACCGTTCGGTTTTTTAAAAATTTCGGTCACCGAATCGTATTAACCAAATTATATCAAAACCGTATTAACCAAACTCAAATATTTCGGTTCGGTTCGGTCGAAAACCGTAATATTTTTTGTATGTTTTTTAGAAAGAAAAAAACAATTTTAAAAAAATGGAGAAATTTAACCTAGAGAGTACATGTGCTTTCAATTAAATCTATATTTATCGTTTTTTATTTTAAAACTATAAAAATAAACAAGTTTAATATATAATTGTGTGTATATGAAAGTTTCAACAACGTAGTTTTTAAATACGGTCGGTTCGGTTATTACAGTTATTTTTTTATAAAAACCGTAAACCTAACCGAATAGTCAAAATTTTAAAAATTCAGACCGTAACCGAACCATATTTTCAAATTATATTTCGGTTTGATTAATTCGGTTTGGTTCGGTTATTCGGTTTTAACCGTTTAATGCTCACCCCTAATTGCAGGCATGAGATGGAGAATTGGGGATGGAAAAAAGGTCAAGGTCTATTTGGATCCATGGATTCCAAGAGAAAAAACTTTTAGAATTATGAATCCTCCTAGGCTGGAGTTAAATACTACAGTTGATGCTCTCCTTGATGGAAGAGGATAGTGGATGAGGGACCTTTTGGTGGAATACTTTGATCAAGAAGATAGGGAGAGCATTCTCCAAATTCCTCTACCTAAATCTGCTCAGGTGGACAGTCTTAGATGACACTATGACAATAAAGGGGGCTTCACAACGAGAAATGGATATTCTGTGGCCAGGGACTTGGAAGGTAATGTCTCCTCCTTATGACTCTATGGGGATAGTGAGGTGGTGGAAGTTCATATGGGGTCTAAAGATCCCTTCAAAAATCAAAATCTTTTTATGGAGGTGTTATCACGATTGGATCCATGTTAAATCAAATCTGATTAAACGAGGGATGCAGGTGGATACTCGATGCCCTACATGTTTTGATAATCATGAATGGTTCTGCAAGTGTGCTAAGAAAGTCTGGAGTTATTGGAGCTTCCCAGGAAAGACAAAGCCAAGACCCAACTGGACTGTAAAGGATTTCCTGTTCAACGACTACAGTTAACTCCAGAAAGCAGAGTTCATGGTCTTTGGAGTCATTCTGTGGTCCATCTGGAATAAGAGGAATAATCAGCTGTTTGGAGCAACGAGGAAGCAGACAAGTGATATGGTCTTATGGGCTCAGGATTATGTTGCTGAATATCAGAGAGCTCTAAATTTGACGCAGGTGAAGACCTCGAGTCAACAGCATAATGGGGGAAGCCAAGCGAGTGAGGACCAGAGATGGGTGCCTCTAAGGAAAAACAGCTACTGTGTTTGTGTAGATGAAGGGTTTGATGCTCGAAGGAAGATTTGCAGCATTGGTGTGGCTATAAGAGACTGGAATGGTAACCTGAAAGCTGCAGGATACTGCAAATATAAAGGGATCACAGATGTATGATCGGGAGAGGCAATGGCCATTCGTGATGGTGTTGTTCTGGCTTTGGGAGAAAATCTAACTCCTTTTGCTGTCAAATCTGATGCAAAAGTTGTAGTGGAAATCTTCAACAGCGACGTGCTGCCAAGTAATGACATTGGAATGATGGCTCAAGATTGCATAAATATGGATGGGGGCGCCAATGTAATGCTTACTCTTTTGTTTGTAGGAACAAAAACAAGTTAGCACACAACATTGCTAAGTTAGCCTTCATTAATTTTGACAACTAAGAGATCGGGATGGGGAATGTCCCATCAGATGTAATCCAATTTGTATTGGCTGATTTACCAGCTCTTTAATCTATGGCAATTATATTTCTAAAAAAAAACAAAAAAAATCAAGCTCACTTTTCCAAACATTAAGATTTCTGTTGAAAATTTTAATTAAAAGAAAAATAAATTAACACTTAGCTAGGTTTAGTTTCGTAATATCTATTACAAATTAAACAGATGAAGTGCAAACCGTATTTCTTTGGTTAATAAGATTCAAAAGGTTTCCATTGATCGAGCGAGTTCCTGCTCTGTTCGTTGCTTCACTTTGCGTACTATATTGGGCTTAAACAATTAAACAACTATGTTTCTGATATTTGTTTTTGAAAGTTTAAATTTACTATTTTTTAATAATTTAAATTTCTAGTCTATTAAACTTGAGACAGTACAATTAACTTTATTTCTACTTGGTCTTTTTAAATATTTTCAGAAAAATATTAAATACAAAGCGTAATTTGCAAAAGAGAATACAAGATACACACCACTTAACTGATTTAAAATGAAAAAATTTAATTTTTTTTATTAAAACTGTTACTTATTCTTATATATATTTTAAGCTAAATTTTGTTGGGTTTTCTAGGTTTATAACGCAGTGAAATTTCAAAAATTTATCTAATACCCAAACCAAGATCCATGTAATTCGAATAAATAGATTAACTACAGAATTAATACTTACTTTTTTTTTGAAAGCGAATTAATACTTACTTGTATGTCGAATTCAACAACAATGTAGGAAGGAAGGAGGTGGTTCACTTTGGTGATACCTGGCCTCGGATCAGAAACGCCTCCAAAAGAATGCGTCCTCTACGAGTATCCACACGAACAGACCTTAGCCAAAACTAGTGCTTGTGTGCTAGCACTATTGCTTCACAAGCAATTTCGAATTTTAGTGATTTAGTGAATAATGGATTTCTTAATTCTCAAACCAATTGCTTAATGTGTATTTATAGTGATATAACAACACTAGGGTTTGAGACAAATTCGAATTTCAATCTCATTGCAATTTTATAAGTTTATGTTTATCAAAAACTCCTTTTTGATAATCATCCATATATATTAATTACTATATTTATTATCTTCTAAAAATAATAAATTAAGGAAAACACTTATCCTTAAATTTCGAATTAATATATATATATATATATATATATATATATATATATATATATATATATTACGAATTATATATATATATATATATATATATATATATATATATATATATATATATATATATATATATATATATAATAATTAATCACTTAATCACATCGGGCTTGTACAACCCATAACTGTTTTGGGTCTGTTCTTAGTGTGCGACTCTGTAGGGCTTGTACAACCCATAACTGTTTTGGGCCTGTTCTTAGTGTGCGACTCTGTAGGTTCATATAACGTTGGCAGTAGGCTCGAAATCCCTATTCCAGCCCACAAGTCATAAGTGGCCTCTAGTAAGACATTATGACTACCCAAGTTATACGAATATCGACAATCCGATTTAACCATTTACAATAATATTTTAATCTCTTTGTCTCTCGATATCCAGATTGAATATAAGGCATAGTCCTGTCATCCTTATAATATTCAATCATTAGTTTCTTGACTCTAAGTAGACTGAAAATGATAACTCTTTATCAATTCATTTAGCATGGCCATGCATTTCCTTCAGTCTATCTTCTTCAAGGGGCCCATAGATATCTTACTCAAATAAATGAGGGACAAATTCCTTCTCAGTCACTCACATTTCTCACATAGTTACTTTCATATCCAATGACAATCTATTCCATTATCCTGTTAAAGATAATGTAAGACTGTATCAAAATATGAAATAGCTATGTAGAAATCCATGATGATTTCAAGGTCAAAGGATTATACTAATAGAACTGTAATGAGAATTACTTATGACAGTGATCTATGTAGTATTCTCACAGTGGGTCATCCAGTGCCTTATTTCTCAAATAGCACATATGATTTGACTTAATATCTCATATACATGATTAGTAATACATAATCATCAGTCAACATCATACTAGTCTTAATGTTCTATTAAGACTAGGGATATATGGTATATAATTCTTTTATTAAACCTAAGGGTTATACTATCAACTCACATACTTGATGACCTTAGAAAGAATTAACCATTCAAGTATTTTAATCATTAATATAAAATGATAAAAACTGCCAATCAATAAATAACAAAATGATAAAGTCAAAACATGGTCAAACATGATTGACCTACTGCATATCACTAACAATCTCCCACTTGCACTAGGCCCAATCTACATTAAATCTAACTCCCATGGACCTAGTATGACTCTCATGCTTAGGCTGTGGAAGAGCCTTAGTTAGCGGATCAGTAACATTATCATTTGTCGAAACTCTGCATATCTTCACGTCTCCTCTCTCAATGATTTCTCGAATGAGATGATAACGTCTAAGTATGTGCTTGGATCGCTGATGTGATCTGGGCTCCTTTGCTTGTGCTATGGCCCCATTGTTATCACATAACAAGTTCACTGGATCGGATATACTAGGAACAACTCCTAATCCAGTTATGAACTTTTTGATCCAAACAGCCTCCTTAGCTGCGTCTGAAGCAGCTATATACACAGCTTCTGTTGTAGAATCAGCAACGGTGTCCTGCTTCGAGCTCTTCCAGCTGAAAGCACCTCCATTCAAACAAAACACATATCCTGACTGTGATTTATAATCATCAATGTCAGTTTGGAAGCTAGCGTCTGTGTAACCCTTTACAATCAGCTCATCTTCATGACCACCATATAGCAAGAATGCATCCTTGGTTCTTCTCAAGTACTTAAGGATGTTCTTAACTACTTCCCGGTGACTTTCACCTGGATTTGACTGGTATCTGCTCGTTGTACTCAAAGCATACGAGACATCAGGTCGAGTGCACAACATTGCATACATGATAGATCCAATAGCATAAGCATATGGAATCTTACTCATGTGGTCTCGCTCATCCTGTGTCTTAGGACACTGAGTCTTGCTGAGACTGATGCCATGTGACATTGGCAATAATCCTCTCTTGGAGTCTTGCATACTAAACCTGTTTAATACCTTATCAACATAAGTGCTTTGACTTAGGCCAATGAGTCTTCTAGATCTATCTCTATAGATCTTGATGCCTAATATATAAGCAGCATCGCCCAAGTCTTTCATTGAAAAACACTTCCATAACCATGATTTAACATTTTGCAGTATGGAAATGTCGTTTCCAATGAGTAGTATGTCATCAACATAAAGCACTAAGAAAACAATCGTGCTCCCACTAACCTTCTTGTACACACAAGGTTCATCTTCATTCTTGATGAATCCAAACTCTTTGATTGCTTCATCAAAACGAAGATTCCAACTCCGAGAAGCTTGCTTTAATCCATAAATGGATTTTTAAAGCTTGCAAACCTTTCCAGAATTCTCTGGACTGGCAAAACCCTCAGGTTGTGTCATGTACACATCCTCAAGTAAGTTTCCATTAAGAAACGTTGTTTTGACATCCATTTGCCATATCTCATAGTCATAATATGCAGCTATGGCAAGGAGAATTCGAATGGATTTGAGCATAGCAACTGGTGAAAAGGTTTCATCATAGTCTATACCATGTATTTGTCTGAAACCTTTTGCAACTAGTCTTGCTTTATAGGTATGCACATTGCCATCCATGTCAGTCTTCATTTTGAAGACCCATTTGCACCCAATGGTTTTTACACCATCCGTTGGGTCAATCGAGGTCCAAACTTGATTATCATACATGGATTGCATTTCAGATCTCATGGCTTCGAGCCATTTTTCAGAGTCGGGACTATTTATGGCCTCTTGATAGGATGTGGGTTCTTCTTGATCCACAATCATCACATCATTGTTCTCAGTAATGAGAAATCCATATCTCATAGGATTATGACGTGTCCTATCAGACCTCCTTTGGACTTGTGGTACTTGTACTTGTTCAGCAATTGCTTGTTGATTCTTTTGAGGTTCCATACTTGGTACAATGCTACTTTGTGGTTCTTGAATTTCTTCAAGTTGTACTGTACTCCCACTGGTTCCTTTGGAAATAAATTCTCTTTCCAAAAAGACACCATTTCTAGCAACAAACACTTTGTTCTCATAAGCATTGTAGAAGTAATATCCTTTAGTTTCTTTAGGATATCCTACAAAAAGGCATTTGTCAGATTTGAGCGCTAATTTATCTGAAATTAGTCGCTTCACATAAGCTTGACATTCCCAAATCTTAAGAAAAGACAAACTAGGAGTTTTTCCAGTTCATATCTCATATGGTGTCTTTTCAACTGCTTTTGATGGAACTCTATTCAAAATGAATGCAGCGGTTTCTAAAGCATAACCCCAAAATGAGATTGGAAGATCAGTTTGACTCATCATTGATCGAACCATATCCAATAGAGTTCGATTTCTACGTTCAGACACACCATTCCATTGTGGTGTTCCAGGTGGAGTCAATTGAGAAACGATCCCACAATCTCTTAGATGATCTACAAATTCTTGGCTTAAATATTCACCACCTCGATCAGATCTTAGTGTTTTAATATTTTTACCAAGTTGATTTTGTACTTCATTCTTAAATATTTTGAACTTTCCAAAAGATTCAGATTTATGTTTCATCAGATAAACATAACCATATCTACTGATATCATCAGTAAAAGTAATGAAGTACTGAAATCCACCTCTAGCATTTGTACTTAATGGACCACATACATATGTATGTATAAGGCCCAATAAGTTTTTAGCTCTTTCACCTTGTCCAATAAAAGGTGTTTTTGTCATTTTTCCCATTAGACAAGATTCACATGTTTCAAATGATTCATAATCAAATGAATTCAAAAGTCCATCTCTTTAAAGTTTTGATATGCGTTTCTCATTTATATGACCTAAACGACAATACCAGAGATAAGTAGAGTTTAAATCATTTGACTTAAACTTCTTAGCATTGATGTTATAGATTGATTTTTCACTAGTGTCTCCAACATTTAAAATATAAAAACCACTACTGCGTGGAGCATATCCATAAAGAATATTATTATGCGAAATACTGCATTTATTATTCCTAATAATAAATTCAAAACCATCCTTGTCCAAACAAGAAACAGAAATAATATTCCTACACATGGTAGGTACATAATAACAATTGTTCAAAGATAAAATAAGTCCACTAGGCAAAGATAACTCATAAGTCCCTACAGTTAAAGCAGCAACTCTTACTCCATTGCCAACTCGTAGGTCCACTTCGCCTTTTGTCAAACTTCTACTCCTTTTGAGACCCTGCACATTAGTACAAATGTGAGATCCAGATCCAATATCTAATACCCATGAATCAGAAGTAGAAAGATTAATTTCTATAACAAGAATACCTGAAGTGGTAGTCTCACTACCCTTGTTCTTCTTCAGATCATCCAGATATTTCTTGCAATTCCTTTTCCAATGTCCAGGTTCCTTGCAGAAAAAGCAAGTTCCTTCCTTTGGTGGTTTTGCTTTGGGTTCATCCTTGGTCTTGGGCTTGGATTTGGGTTTAGACTTCTTGAAAGCCTTTCCCTTGCCCTTACCAGACCTTTTCATACCCTTTCCCTTGTTGACCATAAGAACATCATTAATCTCATTCTTGATGTTCTTTTCAGCAGTTTGAAGCATCCCATGCAACTCTGTGATGGTCTTCTCTATATTATGCATATTGAAGTTCATGATTAAACCATCATAAGCCTCAGGCAAAGATTGGAGAACAATGTCTGTAGCCAACTCTTGGGCAATTGGGAGACCGAGCTTGTCCAAATGTTTAAGATGACCTTTCATCTTCAAAACACGAGGACTAACTGAGCCGCTAGTAGTCAACTTGCAAGAAAGCAAATCCTTGATGGTATTGAACCTTTCAATTCTTGCTCTCTCTTGGAATATTTCCATGAGATCAGTAATCATGGTGTTCGCATCCAATTCCATCATTTGCTTTTGGAGTTCATTCTCCATGCATCCAAGCATAATGCAAGTGACATCAGTAGAGTCATTGAGATGCTTCGTATAAGCATCCCTTTGAGCTCTAGTAGCAGCAGGAGCTGGTTCCTCAGGGAGGGGTTGATCAAGGATATATTCCTTTCTTTCTTGCCTAAGAACAATTTTTAGATTTCTGTACCAGTACAGGAAGTTAGTGCCATCGAGCTTATCCTTGTCAAGGATTGATCGCACTGATAAAGTATGTGTAGTGTTTGTAGCCATCTCTACAACAATAAATATACAAGTAGCATTTAATAAAAGGCACAATAAAATTCCCACAACATATATCCATAATTCATATAAAAACCCTTAATGATAATTTCAACAATTGAAAAATAATAGTGGGACAAGATCCAAATTTACTCTACTTCAAGTAAGATTTGACTTATCACTTTAAGTGTTGTAGCCATCTCTACAACAATAAATATACAAATAGCATTTAATAAAAGGCACAATAAAATTCCCACAACATATATCCATAATTCATATAAAAACCCTTAATGATAATTTCAACAATTGAAAAATAATAGTGGGACAAGATTCATATTTCACCCTACTTCAAGTAAGTTTTGACTTATCACTTTAAGTGTGGTTTATTTAGGTAGGTAACACTTTACCAATTACATCTCATGCAATTTTTGAACATAGAATATTAACATCACATGTAATCTTGATATTCTATCTTATACCCTAGGTTCAAAACTATTTTGATAACCTAGTTAAGTCTAACCAAATCAAACATATGGATATCACTTTTATCCAACTTATCTTACTTAGATGACTTTATACATCATGCTTTGGCATAGCCTATACATAGCAATCTAAGTCTTGATAAGTGTTATTACAATGGGAGGTATATTAAAGACTTAATATTAAATGAGGGTTTGTTATTTATCCTATTTAGTTATCCTATCTTATCACATATAAAATAATCATGCAGAGCATATAACTAATAAGATAAACATTAAAAACATATTATTTCACTATTTTAAATCATATTTAACAACAATCACATAAATATGTTATTCATGATAATTTAAATCATATTTAAAATTTATCATTAAAGTATTAAAATAAAATACATGACAAAAACACGCCGGCTTAAAAGGATAACGGTCCTTAATGGGGTGTATCAGCGGGGTCCAAGGGGCGCGGCCCTTTGGCGGGGTCTGGGGGCAGCGCCCCCAGCGGGGTCCAAGGGACAGATTAAAATAACCCCAAATCCCTAATTACTGCATCTTAAAAACTGATCAGAAACAATTTATTTAACACTTAAATAACAACAGTTTCTTTATTTCAGCTCATAGCGAAATTAAGCACAGTTTTATAAATTATGTTCACAACATAATCAAATACAGTTTTACTAATAGAATTAAAAACAGTTTCACAAACAGTTTACTAATCCTATTCAAAACAGAATTACTAATAGAATTAAAACCAGTTTCACAAACAGTTTACTAATCCTATTCAAAACAGAATTACTAATAGAATTAAAACCAGTTTCACAAACAGTTTACTAATCCTATTCAAAAACGGGTTTCCTAATAGAATTAAACAGTTTCATAAACAGTTTACTAATCTTATTCAAAAACAGTTTTATTAATATGTTTCCCCTTTTCTTATCAATTCGTATGAAAATTAATAATACGAAACCTTTAATCAAATTAAAACGTAATATTAATTTAGAACAGTATATTCGAAGTTTTAATCACATTAAACGATTAATCAAATTTATTCTTCATACTGTTTTTCATACAATTAATCACATAAACGTTTTATGTATAATTACAACGAATTATAATTCCTTCAAAAACAGTTTCGAAAAACAACCCCTTTTTCAAAACAGAACATACAATAAGCATATATCACATATATACTTAGAATCTAATTAATCAAATTACAAGCAGCTCTGATACCACTGTTGGGTTTTCTAGGTTCGTAACGCAGCGGAATTTCAAAACTTTATCTAAAACCCAAACCAAGATCCATGTAATTCGAATAAATAGATTAACTACAGAATTAATACTTACTTGTATGTCGAATTCAACAGCAATGTAGGAAGGAATGAGGTGGTTCACTTTGGTGATACCTGGCCTCGGATCAGAAACGCCTCCAAAAGAATGCGTCCTCTACGAGTATCCACACGAACAGACCTTAGCCAAAACTAGGGCTTGTGTGCTAGCACTATTGCTTCACAAGCAATTTCGAATTTTAGTGATTTAGTGAATAATGGATTTCGTAATTCTCAAACCAATTGCTTAATGTGTATTTATAGTGATACAACAACACTAGGGTTTGAGACAAATTCGAATTTCAATCTCATTGCAATTCTACAAGTTTATGTTTATCAAAAACTCTTTTTTTGATAATCATCCATATATATTAATTACTATATTTATTATCTTCCAAAAATAATAAATTAAGGAAAACACTTATTCTTAAATTTCAAATTAATATATATATTTATTAATATATATATATATATTACGAATTATATATATATATATATATATATATATATATATATATATATAATAATAATAATAATAATTAATCACTTAATCACATTGGGCTTGTACAACCCATAACTGTTTTAGGCCTGTTCTTACTGTGCGACCCTGTAGGTTCATATAACGTTGGCAGTAGCCTCGAAATCCCTATTTCAGCCCACAAGTCATAAGTGGCCTCTAGCAAGACATTATGACTATCCAAGTTATACGAATATCGACAATCCGATTTAACCATTTACAATAATATTTTAATCCCTTTGTCTCTCGATATCCAGATTGAATATAAGGCATAGTCCTGTCATCCTTATAATATTCAATCATTAGTTTCTTTACTTTAAGTAGACTGAAAATGATAACTCTTTATCAATTCATTTAGTATGATCATGCATTTCCTTCAGTATATCTTCTTCAATGGATCCATAGATATCTTACTCAAATAAATGAGGGACAAATTCCTTCTCAGTCACTCACATTTCCCAATAGTTACTTTCATATCCAATGACAATCTATTCCATTATCCTGTTAAAGATAATGTAAGACTGTATCAAAATATGAAATATCTATGTAGAAATCCATGATGATTTCAAGGTCAAAGGATTATACTAATAGAACTGTAATGAGAATTACTTATGACAGTGATCTATGTAGTATTCTCACAGTGGGTCATTCAGTGCCTTATTTCTCAAATAGCACCTATGATTTGACTTAATATCTCACATACATGATTAGTTATACATAATCATCAGTCAACATCATACTAGTCTTAATGTTCTATTAAGATTAGGGATATATGGTATATAATTCTTTTATTAAACTTAAGGGTTCTACTATCAAGTCACATACTTGATGACCTTAGAAAAAATTAACCATTCAAGTATTTTAATCATTAATATAAAATGATAAAAACTGTCAATCAATAAATAACAAAATGATAAAGTCAAAACATGGTCAAATATGATTGACCTTGTGCATTTCACTAACAAATTTAAGGTGTAAAATAATTATTTGTCCACAATAAACTAAACGAACTGTCAGCCAATTCATTGATTTTTCATGTGAAAATTCTTTTTTATTCCTTCTGGCCTTCTATTTGTGTGGGCGTGTTCTAACTAGAGGATTATGGGGTCACATTCCCATTTTATTTTATTTTATGATAAGAATGGGAGTTGTGTGCTTATTTAATTACATGAATCAAAGTCAATGGATTTTTTGTAATATTTTCCCCTTATCTATAGTTCTTTTAAATTTAAGATTTAAAATAGTGGAAACGCAATGCTTAGGTATAATAGATGTCATTTTTTGTTTTGGGATTAGATGATACCCTATTTTCGAATGTGTATTTTGGAGATCCTTTGAATCCAACCACAAAATCCAAAACTTGACATCTTTTTATCTTTTTGGTTTTTGAGTTAATTCAACGCATAATAAAATTTTGATATTAAAAGAAAAAACCACATAACAAAACAAATGAAGACTACAAACAAAATTGTCAACCAATGACAATAGTTGGCATATATATTTGATGATTGATCACCCATGATGACTACTATATGACATTAGCCTCCTTTTCCTCTCCTTTCCCACTTGAAAAGGAATGCAACACAATAAATATATATATATATCTGATTTATGTCCATTTCACCTTATCACCCTATAAGTTATATTGTTTTAAGTATTAATTTTGACACCGTTTGAATTGAAATTTTTTGAAATAGATGAATTTGACAAATCAATAAATTAAAATCCATAAAATATAAAATTAGTAGATTAATAAATTTTTTTGTTTAGATAAAATTTAAAATGGAATTATTTTTCAAATACCTGTTTTGGGTAAAATATTTACACCATTTTTATCCATCTTTTCCTTTTATCCTGCATACCTAATAAGCTAACTTATTTACCAAAAATATCCACTATATAAAGAAGGCTTATCTCATTTTAAGTTAAACTTTTACATAGCCACCTTTTTTTCTCTCTCTTTTCTCTCAAAGTTTTCTTTTCTTTTATTCTTTTTCTCCATTTGATTTTCAATTTATCTCCTCCGATTACTTTTTCGTTCGTCTTTCGGGTAGTGCTTCCGTTCGTCTACTTCCGATGGATTTCTCGTCGTTTCCGGTCGTTTTTCCGCGTTTCCGGTCGTTCTTCCGTTCGTCTTTTCCGTTCACGCTAGTCCGTTCGTCTCTTCCGTTCGCGCTATTGATTTCTCGACTCGTTTTTAGATTTGTATAGTTTTTTAGGTTTTTTGTAATGATTTAAATATTTTGTAAATAAATTATTTTAGATCTATAATTTTTTGTTTATAAAATTGCTCTAGTATTCATATAATTATTTATTTTGTCTTCTCTTATTCAGAGATTTGTTTATTGCTACTGATTTTGTAAAGAAAAAATTGATTTATGGTGCATTTGTAGTAATTTTATAATATCTTTACGTTTTAGTGTATTTTTGGTATTTATAGTGTATTTCTGCAGTTTTTAGTATATTTATGGTGCATTTACAGTGTTTATGGTGTATTTGCGGTGTTTATGGTGTATTTACAGTGTTTATGGTGTATTTGCAGTGTTTCATGGTATAAACCACAAAAAACACTACAAAATGCCATAAATACACTATTTATACACTACTTATACACTAATCTTACACTATATAAACACCATAAAAACACTATATATACACTACTGTTACACTATAAAAAATAAAATAAAAAATTCCAGAAAAAAATCTATAAAAAATAAAAATTAACACTATAGAAACTAATCTTACACTATATAAAAAAACTGTCGGTCGGTTTCGGTCGACCGAACCGAAAAAACCGAAAACCGAAATTCAAAATCGAAAAAGGTATTTTGTGAAATTATAAAAAAGGTATTTTTCGTAAATAAAAAAAGTCAAAAAAGAAAAGTCAAAACTTGCAATGTAAAGTTGTAAATAAAATGCCGAAACATGTATTTTCAGAAATTACCACATTTAAAATCAGTAGATTTATAGGGATAATTTTAAAAATAACAAAATATTCTAACAATCCATCATATATAAAAAAATGATGGACCTCTTAAGTGGAAAATCAAATGAAAGATTTTGAAGGATGATGGATCACGACAATTTATAGATTCTCATCACTTTTTATCATACTAAACGCTGAATTTTATTTAAATCAATGAAATGTATAAAATCTATGAATTTTTTTTTGAAATAAAAAGTTGGGTATGGTAAAACAAATTCTAACGTTTCATTTTTTTGCGATTTAAATCTAAAATTCAAAACTTTACGAAACAAATCCTAACATTTTCAATTTTTGCAAATTGTAGCCTAAGCCGTTTTCCAGTCATTATTTGCTTATGTGGCAGCCATATTATTGGCATATTAAATGCTAACATTTTAAAATTACAAATAAAATTCCAATGTTTCATATTTTTACAACTTGTAACCTAAAAAAAGATGGCAAAATGGTTGGAATAAGAACTTGGGCTATAATTTACAAAAATTGAAAAGGTTAAAATTTGTTTCGTAAAATTTTCAACGTTGGGATTTGTTTCGCTCAAAATGAGAAACATTGGAATTTGTTTCGCCAATACCCCTAAAAAGTTATATTAATTAAAAGCTGATTGATTATCTAGTATATAGAATTTGATGATTGGAGGGATTCACCCCAACCAATTAGATAAACTAAAATAGTCATATGCTACCACATGATATTTTCTATGGTAATTAAAACAACATTTACGCATTTTAAATAAGATAAAATAGTTATTTGCTACCAAATTGATAATATTACAAAATAAAAAGTTGTTGAAATCATCCATTACAACCTTTGAAATAAAGGGAATCAGATTAGCTACGCTTACCATGATAATACTCACTTGAATCTCACGACTGCTATAACTAGCAGCTATAACATCTTTTGTGATATATATCTTCTCTTAAACATTAAATATATCATTGATATTGATGTGAAACATACCTATATTTGGTGAAATCCGTCTTAAGATGGTAACTCTAATTATTTCAGAGATTCAAGTCGTTTGCGCCGCAAAAAACAATATCATCTCGAAAGATAAAAAAAAATTATTTTTAATTCCAATTAGATCATATCGAATCCAATTAAGATGCTAGGGTAGAAAATAATTTCTACATCTAGACCAAAATTAGACACAAAAGAGAAAATTTATTCAAAACTAAAAACAAAATTTATAAAAAGACTAAAAAAAATAAAAAAAAACTAAAGTTGAATGAAAATAATAATAATAAATCTTATTAGGGTTTGAGAGATTTCTCAAAGAAAGAGACATCTTGAGTTTTTCTCCGAACATAAATGAAATAAAATTTATGGATTTTAATCATCTGATTTCTCTTAATTTAAACAGTGTCTATAGGTATTATATTCCTCTGCAATGGATGATTATGAATTCGAAATTTCACATTAAAATATAAAAACAATATAGTAAATAAATCTCTCATCAAATATTAAAATTAATAATTATTATCTATGGAAGAGCTAAAAATCTAATATGCCGATCAAAGTACACCTAGGAAGTAGTCCAACTTTCTCAATCCCGAATTTCATATATAGAGAGTCCTGTAAACTTTGAGGCAAAATTCATTCTGAAATTTTACATTATTAGTTTTAAATTCTTTTTATCTATAAACATCAATTTAATTTTTAATAGTTCGTTTATCATAAGTTATAGGTCTAATATCTTAAAAAATTCAGACCTTTCATCCCCTTTTTAATTTTACCCTGACGTTGCAAATCAGTCAATTTTATTATATTTTGGATTTTTTTTCATTTTAATTGTATGCTAAAACATAAAATTGACCTCTTTTTATTTGGCAAAAGTTTAGAAAAATTCTCTAAATTGACCCTTTTTACATTAGACTAGTTTTTTTATATTAAAGTGATCATTTTTGAAGAAGTTTTTTGAACTTTTATCAAATAAAAAAAGGTTAATTTTATGTTTTAGGGTATAATTGAAATGAAAAAAATACAAAATAAGATGAAATTGACAAATTTTAAACGTCACGATAGAATTGAAAAGGCAATAAAAAATCGGAATTTTTTAAGACATTAAGTCTAAATTATATCACTAAATGGTCTATAAATGTTTTCTTTAAGAAAAAAGTTCTTTAAATGGACACAATTATATGCAAAATTCCATTAACACATATTTCACATCAATATTGAATAGAAACAATCTTGTCAAATAGACTAACTACAAAAAAGGATTTGAAATTGAGTTTGATAAATACTATATTTGTCCTAAACTGATAAGTGTTATTGCATATTTGTTTTTAATTTAATTATAAATATTCAATTGTTATTTTCTAGGCTTAATTACTTAAAAATCACCCACTTTAAACTTTTTTTTCGTTTATACCCTGACCTATGAAAAAATTTATTTATACCCTGACGTATGTGTTTATGTTTCACCTCTACCCCGATACACTAAATTAACCTCTTTTTATTTAAAAAAATGTTTAAAATAGTCCTTCATTTCGAGAAAAATTCATTTATAATTAAACTCTAATTAGCTTAGGTTAAAAATTAAAAACTATTTTAAACTTTTTTCTTAATGAAAAGAGGTTAATTTAGTGATTCGGCGTAGAGGTGAAACATAAATACATACGTCAGGGTATAAATGAATTTTTTCCTAGGTCAGGGTATAAACGAAAAAAAATTCAAGGTGAGTGGTTTTTAAGTAATTAAGCCTATTTTCTAAGTAATTATCCGGCATTAGCCTTTTTCTCTCTTTCCTTTTTCTTTTCAAATAAAAAACCCTAACTGTCAAGATTTTCTTTTTGCTTTGACTATCATCAATGGTGTATTCTTACTATTGGCGCTAGCCATTTTTTTTATTACTTTATTTATATAGAATAAAATAAATAACCGACTTTTTTTCATCTTTTTTGTTTTGTTGGTACATTTATCGACGAAACATATCATATCAATATATATCGAATCAAAAATCAGAACTAAAACAAGACCTTTTCAAAACTGAAAATGAAATTGTTTAGAGGTTATATTAGCTTTTTTTGATATTTTTTATTATGGTGATTGTCTTTTCTTTTTTTTTTGAAAGTTTTGTTATCCTTTCTATATCGAAATGTTTATTTGTTTTTTTTTATAAAATTCTAGTGAGTTTTTTTATTAGACAGCGAAAAATTAGATTCTTATTATAGTAAAACAGTTATGTAACTTTGATATTGATTTTGTAAGCAAGTAATGACGTCATAGCTCCTGCAAAAGTAATAACAAGTTATATCCTATTAAGTTCTTACACTTGTAACTGCTTGATATTAATGAGATTATTTGATTGTAAAAAAAAGTAATTATCCAATATATTCTCATAATTATAATAAAATATCTTAAAATAAAATAAAATAAAAGACACAACTAGTATATTAAATAAGTGAGGTATTCTATCATAAAACTCATCTTAATTAAAAGTAACGATGTGTTAAAAACTCTGTATTTTATTGGCTTTATATTAAATAAGCCTAATTACTTAAAAACCACCCACCTTATAACTTTTTTTATTTATACCATAATCTAAGAAAATTTTCAATTCTACCCTATTTTCGATGTTTATGTTTCATCTCTACCCTAATGAGTTGAATTGACCTATTTTCTTTTGAAAAAGAATTTAAATTAGTCCTTCATTTTTAACCTATATTCTGATAAACGTTAATGTTAATCATTTATGTATCTTGTTTTTAATATTTTTATCTTTAAATTAATTAAATTATCAAATTTTTTTATTAGGGGGTACAAATGAAACATAAAAATCGAAAATAGGGTACGATTGAAATTTTTTCTAGGTCATGGTATAAATGAAAAAAAAATTACAAGATGGGTGGTTTTTAAGTAATTAGGCCTATTAAATATAATCTTATTTTTATCAACTATTTGTGAGCAGAGTGGGGTTCGGGAGTCGCTCGCCCAGACTTATGGTTGATGTCATATATGGAAAGATTTTAAAAACAATGAGGTCGCCACCTAGCTAAACTATAAAATGCATTTTCTACTGACTAGATAACCTCACCCGCCTATGGGTGAGATTATCGTGCAACAGACCAAAAGATCGGGTTCGTAAACACTACCAAAACTCTTGTACTTGACTTATCGAATACTTCGTATATTTTCATGACATATCTAGTTATCTCATACACTCATGCAGTCCATTGGATATGTTCTAGAAAAATAAACAAGTCTGGAAAGCAGTAAACATGTAAAACGCGCATCTGACTTGATTTGTAATGGCATGTGAGACTTGTAGCATGTACTCCTAAACAAGCATATAATTCTTGTGGTTTCTATCATGTAGCATATAATGGTGGGTCTTTACTATTTTACATGTACAAAGTCTAAATCGGATGTATACGTGAGGTTGATTTCATGAAGTTCTCTTGAATGCCTATACAACCACTATTACATTTTCATGGAAATCCTATGATTTCTATGTGATTTGCTGGACTTTCTGGATTTAATCCTAACTTAACGTGATTATGTTTATTAGCCTGTTAATATTAGAAATGGGCATGCTTTGGAAAGTGTATAAACAATATAAACATACACATGGAAAGTTTATATACATATAAGGTTAGAAATAGTTTTTAACCTTGTAGATCCCGGAGTGTTTGGAACTCGTTCGTCATATGGCAGTCTCTGTGATCGGAATTTGGTCAGAAGACAGAAGTTTTTCATCTCGTCAATATGGATCCACTAGTTTAAACTAAAGTCGATTCCGAGTTCAAACAAACCCGTAATTGCTTCTGGAACTTTCTAGTCTCTAACGGGTTTGGGTTTCAGGGCTCGGTTGCCATTACAAATTTGTGCTTTTGGACCCGAAATAAATTGGGTCTGTCCCATTACAAATTTTTAAAAAAGATCCTATTACTAATTGCATGTCTGTTGGCTCAAACGGGACCCTATTCTGAGTTCAAATGAAATTAAAACACAAAAATAAAAATTTGATCGCATTTGGAAGATCTGGAAGCGGCTGGAACGAAGAATAGAGGACCATCATGGCGCTACTAAGAGTTGCGGTGGCACCACCATGATGTGGCGCTGGCGCCACCATATCCTTTTATCGAGGGTAAGATCTAGTCTGGTAATCTGACTTGTCCAATAAGAAGGTTGCCTGCTTCTATGCTGACTGTACTATGGAAATCTGATTGACCTGCTCTGCCGAAGATGAAATTCGGTCTGGTCTTCAAGTCTAGGATCTGAAAATCCAAACTCTGGTGTTGAGGATCTAGAGACCCAAAACTCTGGTGCTGAGGATTTGAAAACCCAATATGTAATATCCCGTGTGTTTTTAGCTAGTTTTATCGAGGTTTCGGATAGTTTTTGATAGCTTATGTGTTAGATTTTGATTGGTGTGATGCTTAGTAAATGGTTTGATTTGAGTTTTTATGTGTTTTCATGCATGATTGCATATAGGTTTTAATCGAGTTTTTAAACCATGGCAGTTCTTAGTTTCTTCCAATTAAAAAGGGAACGAAGGATCACTTTACCCCCTAAACTTGGCACAAAATATCAAAAACGTCCAAATTACCAAAATCGGATCACTTTTACCCTGAACTTGGCAAAACCAAATCAAAAACCCCCTTATGCTAAGGTGGCACCTTAATTGGAGAGTGGGTTTCTAGTTAACCTTAAATTACTCCAATTAATCATACTTAAACATTAATTAATCACAATTAAATTCTAATTAATCTAGGGGTCTTTTTAAAAACCTTTTTCAACTTTTTTTTAATTTTTTTATTCCGGTATGGAGGATCCTGCTCGCCGGAGAAGAAGAGTTGTTGCTCCTCTTCTCAAAAAAGCACCAGCTCCTCGGAAATTTGCTCCTCGCGGAGAAGATCTGCTCCCCGAGGAGCGGATTTGAACAGACCTAGATGGGTCTGTTCATCACTTCCATTAGGAAGTGAAGAAGAAGATACCCATCTGAGTCTCTTCATCACTTCCTAGATGGGTCTCTTCATCACTTCCCAATGGAAGTGAAGAAAATTAATTCTTCACTTCCATTAAGGAAGCGAAAAAAATTTCTTCACTTTCTTAATGGAAGTGATAAACAGACCGACAGGTTTATTCTTGACGGGTCTGTTCTTCAAATTTTGAATTTTTTATTAAATTTAAAAGTTAGGGGGTTAATTTGTTATATATGTAAAATTTGGAGGAATAATTTGCTATTTTAAGTTTTTAATTAAAGGGATTAAATTGTTTTTTTAAATGAATAGATATTAATTTAAAATATTTTTAAAAAATTAGGACTATTTTGAACCTTTTTCTATTAAAAACCACCTTGGTAAAATGAAGCCACTATAAAAATCGGAGAGTGTATCTCACTCTCTTAGGTGAGAGTGGGTCGGGGGTTTTTGTACCAAATTTGATAAGTTCAGAGTAAAAGTGATCATGTTTTGCTGATTTGGACGTTTCTGATACTTTATGCCAAGTTCATGGGGTAAAGTGATCCTTCGTTCATTAAAAAGGTGTATTTTTGGTGTTGGACGATCGCCTAAAAAAAGTTTAGATGATCATCCAATTTTTAATTTTTGGACGATCATCTGAATTTGGACAAACGGCTATCCTAATTTGTATAAAAACGTGAAAATCGTTCGAAAATCATTTCTTTACTCGAATTTCAGTTTCAAACTCTGTTTGCTCTCAACTCAAACCCTATCCTTTGATCAGAAGGCTAGAATTTGATCCTTTGAAGGTTTTTATTGATCCTTGGACTTTGATTATCAAATATTTGGGAATTTTCTTCACATTCATGGGGTTTTGCTAGCTTGATCACTTGGGTTTTCTTTGAGCTTTGATTGCTACCTCCTATGTTGCTTGTTATGTGCGTGGTTTAAAAATCTCTAGAGTTAGGGATTTTGTGTTCCATACTTTAATCTAAGTTTTTGGTAGATCTTTTGACGTCCCGTGGTGCGGAGTCCGACCCTGCTCGACGTGGAGCTTACGTCAGAGTTTATTTTGGGGATCATCAAACTGTGAGTAGTACTTTTATATATTGTTATTAAGTAGTATTTCGAATGCTAGCGACGTTTTTACGAAATGTTTTTTTGAATACCGTTATAGAAGAGTAGAAATGTGATTTCCTAATGGATGACATTTGGACTACATGCCGCACCAGTTTGATTGGATTGGAATATGATTTTGATATACGCGTATTGTGGATGTTGTTATAGAAATGTACTCGATGGATTAATTTCTCGGGCTTCGCTAATGATGTACTCGATTGACTAATTTATCGGGATTCACAACTTGTAGTTTAAGTGAAGTCAGTGATGTACTTAATGCACTAATTTATCGGGTTTCATGACTCCTTGGATATTGATCAGATTTGTGGATTAAGAGTTTGATCGGTGAGGCACTCTATTGATTAATTTCTTGGGCTTTCCAATCACTTTGATTTTTGATATATGGTATACCTTGAATCAAGATTTAGGGTTCCAGTTAATTATGTAACAATGATATTAATGTTTTTATATATATATTTGTACATACTTACTCATATTTTTATCTGACCCATGGATTTTAAACATTTTCAGGTGTTTTTATCATGGCATGGTACTTCCGAAATTCTCAAAAGAATTTTATATAATGTTATAAAACTTTTAAACTCTAGAACCGTAGTAGTTAGCTTTTATATTTGTGTTTGATATGTTTTCCTCAGGGTTTGTCCGAGAGGTTCGATTTGTATAACCGCTTAAGGGTCAACAGCTCTTACACCAATGATGCCTCTTGTCTTTTATAAAAATAGGTAGATTAAAGTTTTACATGTACAAGTCAATAATAGCATTTAAGATGTAACTTTCCGGAAAAACAATCCTTGGATTCATGCCTCGCCAGAACACGTGTGTGGGAGTAATAAGGTTGGACGGAACAACATGTCTCCATGAAGTATAAATTGTGTTCTATGTTATGTGTTAACTAACAATGCATATCATGCATCCCCTATGCAATACATCTATGTACTAATTTTTTGTGGATGCAGCTACTAAAAAAGTACGTCCAACAGCGCTTTGGCCAAGACAAAGGGGAAGGTTGTCCAAACTTCCTAGTCCTATAAAGTATCCCAGGATCCAAACATCAGTGCAACATAAAGTTAGATAGATCAGTAGACAGTGAAACATGTCCTCCTCTTGAAGATCTTCCTCTAGTAGAAGCTCTAGATCAGTCAGTTCAGCCAGTATGTCAGGGAAAGTCAAAGAAATATTAACATCGGTTAAGGTCGTAATGGATCATCTATGGAATGAACTCTAGAAATACATCAAGACGCGGACTCATGAGATAAATAAGTGGTTATCAATCTAGAAAATGATACAGTGTTTGTTTCCAAGGTGACAAACTTTTCCTCTATCAACAATTATACTGAGGAGATGAGTGAAGCAATTAAGCAACTAACAGGTGATTAGAGTTGGTTCGCAATACTCAAGTTCTTCCTTGGACTTCAAATCAAGCAAGACAATGATAGGATATTTATCAACTAATCCAAGTACATTGAGGATATTCTCAAAAAGTTTAACATAAAGAATTCTTTTAGTAGAAAAACATCAATGAGTACCACCACAAAATTGGACAAAGATGAATCAGGTAAATGCATTAATATTACATTGTACAAAGGTATGATTGGATCTCTCCTTTATCTTACCGTTAGTAGACCTGAAATCATGTTTAGTGTTTCTCTTTGTGCTCGTTTTCAAGGTTATCCGAAGGAATCTCATTTGCATGCCATTAAATGTATTTTCAAGTATTTATATGACACTTTGAACCAAGGAATTTGGTACCTTAGAAATATGGACCCTAGGTTGCTTGCTTAATCCGATGTCGTCTTTGCGGGTTGTCTTTTAGACTGTATAGGTACCTCCAGGACTTGCCAATTTTTTAGTTCAAAGTTTGATCTTTTGGAGAAGTAAAAACCAAGTATTCATGTTCTTGTCGACAGAAGAGACCAAATATGTAACGGTAGGTTGTTATTGTGCTGAAATCCTAAGGATTAAGCAGCAACTTATTGTTTATGGTCTTGCACTTGGCCACTATGAGCAGAGCAGGTTTCAGAAGCCGCTCACCCAGGCATATGGAAGAACTCTATTCTGGACAAGGTTTGTAAAAATTTGGAGTCGCCACCTAGCTTAGCTGGGAATGCCTTTTATAGCGACTGGATAACCTCACTAGCTTATGGGTGAGATTATCGTACGCCGGAGTAAAAGACTGAATTCGTGGATATTCTACCAAAACTCTTGTACTTGGCTTATCAGTTAAGTTTGCTTTTACTGGATGTATTTGTTTTATCGCATCTCAACATTCATGTAGTTCACAGTATAAATTGCGGAAATTTAAACACAGATGAAAGAAGTAAAGGGACCCAATTTAGACGCTCATATGACTCGATTCTGGGAAGTAGCAAATGCTCCTATTCATTCATCTAACCTTAGAGGTTTCTAACAATTAGCAAAGAATTGCCTGGTCTGGATTGATTACATGCACAAAGCTTAAAACTGGGTTTTTAGATTTGATTGATTTTATTATTAGCCATCTTCAATACCTATTCAACGTTCAACTACTTTTTCATGGCAGTCCTAAGATTTCTAAGTGATTTGCTGATTTTAATTTGATTTAGGTAATTAACGTGGTTAGTCCTTTAGTCTGTTAATAATGGATTAGATCATGCTTTTGGAAAGCGTTCTAAACATTACAAGCATACACAAGGGCAACTGATATACATACAAGGTTGGAAATACTTTTAAACTTTGTATACCAGAGTGTCTGGAACTTGATGCATTTTGACCGTCGATACAGTCAGAATTAGGTCTCGAGCATAGCACGAAACATGTCCGTCTTGTCGAATAAAAGTCTGCTGGTTTGAACCGGGATCGATTCCGAGTTTGGATGGACTCAGAATTGGGTATGGAAGTTACTGGTAATGCTGGATCTGGGCTTCAGGTCTCGGTTGGTTGGACAGATTATAAATTGGGCTTCGAGGCCAGAAATACAGGTCCTACAACTAAAACAATACATTTGGGTTCAACCGAGCCTAATACTGATGTCAAACGAGTCCGGAAACACAAAAAGAAGGTTGGATGGAATATGGGAAGATCTGTAATCGATTCTGGAGGAGGACAATAACAAGGGACGATGCTACTCAAAGTGCCAACGGCAGCACTGTGCTTTAGCGGCGCCGGCAGTCCGTATTGGCGACAGCGTCGTCGTCCTCAAGGGCAGCAACTTCGTCGTTTCATCATTTTGGCTCAGATTTTCATTCAAAAACACTCATAAACGCATAAAAAGGACAGGGAATGCACATATCATATATTGGGATTGTTTTGAAGTGTTTAACATCAAATTAAAACACTCAAATAGCTGATTTTTTTGCAAATTAAGCAAGAACAATTTGAGGTAAATAAGCACAAAAACGCCCTAGCATGCATTCTAAGCATTGTACACAAATGTGGATATTGGCATACAAGGTGTATTAAAACAGCCTATTAACATACTTTTTTTGAATTTACATAACGATTTTATCAAGAACACCAAATTTGGTAATAATGGCAAAAATCAATAAAATAAGCTAACATGCATCCTAATTGACAAAAATTCAGCAATTGCAATTAACATGGTATAAAAGTGACAGGGAATAATTGAGGGTCCTCTGAAGTACAGTTCTGAATCCTTGGTTCGTTTACGGGCTAATTGGATGCAAAATCTAGCTTTAAATCTGCGCGAACAGCTTGTACTTGATTAATTAAAATATTCTAGTTTCGGCTTAAGGACTAAAATTGACTGATTTTGGTGTGTATGTGTGTGTGTGTGTGTGTGCGTGGAGGGGGCAAAACAAATTAGGGTTTGTGCCTTTTTCTGGTCTTTGATTTTCAGTTAAATTTATAGTCCTTTGCTAAGCTGACTAACAGCTGTATTTATAATGGTTAAGGGTGACGTAGGGTTTTTAGGGTTAGGTTAAAGTGAAATTATCGTTATACCTTTTTAATTAATAATTAATATTAATTAGCTAATTAATAAAAGAGTTTGGATTGAGCAAAACTACATTAAAAAGAATTAATCATGTATTTATGCTTGTTGGCTAAGAAAACATGCCTAAAAGTCATTTTTGATGCCCGAAAGTATATAAAAAGTCTCATAGGGCCCTATGGGTTTGAGTATTGTCAATTTTAGTTTGTAAAACTTTCAAATCGGCTTATTAACTACTAAGATATTTCAATTAGTCCAACTTCTGGATTTAGATTACAATCTCTTTGGATTTTTATGAGCTATTCACGGCTAATTATGTTTTAATCCTTCAAGTTCGCAACTGTTCACTGATCGCGTCTCCCTGAATTCCAGCAAACAAATCGATAACTCGTCAACCGGATGAATTTCTTTGAAAATCATCATTGGACGCTTCAGTCCCTTATCACTTTTTACCTATCCGGAAAATAGGTGTCTACAACCATATTACCGTTAAATATGACAATACAAGTGCAATTAATCTATCAAAGAATCTTATTAAACATTCTAGGAGTAAACACAAAGATATTCCCCATCATTTTATAGGTGATCATGTGCATAATGGGGTTTTTGTAGTTTAATTTATTGATGCAACTAACCAACTTACCGATATTTTTACCAAACTCATAAATGAAGACCGTATGAATTTTATCATTAAGGAGATTGATATGCTTGAAAGGAGCTTTTTGAGATTTTTTTTTGTGATGCCCCGTACTTCTTAGAATACTAAGTATTGTGCCACATGTCCTAGTTTGGATAATTAATATTGAGAAACCCAAATTAAGTTAAAATAATAAGGATCTATTTTAATTATCGCCAAAATGAGTCTATTTTAATTATCGCGAAATAATAAATTAAGTTTAGAAATTATTATTCGTTTTAAAGTGGGTTCAGACAGTACTTAGAAAAGGCCCATAAATTAAAATAAAATAATTTATGAATCCCGAACTAATAATTTTTACGTCGAGGTTCGTAATATAATTCTAAAAAACTATCGTCAAAATAGCATGGCATTTGGGTGTACATTATTTCATCAAGTAGGTCTGAGCGGGACCTCAAGTATCTATAGGATTAAATATAAAATAAAAGATAGATTACGGGTTAATAAGCATTATGTCAAAGTTTGTTAAATGTTTTTAAAAAATTATCGGCAAAGTTTCGTGAATTTACGAAACTGCTTTAAAAATTGGTTTCAAACGCTAATTAGAAAATTGGGTTAAAGTACGTGTTTAACCTGCTTGAGCTAAAGTGGAATTTAGCCATCACTATAAGTATATTCCACATGAACCAACATTTTAAGGTTGTCAGAATTCATTTTCATCAAGAATGCATCATCATCTTCCTTTTTCTCTTCTTTGCGCCCATTTCACGATGGCGACATAATTTCATTATCCAACGACCGATTTCATGATTTCAAATTCGATTCTCTAGATAACTCATATACGAAGAAGGTAAGATGCTTGTTTTTGAATTGGGTCAAGTATTTATTTGGATATGAATACTTTGTATTTCATCACAAAACGAAATAGGCAAAGAAAAACAACTCATAATATACGTAGGGATATATTGTGCAATAGACTTGATAAGCACTTAAGTTTGTAAATTATTATTCGTTTTAAAGTGGGTTCAGACAGTACTTAGAAAAGGCCCGTAAATTAAAATAAAATAATTTATGAATCTCGAACTAATAATTTTTACGTCGAGGTTCGTAATATAATTCTAAAAAACTATCGTCAAAATAGCATGGCATTTGGGTGTACATTATTTCATCAAGTAGGTCTGAGCGGGACCTCAAATATCAATAGGATTAAATATAAAATAAAAGATAGGTTACGGGTTAATAAGTATTATGTTAAAGTTTGTTAAATGTTTTTAAAAAATTATCGGCAAAGTTTCGTGAATTTACGAAACTGCTTTAAAAATTGGTTGCAGACGCTAATTAGGAAATTGGGTTAAAGTACGTGTTTAACCTGCTTGAGCTAAAGTGGAATTTAGCCATCACTATAAGTATATTCCACATGAACCAACATTTTAAGGTTGTTAGAATTCATTTTTATCAAGAATGCATCATCATCTTCCTTTTTCTCTTCTTTGCGCCCATTTCACGATGGCGACATAATTTCATTATCCAACGACCGATTTCATGATTTCAAATTCGATTCTCTAGATAACTCATATACGAAGAAGGTAAGATGCTTGTTTTTGAATTGGGTCAAGTATTTATTTGGATATGAATACTTTGTATTTCATCACAAAACGAAATAGGCAAAGAAAAACAACTCATAATATACGTAGGGATATATTGTGCAATAGACTTGATAAGCACTCCCCCCCCCCCCCCCCCCCGCCGATCCGAAACACTCTAAATACCATGTTTATCTTCTCTAAATTCAAATACTTTTGTAATTTTCTAAAAAAACCTAATCCAACTCCCACTTAAGTTGCTATAAGAATTTCATAAACAATACTTCTCAATTAAACTCACGCAATATTGAATTATAATGTACATATTGTAAAAAAAAAATATTAATGTACATTTTAATCAACAACTCTAATATATAATTTAGGGTTAGTTACATAAAAAATCATGATCTTTACGTGTAGTTTTATTTTAATCATGACCTTTAAAAGGTGACATTTAAATGCACGACCTTTCAATTTTTAAAAAATTCATCATTTCAATGTATTTTTGTTGACTAAATTCTTCAATAAACCATTATTAAAGACTTAAATTATAAATTGACACCTTTCGGTTAGAGTATGTAGGATTGTGAATTTTTAGTCATAAAAAATACACAAAATTTTACTTTGATGATAGATTTGAAACAAAATGAAATGTCATGGATACGGGCTTTACACTTTCGAAGGATTGGAAGAGTCTTTCTAGATGATTTTGTTGTTTAACAATTTGGAACATTTGTTATCATGAGTTAAATTGGTGTACTCTTGGAGTGTTATTCTGTGATCTCTTGATTCTTGATTCGTTAAGGTTGTTGGTCTTGTGGAGAATCCTATCTAGATGATATATTATACTAAATTGTTCGTTTGCTATAACGGGTTTATTTAAATGTTTTGATATGGGATACTTGGTGTTGAGTTGTTAAATAAGGGGCAAGCAATGCACGATCTTTATCAGTTGGGATTACAACGTATTCCTTTGGTTTCAGTTGGGTTGGTCACTCGGTTGAGGAGTGCACTTGGAAGACAAAGCTCGTTATGCATAATTGTTATATTTTTCTTCCTTGTGATACGTTGGGATTATTACTTGCGTGTTTATTTTTGGTTATTATGTGCGATCTATTTTGTTGTCTTATGCTTGTTATGCTTTGTGTTAAAATTGAGAACGATTTTGTTTTAAGTTGGGGAGAATGTAATACCCCGAGTTTTCAAACTTGTTTTGGTAGTTTGGTTGTTCGTATAAAGTTCGGTTTGTGATGGACTTTGGTCGTGTTTTCGCTTCAACATGTTCTCGTTGTGATTCCGACTTATTTTCGGATTGATTTATGTTCGGTTAGCATATGTGGTACCTTGGTTGTGTCATGTTGAGTGACTTATGTGTACCCCTTGAGCCTTTAAGTATTTGATCTTGAATTGATTTATTTTCGGGTTGTTATCGAAACAATGTTCACATGTTTTTTCAATCTGTCATGCTATAGTAAAACGCTAATATCTCCTAAATGAACCGTCGGATCGGGCCGCCCTATGGATATTTGTCCCTATAGAGGATTGTCTTTCATTCGACCATTCGAATCGTCGTTTTGACCTTTTTTGGGGTCAAGCGGACCTATATCTGGACCTGTTGGGTAGAACCGTTCGTATGTCCGGTCAACTATGTTTTTTTGTTGTGGCAGTGAGTCAACCGGTTCTATGACCAGTTTTGCCCTGTAGAACAGGCCGTAGGCTGGTTCACTTCGTATTTGCCAATAAAAACTCTATTTTGCGACCAAATCAACCCCCTTTCTAAACCCTAAACTCATTTCTAAACTATTTGCAGTCGTTTTCCTCTCAAATCTTGGTGATTCAAACATTTGTTAAGTGTTTAATCCATCTCTTTTCATTCCAAATCTTTGATTCATCACTTGATTCGATTAGTGGTTCATCTTGTCTTTTGATTCCGTTCTTATAATGTTGGATTTACCTTGTTTCTGAGATTTTCTTACTCTTTGGATTGACAAGATATCTAATCCTTTCTAATCTCTATTGTTGCGAATTAAGTGTGATGTGGTTATCGTTTGTGTTGTATTTTTGAGATGTATGTTGTTGTGGCTTTTGGTTGTATGTTTAGTTGCTGATTTATTCTTGATCTAGAAATGATATATCATATTTGAATTTTCAAGGCATATTGATTTGTTAAGGTAATTGATTATGCTTGGTTTGTCTTCGTTTCGTTTATGTGTGTATATGGGTTTCATTTAAATTAAAATGTTTGGGCTGCCCGTAATCCAATTGCTATGATACTATTGTTTGGATTTCAATTATGTCAATTCATATTAGGAAGGTTAGGACTATTAATGTGTTATTTTGTTATACCTTGTTAATTTGTACGCCTTTGGTTTGTTATTGAATCTGAATTGAGTTATCTAATTGCTAGTTCATGTGTGGTTTAGAATTATGGATTCATTTGGATATCGTAAATTGTTTGGTTGCTTTGATTTGTTCAAGCATGATTATAGGGCTGAGTTGCATGTCTTTGTGATTCATAATTGTTGGGC
Source organism: Mercurialis annua (assembly GCF_937616625.2). Taxonomy (NCBI): domain Eukaryota; kingdom Viridiplantae; phylum Streptophyta; class Magnoliopsida; order Malpighiales; family Euphorbiaceae; genus Mercurialis; species Mercurialis annua. The sequence goes on from NC_065570.1 coordinate 41,026,585, forward strand.
TATCTATTGTTGTTTGGAATTCAGGTTTGGTGATTGTTAAATGAGTTGGTATGTTGATGAATGCCTATAAATTGTTTTGCTTAATTTAAATGTTTAGGGCTGTTTTGTATAATGTTTTTAGGATAATATTATACTTGGATTGTGGTGTTCATTTCATGCTGGTTTATGCCTTCACTAAGCTAAGAAATGTTGTGTTTTGCCATTCTCTATTTTTTATGTATGAGATTGATGTTTAGTTTGGTTATTGGCATTGATTGGGCATGAGGAATACACTTATGATTAATTTGTTTCCTAAGACATGTTCTGACTTATGTTGTCTTTTAAAGCGTGTTGGTTCATTATGGTTTTTTATCAAACACTTTGTTGCGTGTTGATTAATTGGTTGGTTAAGTGATATTGAGTTCCTTGCTTTTCAAACTTGGGTTTTAAATTATTAATTGATTTCGGATTTTAAATATTGATTTACAATTTGGTTATGTTGGGTCGGTCAGACTTGGATCGCCCGACATATGAGATAAGTTTGGAAGTCTTAGTTGACTCGCCTAAGTACCATTTTGGTTTTTGAATTGTTTTATCAAGTTGCTTGAAAAGGTTTATGGATTATGTTTTCAAGTGGAACTCAATAGGACTTAACTTGTTATATGACTTTGGTTATGGGTTGAGTATGAGTATGTACTTTGTATTGGCTTATATCTTAGCATTGATTTTGGTGTTGTGCTAGTCCTATGTGGTGTCTAATACTCCATAGAGTTGGGATATATTTTAGTTCTAGTTTATGCTTTCTTAAACTTGTCGATTGTTCGTGCGTCAAAGTTGAACCAGGTTTAGTTCCTTGTCAGTTTGTCACGGGGATAGCTAATAGTGAGTTTATAATTACTATTTACCGATTTATTAAGTAAATTGTTATTTTGTTTTATATATATACTACGCATATTTTGAACTATTTTATCATTATCGCTATTAGTTAGAACATGCTATCTAATGGGCATCCTTAGTACCGCATGCGCACCAGTTTGATTTTGGTAAGGTATGATATGGTTAGGTTAACTCGGTGGTAGCCTAGCTCTCGGGACCTAGTAGAGTAACTCGGTGTAGTTCAGCTCTCGGGACTCTGGTTATAGATTAAGTGCAGTCGGTGGTAACTCGGTGTAACTCAGCTCTCGGGATCAGGCCTTTTGAATTAAACTATACAAATTAGAATATTTGTGTTTTAGGGTTCCAACTATTAATCGAAATGCATATATAAAATATTTTAACTATTTTTAAAGGTTTTTCACTTAATAAATATAAATAGTGGTATGAACTCATCTCAGAATATCTGATCCCGTTGTTTACCCCATTTTCCAGGTTTATAATTTTGAGCGAGTCAGCTGGTATCCGATTCTTTATTTTCCTCGGAAGTTTTCTTTATTTGAATAAAGTTGTCAAACTTATTTTACTCTTATACCGCAGTAGTAGTTAGAAATCTCTCTAATTTGTTGTCGGATTGGTCCGACTAATTTTATTATTATTTTGACATTATATTTGTTAACTCTAGTTTTATTATTTATGTCATGTCTAGAGACTCGGAGTTGACCGAGCATTTATTATTTAATTGTTGATATTATAAGCTGTTAAAATAAGGTTGGAGTCTCGGTTGCCCCGAGCATTGGTTTTTTTTGCAGGTTTTTGTGTTTGTATGTTATTCGTAAGGTTAGTTACAAGTTTCGGCGTATCCATACGCATATCCTAACGCCGGTTGCGGTCCATGAAATTGGGTCGTAAATAAATGTCAACTTTTAAAAATCGTGATTAAAATAAAATTATATGTAAAGTTGGTGATTTTTATATAACTAACCTTATAATTTAAGATTGCATTGCAAATTCCAATTTTGTATTCTTTGAATTAGCAATTTACTTACAAATGTCAACCAGAGCAATGTCGTAATATTTAGGAATTGTTTTTAAAATCCAGTGATTTAAAAAATTATTTGTAGTTACATAAAAAACGTTGAAACTTATAACATATACGTTTGAACAGTAGGTCCGTAATATTAAATTACTTTGGGGGTGATTTAAGAATTTGTGATACTGTACTATTTAGGAAAATCTCTTACAGTTATTATGTTTATTATGCCTCTAATTAGGAGAGTAACAAAAAATCTCATATGATATGCACAATTTAAATCTGATTCCACCTGCCAAAATTAATTTTTCTTTTTTATAAACAAATAATTCCACAAAATATATTCCATTATTATTTCCTTAGACCAACCATATCAAAAGATGCTTTGATAAAAAAAAACATATATTATAATGAAAATCAGTGTCATCCGTGTGAACATTGAGTTGGGATCAAATTGAATAATTGATTCTTGATTTCTTGACATATGGAGATCTAAATTGTTTAAAGCAATCAATAACTTAAACATAAAACTAATATGCTGAATATATTATTTAAATGTAAGATCAGAATCTTTATGGTAAAATTAAAAAAAAAAAGATGTTTGAACTTTTCATAAAATGTTAATTAGTGTTTAATTTTCTTTTTGGTGTTTTAATTTTTTAAAGATGTATCAAATGAATATTTTATCCTATTCGATCATTGTAATACTAATTAGGCTAAAAATAACATTTAAATCTATTGATATTTTTTTATTTTAATTTATATACACAAGTATATTATCAAATTTATATTTTTATAAATATGATGCAAAAATTTAAATAAAAAAAGGATTTATTTTTATCATTTTGCACACATATAACCGAAAATAATTGAAAATATTTATTTGATATATTTTAAAAAGTAAAAAATTAATGGAAAAATAAAATTTGAAAATTTGAAAAAATAGTACAATATATATTTCAAAAAATAAACATAAAATGAGAAGGAAAAAGCCATCTGGATGATGATGACAATAGGTTTACATCATGATGATGATTGGTCCAAGGATTACACCCAAAGAAACTTTAAAAAATAAAAATGTTTCAAAAAAAACTTCCAACAAACAAACCAAAACTTTTAAACTCTTAATATAATTTCCTATATAAACCCCATAACATCACCTTTGCTTCAGAATTTCTATATATCCATTAACATTTACCAAAACAACTCTTGTGCTTGATTGTGTTATAAATTTACAATAGCTTTATATAACAAGTTATTGTTTAGATTATACCCAACAACAACTACCAAGAAAAGTTGTATCAAATTCAAGAAAGTTTTTGCTTGTTATAATACCATGTCTTCTGCTTCTGATCATGATCAATCCATTGGTTTTAATGAACCAAGAATTGTGACCAAGAAAGTCCTTGCTAAGCCTCAACATGAAGGTGATGGTGCTGTGGTTAGGAGGGGCATTGGATGGTAATCATTTTTTTGATTTGTTTTTCAGATTCTGATTTCTGGGTTGTTGTTTTCTTGAAATTTTGTTATGTGGGTACTCATCAATTTTAATTCTTTGCAGCCATGAATTGAGGTTCTTGGATCCTTTTCTGATGCTGGATGATTTTTCAGTGAGTGCTCCTGCTGGTTTTCCTGATCATCCACATAGAGGTTCTTCAAACATTCCCATCCATTTTATTTCTTCTTCTTTTTTACAGATTGGGATCTTTTTATACTAATATTAGAATTTGCTTGTTAACAGGGTTTGAGACTGTTACATACATGCTTCAGGTAGTGTAGATTTTGGTTAAAAGTTTAGTTCAAGAATCTGATTTTGGTTAAAAATAAGAAACTAATGTGAAATGGAATAATCAGGGGGGCATCACTCATCAAGATTTTGCAGGCCATAAGGGTACCATTCACACTGGAGATGTGCAGGTCAATCAATTTTGTCTTTTCTTTTACTCATTCATTTTTTTTTATTAAATTATGTGCTCATTTCTTTAGTCTATTTTATTTATCTGCAGTGGATGACAGCAGGCAGAGGTATAATTCACTCAGAAATGCCTGCTGGTGAGGGAGTACAGAATGGCTTACAGCTTTGGATCAATCTTTCTTCTCAAGACAAAATGTAAGCAATTTCAGCCATAATAATACTCTTCATTTATTTGCAGCTAACATCATAAAAGATTTAGTCTTTAAAGATGTTCAAATGTCAACTTGAATAAATTTCTACATTTTAAATTCATGTAGTGAATAAATTGATTCAGTTGCTTGAAACACATGGAACCTTGAACTCATAATTGGTTCATTATTGCAGGATTGAACCAAGGTATCAAGAACTATTAAGCGAGGACATAAAATATGCAGAGAAAGACGGGGTTGAAGTTCGAATACTGGCAGGAGAATCGATGGGCGTAAGGTCTCCAGTTTACACCAGAACGCCAACAATGTACTTGGATTTCACTCTAAAACCGAAAACTCAAATGCATCAAAGTATTCCAGAATCATGGAATGCATTCGTGTACATCATCGAAGGCGAAGGAGCATTTGGCGTCAAAAACACTTCAGTTGTAGCAGCTCATCATGTTCTAGTTCTGAGCTCCGGAGATGGTTTAAGCATTTGGAACAAATCCTCGTCGAAGACATTAAGATTCGTGCTAGTTGCAGGGCAGCCGATTAACGAGCCAATAGTTCAGCACGGACCTTTTGTGATGAACACAAAGGAGGAAATTGATCAGACAATTCAAGATTATCATTACAACAGAAATGGATTTGAAATGGGAAAGTATTGGAATTCTAAGTGAAAGAAAGTTGGAAGAAAATAAACAAAGATACCATGTTTATGAATGTCTTTATCAGTCAAAAATGTTCCATTTTTATAAAATAGCAATCAAATATGTTCTAGAATATCTACAAGCTGCTAGAGTAGCAAAGTCAATGATGGATCAGCTCATCTTAGTTGATCTTTCCAATTTAAAAGTTTTTTGTTGTGGTAGTTGAAGCTTATTAATCAATTACATTTTTTTGTGTTTTCAATTTATTTTCTTGTTGAATTAATGTTCTTATCATTTACTTTCTTATATGTTGTATGATAGTAGTAGATATTGGGTTCCCATTCATATACTACTACACCCCCCACTCCTACTTTAATTACTTCCACTGGTGCTGTTTGATATTAGTGTTTGGTTTAAAAATGTGTTTTTTTTATTTATTTATCTATTTTTTAAATATATATTTATTTACCTACAGTTTTTATAACACAAAATAGAACATTTTATCATTGTCCAAAGACAGTCCTAAACGAATCATTTGATGATCAAACTTTGATTCATTTCAATATGATTACCAGACTCTAATTTTGTTTCAACCGTAGATTTTTCGTCCAAAAATATATACGTGGCAGCTAGATTTGTTTTCATTAAAAGCTTATCATATGTTCACAATTTGATCCAAAGTTTCTGATGAAATTAAATTATGCATAATAAGTTTTCAAAAAAAAAAAACATCCGATAGCCATGTGGCAAAAATGAGTACAATTCGGCTAGGAATACCTGATGAAATTAGACTTTAATAACCGAAACAAATTAAAATTTGATCACCATAATACAACAATATGCTAATTTAGACTCCATTACCGGGGAAGAGCGATTACAGTTAAAAAGAAACAATCTAAACTTTAAATTATACAACAGACTTGTACCAACAAAATACACAATAGAGCTTGTTGCAATAAATTTACAGATACAACCCAACTATAAGTTCCTTCTTGCTATAAAAAATCCAGTGACTTCAAAAAAAGAAAAAAAGAAAATCCAGTGGCTGCTGAATAGCAGAACTAACAAATACAATTACTATGAATGACCCTTAAACATTATACAGCCTCACCAAGTAAAGAAAAACTGTTTGCTTTACTATGAGTTATTACAGAATTCTAAACCACAAAAATTCTGACTGCCCTTTTTGTATTGAACTAAACAATTTCATTTCTATAATCTTTTTTTAAATTATTTTCCAATTAAAGAAGCTTGAACACAAATCATAAAGAAGGGAACAAATAAAACAACCAACCATGAAAAGGACCCCTCAACTTGTACAACTTTTGTCGACGAGAAAGATGAGAGTTCACCTGGAGCAGCACGACGATAAATAGCTTTGGGATTGTTTTGATCCATCACTATTGTTAACGAGGGTTACCCTGTTCAACGACAATTCTGCTTTGTATGTATCTGAATTCAAAACCTTCCGGCTCACGTTGTTATAAATCTCGCGAATAACTATCTCAAAAGCCTTTTTAACGTTTGTTGAGTCAAGGGCCGATGTCTCCATGAAGAACAATCCTTCTGCTTCAGCAAGGCTTTTACCTTCCTCGACACTCACGTCCCTGATGTTTCCCAAATCACACTTGTTGCCCACCAACATCCTTGCGACAGTTGTATCAGAATGAGCTGCATCATTTTTCAGGTAAATTGATCCATCAGATGTCTATTTCAAAAGTTAGAATGAAATACCGACGCCCAAATGGAACATAGTTAAAAGTTAATTGATGATCAAACCTGTACTTTAGAAAACTAGAATAAAATAAATCTTTTCATGCATCTGAAAAGAAACATTCACTACTAAAAAATATAAGGTATGATAAATAATTTTGATTACCGGATAGATAAAAAATCTATTATCGACGTACAACAGTGAGTTATAGTCCACGTAAAGAAGACAACTCATCAACAATAAAAAAAACAAAAACTAATAAATACCCCAGCAATTTGTAACCAGCACTTTTATTCATTTAAATATTGAACAAAGGCATAACATACAGCCGATGTGGTCCTCGGTCACCTTACTTTATGACATGATGAACTTCATGGTCATGTCGTCTAAGATTGACAACAATAAAATTAAAGTGACGGCATTGATTTTTGGTGAAATAATATCAAAGTTGAAGAATTTAAATGTTATAAATCAAAGAAAAAAGACTGATAGGAGAGAGAAGGAAGTCGAGGGATTATCAACGCAAATCATCCCAATTTTTAAGATCCAAATTTAATATGTTTCCAGAGCTCAAGGAACAAAGTCTAAGCACTACACTTGGTAACTAATCAATTTGTGGATATACGAAAAATGGCAAAACTACTCTTCATTAACACAAAGAATTCAACTTGCAGGCCCAGATGCCAGATGCATAAAGGAGCGTGATCAAATGAAGTTTCAATAAGTAAGCATGTGAATGTAAGACTTTATATATTTGCTTTCACTCCAATCCTCAGGTCAAGACTTGGTGCCCAAAGTGAAACTACTCCCATGAAGTGCTAGTTTGTGAAGCATTGGTTTCACTGCCTATTTTTAAAAGGATAAGGATCATCTCTAGTGATTGAACATGACCTATGTTCAATCAATCTACACTCTTCATTATAAATTAGTGCAGAAGGATTCCAAAAAAGTTCTTTACATTATGCACAACTAACATATAACAGCTGCAAATTCTTGATGGCTAAGACTTTTTCATAATGATCAATTAGTCTGAATCCTAGCAATATCATATATATAAGCTACAACTAAATGTAGATTTTCATAGCATGACAAGTTCTCCTTTTTGTTTTTTGTTTTTTGGAACATTGATAGTATGACAACTTAAAGATTGATTGGATAAGAAAGACTGAAATTTAAAGGTAGGGAGCCCAAGTGCTAGAGAGAAATTGACCTTGAAAATGGTAGTCAGTAGTGCCATGAATCCAAGACAGATACGCCAACAGTAAATTAACAAACTCATTTTCACTCCTAATGAATCCTATTAGGAAAACAAATTCCATACTATGTTATAAGTATGAGATACAAACATTAAATTCCGCACATCAAGCTGAAACCTTCTTTGCTCAGTGCTCATGATTGAATTATTCTACATATTTAGAAGCTAAAAAGAAATATATGTCTTCATTGTGTTGGAGAACCTAAAACTCTAAGAATATGGAGGGGCAAAGCATAGAAATAGTTAAACCAAATCACTTGTTGAGCCTGCCAGCGGCTGTGTGTGTTAGAACACTAACCCACATAAAATGGTTCATTTGGTTAAACTCCCCAATTCATATTTTGCAGAGGTAGAAATCTCAACTTGAAGAACTTTGTTTGAAACGCTACAAGATGCACAACCTGTCTACTCTACAAATTCAGCAGCCTAGACATATTTGCTACAAACTCTTGACATAAGAAACGAGTGAATCTGATACAAAATGATGTGATCTCACAACTTCGCTCAAGCATAGCAGGAAAAGTTCGGATGCACACTTCACTGAAGATCAAACAACGTTCACACTGCTATATGTGTCTCTACCATACTTTAACGCTCAAATTTTTTAATTATAAATGGACTAAGTAAATAAAAACCAAGTACATGAGTACCATGCATGAATGTTTTGCATGGCTGAGGAGTTCTTTAATCTTATAAATAAAAGCATACTGCTACACCTCAACTACTAGATTTCACGAAAAACACTAAATGCTGAAACATGGAAATAGGCACCACGGAACTGTTTTTTTGAAAGTTTTCAGTTGCACATCGTAAAATAGTTCAGTTTCCATAGTAGGATGTTTCTGTGAAGCACATGCTCAAACCTAGAGAATTATATCAGACAAGCTCTAATATTGTATTAGTATAACACGACAAATGTAATTTCTGAATAAGCATATGTTTTGTTATTCAAGGTGCTACTGAATTTTTTACTTGAAACAAGAAAGTTTTTCTCCACGGGATAGATGGTTCCTCACTAAGCAATTGACTATTTGACATGTGCAAGAAATCTTTATCAAGACAACCTCAGATTTTTCTCCTACTTCAACACAACCTCACATGGTAATACATCCACAGCAATAGTTGGCTGTTAAAAGTGAGCTACATCCATTTCTTCCCTTTCACCTATTTGGTTTGCTATTGAAATCTAATTGAATTACCAACAAATAAGCATAGCTCAAAAAGTATTAGCACATTATGGCGCTCTGCCAGCTATTTATTGAGATATGATATGACTTACTAAAAATAATTAAAGATGACATTTTCAAATTTTATCATTGGAGCACAATTTGGCTGAACAGCATTAATTGCCTGGATGCAGAATTTATCGAATATGCTAATTCGACACCACCATAATTAAATTAAACAGCCCCACATTATCTGTTGGAGTTGGACTAACTACTGAAGAATTTCCCACTTAAGCAACAAGCACCAAAATAGCAATATCCAAAAATGCATATCATCTAAAGCAATGCAACAAAAAGAACATAAAAATAGAACAGAATTAGCATACCAGAATAAATGATGCAGTCAAAAGCATTAATCAGCAAAGAAAATAGAAGAAGCAAAAATGTGAGCAATTACCAAATGCTCGCAAACTTCTTTAAAAAGAGGTTAATTTGGTAGCTTTTTCTCACTTAAGCCTTACAAATCTATTATTGGAACTTCAGATCCATAAAAACTACACCATAGGAACCATAAATCAACAAAAAAACACCCAAATGAAGCAAATATATTTATGAACTCATTAGATAAAACATGCTCACTAGATCATTAACTCAATAAAGAAAATCCACAAGCAAAAGAAAACCCAAAAGGGTACTCATCAAACAAACCCAAATACTAACAAAAAGATAGTACAAGCTCATTAAGCCACTGAAAAACACAACAATGGATCAGCATTTTAAATACCCACATAATCTTTTAAACCAATAAACAAAACCCTTAAATGGGTAGTCATCAAATCAACTAAATCTGAATGAACCAACCAAAAAAAAAGGAAAAAAAAAGACTTACTTTTGAGCTCATCAAGCCAACGACCAACACTTTCAAAAGTGGTACGGCGACTAATATCATAAACAATGAGAGCACCAACAGCACCTCTATAGTAAGCAGAAGTAACAGCACGGAACCTTTCTTGGCCAGCAGTGTCCCAAATCTGAGCTTTCACTTCTTTCCCATCAATCTCCATGCTTTGAGTTTGAAACTCTACACCTATGGTTGCTTTGGAGTGTAAATTGAACTCATTTCTGGCATATCTGGACAGCAGATTTGACTTCCCAACAGCCGAGTCTCCTATTATCACCACCTTGAATAGATACTCCTCTCCCCCCTCGTCGTCCGATGACATGCTTTCTTGCTGATACGGTGTGTCGTTTCCAAGAGAAAAAGACAGACAGGAAGGCGGAGAGGCTGTAATGTAATGGGTAGTCAAGCTGGCAAAGACAAACTGCGCATGAAGTGGGACTGATGATGCTATTAAAAGGCTCACTTTTATTAATTTCTTTTGTAATATTGCATGTTTTATAGAAAATTATTAAAAAAAATTGAAAAATTGGATTTGGTGTTTAGTTCTAATATTTTTAAATTTAAAAAATTAAAAATTGTTAATAATTTTTCATATTATAACTAATTATTGGAAAAAACGAAAAAGATGTTTTTCTATTTTTCCTTTATTAAAAATAATTTTTAAAAAATACAATTTTCTAATTGATATTTTTATCTAACAAATTTAAAAAAATACTAAAAAAATAATTTAAGAATTTAACAACGAAGAATCACTATTTATTCAATCTAATTATTGATACCATTAACAAGCACTTACATGTAAAAATTGTCACAGTTTATAACTTTGTAGTTAAAAAACACTTAAACCGGCCCTAAACCGCTCCTTGAATGTTTCAGACCGTTTTCAAAAATTAACACTACATTTATTAGAAAAGGGTTTGGCTTTCGAATTTAAATAAATTATTTTTAATTTTTTAGTTAATTGAATTTTAACATTTGTATACCAAAATCAAATAAGTTATTTATGTCAACTAAATTTCAATTTTTTTTTCAAAAAAGAGTCTTGCATTATAAATAGACAATATTTAGCTTAGATTAAAAGAGTTCGGAATCTAATTTAAACAAAAATGATTTGTTTGACCTCGAGGCATATGTTCGAAAAATTTATTTATTGCATAATTTTATATGTATCTATTATTTTATTTTATTTAAATTTTATATTAGATTTTATTTGAGTTTAGTAATTTGAATTGAATAGAAATTAGTATAATTTTTGTAAAAAAATTTGCTTAAATAAAATTTTCATCTAATAAAATAATAAATTATATAAAATCCGTCATTTAAACTATGACCGTCTAATAAAAAGTTAAAATAAGTATTATTTTAAAAATAATTTTGTAAATTTTCATCATTATGGTGATAATTGTTTTACTATTTTATTATATTAAATTGTTTTATGACTTTAAAAGTTTATTATATCCAAATAGTAAAATCTTTAAGTTAATAAATTTAAAATGCACCTATTTAATAAAGTTTATAGATTTTAAACAGTCAATTCTAATGGTGATATGTTTTAGATTATAAAAATTTAAAATTTAACTTTTCTATAATTTTAAAGGCATGCTATGATTTTGATAAAATTGATGATTATTATAGTATGATGCTATGATTGCACATGCTATTTATAATTTATTAATTTTATTATTTTATCATTTAAATAATAGAATTTTTTTTATCTAGATTAAGACTTTCATCACATAAATTCATGATAAGTTCTTCTTTTCCAAAAATTAAATAATTAATCCTAAAGATATCTATATTGTTTTATTATTGAATTTTAATGACTGAATTGTGATTGGTTTTATTTTAATTATTGAATTTAAATCTATTGCAACTGACAATATTTGGTCAAAATGCCAATGTGGCAGTCGATTTTTCCACATGGCGATCATTTGTTACTTTTGCTATCCTAGAAACTTGTTATTTATACATAATATTAATTATAAATTAAAATTTGATAATCAAATTAAAATAAATTAAAAATTTAATCATTAAAATACAAAAAATTAGATAATTTAAATATTCTCAAAATGAATTACCTTTGGAGAGCTCTTTTTCTTTTCTCTCTCAATTCTTTTGAATCCGTTTTTTTCCATTATCACAATAATTTTTCTTTTCATCTTGCATTTATTTTATAGTTAGTTTTTTGGTGAACAAATGATCACTTTACCCTCTGAACTTGGCGCAAAGTATCAAAAACGTCCAAATTAGTAAAATGGGATTACTTTTACCCTGAACTTGTCAAATTTGATACAAAAACCCCCCTCTCCACTCTCACTTAAAAGAGTGAGATACACTTTCCGGTTTTCAAAGGTGGTTTTTTCTTTAAGGTGGTTTTAAATAAAAAAAGGTTTAAAATGGTCCTAATTTTTTTAAACATTTTAAATTAATACCTAATAATATAAAAAAAAAACAATTTCACCCCTTTAATAATAAGTTTAAAATGACAAATTAACCCTTCAATTTTAGTTTTTTTACAATTTTTTTTAATTTATATAGATATCAATAATTTCATAAAATCAAAAACCGTAAAAAATATTTATACACTAGAAATTAAAATCGACCCCTCGGAACAAAAAAAAATTCATTTTCGGACAAAAAAATTTCATTTTCAGGCGAGGAGGAGCTCCTCCTCACCTGAGAAGCTCTCTTCAAGAACAGATCCAACGATCTGTTCTTGGCTGTTCTAGGCAAGAACAGATCTTTGTGATCTGTTCTTGCCCAAGAACAGATCTCCGGCGATCTGTTCTTGGGCAAGAACAGATATCTACGCGATCCGTTCTTGCCAAGAACAGATCCACGCGATCTGTTCTTGAATCAAGTGATTCAAGAACAGATTGTTCTTGAAGGAGCTGCTGCTCAGATGAGCAGCAGCTCTTCTTCTCCGGCGAGGATTTTTCCTCCTCGCCGGAAATGAAAAAAATAATTTTTTTGTGTAAAAATGTCTAAAAGGGTCCTTAGACTAATTAGGAGTTAATTATGATTAATTAGAGTTTAATTAGGAGTTAATTATAATTAATTAGAATAAATAATGGTTAATTAGAAACTCATTCTCCATTTAAGGTGCCACATCAGCGTAGGGGTGTTTTTGTACCGGTTTTGACAAGTTCAGGGTAAAAGTGATCCGGTTTTGCTAAGTTGGACGTTTTTGATACTTTGCGCCAAGTTCAGGGGATAAAGTGATCCTTTGTCCGTTTTTTTTGGTGGATATATATTTATAAGCAACAATCTAAGGTTTATGATCTTATTAATGTTGCCTTTTAAAATTGAGCTTCAAATATTCATCCAAATTCTAATTGTACATACAGATATCTCAAAACTACCACACACAAATATAATATTTATATACTTTCTATATATATATCACCCTGATAAGATAAACAATCATTATTTCAATTACTTTCTCTTTTTTTATCATTCAATTCTCTTTTGAACAAAAGGTCAACACGCCCCCTGAACTTGTGACACAGGGTCATCTAGCTCAATTTATACTTTTTTGAGCAATTGACCCCAAAACTCTTTAGTTTTGGGTTAAATAATCCCATAATTTATATTTTTATTTTAAAAAACAGATTTAGCATAATTATATAGCAACAATTAGGGAAGTATCTAATTACTTTTTTGCATCCCTCACCTCCGATTTGTATTTTACGCGTTTTAAAAATACAATTATGGGGTTACTTGATCCGAAAATGAAGAGTTTTTGGGTTATTTGCTCAAAAAAGTATAAATTGGGTTAGATGACCCCGTGACACAAGTTTAGGGGGCGCGTTGACCCTTTGTTCATATAAAATTAGTATTGGGCAAGTAGACAAATTATCATATAAAATTATTATAATGTTACAATGTTGATATTGTGTTGATTTTCGGTTGATTTTGTGTTGATTTTAGCATTGGTGAAAAAGACAATAATAATTTTGAATTATTATGATGTTACAATGTTGATTTTGTGTGATATTATGTTTATATTATGTTGATATTAAATTGATTTTAGCATTTGCAAAAAAGACCATATATATGTGAAATAAAGTAAAAAAAATTAAAATTAAGTTGCAATAATGTTGAAAAAAATAAAAATTAGTATAAAAAAGATTAAAAAATTTTAATTAGTTAGTTTATTAATTGTTGTTAATTTTGTGTTGATATTAAAACTGACGAAAACGTCAACAGTTAAAAAAGGTCAAAATGAAAAAAATGAAAAATTATAAAAATTAAATATATGATAAATATTAAGTGCAGTAATATAATGGTGAAAAAAATTGAAAATAATAAAAGAAAATGTTGAAAAATAAAAGTTAGAATAGAAAATAAAATTTTAGAAAAATAGTATAAAAAAAAAGTTGGTATGAAATGTAAAAAATTTATAGAGATTTTAAAATTTCCGGTAGTGTCATCGACAGGTGGGGCTGGGGGTGGGGGGGAACTGCAGTCGTAACTCCGGTAGGAGTGTAGTCATCAGCCGTGCAAACTCAGTACGAATCCACTCGTCGAAACCCGCCTCCGCAGTACGGATCCGCTACTCGAAACCCGCCTCCGCAGTACGGATCCGCTACTCGAAACCCGCCTCCACAGTACGCATCCACTGCTCGACCCGTTCCTCAACCTCTCTCGCAATCCGCTGCTCGATCTCCTTAGTGACAAACCCCGGCTGTGTCTGGGATGATCCGCGGCGCAATCGGCTGCTCTCGCCAACATAGGATGCTGAAGCTGAACCAATCTCGTATACTCGCTGCTTCTTGATCGCCTCGAGAGACAAAAACATCTCATTCTCGTCGATCGGCTCCAGAGTCGACGAACTCCCCTCCTTATCTGTAATCCATAATGTAGCTTACATTTTACTAAATTTTTTGATTCTTAAGACATGGTTTGATCAAATAATTTTTCATTATCAAATTTATCAATTTAATAAAATTCCCTCATTTACATACAACATCATATTATGTCATATATTTACAATAAAAAATCGGTTTAGAAAACTTAGAAATAAGGTAAATAACCATAAATAAATACTAGATATAAGAGGGGAATGGATAACATGAGATAAAACTGGCATATGATTTAATAATAAACAATCATGGCAAGCATATAGTATAGAGTCTAAATAAGCTAATAACCTTGGATTTCTAATAAATAAATATTTAATCTGAACTTTATTCTTTTTGCACGTATAAAATTTAAACAATTTATGGAAAGTGAGGTTGATTTTGAGTATTTACCATCATTAATTATTACATATGCATCAATTTATATTTCCAATAAAATCTTATGATTTATATGTCTTTAATAGATATAGAATGCAACTGAATTATGCATTAGCTTGCAAACTACTTTAGAGTTCAAGGTATGTGTACGCATAATGTTAATTAATATGAATATACATTATAAGACCAGTGAGCGGAGGGGGTTCGAGGGCCGCTCGTTCAAACTAATGGTTGGCTTGGGGTCGAGAAAGGTTTTGGAAAATTGAGTCGCCACCTAACTAAGATAAGAAGTGCTTTTTATACCGATTGGGTAGATGTGAGCGGAGCGGAGTTCGGGGACCGCTCGCCCAAGGCTTATGGCTAACTTCTTGATCTAGAAATGAATTTTGAAGATGAAATTGACACCTAGTTCAACTAGAAAATACCTTTTAAACCGACGAGGTAACCTTACTCGCTTATGGGTAAGATTACCATATATCAGACCTAAAGACCGAGTTTTTGGACCTCCCCGAAACTCGTGTGCCTAGCTTATCGATTACTAGTTTTATTTGTTTGACATATTTGCATTATCTAATCTTAACAGTATATGCAGTTCACAGGATATAAAAGCTGGAAATAAACAAGTATGAAAGTATGGTAAACACTTAGACTCGCATATGACTCGATTTGGACTTGACATGCATATCAAGTAGTAGGTACTCCATACATCTAACCTTAGAGGTTTCTAACAAGTATCAAAAGTTTGGCTGGTCTGAAATAATAACATGCACAAAATCTAAACCGGGAGTCTAAGTTTGATTGATTCATTTTATTAGGTGATTTTGAAAAACCTATACAACCGTTACTACTCATTTCATGGCAGTCCTACGATGTCTAGGTGATGGGCTGGAATTGCATTTAACTAATTTAAGTGATTAGTCCTTTGACCGGTTAATGGATATGTTTTTGGAAAGTAGTAAAAATTGTTGGCATACCCAAGTGCAATTGGTATACATGCAAGATCATAGATACTTTTTAACCTCATTGACTTTGAGCGTCTGGCACTCGCACGGGTTTTGACCATCGGTCTGGTCGGAACTGGCTCTCGGTCAGATCATGAGAGTTATGCGTCTCGTCGTTCTGGTTCTACTGGTGTGAACCGTGGTCGATTCCGGATTCTAATGAACCCGAAATCTACTTTGGAAGTTGTTGGTTTGCTGGGCCTCGGACTCGTGGGACCAGTTTATATTTTATGTTACATTATTGGACTTTTGGGTCCATTTTACATCGAGTTTGGCCCGTTACAAAGCAGAAAAAATAAAGTACATAAAAAACAGTAAATCTATGTTCGAATTGTGCCTAATTTCGAGATCAAACGAGCATAAAAACCTAATTTGAAAATATGCGAGGCATTTGGAAGATTTGGGAGAAAAATTTGGGAAGCAGTAACTCAGCGCCGGTGGTACTGCCGGTGCCACGACCCAATCTCATGGGCCGAGACTGATAGGAGTAGAAATACTCCTATTTGTAGGTTGTTTCTGAGTCATTATTTGCATAATATTTGTTGTTTTAGACTTTATTAGTGGCTTATTATCATTTTGAGTGTTTCAGGAGAAAAATGCAATTATGACTATTTTTGGAGAATTTTTGGTGTTTTCGAGAAGTCCTGATGCCTAAGGAGCGGTTTGGAGTTGGAAAGAGATTGAAAGTGAAGATTTTAGTCCCAAGGCATAATTGACCCGCTCGCACATAATTTTCCCAAGGAGTGTGCGAGCAAACATGGGTTGTACAATAGCTTATGAAGAAATTTGAAGATTGGCCAAGTCAAGATGTGTGCGATCGCACACCTCAACCCGCTCGCACACCTAGTGTTGAAGGGGTGTGCGAGCAAATTTCAAGGAACTCAGTAGTAAATTGATAAAATGTGGAATTTGGCCAAGGCAGGGAGTGTGCGTTCCCACACTCCAGTACCCGTTCGCGCACCTTGTGCAGATTTTTGCCAAATGGACAAAAATGCCCCTGAATCACTTCCGAAAGCCGCAAAAACACGAGGGCACTTCTGGGTATACACCAACTTTGACCTAACATCAGATTTTAGAGTTGGGAGCCGTATATATACTAATTTGTAACATTGAACAAGGGTTCGCTCAATTTTGTACTAGACATAAACCCTAGATTAGTAATTTTTCTTATTCATTATCAAATTACTTAGTTCTTCATTATTCTATTGTCGATTATCATTAGTTTACTTTCGAACAAGGTACGATTTATATCAATTTCATATTCAGTATTTTATTTAATCTCAGTATGAATTCTTTAATGATTGTTTTTAGTATTGTTATTATTATGTCTAGCTAAACCCTTCGTTGGAGATTATTAATCAAATTATGGCTGTTTAGTTAAATTGGAATTATGGGTTTTTGTTCTTAATGTGTTTTTAATTATTGTGCTTAATGCTTAGACTGAATTGATCACTTAGTCTATGCCTTTTGTTTTAATTTTAGCTCGAGAGAGTAAAATTGGAATAGAACAACATAATTAAGAACGTAGGAGTTAATTGCGCGAGAGTGAATTAACGAGTGCATGTTCTTAGGATTCACTTCATAATCATTCAATTAATTAGTAATTAGGTTAATCATTGTGCGAGAGTGAGTTAATTAACCTATTAATTATTAGTGTTATGCTTTTGCCTGTAATTGTTCGAGAGAGAATTTTAGGTGCCTTCGATTAGTCCGAACCATATCAGAACAATACAATCTATAACCCGAATTATATAAACAGCATAACAAAGATTAATAAATCCCTGCTTTTCTCATTATTGTTAAACACCAATTTAATTACAGCTTTAGTCTACTTAATCTACATTAGTTTAAATTTGTCTTTTAATTTACTCAAACAAACAAAAATTGTCTTTTCGACTATTCGAATCGAGTCTCTTAACTGGTTTTCTTTAGAGATTTCTCTGTGGGTATGATATCTGGACTTCGCAGTCTATATTAAAAGTTGGCTACGTACGCTTGCGTATTTGAACCAACAAGTTTTTGGCGCCGTTGCCGGGGAAAACATATCTTTAACAGCTAAGTTAGAATTGCTTGGCTTGTTTTAGTCTTTATTTTTCTTGTTTTACGCGTGTGGTTTGTTAATTGTGTTGTTTCAGGTACCCTTCTCTTAGTGTATGCATAATACACGACGCAAAGGACTACCGCTAGAACCGTTTCAACAAGACCTCATTACCTTTGAACGCAGTGTCAGAAAATCAACACACTCAACTCAAAGGAACCTTGATATGGCTAACGAAGATGATGTTCCTCCTGGATTCAATAATGTAGGTGATAACAGAGTGATCCCGCAGGATCAGAATCAGCAGAATGCACAAGGACAGAACAATGAAGGGCCTAGAGTAAAAACACTGATGGAGTTGTTTCAGCCAAATGTGGGGAATAATACTCATGACTATTTTGCACACCCTGTGCTGACTCTTTATTATGAAATCAAAACTAGTGTTATTCAGCGGCTGAAGGATAACTGCCAGTTCTATGGGCTACCTAATGAAGATCCTAACACACACCTCGCAAACTTTTTGGAAGTATGCAGCACATTCAAGATCAGTAACATGACTGAAGATGAGGTGTGGTTGCGCCTATTCCCATTTTCTCTTAGGGATAATGCGAAACAATGGATCCATGCTTTACCTAGAGCAGGCGTGAACACTTGGGCAGATTTGGCAAAGGCTTTCCTGAACAAATACTTCTCCATGGCAAAGACTGCAATGCTGACAAGAGACATTATGCTCCATCAGCAACTTGATGGAGAGACAGTTCATGAAGCATGGGAGCAGTATAAGGAGATGCAGAGACAAGTCCCACATCATCACATCACTCGAGAGAACCTGATCCAAACTTTCTATAATGGATCAACTGAACTGGGCAGAAGTACTATCGATGCAGCTGCAGGAGTGTAATACTCTAAAGTATTTAATTAGCTAATTGGACCACGTGTCCAGTTTCGAGTCGCAGAAGTGGCGATATCGGAAAGTTTTCCGATAAATAAGTTTTAGTAGGTCGGTTTAGAAAAGATTATTACGGAGAAAATTTATATTATATTTCAATTCTAAAATTAGAATTGGAATTAAATGGAAAAATGGCAAGAAAAGTCCAAAATAAGATACAGGGACCAAAGTGGTAATTTAGCCACTTTGTGTCGAAAATGGAAATATTGGATTTTAACGGGAAAGTATTAATATCGAGTTTCGTATTATTTATCGGGGATAAAATAATACGTATAAGTCGTAATAAAAGAAGTTATCGATTTAGCTATGGACTAAATCGTGCGAAAGAAAAGTTTAAAGGATAAATGATAAGAATCAAAAAGAACAAGGACTCAAGTGAGCTTTTAGCCAAATCATATATAATTAAGAAAATATGAAAGAAGGGAAGAGAGACTTCCAGAGAGAGCGAGGGAGTTGAGAGAAAACCTTCGATCGATTTGTTTCGCCGCCGTTTCTCCGTTCGACGTCCGATTCAAGCGATTCAAGCGGCGATTTCTTCAGAACCGAAAGCTCTATCATCTCCGGCCATCAAATTAAGGTAAGAGGTCGGGTTTTGGCATAAAAATATGGGTTTGTTGGCTGTTTTGATTAGGATCGAGTTTAGGTTGAATTTTGACGTTTTTGAAGTTATTATGGTGTTTTTGAAGAAACCGAGAGATGGGTATTGAGTATGGGTGTGTGAAGTACGTCGGAATGGTGATAAAACCCCGGAAAATCGACTTCCGGGGAGCTGTGCACGTGGTGCACGACCGTGCACCACAGGTGCACGAACATGTACTGGAAGTACACGAACGTGCACCTAGCAAGGTACACGATCGTGTACCTAAAGTACACGAACGTGCACTTTTCATGGTGCACGAACGTGTACTGAGAGTACACGAACGTGCACCAGTGAGGTGCACGAACGTGTACTTGATTACACGAACGTGTACCCACTGAAGGGCACGCCCGTGCACCCTGACTTGCCTCCACGCGTATGCAAGTTGTAATTGATCTAGGTGTGTGACGTTTTGAGTAATTTGACTCTAAAGGACGGGTTTCGGACTTTGAGAATCATTAATCTCGAGATTAGCTCGACGTTTTAGATAATTAATAATAATGGAAAACGTCAAGGACGTTAAGCGATTCTCAATTATGAGAAATAGTATTCGCTAAGTCGTTTATATGACTAAAGTTATTGAATACGTAAATAAGTATAAAATGAAACTAAATCCTAAAACTTAAAAGTATTATACGTATAAGAATGCGAGAATCACGTCTAACTATTAAACAATTTATCAGACGTGTCAGCAAGTAGTGGAGTCAGTAGAAGCGGACTAGCGAGAGCGTACTATCAGATCGATCATATCATTTCTTGGATTGCGGTCACTGTGAGTTGCATTTTACTTTCGTGTATTATATATATAAAGTTATTTTGTATATATATATATATATATACTTTTTATACGCATCGCATGTTATATAATTGATTGAAATGTTATATGCTTCATTAATTTCTATATACGAGAACTAGTATGCGATCCGAAGAAACTAGCTACCTATTGGGTGTCAATAGGCTGTGTGATCACCAGTATCGAGTCAGTCTAGTATATTTGCATTTGAGAAATGACTTAACACAGCTGGGAGCTGATGATGATTATAAAATTTACGTGGCTGGGCCACCAGCGAGTTAGACTCGCGATTGATATTTACGATTGGGTTTTTGATACGAGTGAGTACTCGGCTACGGTGTAGTCTGGAGTCCCCGTATTTAGTGGTTGGGCCACTAGCGAGTTAGACTTGCGATTGATATTTACGATTGGGTTGAATGATAATGATTATTGAGAAATGTGTCGCATGCTAGGTTATTAGTTTCGTACGGATCAAGTACATGTTTATATGTTTTGTATTATCGTTTCTTGAAATGCGATGTTATGTTTTTATGGTAATACCGTTAGTAAATGCACACTCACTCAGTATTTCCCCAAATACTGACCCCTCACCTTTGATGTCTTTTAGGTGTTTAGCTTGTGGACTTAGCTAGAGGACAATTTTGAAGTCCAGAAGTCAGCTGTATATGTTAGTTTCTGACTTCTGTGAATGCTGCATTAGTGGTCCTTCGTCGATAGTATAGTAGCCTAGACAGCAGTTCATTTTGATTGTATATATTAACTACTGTTATTGTTTTATATGCATTTTGATAGGCTACGTGTTTAGTATATGATCCACGGCCCCAGATGCCGGTGAGATGTTTGAAACACTAACTGATGTATATAGTACCGCGAGGTCAGTGCGTACAGGGTACGGTAACTAGAGCCCGCGAGGTTTTGAAACAGTTAGTGTAAATGTATGATTATATGTTATATATGTATATTTGCTTCCGTTGTTTGATATTATTTGTTTATATTATATTTACGAAAAATTAATTGTGACTTTAGGCTTGCTACAGGCTCCGGAGCTACCACTCCCGTTCCCTAGCGCCGGTTGCGGCTCAATATTTTGGGTCGTGACGATGTTGGTATCAGAGCAGTTGGTCCAGTTACCACTGCTAGATTTGTTTGATTGTCTGTTTGACTGGAAGTACGTTGTCAGTAAGTATACCTAGGAACTACTGCAGCAATGAGTCAGACCTCGGTTGTCTGTAATTGTGTTATATGTGCATTAGTAGTATGTGGCATTACGCGCGCGAACCAGGACTATTAAGTTGGTAAGTGAATAGTAATTGTTTATATGGACGACTAAGGCAACTAAGTATTTGTTGCTTGCGCTAAGAAATAGAAAGTGGTTATATGTTCACAAATTACGAACGATTGAGGTAAGTAAGTGTTTATTTCTTGCGCTGAGGTTATTAAGTGGATTTATGCTTGCGAATTATGTGTGACGAGATTAAATGGTAGATGTTTACAGCATGCTATACATTGATGATTGGGATTGCGTGTGAAATGGGCTCAGATGGTCGCTTACGTTTGAAATTGTTTCTTTTCAGCATGTCTGGGCAAAACGGAGCTCAGTCGCATGCTGAGGAAGAACGGGAGGAAGCGCCTCCTATATTTCAAAACAGGTTTCATAATGAAGTAGGCGAACCATCTGGGGTCCATCAGAATGGATTCCACGCAAATATTAGAGCATCACCAGAGATATGTCAAAATGGCTATATGTCTGTGTCAGAGATAGATAGTTTTTCTGGAAACAGAGTTAGAGTGCATTCGCCGGTAATAGAGTACAGCGAAAAAAAGGAAGAGGAACCGGAGGAAGATCCGGAAGAGGATCCTGAAGAAGATCCTGAGGAAGACCCTGAGGAGGATCCAAAAGAAGAAACAGAGGAGGAAAATCCTCAGGAAGAAGAGTATGAAGAAGAAGAAGAATTAGATGAGTTAGACGTCGAAGAATACAGAGGTGACTATTTCTGGTCAAGTGTGCGGAGATACCACAATTTGAGGGAAGATGCGGACATAGCTAACGGTCAGGCGCATATAGCCCTAAATCAGATTAGGAGGCATATGCGTTCGTTTTCTAGAGGGATGTTGACTGTAGGAGTGTACTCTACTGATTTTCTGCGGATGGCAGAGGGAGTCCCTGATCTGAACGAAAGAAATAGAACCATTAATCGTAGGTATGTCAGGGGTTTAGGACCTCAGTTTGATGAGCTGTATGAGCACGTGGACGAACATTTTAGCACACTTACTACAATGGCCCGTAGGATTGAAATAGAGCATGAGTGGGCGGGTGATCCGGTACGACCCTATTACTTTAGACGTGAGTATCACCCAGATTACGTCAGTACGTCCTCCAGAATTAGAACCAACCCCTATTTTGTGCAAACAGGTGGAAGAAACTCTGGTAGAACAATTAGGGGCCGACACACTGGCGTAGTTATTAGGGAATCTAACGTTCCGCACCAGGCATCTCCAGGTATTAGTGATTTACGTGCTTTAAGTAATTGTGTTTATGTGTTTGCATTATTGTGTTTAAATAATTGCTGCATTGCATAATAGAATGTCAGTAATAGGTTATGCCTATAGGATAATGCCTCGGAAAGAGAGAACCTATAGGAAGCGTTGTAGTTAAACACGCGCCTAATAAAAGAACATATAAACATAACTCACAAAAACAATAATATAATATATACTACATAGTACATTTGTAGTGAACGTAATTCCTATATTACGTTCTAGAGGCTGTAAAAGGGAAAGATAGATTATTATAAAGGAAAATCGATGTGGAACATCGATACCTGTATTTGTATCTGACGTGGTACATAGTATTGCAGAAGTGGATATGGTGATTACAGCAATAGAAAATTTTGAATGTGATTGAGATATTGGAGATATGAAGAGAAAAGGGATGTGACAGAAGAACAGTTTGTAAATGATAGAAAAATGACAGCAATACAAAAATTTAAAATATACCCAATAAATATAAAGAGAGCCGTTAATAGTCGCAAAGCGTATAATCTAGAGTAAGACTTACGATTTTATGAAAATT
Source organism: Mercurialis annua (assembly GCF_937616625.2). Taxonomy (NCBI): domain Eukaryota; kingdom Viridiplantae; phylum Streptophyta; class Magnoliopsida; order Malpighiales; family Euphorbiaceae; genus Mercurialis; species Mercurialis annua. The sequence goes on from NC_065570.1 coordinate 41,049,993, forward strand.
TTGAAAGTTTTTATGATTTTCAAAGTACAATTGTGCTCAGACATCGCATATGATATTGCATAATCACGATAGGAATGCATAAAAGAACGATTTTCAAACTCTAGATCATGCATCATATCTTTATAATGATAAAGGAAATGCGATTTTAAGCAACTCTTTGGTGATGAGAGGTGTCATCACTCTGAGCTACAATTGTACTAACGATTTTAAATGATTTATGAAAAGTGGTTTAGAAAGAGCTGCGCAGCCAAAAGAAGTTTTAAACTTGTTTTGTTCAGTAAGTAAACTCGGATATAAAGCCCTGCGACGAAAACTAAAAGATTATTATTATATAAGAATAAGATTTGTAAAATAAACTCCAATAATAGAATAAAGTCATGTTAATAATTATTGCAACGAGGCTAATGAAGCTAAAGGAGTGATCGTCGGAAAGCATACGCAGATAAGCTGCGATGCACTGGTAATATTTAAGGATATAATATTTATCCTTATAACAGAATAAATGATGAAATGACAGAGAGTCATATTAGACAAAAGAAGCGTAACGAATACATAAGAAAGATAAATGTAATGATTATTCTTATGTTGAGATAGGCGACGTAGCGATCGAAAGTTATATTAGAAGAGAGGAACTAAAAGTATAAGGATGGGAAGACAATAGTATGAATGATGAACATTAAGCGATATTTAAAGGAGATATAGCGTTATCAATATCAGTGTTTAAAGATACAGAAGTAGAAAGAGAAAGGATACGAAATAATGAAGCATACGATTCTGCAAGATATGAAAGTTTAAATTAGATAGATCAAAAGAGGTAATGATACTATATAACTGGTATTAAGTAAAGTTACTAATATCAGCCTTAAGAATTGTAAGTTACGTTAACAGAAAGGAGAAAGGCACACGTATAGACATATGTATCAGTAAATGTATGAATGGTGGATAATGTGAAGAAAAGTGTAAGGGTAAAATTCAAACACCCTCAGAACTTAGTAAGGTAATTAAAGAATGCAAAGTTCTAGAGATACGTCAGAAGGATTATCAGAATAGAACAGCAGTAATGGAGCTATTATAAAAGAAGGAAAGGCGTAGTGAATACAGTAAGTAAAAGATAAGATAATACTTTATTGCTATTGGACAGATATGAGTGAATTATATTTAAAAAGTCACTATGTGATAAGAATGAGAAATGATACTTTGGAAAATGAGAATGAAGTTATGAAGCTAGTCGAAGTAAGAAGAAGAAGTATAAGACGAAAGGGGAAGTCGTTTAATCAATAAGAAAGAAGTTAAGCGAAAGTTAATTAACGAGAAAAGTTCTCGAAACAGTTAAATGTTAAAGAAACATACGAGATTCTTATGAGATTATTATAAATAGGGAATTGTGACATAAAGGAGAAACATTTTTGACTGACGAGTCAATTAATGACTCGAGAGGATCTTTAAGGACTAATCAGAGAAAGTCAAGAAGATAAAAATACGGATAGTATCGGTCAACGAAGACGAGCGTATAAGCTACACGGTTAAAGTCAACACAAAGAAAAGTGCATATAGCAATGGGGAATGTACGAAGGATCACGACCAATAGAACAACATAAAGTTCACAATAACTTAAGCAAAGCAAGGAAAAGTTGGAGGAAGTAAAGGAAGTATCAGACTCAACTACGTTAAGAAACAACAAATATGATAGACAAGATATAAGTTGAGAAAAGATTGATTGATAAAGAACGAAGTGTTAGATACTAGTAGAATGAAGTAAGTACATCATTAAGGATATAGCCGACACGTTGTCACTATTCACGTGTAAAAGAGACAAGTAGCAACCCGAGGACGATTGAGAATGAAATAGTAAACTTGGAGAATACCGAGTGAGAATTGATCGACGCTAATGACGAACAGAAGAAAGATTAAGACTAGTTGTACAGGACGTCGGGATTACAATATTAGTGATACGCCTGAAGCCACACTATTTTAGGAATGATGAATAGGATAGAAGTGACAATGAGAAGATTATCAACTAGGCAACCAATATGATGATATAGCCGTGCATGGGAAAAACTAATGGTTTCACTAACGCGTAGTAATGAACATTAAGAGAAGTATAAGGATAATCTTAAGATCCCAACAAGATTTATGAAAATTCGAGGACGATTTTTTTTAAGGGGGAAGAATGTGATACTCCAAAGTATTTAATTAGCTAACTGGACCACGTGTCCAGTTTTGAGTCGCAGAAGTGGCGATATCGGAAAGTTTTCCGATAAATAAGTTTTAGTAGGTCGGTTTAGAAAAGATTATTACGGAGAAAATTTATATTATATTTCAATTCTAAAATTAGAATTGGAATTAAATGGAAAAATGGCAAGAAAAGTCCAAAATAAGATACAGGGACCAAAGTGGTAATTTAGCCACTTTGTGTCGAAAATGGAAATATTGGATTTTAACGGGAAAGTATTAATATCGAGTTTCGTATTATTTATCGGGGATAAAATAATACGTATAAGTCGTAATAAAAGAAGTTATCGATTTAGCTATGGACTAAATCGTGCGAAAGAAAAGTTTAAAGGATAAATGATAAGAATCAAAAAGAACAAGGACTCAAGTGAGCTTTTAGCCAAATCATATATAATTAAGAAAATATGAAAGAAGGGAAGAGAGACTTCCAGAGAGAGCGAGGGAGTTGAGAGAAAACCTTCGATCGATTTGTTTCGCCGCCGTTTCTCCGTTCGACGTCCGATTCAAGCGATTCAAGCGGCGATTTCTTCAGAACCGAAAGCTCTATCATCTCCGGCCATCAAATTAAGGTAAGAGGTCGGGTTTTGGCATAAAAATATGGGTTTGTTGGCTGTTTTGATTAGGATCGAGTTTAGGTTGAATTTTGACGTTTTTGAAGTTATTATGGTGTTTTTGAAGAAACCGAGAGATGGGTATTGAGTATGGGTGTGTGAAGCACGTCGGAATGGTGATAAAACCCCGGAAAATCGACTTCCGGGGAGCTGTGCACGTGGTGCACGACCGTGCACCACATGTGCACGAACATGTACTGGAAGTACAGGAACGTGCACCTAGCAAGGTACAAGATCGTGTACCTAAAGTACACGAACGTGCACTTTTCATGGTGCACAAACGTGTACTGAGATTACACGAACGTGCACCAGTGAGGTGCACGAACGTGTACTTGATTACACGAACGTGTACCCACTGAAGGGCACGCCCGTGCACCCTGACTTGCCTCCACGCGTATGCAAGTTGTAATTGATCTAGGTGTGTGACGTTTTGAGTAATTTGACTCTAAAGGACGGGTTTCGGACTTTGAGAATCATTAATCTCGAGATTAGCTCGACGTTTTAGATAATTAATAATAATGGAAAACGTCAAGGACGTTAAGCGATTCTCAATTATGAGAAATAGTATTCGCTAAGTCGTTTATACGACTAAAGTTATTGAATACGTAAATAAGTATAAAATGAAACTAAATCCTAAAACTTAAAAGTATCATACGTATAAGAATGCGAGAATCACGTCTAACTATTAAACGATTTATCAGACGTGTCAGCAAGTAGTGGAGTTAGTAGAAGCGGACTAGCGAGAGCGTACTATCAGATCGATCATATCATTTCTTGGATTGCGGTCACTGTGAGTTGCATTTTACTTTCGTGTATTATATATATAAAGTTATTTTGTATAGATATATATATATATATACTATTTATACGCATCGCATGTTATATAATTGATTGAAATGTTATATGCTTCATTAATTTCTATATACGAGAACTAGTATGCGATCCGAAGAAACTAGCTACCTATTGGGTGTCAATAGGCTGTGTGATCACCAGTATCGAGTCAGTCTAGTATATTTGCATTTGAGAAATGACTTAACACAGCTGGGAGCTGATGATGATTATAAAATTTATATGGCTGGGCCACCAGCGAGTTAGACTCGCGATTGATATTTACGATTGGGTTTTTGATACGAGTGAGTACTCGGCTACGATGTAGTCTGGAGTCCCCGTATTTAGTGGCTGGGTCACTAGCGAGTTAGACTCGCGATTGATGTTTACGATTGAGTTGAATGATAATGATTATTGAGAAATGTGTCGCATGCTAGGTTATTAGTTTCGTACGGATCAAATACATGTTTATATGTTTTGTATTATCGTTTCTTGAAATGCGATGCTAGGTTTTTATGGTAATACCGTTAGTAAATGCACACTCACTCAGTATTTCCCCAAATACTGACCCCTCACCTTTGATGTCTTTCAGGTGTTTAGCCTGTGGACTTAGCTAGAGGCCAATTTTAAAGTCCAGAAGTCAGCTGTATATGTTAGTTTCTGACTTCTGTGAATGCTGCAGTAGTGGTCCTTCGTCGATAGTATAGTAGCCTAGACAGCAGTTCATTTTGATTGTATATATTAACTGCTGTTATTGTTTTATATGCATTTTGATAGGCTACGTGTTTAGTATATGATCCACAGCCCCAGATGCCGGTGAGATGTTTGAAACACTAACTGATGTATATAATACCGCGAGGCCAGTGCGTATAGGGTACGGTAACTAGAGCCCGCGAGGTTTTGAAACAGTTAGTGTAAATGTATGATTATATGTTATATATGTATATTTGCTTCCGTTGTTTGATATTATTTGTTTATATTATATTTGCGAAAAATTAATT